>NC_082707.1:27170890-28370890 GCF_030144855.1 Hypanus sabinus | reverse complement strand
ATCCTGTTTTTTTTTTTGCTGGCTTGAAGACTTTGTGGAAGAAAGGAACATGATATTGAGATGAATTGCCAGAGTAAACATAATACATAATCATAGAAAAATGCTGTTTAAAAATAAATGCTGAAATACTTCTAACCAGTATTAAAATGTTGTGAAGTGAAGCAGTGGTGTACTGGTTCACATAATGTAACAAGTTAGTAAATTTTTATTGTGACTTTCATTGAATCCAGTTTCTGAAACATAGGGTGGTTTCTTAACAACTATTGAAAGTGTCTCTGACAACTTACGCTTGGTGGTTTTTCTGTTGAAATGTCCCTTTTTGATTGACACAGATTTAGTGGGCCAAAGAGCCTGTTCCTTTGCAGTACTGCTGTACAATTCTCCAAAGAGCCGTGTATCATATAAGTTTATCCTTTTAGAATTGCTGAGCTGTAAGATTGAACTTCCTTGTGAACAGCAGGAATGTTGTAAACAAAGGGAGCTTGGAGTACAAGTTCATGGTTCCCTGAAAGTGGAGTCACACTGTTTTTCAAAGCTTTAAGGAGGCTTATGACACTTTGGCCTTTATAAGTCAGGGCACTGTACATAAAAAGGTAGGAGGTCATGGTGCTGTTGCACAGGGCACAAGTAGGACTGCAAGCTGAATATTGTGTTCAGTTTTGGTTGCATGTTATTAAACATAGATGTATAAAGAAAAAAATTATGAAGATGCTGCCAGAAGTCAAAGGGGTGTTTGACTCAGGGAGTTCGGATAGGTTAGGACTTCATTCCTTAGAGCATCAGAAAATGACCAATGACCTATATTAAATCATGAGAGACAGGGTGAGTGTGCTCCTTCCCTTACACCTCCAAATTTGGGGTTTCAAGAACTGGAGGGCATAGGTTTGAGGGGAGGGGAGAGAAGAGAAAGATTTACCAGGAATTAGAAGTGTAAAGTTCAAAGTTAATTTATTATCAAAGAATATATACAACTCTTGAGATTCAGGCAGCCAAAGAAACAACATGGAACCGGTTGAAGAACCCAACACGCGAAAAGAAAAGAACAAATTGCGCAAACAACAAACAGCGAGTGAACAGCACATAGAATATCAAACATCAAGCCAGGAGTCCAGTAGTGTTCAGTTTAGTTCAGTTCAGCCCTGCATTGCTAGCCCCCTGCAGGCCACGGAGCCATTCTTCGCTGAAGCACCCCAGTCTGCATCCATTGCCCCAATCAGACTGCTCAGAAACCAAAACAAAAGAGTAAGCAGAATCCAGGAACATGTGCAACGTGAACCTCAAAGTCCCCCAAAATAAGTTTATGGCCTTGCCTTGCTGTTTAAAAAAGGCAGCTTTTTAACAGCAAGGGTGGTGTCTTTGTGGATTCAGTTGCGAGAGGAGGTGGTTGAGGTAGGTACAGTAGCAAACTTTCCAAAGGCAGTTGAAGAGATGTGGGTTGGAAAAGTTTAGAAGGCTAAGGACCAAACACCAGAAGATGGGACTAGGTTGGATGGGGCATCTTGGTCAGTTTGACTGAAGAGCCTATATGATTCTATGACAATATGAAATTCAGTGAAACGTGTTGATGTACAGTAGCTTTATCTGTTCCAAAGATCAGGTGAAGAAGTGCACAATCTGGAACAAAAGTGTACATGTACTGGAGAGGCTGGGCTGGATTCTTTGCAGCTGTCAGCTTGGCCAACAACAACAATCATTGTAGTTACTCTTGCTGCATCTCACATATAGGAACATGGTAAGTAATTCCTACTGCATAGGATATGTTCGTGTATGTTAAGGAATAAGACTTGGCCGTGGTTGCAACATAATAAAGTGCTCTGCCCGTCTCCTTTTAATCCAGTCTCTTGGGGTTGAGATCGTCTCAAGTTCTGCTGGTCCTAAATGAAAACAGCAAAATCTTCTTCACAAGGGATTACACAAGAATGGGCTATTTGGCCCAAATAGTATCAATTAGTGTTTATTTATCAATTAGCCTCCTCCTTCTTCTTTCATTTAACTTTGTCATTGAAGCCCCTTATTCCATTCTCCCATGTGTGTTTCTTCAGCATGTTCTTAATTGCATCTATATTTTTATTGTTATCACTGATCCCCAATGGCTGTGAGTTCCACATTCTCACCACAAGTTGGAATTCCAAATTGAATCTCATGAGTATCTGTTACACTTGAAAACAATGGATGATTGACAGAGTTTTGTTTGGTTAGAAGGTGAATGAAAATTGAACAGAGGTGGATCTATTAAGTTGCAGTGTGGATCAGTTATAATTTAGTTATATAAAAGAATACATATCAGGGGATGAAGAGATTCAGCAAATGTTGGAAGTCCAGAGCAACACACACACACAACCCCCCCCCCCCACCACCTGGGGGAACTCAGTGGGTCAGGCAGTCTCTACAGAGAGGAATAAACAGTGTTTCGGTTCAAGTCCCTTCAGCAGGGGATGAATGGCCCTACTCATATTGACGTTTCTGTGTTCACACTTTTAGAGAAAAATGACAGCAATCCAGTATGATGTGAGGTCAAATGTTTGACTGCTGAAAGAGAAGGATTACCGCCTTGAGCTGTGCCTGGTGGTAATGCTCTAATACTTCACACCACCCAGTAAATAGCCTTTGAAGAAACATGTTTCAGGAGCATCATCAAGCAGACATATAATCTATCCGTCCCAGACAAGGAAACTCTATGATGTGCGCTGGAGAAAAAATTCTGGTGTAAGTTTCGTAATTTTCTGCGTAATGCTCAGTTTTGTTGTAGAAAAGCAGGTGTTTACATGTCAAAAAGGAATAGTGATGAGGTATGACATGGAGAGGAGGAGAAGGCAAAAGCTGATGACAGAGCTAGCAGAATTTGTAAGCTACAATAGGGGACCTTCAGTATTTGGCAGTGTTTGAATGATATGTTTTTTTTTCAGAAGGGCTACCCTGATATTTATTCAGGTTTTTTTTTTGTCTAGGAAGAGTGGTTTGAAAGGAAACTAAAGGCTACTTTGTTCAGTGATGTGTTGTACCTTTAGTAATGAGAATCAGTATGTTGAAGGCTGCACCTTGTTTGTAATGGACTCGCTGGAGTAAGAGCAGCTTTTTTCCTTTTACTGCTCTTCATGCCGTATCACTAAGTTTCTGTTACGTGTCAGTGTTAGTGAGCAGTGCGGTAGTCTTCGAGGCAAACGTTTATGGGTTCAAAAGTTACCTAAGACTACAGCACAAAAGCTGGGAGGTGATAAATAGAAAAGGCAAAGGGCTGGAGAAGAAAGAATCTGATCAGAAAGGAGAGTGGACTATAGGTGAAAGGGAAGGATGAGTGGAACCAAGGGGAGGAGGAGGTAGGTGAGGAAAACAGAAGAGTTAAAGGGGATGGTCAGAGTAGGGAATCAGATGAGGGGGAGGGGGAAGTTACTGTGAGTTAGAGAAACTGATGTTCATGCAATCGAGTTGAAGATTACCCAAATGGAATATGAGTTGTTACTTCTCCAGCCTGAGAATAACCTCATCGTGGTTATAGAGTAGACCATGGACCAACATGTTGGAATGGGAGTGGGGATTGGAATTCATGTGGTTGGCCACCGGGAAATTGTGCTTTCTTGCAGGTGGAATGGAGGTGCTCGTCGAGACGGTATCCCGATTTATGTTGGGGTAATATATTCCAATAGCCAGAGTTTCATAGACCTGCATCATTACCTTGTGGTTCATATGCTCAGTCACCCAGTTAATGATGGCAGCACACTTTTCATCTTCCTAGCCACCCTAGCAACTTGCATGGCAACCTTGACATTGACATGGGTCCTAAGATCCCTCTTTTCCTCTGCACTGCTTACAATCCTGTTCTGTACTCTTGCTTTCAAGTTCAATTTTTCAAAGAGCTTCACACCTTTCTGGAGTGAATTATGCATCTGTACCCATTGAAACCTCTGTTCAACATTTTCCAGGATCCGCCCATATACAGTGTAAATCATGTGGAAAGAAATGCTGTTGTTAAAACAATAGAAGATGGTTTGACCTAGGACAAAGCCTTAGATTCTTGACTGTATTATTCTTAAGAAAATCATTTGGCAGCTGTGACTATTAGCTATCTTTGTGAAGACCAGCACCTCGCTGCTTGTAAAAAAGACACAACAAAGACTCTTCATCCTCAGAAAGCTGAAACAGGCCGAACTCCCAGAAAAGCTGTTGCTTAACTTCTACAGAAGCATAATTGAAACCATCCTGACCAACAGCGCCACCGTGTGGAATGCCAGCTGCACAGCTGCTGAGCAACAAGACCTGCATCGTGTGGTGAGGGCGGCCCAGCGAATTGTCAGGATGGAGCTCCCAGGACTGGACACCGTCTATTCCAGCAGACTCAGGAGGAAAGCAATCAGCATAACCAGAGACACCACACACCCCGGCCACTCCCTGTTTGACCCGCTGCCGTCCAGCAGAAGGTTCAGGACTCTAAAAGCCAGAACAAATAGACTGAGGATAGCTCTACATAGACAGCTCTACCCCAGAGCTGTAGCCTCCATCACACCACTCCCACAGAACAATAACTGAAACTGTGAGCACACACATGCACACACAAAGACTCAAATACCTGCACTAGCGGCACTTTGTGCGTTACTGTGATATTCTGGTGCTGCTGCAACTTATTTTCTGCTACTTATCTATTTAATACCGTTTTTCTAGTACTGTCTTGTTTTTATCTGGTGCTTTGTTTGATTGCCTGAGAGGAAGCCAAACAGTTTCATTGTACCTATGTATAATGACAATAAAGATCATTCAATACCTTCAATCATTCAATAGTTAGCACAGAGTTTTCCTTTCTACTCTGTGCCTTTTGATGCCACACTGGGTCAAATACTGATGATGTCAGGACAACTACTTTGGCTCATTTTAGTTCTCTAGCTGATCAGTGCTAGCACATTATTGGTGAATAAGCTGCATTGGACAACTCTGTCGACAGCATCTCATACCCTTCGGTTAAAGCTTAAGATTTTTGTCAGTGAATTAGACTTTGTTGTTTTTGCTTTCCCAGAAGTTGCAAATTATTTGATTACTTTAAATCATTATATGCTGTGTGCACTAGGTTCTGCTGATTAAGCAAGTGCTTTTGTGTTATCACTTCGGTATGTCCAAAATGCACTTTAAGTGCCCTGAAGGCAAATTGAACATTAATGATTACATAGAAAAACTGCAGTAAATGGATTCTGAGTACAGTTAGCATCAAGTGTAGTCAGACCACAGTTCTGCTGTGGAGCATGTAATTCAATAACATTTTACATCACTTCAGCCTCTATGCATCAATTATAATTTGCTTTTATTCTTCAGCTAAATGCAAAGAGCACTATATTGTTTCCTGAATGTGATACTTTAGCCTCTCTGTGGTTGTGTTATTGGACATTTCAAAATTGGTTAAATTGTTCAAAATTATGCAGGTGTCATCTTAAAGCAATGTTTTTTTTAAAGAAATGGTTCTTGAATTTCAAGTCCTCTGAATTGTAATACTGAATATAAAGTAAAAATAAGTTATTTTCTCTGTGTAAGGAAGTTGTTTGCAGTGCATGGAAATGAATTCATTGGCTCTTTTCTTTCCGAATTGTCACAATTGTGTTTACAGTGTTTAGCAGTTGCAAAGTGTTTCTCAAGTCATAGTTATAGAAACAAGGCATAGTTATAGAAACAAAGCTCAACATGTTGATGTAGACCATCAAGGGTGGTGTGGTAGTGTAGCAGTTAGTATAACACTATGACAATGCCAGTGACCAGGGTTGAATTCCGCCACTGTCTGTCAGATATTCTCATGACTATGATGGTTTCCTCCGGATTCTCTGGTTTCCTCCCACATTCCAAAGGCAAAGGAGTTGGTAGGTTAATTGGACACATGGATGTAATTGGGTAGCGCAGGCTTGTGGGCTGGAAGGGCTTCTTACCGTGCTGGATCTCTTTTTAAAAAAAAAACTTTCCTACCACTCATGATAACCCTACCATTCTGTATTACCTTGTGTCTTTATTGAATAAAAATACCACAAAGAACCTCCAGTTATTAGGCTGTGACCAGGGGTAGTTTAAACAGTGTTTTCCATAGTCCCAGCAGTCTTCTTCCATTCCTTTTTATAGCAGCTGAGGATAAATCTCATCAGGCTCTGACAACTTAAGAGATTTATTACCTTAAATTATCTAAAAGCATGATACACAGAGGAGGGATGTAGTTACAAACTTTATGTTCCTGAGGGTGAAAAGGATTTGTGTACAGGTTAAGATAACATAAGTTACTGGACTACCAGATAAAGGTTTGGATAATTGATCAGAAAGCTATGTTCAAATTAAAAGATGACATCTTGTGAATTAAATAAACTGGAAAATGACAAACAAGAAAATCTGCAGATGCTGGAAATCTGCGCAACAAACACACAACATGCTGGAGGAGCTCAGCAGGCCAGGCAACATCGATGGCAAACAGCACAGCCAGTGTTTCAGGCAGAAACCCTTGTCAACTGTACTATTTTCCTAGATGCTCCCTGGCCTGTTGGGTTCCTCCAGTGTTCTGTGTAAACTGGAAAAAGCTGTCTCAGTAATGGTGACATAAATTATTGGATTGTTAGGTTAAAAATTCTTAAATGGTCCGTTTGTGATTCTAGACTTTCAAATTTGACGCAGTTGAAGTCGTAGTTAGGAAGTGCAACAGGTTGTGCCATAACATTATGCAGTAGATTTTACATGGCAGTCCTTGAATAGAAGAATATAGGTTGATCTTGGATAATGAATCAGTTATGTTTTTACAGACATCAATAAGTTGATTTTTGTCCGTAAGTCAGAAATCACTTGATATGGTAACAATATCTCCATACTATTGTAATGAATGGCATCAAACACATTTAAGACTGTTAAGAAAGAACGATTACTAAAAGAGAAGAAAGAGGAAATCAGTTCTGCTATTTGTAGGGATGAATGTATGTATGTGTATGAGACTTTTGAATTTGTTAATATTATGAAAGCTCATTCGTGTATTGTGATGTCCATAAATTAGGTGTTTTTAATCCAGGGAGGGCCTATATCTCCTCATGCAAGAAGGTAGATTCCTTTTGAGGAATCAAAGGGGAGACTATACATTGGTTACTGTTTTCTTTCACATAGAAGCCAGGAAAGAAGAAAAGTTTGTAACAGGCAGCCACTTGGAAATAAGTACATTATGGCGTGGCAAAATTTGGTGGGAAGAAAAAAATCATTTGCATGAAAAGATGGAGCTAAGCCTCATGGCTGTTCAGAATTATCTTAAAAATGACCAGTTGGGAATTACTCAGTCACCAAGATGCTTCTGAAAGCAAGCAGAACAAGAAACTGGTTTCAATTACAACCCTTTCTACTTAATGGAAACAAATACTTGTGTTGGTACTAATCTCCTTCTCAAATAATGTTTACATTCCCTGAGTGTAAACATTCTTTAGATGCAGATAATTTCATTCCTTTGGAACTCTGAACAGAAAACAGTGTACTTTGCATAATCCTAAAACTGCTGTTGCCATTGCTGTTACATCCATCCTGCAAGTATTAGTCTTGTACTGAGATGTGGCATCATTATTTTCCACCGGACAAACCCAAACATTGTTGAATCAATGGTTTGAATATCACAATTTTCTCTAAAACGTGCTAATGTGTAATTTGTCTCTAGGAATGGTGTGGTCAGATGTGAAGCGACTGTGGTATGATGGACTTGAAGATTTTCTGGAAGAGTCTCGAAATCAGCTCAGTTTTGTCATGAACTCCTTGTATTTAGCAACGTTCGCTCTCAAAGTTGTGGCTCATTATAAGGTAAATAAGAGACAGGTTGGAAAGAAAGGCAGGTCTGTAGTTCTATCAGGATGTGAGAATTGCCACTATTAGCACGAAGATGATGTTACAAAAATGAGAGAGGGGTAGAGAATTTGATTAAAAATACAGCCAACTGACAAAATGGAAATATATATCTTTAAACAAAATTTATATGAATCATAAAAGCTGGTACAGTGCATGATAGATATGTTGGTATAGTGTTTTCCAGTAGACTAGTCATTGCAAAAAGTAGATTCACAAATTGAAGGCATGTCTGCGAAGAGTCAGTGGCACTGCAAATATTCATAAATCAACCACTAGTAAATTATCCAATCCTATTACCTGATAATGGATATCTTGATGGTTCATTAATGCTGCAATCACAGTGAAATAATAAGACCTGAATCTAATTGCCTGCAGATGGATATTTTGAAATATTAAGCAATGAAGAAAAAAAATAGATTTCTTTCATGTTACGGGACTACTGTTTTCCTTCGGACCTTGTCACTCCCCTAAAGTGAAGGAAGGTGACTTGTTTGTGAGCTCTCTGTCAAATACTAGCTGCTTGAAGGAGTATGACTGAGGCAGCCTGGATTGACCTTCCCCCAATTGTGAGGATTCATTGCCAAGAATTCCCTAAAACTCATTCCAATTAACTGCACAAAGTAGAAAATAATAAACCTAATTGTATTTTTAGCCGAAGATTTGAAAATCTACTTTGCTGCTCTCCCCTTCACAGTATTGCATACCTGGACTGCAGAATCCAATATCTGTGGAAAAATGAAAAAATAAAGCTTATTCATTGAAATTATTGATTCCACTATTGAGTCCTAATGGTTGCATACTGCCAGGATGAAAGATGAGGTGCTTTCTGTAAACTTACAATAATTGAGACAGTTTAGGAGACCAAAGACTTTCATTTTGAGAGGACCAGAATATAAAAGCAGACATGCAGTTGAGGTTTTATAAGGCATTGGGCAGACCACATTTGAAAAGTAGTGAGCAGTTTGGTCCCCATATCTAAGAAAGGATGTGCTGACTTTGGAGAGGTTTACAAGAATAATCCTGGGAACTGAAGGGTTAACATATGAGGAGCATTTAAAGGTTGTAAGCACTGGAACTTAGAAGATTGAGGGATGGCGGGGGGGGGGGGGGGGGAATCTCCTTGAAACCAAATATTGAAAAGCCTCTATAGAGTGGACATTTCTAATTTTGGGAGAGTCCAGAACCAATGGTACAGTCTTAGAATAGAAGGATGTCCCTTTAAAACAGAGATAAGGAGGGATTTCTTTAGCCAGAGGATAGTGAATGTGTGGGATTCATTTCCACAGATGGCTGTGGAAACCAGGTCAATGAGTATATTTGAAGTGTTTTGTATATGATTTTGTAAAGATAGAGAAGTCATAGAAGGAATGCCAGATGGGACCTGATCAATGTTGGTCTGACTGTGGTAAACTAGTTCAAAATGTAGGTCCACTTAGGAGCAGAAAGAATTACTGTAGAACATGCAAAACAATAGTCTCTGCATATACATAGAAAGTCATTGACATGAAATAATGAATTGAGCACCTTTTGAGCAGTTGCTTATGCTTGTAAAATCTAGTATGTAAAATATGGGTATTACAATTTCTAGTTTCATTGCATAGAAAATGCTGCACCTTGAAGGTCGTGTTCACTGAGTTTTTACTATATATGGTCTGTTAATTTTAGTGACTCATAAACTTATGTAAAGCATTACTTGCTCAAAAGTAACACAACCTTACTACAGAAGGAGCTTGTGTTTACCTTTCAGACTGAAAATATGTAAGCAACTTGCCAAATTTTACAACAAATCCCCTTAAGGAATCTTTTAAGAATCAGGGTATCATGAATGAATATATTAGATAACGAAGAGTAATTTGTAAATCATGTTGTTTTTCACATAAGCTCTGAACTTCTCTAATTTCTCTCCAGTTTCACGCTATTGCAGACCGGAAGAGTTGGGATGCTTTCCATCCCACTTTAGTAGCAGAGGGTCTCTTCGCTTTTGGAAATATCCTAAGCTCTTTGCGGCTTTTCTTCATGTACACAGCCAGTTCCATCCTGGGACCACTGCAGGTAATGCATTCGTATTGGTTAATTCTTAATTCTTCTGTTTTTTTTTGTTTCTTTTATGAGGCAAGCAGTGTAAAGGGTAGGTAAACAGCACCAGGTCTCAGTTAAAGGTACCCCAAATTAACTGGGATATCTCAGAATGGCTTGTGGAGTAGTCTTGCTTTCTTTCTCTTTGGTTCAAGTGCCTGGAAAGTCCTTCCTTGTGTCACATAAAGCATACACAGTACACTGTATGTACTTTACCATTCTGTGCAATGACTCGCTACATCTCCAATGTCATCTGCACTTCCATATTTTTGCCCAGTGGTTCTGTTGTATAATTGAAAGTTTTGAGTAAATTAAGAATGCTTTCTCCAGTTTTTCTTCTCTGCATCCTGCTGTCCTGGTTATGTTGGGAGGCCAGTTTTCAATTGTCTTCCAGAACTTCCAGCTAACTGACTGACAGAAGTTCAGTGTTCAATAGGTTAATCTTTAATAAAAGAAAATCTGCAGATGCTGGAAATCAAAGTAATATTCACAATATGCTGGAGGAACTCAGCAGGCCGGGCTGCATCTATGGAAAAGAGTAAATGGCTGACATTTTGGGCCGAGATCCTTCGTCAGGTTAATCTTTTAATTCCACTTTTCCATCCAACCAGAAATCTGGTGTGAAATGTATCTTTATGAAGTTGCCTGACCAGGGCAGCAGCTAATGCAATATGCCTATGCAGGCATTAGTAGGCCATTTTCATTTGTGACCTGAATTCTAAATCTTGGAGGGAAACAATATGAATATTGTTTGTTATACTTCTGCCATCACCTTTAGTCAGCCTAGAATCAACAGTTTATACAGTGAGCACTGTTAACCTAAAAATATTTGCACTGCAAATATTTTGAGACTGGCTGAATTTCACACCTAAAACCTCCAAGATATTTGCGGTTGATTTGTGAGTTTACTATTTTTCTTCGTAAAGAGTTTCTGTAGGTGTTACTGTATCTGACCTTCTGCAGAGTTTAGGCTAATAGATGTAGTGGCACCATGTGTGTAGTTTACTTTTCAGTAACTCCTTCACATTATAGTGTTGTCCTTTTAGGCAGAAGGAGTGGTGGCACCATAATGTAGCAGTTGGCGCAGAAAATCCTGCTGCTGTCTGTAACAAGTTTTATGTTCCTCCCATAAACGCTTGAGTTTCCTCCGGGTGCTTCAGTTTCTTGACACATTATAAAGATATTAATTTAGGGTTAATGAGTTGTGAGCATGCTACATTGGCGCTGGAAGCATGCTAACACTTGTGGGCTGCCCCCAGCAGAATCCTCAGACTGTGTGGGTCGTTGACGCAAACGACACATTTCACATTTCAATAGACATGTGAGAGATAAAGCTAATCTTTCTCTATACTTGCAGTGTTATTAACTGCCTTCCCTAGAATGCTATTCTATCAGAATAATTTGTGACGGTGTTAATTTCGAATTTGTTTTTAAATTCAATTCATTATGATACAGAAACAGCTTTTTAAGCTGTGCACTGTTGAACTGCAGCTATGTGTTAATGGCAAGGACTCCCCAAACAAAACATTTTCTACTCTACAATGTGCTTTCAAGTTTTTGAATAATCTTTTTGAAAGAATGTTGACTATCTTATCAGAATAGTGGTATTTATAGGGTCATAGAATTAAACAGTATGGAAACAGGCACTTTGGTCCAGATTGTCTGTGCCAAGTAAATTCTGTAGCTGAGCTAGTTCCCTGCATTTGGCCCATATCCCTCTGATCTTTTTCCTATCAGTGTACCTGTCTAAATGTTGTAATTATAATTCAAGGTGAGAGCACCTGCTTGCTGGGCCACTCTGAAAAAGTCATCATTGTGGAATATTCTGCAGTGGATCCACAGAAAAGATTGTTGCAGATGCTGGCTTCTAGACCAGAGTTCAATCAATATTCTGTCAGGCTTCTTCATTCAGATATAATCCAGCAGTGGCCACAATGTAAATTTGGTATGTTAATCCAATATAATGAGATAAATTTATTTTGTCTTTTATCTTGGTGTTGGTTGTGTGCAAATCCATTGTTGCATTTCCTTGCATTACAGCAGTCACCGTACCTCAGAAGTGTTTCATTATCTGTAAAGTGCATTGGGACTCTGGCTGTGAAAGATGCTGTTTAAATGAAAACTGGTGCTGCACTTTTACGTGCAGTCCTTGTGGATCCTGGAATATTCGATACTCAACATTGAACCAGTCCATTCATTTCAATGGTAATGATAAAAGAAGAACTATACTGAGTCTTCAAACTCCTGTTTTTGTCAAGTTCCATTGCCCTTGCCAATGTACCCTTTGCTGACATCACTAAGACCACAACATAAGAAATAGGAAGTCACAGCACAGTGTACTAGGCAGAGAATGTATCAAGAAATAGAATCAAGTGATTCCACCCCCAACACCACCAATCCATTGATCAGATCAGAGCTCTGTAGTCCACGGGCGACGTGCCATGAATTACATTGGGGAATTATATAACTGACAGGAGCAAGTGGTTCCAAGGATGCCACTCTCATTGATATCACTACTACTTAGGATGTGAGTGGGAAGCTGTCTCTTCCATTAGACAATTGCGGCTGTCCTCAGGTTCTGGTGGGACCATGTAGTCCACCTGTTGAAAAAAGGCTGAATTCCAGAACTGAAGGAAGGAAAAATTGCTCCATCTGTTGAAGAAGCTTTCAACCAAATCTGACATCAAGGAGCCCGAGTAAACTTGTCTTCAGCTGCTTCACTGTTGATGTATATTCCTTCCTAATGACTGAAACTGGTACACCCACCAAACATTAAGATCCATTGCCAAGTCTTCAGGTGAACTAGTCCTCACTAACATTGACGGACAAATTGGCAGAATTGGAAAGTAACTTCTGCAGACAGGCTTGATGATGAGGGCAAGCTTCTTCACTCAGGGGGTGATGCAAGTGTGAAACGAGTTCCCAGAGAAAGTGGTAGATGCAGATTTGATTTCAAGATATAAGGGAAGTTTGGGTAAGTACATGGATGGGAGGAGTGTGGTCCAGGTGCAGGTTGATGGGACTAGATGGAATAACAGTTTGACATAGGCAGGGTGGGCTGAAGGACCTATTTCTGTGCTTTAGTGCTCTATAACTCAGTGAATCTACAAAAGTAGTTTAGTGACTGGGTATAGTGCAGTGTATCATTTATTTACTAAGCTTTTCCCCAATAAGGCACAAGTCAGCAGTGTGAAGTTAGGATATCTCTGCTTCAGATTCTACCTGCAGCTCCAACAACACTGACTATCCTGAATAATTCAACCCGTATTTAGCATCCAACCTCAGTTATTAACCTCCTTCTCCACTCTTGCACCAAGGCTGCAACGGGCAAAATCTTCCAACCCTGTATTTTTTTTCTGTGCAGAAAGATAAGACCAACTTGTGCACATGTCCAATACCAACAACAGGTTTTCTCAAAAGTCTTGTTTGGGAAGCATCTCTATTGCTTCATTGCTACCTGGTTTAAATCCTGGAACAGTCCAAACAATGAAACTTGAATACAAAAGTTCAAGCAGATGGTTTGCCACTAGCTTCTCAAAAGTGATGAGAGATGATGAATAAATGTTGCCTTTGGCAGTGCAATCATCCTATGGTTGCTGAAGATCAGAATGAGTAATAATAATATCTGATTCTATCCTTGACTACAAACATAAATGAGACAGTGAATTAGGGTAGGGATGAATTTTACAAAAGCAACGGGTTGCACCTTAATAGGCGGGGGACCAGCATTCTGGCAGACAGGTTTGCCACTGCAACATGGATGTGTTTAAACTAAGTAGTGGGGGGGGGGGGGGGGGGGGGGAGGGGATGAACTCAAAATATAAGGATGGAGTTAAAGGGAAAGTGAAAATAAGAAAAGTTAAAAAGGACAACGAATCAATGGAGTAGAAAGCTCAAGAAGAGATCATACAGTATGGCCAAGTGAAATAGGAGTTGATATGAAAGGAGAGGGGAGTAACAAATTAAAAGTATTATATATGAATGCACGAAGTATAAGGAATAAAGTAGATGAGCTTGAGGCTCAGTTGGCAATTGGCAAGTACGATGTTGTGGGAATAACAGAGACATGGCTTCAAGCGGACAGGGTCTGGGAAATGAATATTCAAGGATATACATCTTATCAAAAGGACAGACTGACTGGCAAAAGGGGTGGGGTGGCTCTGTTGGTGAGGAATGATATTCAGTCCCTCATGAGGGGGGACATAGAATCAGGGGATGTAGAGTCAGTATGGATAGAACTGAGAACTTCTAAGGGTAGAAAGACCCTAATGGGAGTTATCTACAGGCCCCCAAACAGCAGTCTGGATGTAGGGTGTAAGTTGAATGAAGAGTTAAAATTGGTATGTTGCAAAGGTAATGATACAGTTGTCATGGGGGATTTCAACTTGCAGGTAGACTGGGAGAATCAGAATGGTACTGGACCCCAAGAAAGGGAGTTTGTGGAGTGCCTCCGAGATGGATTCTTAGAACAGCTTGTACTGGAGTCTACCAGGGAGAAGGCAACTCTAGATTTAGAGTTGTGCAATGAACTGGATTTGATCAGAGACTTGGAGGTAAAGGAACCATTAGGAGGTAGTGACCATGATATGGTATGTTTTAACCTACAATTTGAGAAGGAGAAGGGAAAATTGGATGTGTCAGTATTACAGTTGAACAAAGGGAACTATGGAGCTATCAGGGAGGAGCTGGCTAAAGTTCACTGGAACAATACCCTAGCAGGGAAGACAGTGGAACAACAATGGCAGGTATTTCTGGAAATAATGCAGAAGGTGCAGGATCGGTTCATTCCAAAGAGGTAGAAAGATCCTAAGGGGAGTAAAGGGCAGCCGTGGCTGACGAGAGAAGTAAAGGGCTGTATAAAAATAAAAGAGAAGAAGTATAACATAGCAAAGATGAGCTGGAAACCAGAGGACTGGGAAGCTTTTAAAGAGCAACAGAAGTTAACAAAAAAGGCAATACACCAAGAAAAAATGAGGTATGAAGGTAAACTAGCCAAGAATATAAAGGAGGATAGTAAAAGCTCCTTTAGGTATGTGAATAGCAAAAAAATAGTTAAGACCAAAATAGGAACATTGAAGACAGAAACAGGTGAATTTATTATGGGGAACAAGGAAATGGCAGATGAGTTGAACAGATACTTTGGACCTCTCTTCACTAGGGAAGACACAAACAATCTCCCAGATGTAATAGTGGTCAAAGGAACTAGGGTAAAGGATGAACTGAAGGAAATTTATATTAGGCAAGAAACGGTGTTGGATAGACTGTTGAGTCTGAAGGTTGTTAAGTCCCCGGGACCTGATGGTCTGCATCCCAGGGTACCTAAAGAGGTGGCTCTAGAAATCGTGGATGCATTGGTAATCATTTTCCAATGTTCTATAGATTTGGGAACAGTTCATACTGACTGGAGGGTGGCTAATGTTGTACCATTTTTCAAGAAAGGAGGGAGAGAGAAAACAGGGAATTATAGACTGGTTAGCCTAACGTCAGTGGTGGGAAAGATGCTGGAGTCAATTATAAAAGATGAGATTACGACACATTTGGATAGCAGTAGAAGGATCAGTCCGAGTCAGCATGGATTTATGAAGGGAAAATCATGCTTGACTAATCTTCTGGAGTTTTTTGAGGATGTAACTATGAAAATGGACAAGGGAGAGCCAGTGGATGTAGTGTACCTGAACTTCCAGAAAGCTTTTGATAAAGTCCCATACAGGAGATTAGTGGGCAAAATTAGAGCACATGGTATTGGGGGCAGAGTACTGACATGGATTGAAAATTGGCTGGCTACAGGAAACGAAGAGTAGCGATTAACGGGTCCCTTTCGGAATGGCAGGCTGTGACCAGTGGGGTACCGCAAGGTTCGGTGCTGGGACCGCAGCTGTTTACAATATACATTAATGATTTAGATGAAGGGATTAAAAGTAACATTAGCAAATTTGCTGATGACACAAAGCTGGGTGGAAGTGTGAAATGTCAGGAGGATGTTATTAGAATGCAGGGTGACTTGGACAGGTTGGGTGAGTGGGCAAATGTATGGCAGATGCAGTTTAATGTGGATAAATGTGAGGTTATCCACTTTGGTGGCAAGAACAGGAAGGCAGATTACTATCTAAATGGAGTCAAGTTAGGAAAAGGGGGAAGTACAACAAGATTTATGTGTTCTTGTACATCAGTCAATGAAAGCAAGCATGCAGGTACAGCAGGCAGTGAAGAAAGCTAATGGCATGCTGGCTTCTATAACAAGAGGAATTGAGTATAGGAGTAAAGAGGTCCTTCTGCAGCTGTAGAGGGCGCTGGTGAGACCCCACCTGGAGTATTGTGTGCAGTTTTGGTCTCCAAATTTGAGGAAGGACATTCTTGCTATTGAGGGAGTGCAGCGTAGGTTCACAGGGTTAATTCCCGGAATGGCGGGACTGTCATATGTTGAAAGATTGGAGCGACTGGGCTTGTATACACTGGAATTTAGAAGGATGAGAGGGGATCTGATTGAGACATGTAAGATTATTAAGGGATTGGACACGCTGGAGGCAGGAAGCATGTTCCTGCTGATGGGTGAGTCCAGAACTAGAGGCCACAGTTTAAGAATAAGGGGTAGGCCATTTAGAACAGAGATGCAGAAAAACTTTTTCACCCAGAGAGTGGTGGATATGTAGAATGCTCTGCCCCAGAAGGCAGTGAAGGCCAAGTCTCTGGATGCATTCAAGAGAGAGTTAGATAGAGCTCTTATAGATAGCGGGGTCAAGGGATATGGGGAGAGGGCAGGAACGGGGTACTGATTGTGTATGATCAGCCATGATCACAGTGAATGGCGGTGCTGATTAGAAGGGCCGAATGGCCTACTCCTGCACCTATTTTCTATTGTCTATTGAATTAAGCCCCCAGTTGGTCAAGGAACCGAAGACAACAGGCATGGGGAAGCTGGGAAGTTCCAAGGCAACATTATGCAAGTAATTAAAAATGAGAAATGGGCATTGCCTCAGATTCAAGTTTATTATCACTGACATACGTTATGTCATGAAATTTGTTGTTTTGTGGCAACAGGATAGCGCAAGACATAAATTATAATTTATGAACAAATTACGGTTTAAAAAAAATAAATAATGTAAAAGAGGAATAGTGAGGACTGTTCATAAATCTGATGGCAGGGGGCAGAAGCAGTTCCTAAAATTTTGAGTGTGGGCCCTCAGGCTCCTGTATCTCCTGTTACATACCCGTGGGTATCCTATGACTGTCACATGACCATGATGTAATTGAGGTTCTGCTAGGCATGATGTAATGGTCTTGTGATGGCGGAGTGATGTAATTTTCCCGTTGGTGAGAGGTCATGTGTTAGTTTTTTTCAACAGGGTATAAAAGGACAACCCCTCCCTGTGACACAGGTCAGTTTTGTGGCTTAAGTTGTCAGTGACTCCAGTTCTGCTGCATAGTTGATTTTATGACACAGTTTCGTTTTAAAAGTGGAGTTTTAATTTCTACTGTAAGAATCGTTGTGCCGGCAGTTCTGAAAATCACTGCCAGTTAAAGTCCAGTCGGAGAGTGAAGATCTATCGAAGTTCAGGTAGCCGAAGTATTGAGGAAATTTGATGTGGGCGGTAAAACAGGTTCGACCTTATTTAATCTTCGTACAAGGAGTTCGTAACCTGCAATCCAAGATAGCTCCTGCATTCTGAAAGCAGAAAGAGTTGGATGCAGAGTTTCACCAAGGAAAGGTCAGTGCCTTTAAGCTGTTTTATTTCCTTTGTCGTAAATCCTTTGGGCAAGGCATACTTTGGCTGGGATCAGCAGTAACGTCACGGAAAAGAATTTATTACTTCAAGGAAAGTCTCTCCTAACTGACTGTAAATCATTTTGAACTGTTCGAGCTGCTGTATAGCAGTCAACTTACGGTTAAGTTAGTTGATTGTTTATTTTTGGGGGTTTTTTTTAGCAGAGTTTAATAAATGTTTTATTTGTTATAAAAAAAACCTGTCTCAATTATTGTTGCTGGATCATAACACTCCTCCCTGGTGGCAGTAATGAAAAAAGGGCATGTCCCAGATGGTGAAGGTCCTTAATAATGGATCCACCCTCTCGAGTCAGTGCCTTTAGAAGATGTCTTCGTTGGTGTGGAGGGTTGTGCCTGCAATGGAGCTGGCTGAGTATACAACCCTCTGTAGCCTCTCTTGATCCTGTGCATTGAAGCCTCCATACCTGGCTGTGGTGCAGCCAGTCAGAATGCTCTCCAGTGTACATCTGTAGAAATTTGTCAGTCTTTGGTGACATGCTAAATCTCCTCAAACTCTTAAGGAAATATTGCCACATGCATGCTTCTTAATAATTGTATCAATATAGATCCAGGCTCGGTGTAATCTGAGATTTTGACGCCCAGGAAGTTGAAGTTGCTCACTCTTTCAGTTGAACACCCTCAATGAGGATTGTTCTGTGTTCTTCCGACTTCCCCTTCATGAAATTCACAATCAATTTATTGATCTTGCTGACACTGAGTGCCAAGTTGATAGTGTGACACCAAATTCCAACTGATCTATAGGCATCCGTTAGTCCTGTGAGAACATGGATTTGCACCTTGGAAGGTTTCCAAGGAAGGGTGCTGGCCTGGGCAGGGTTGTATGGGAGACTGGCAGTTGCCCATACTGCAAGCCTTCCCCTCTCCAATATTGTCCAAGGGAAGGGCACTAGGACCCAAGTGGCTTGGCACCCTTGTCGTCGCAGAGCAACGTGTTGTTAAGTGCCTTACTCAAGGACACAACACGCTGCCTCAGCTGAGGCTCGAACCTGTGACTTTCAGATCACTAGATCAATGCCTTATCCACTAGGCCACACACCAACTGATCTATCTAACTCCTATACATCTCCTTGTTGCCATCTGAGGTACTGTCAATAAAAGTGGTGTCATCAGTGATGCCATTTGAGCTTTGTCTAACAACACAGTCTTGATTGTAGAGAGTAGAACAGTGGGTAGGCACGTATCCTTGAAGTGCACCTGTGTTAGTTGTCAGTGAGGAGGAGATATTATTACCATTCCATGCTAACTGTGGTCCCCGGTGAGGAAATCAGGGATTCAGTTGTGGGGGAAGTACAGGGGGCCAAGTTTTTGAAGTGTGTTGATGTTGTTGAATACTGAGCTGTAATCAATAAACAGCAGCTTGGCATAGGTATCAAATAGTTGTGGAGAAAATTGATATTTGAACTGCCCTAACTTACTCTTTTCTCCATTTTAATTTATAGTATTAACACTGTTGTCTTCAGTGACTCCAGTGTTTATTATTTTCAGTTTGCTTGAAGGAAGAGAAAGAAGAAGCACTCTGGCAATCTTGTAGAGGTTCCAATAATGTTATGGTGCAGTTATAATTCACAAAGATTAAAATCACTAGCAATAATGTCCATAATAAGACTGAAACACCAAACCACACACTAGATGCTGATTTTAGAGTTCTAAAAATAAATAGGCACCAGATAAGTACTGGTTGTGTTCCAGTTGGCTTAGGTGCTTGTAAAAAAAAAATTCAAACACCCACGCATTTTACGATTTAAGGCGATGTTTTTCAGTCAAAATATCACATCTGAGATGTTTTAATTACATAGCAATTATTATAAAACAACTTGCCGCCACCATCCACCCACACCTCCCCTCCTCCTGAACACTGCTAAGAGTACAAATAACCGAAGTTTAAAAAAAAAGTTGGCTTGCACACTCATGCTTTACCATTGATTCATTTTAAAAAGTCAATTTGGATTGGGTAAAACTAAACCAGATCTTTGGAAGTAGTAGAATGAACGGTGGGATTTTGACATTGACTATCAAAATAGTAAATATAAACCATAGAAATCTAGAGCACATTACAGACCCTTTGGCCCATAATGTTGTGCCAACCGTGTAACCGACTTTATAAACTGCCTAGAATTTCCCTATTGCATAGCCCTCTGTTTTTCTAACCTCCATGTACCTATCCAAGAGTCACTTAAAAGTCCCCTTTGTATTCGTCTTTACCAATGTCATTGGTAGTGCATTCCACCCACCTGTTTGACATCTGTCTTGCTGATAATTTAAAATTATTCTTAATACAAATTGTCTTGACATAAATATTCAAAATTATTGTGTTAGATTTCTGTACCCGGTTCTTAATTCATGGTTATTAATTTCACCTAGTTATAACCAACAGATTAAGCCAATCAGCAATTTAACAACATCTTGCATATACATTGACTTCTCAGAAACGTGTACATCATATGGTATCAGTGATGCAATGAGAAAAGCAATCGATATGTTTTTGGATAGTGTTATTTGGGAGAGGAGTGTTTTCCAGAATACATGGAGAAATCTCTGCACTACTTCAGACAATGTCTTTAGAATCTTTGATGTTAGCTTGAGCAGGTTTATGGGGTCTCTGAATGTTTATTCCATTCATGCATTGCTATCTGGTTGTTCCAGTTGTACTGTACAAATTTCTCTCTGTTTTCATCTGCAAGGATTTCCTAATCTCAGCAGACGTGTTAACAGAGAGGCTCAGGAAGTAAGGAGGTATTTTCTGACAGCCTTCCCCTCCCCTTTTTCCATTTCTATGTCACCATCTCTGGAGACAAACTACCAACTAACATCTTGTGGTGAACTATGTGCCTGTCGGGACACGCCCCCTGCTGACTGCTCCTGTGGCTCCTCCCACAGGCCCCTGTATATAGGAGATCTGAGGCCTGACGCTCGGCCTCAGTCTCCAGGACATAGTATGATGGACACTCACTCCTGGTTCCTTCTTCCAGTCAATAAAAGCCGATATCTCGCCTTACATCTCAGTGTGAGTTATTGATGGTGCATCACATCTTTTATAAACCTTCCAATTTCCATGGTTCTCTTGACTATACCTCTTCCCACCCTGTCACCTGTAAAAATGCTATTCCCTTTTCTCAGTTCCTTTGTCTCTGTTGCATCTTTTTCCAGGATGAGACACATTTCCAGGATGTCATAGATGTTGTCCTCCTTCAAAAACAGGGGTTTCCTTTCCTCCGCCATTGATTCTCTCCTCACCCACATCTCCTCCATTTCCTGAACATTTGCTCTCACTCCACCTTCCAGCTGCCTTAACAGTGATGGAGTTCCTATTGTCCTTATCTGCCACTGCATGAGTCCCTGCATTCAACACATCATCCTCTGCCAACTTCTGCCATCTCCAAAGGGATCCAACCACCAATATATCTTTATCTCCGCTGGCCCCCCCACTTTCTTCAGGGATTGCTCCCTCTATGATTCCCTTGTCCATTCATCCCTCCCCACTGATCTGCCTCCCGGCACGTATCTCTGCAAGTGGCCAAAGTGCTACACCTGCTCATCCACCTCCTCTCCCACTTCCATTCACAGCTCCAAACAGTCCTTCCAGTTAAGTCAAGACTTCAACTGCTGGGGTTATGTATTGTGTCCAGTTCTCCCGATGTGGTCTCCTCTACATTGGTGAGACCCTCGGGCTGGAGGAGTAACACTTCTATTCTGTCTGGGTAGCCTCCAACCTGATGGCATGAATATCAATTCCTCTTTCCAGTTTAAAAGAAATTCCCTCCCCTCTTCTATTCCCTGCTTTGGCTTATCTCTTCTCACCCGCCTATCAGCTCCCTTCTGAACCCTCCTCCTTCCCTTTCTCCTATAGTCGACTTCCCTCTCCGATCAGATTCCTTCATCTTTCTGATCCACCTGGCTTTTATTTCTCTCTTTCTAGCTATCACCCTTCCCCTTTCCCACCTCTTTATTATTTCCAGTCCTGAAACAGGTTCTCGCTCTGAAATGTTGATTTTTGTGTGTGTGCTGCAAGGGAGATTCTAGTTTACTGTCATGAGTTCTTTAATGATATTGGTAACTCTCTGAGAGTAACTGATTGTTCATCTTGCTGTTCAGGAAATCAAGGATAATGCACGATTACGTCAGAAGGTAGCATTTTGACACTTGGCTACTTTACTTCCCGGGCACTGCTCTTTCATTTTCATGGGCTGATAGCTTTTAAACAGCCTGCAAAGGTGAATGAGAAAGTTTCTCTTCTCCACTGTCAGTAGGATAATTTGGAAACCTGTGTATGCGATGGAATACTTCCTGTGAGCAGAATAGTGGGAAGCCACATCTGTCATTGCTTCCAGAGCATCTCATCCCAACACAACAAATGCCACCATGCTAACCAATATAAAGCAGATATTATATCAATGACAGCCCTTGGTTTGGCCAAAGTGTTGCATTTTCTGAATCTGTGAGTATGGCGTTAAACAAAAGGGATAAAAATATATCTTAAGTAGTTTTTTCTCAGTGTTGTTCTGAGATGCTGGTTGGGATTGCAAAAAAAATACGGTTGTATGCTTTCAAAAACAAAGTCTAGTTTTAAAAATCCTTGAATGAGTCAGACCACTTCAAGGGAACACTCGACACCCAGGGTTAAATTATGGATGCATCATTAAGAATAATTTCATTTGAGAAGTAGACTTTTGCTGCCATTTAATTAGGAGAATGACTTGATGGAAGATCTTTTTGAGGAAATGTATTGGATTCTGCTGCATAAGCAATACAATATAAATATCTAAACTTCATATAAATGAAATCTAATTAAATGATTTTAAATGTCTTTGCTACAGAAAATAAGATCTTTGATATGGATATCCTCTATATTTCCTTAAATTAACGCTATTATTTTTAAAAAGCAAAATTGATTTATAGGTTTTCATTAGCTATTGCCATTTTGAAACAGAATCCAAACATTATGCAAATACAGTTGAAAATATAGAATTAATCTTGGAGTTTCACAACAATGATGCCTTTCACATCCTCCAACTAATGTATGGAAAATGTGGTTGGCATCTGGCTTGAAAACACAGATGGTTTGTTACATTTCCTGGTAATTACTTAACACAGTCACGAAGAAAATGAAGCAAAACTATTGCAAATAGGGCCACTGGCCGATCAAAGCCAAAGTATTACTGTCCTCTACTTATTTTGCGCAGTTCATGTTGGTTTTCTAAAATTGACAAGACCTTTTTGAGTAATGTGCAAGCTTATATTCATTCGCTCCTGGCGATTCACAAGCTGAGCCAGCAGGATTCAGTTCTAAAGGACAGAGCTGCGTCAACGTGGACAGCGTGTCAACATCGTAGATGCAAATAGTGAAAACAAAATCTAAGTAAATAATAAAACCAGATGGTTTTTCAAAGGTCTAGTTATAACGTGTGATCAGTTCTTTCCTCTCAAATATGACGGAAACGTAAAAAGGCATCATTGCAAAACAGTTTAATTTATCATCTGTTTTTCCTTCTTCTCTAGAGGCCTATCAGTTCTGAGAAATAGAAAGCCTTTCTTCCAACTTTCAAATTGTGTTCGTGGCTTTTATGTATTTTCTTCACCAGGATTCCTGAAGAAACAATGGAACCGTCCATTTTTTTGAATGGGCAGCTTCGTTTGATCAATGATTAAGCGAATCTATGTAGTCCTGTAGCTTAGTGGAAGAGGTCCATAAAGCATCCAATTTCTACGTAGGACACATGCATGCTATAGGTTCCAGCTCACATACCTGTGTTGATGAAGGCCTTGTGTGCTTCAGAGCTGATATGTGAACATACGGACTATACATCTTAAATTATAAGAAAGCAGGAGGAGTGACCACTCAGTTGAAATTGCTCCAATTTACCTACTTTGATAACCCTTTGGATTAACGACTGGAGTATTTCTACTTCTCTGGCGTCCTTCGTCAGAATTGAGCACTTGTGCTATGGCAAGGTTCGGAGTAAAGCTGTGCTTTGCTAAATGTGCCTTTGCTAGTTTTGGAAGACAAGATCTAACCACATGTGCAAGTCTTGTTTTATTTTCTTGTCCCGTCTTTTAATTGGTATGAACTTGCAGAGTTCATCCTTTAGCCTGAGTCGACTATGAACTAAACCAAGACCCAAATTGCATTTCTTCAGCCTTTTTATAGCACTCACTGTTTAATAACCATTATTTTCTGAATATGACTAATTTCATTGAAGATCCAAAGTGCTTAATAATCTGTTACTGATATTTGTGATCAGATTTCCATGGGGCAAATGCTGCAAGATTTTGGGAAGTTCCTCGGATTGTTTCTGCTTGTGCTGATCTCCTTCACCATTGGATTGACTCAGTTACATGATAAGGAGCTTTCAACAGTGAAAGAAGTCAAGGGGTGCACCGGAATCTACTGTGAGCAGCAGAGCAGTAGCACATTCGACTCGTGAGTTGTTTGCAATTTTGTGACTATAATTTTGAATGATTTTTCAGAAGGTGGGATCACCCTGTTGTTCCATTTCCATTTTGTAAAGCAGAATTGCTAGATCTGAGCAGTCTTTCACTCATTACAATTAGTGGCAAATGTTTGTTTTCTGATTGTTTTGCCCTTTTACCAAGCTATACTTGACAATTTGCTTGTTGTACTCAAGTTGTACCCCAATTATGCATGTTTTATATTTAATCCTTTATGGATTACCAAAGAAAGATTTCAGGATCCTGCATTTCCCACGGTTGCTACATTACGGATTCTCATGTTTTGTCAGCATGCTAGTCTTTACTGAGGAATGAGTGAACAAAGTAAATCTAAGAGGAAGGGGGAAATCAGTAATAAATTCTAAATGCCTGAATCAAAGGCATCAGATTGAGTTGGAATCTCCATGTAGTTAAAACCTCAAGCATGACTGTAGACATTATTGTGCTTTAATTATATTGAACATGGGTGTTCACATTGTGGTTGAGCTGCAGTGTCATAGAAAGATGCACAGTCATTTTAACCCAGGATGCCAGTGTTACTTTGAAGATCCTCCAGAAACCAATTCCTTCCACAAAGAGAATGGAGGAAATTTCAAGAAAAGTCATTGATGTGTGCTTTAAATGACTGGTTTAAAGTTGTACTTACAGAGATTCACACCAAGGAGTGTGGACCATGAAAGATGCTATGCCTTTCAAGTGTCTTGCCTCTCACAATCACTAAAGTACACTTCAAATGACAGTGCTATCTAATCGGCCAACATTAATCCTGTTACATGTACTTGAAATCCAGGATAATAGTGTATTATAGCTATGTGGTTTCTATTTTTTTTCTTAAATCTCCTTTTCCTAAAGTTGGCAGTGAAGATTTGATTCTTTCTTCTTTTCTTCCTTCAGCTTTATTGGGACCTGCTATATCCTGTTCTGGTATATTTTCTCCTTGGCACACGTGGCACTGTTTGTAACAAGGTTCAGCTACACCGATGACTTGCGGTCTGTTGTTGGGGTGCTCATCATTGGCACGTATAATGTGGTCGTTGTCATTGTTCTAACTAAACTCCTAGTAGCCATGCTGCACAAAAGCTTCCAGATGATAGCAGTAAGTGGAATAATTGTTGAGAATTTCAACATCTCTCTGGTTTTATTCTGTGTCAGAGTTATGGAACATTTACATAACAGCCTAACAACATAGTATGTCTGTTGCAATAATTATGCAACATATGAGTCCTCTCCCATCTTACTATAGTTTACAGTGCCATCACGTTTCCTTGTTCTGTTCCATGCTGCTTTTTACCACCATCACTCTATAGGTCAGTTTTCTACATCACATACCTAGTGAAATCTATTGTGCAGAAGCAGTGCAGTGCAATGAATAAAAATTACTATAAGTCACAAAGCTAAATTAATGCCGATAGTTTAGGTAGTATTCGTAGACTGTTCAGAAATCCAATGGCTGAGAGGAAGAAGCTGTTCCTAAAACATTAAGTATAAGTCTTCAAGCTCCTGTACCACCTTCTCAATGGTGGTAACAAAAAGAAGGCATGTCCTGGATGGTGAGGGTCCTTAATGATGACTACCACCTTTTTGAGGTACTACCTCTGGAAGATGTCCTCGGTGGTGGGGAAGGTTGTGCCTATGATGAAGCTGGCTGCGTCTATTTCCCTTTGCTAGTGTTTTACGTCACAATCCAGTCATCAAAACCTTATTATTTTGAATTTAAGGTTGGATTTAATAGTTACGATTATTCTAGTCATGCAATTCTGTCTTCCGCTGGGTTGGAGTGAATGTGTCTGGAACAAAGCAACCCATTGAGTATATATCAGAGCAAACACGAGGAAATCTGCAGATGCTGGAAATTCAAACAACAACACACACAAAATGCTGGTGGAACACAGCGGGCCAGGCAGCATCTATAAGGACAAGCACTGTCGATGTTTCGGGCCGAGACCCTTCGTCAGGACTAACTGAAAGGAAAGATAGTAAGAGATTTGAAAGTAGTGGGGGGAGGGGGAAATGCAAAATGATAGGAGTAGACTGGAAGGGGTGGGATTTAGCTAAGAACTGGAAAGGTGACTGGCGAAAGTGATACAGAGCTGGAGAAGGGAAAGGATCATGGGACAGGAGGCCTCAGGGGAAAGAAAGGGGTGGGGGGACCAGTGGGAGACGGAGAACAGACAGGGTGATGGGCAGAGAGAGAGTAAAAACAAACAACTAAATATTGTCAGGGATGGGGTAAGAACAGGAGGAGGGGCATTAACGGAAGTTAGAGAAGTCAATGTTCATGCCATCAGGTTGGGGGCTACCCAGCCAGTATATAAGGTGTTGTTCCTCCAACCTGAGTGTAGCTTCATCTTGACAGTAGAGGAGCCAATGAAAGACATATCGGAATGGGAATGGGACGTGGAATTAAAATGTGTGGCCACTGGGAGATCCTGCTTTCTTTGGTGGACCGAGCGTAGGAGTTCAGCGAAACGGTCTCCCAGTCTGCGTCGGGTCTCACCAATATATAAAAGGCCACACCAGGAGCACCGGACGCAGTATACCACAGTGTCGCCTCACCTGGAAGGACTGTCTGGGGCCCTGAATGGTGGTGAGGGAGGAAGTGTAAGGGCAGGTGTAGCACTTGTTCCACTTACAAAGATAAGTGCCAGGAGGGAGATCGGTGGGAAGGGATGGAGGGGAACGAGTGGAGAAAGGAGTCGAGTAGGGAGCGATCCCTGTGGAAAGCAGAAACGTGGGGGGAGGGAAAGATGTGCTTGGTAGTGGGATCCTGTTGGAGAACGTTGACTTCATTAACTTTGCCTCCAGCTTGCACCCTGCCCTCAAATTTACCTGGTCCATTTCTGACACCTCCCTCCCCTTTCTTGATCTTTCTGTCTCCATCTCTGGAGACGGCTTATCTACTGATATCTACTATAAGCCTACAGACTCTCACAGCTACCTGGACTATTCCTCTTCCCACCCTGTCTCTTGCAAAAATGCTAACCCCTTCTCACAATTCCTCCGTCTCCGCCGCATCTGCTCTCAGGATGAGGCTTTTCATTCCAGGATGAAGGAGATGTCTTCCTTTTTTAAACAAAGGGGCTTTCCTTCTTCCACCATCAACTTTGCTCTCAAACGCATCTGTCCCATTTCCCACACATCTGCCCTCACCCCATCTGCCCACCACCCCACTCAGGATAGGGCTCCCGTTGTCCTCACCTACCACCCCACCAGCCTCCAGGTCCAACATATAATTCTCTGTAACTTCTGCCACCTCCAACGGGATCCCACTACCAAGCACATCTTTCCCTCCCCACACCTTCTGCTTTCTGCAGGGATTGCTCCCTACACGACTCCCTTGTCCACTCGTCCCCCCCCCCCCCATCCCTTCCCACCAATCTCCCTCCTGGCACTTATCCTTGTAAGTGGAACAAGTGCTACACCTGCCCTTACACTATCTCCCTCACCACCATTCAGGGCCCCAGACAGTCCTTCCAGGTGAGGCGACACTTCACCTGTGAGTCAGCTGCTGTGGTATACTGCATCCGGTACAGCCTTTTATATATTGGTGAGACCCGACGCAGACTGGGAGACCGTTTCGCTGAACACTTACGCTCTGTCCGCCAGAGAAAGCAGGATATCCCAGTGGCCACACATTTTAATTCCACGTCCCATTCCCATTCTGATATGTCTATCCATGGCCTCCTCTACTGTCAAGATGAAGCCACACTCGGGTTGGAGGAACAACACCTTATATACTGGCTGGGTAGCCTCCAACCTGATGGCATGAACATTGACTTCTCTAACTTCTGTAAATGCCCCTCCTCCCTTCTTACCCCATCCCTTACATATTTAGTTGTTTGTTTTTTCTCTCTCTCTGCCCATCACCCTGTCTGTTCTCCGTCTCCCACTGGTCCCCCCACCCCTTTCTTTCCCCTGAGGCCTCCTGTCCCATGATCCTTTCCCTTCTCCAGCTGGGTATCACTTTCACCGATCACCTTTCCAGCTCTTAGCTTCATCCCACCCCCTCCGGTCTCCTCCTATCATTTCACACTTCCCCCTCCCCCCACTACTTTCAAATCTCTTAGTATCTTTCCTTTCAGTTAGTCCTGATGAAGGGTCTTGGCCCGAAACATTGACAGTGCTTCTCCTTATAGATGCTGCCTGGCCCGCTGTGTTCCACCAGCATTTTGTGTGTGTTTTTGGTCTCTATGTGCATTTGGTCTCTATGATTAAAGCAGACTGATCCCCTCTTATGCTAATAATAGAACGTGGAATGGTATGGCGTTGTACAGACTTACAGGCTGTTGATGACGATGAATTTTGTGAGTTATTATAACAGAAAAAGTAGGGACCAGGCCCTTTTGAGATTCTGCTGCCTCCTAGGAGAGCAACCTTGTTTGTCCCATACCCCTGCTCGATATCAAAAGATGCAATAAGACAGTAACTTATGAACAATCAGGGAGATATTTCTCTTGTGTTACTCTTGGACTACCTCTCAAGCACTCAGGACCAGTCCAAGTCAATACAATGGATGTTAGTTACAAAGCCAAACCTTGAAATATATTATTAGGACATCCACACCTGTAAGATGTATACACTGTCAGAATGGAAGGTTCACTTGATAGCAAAATGAATGTCTGCTTCTTAATCATTAGAATGATTATGAAAGAATGTAAGTCAAATTTATTTTCAGTTTTCCAGGAGATGAATTTGCCTCTGATAAAATATGTATGTAAAAGTAAAGGAATCCATTTATAAAGCCTATTGCCTCTCATAGGATTGCTTATCTTCACAGGTCTTATTTTCCCAGTTCATTGATCCCATGAGAGAAATTTTTTTGAGAGAAAATTTTGTGTAATTTATTCTGGCAATCAAACAAAACCCTCCAGGGTCTCATCTAAATAATATATTCTACATTATAGAACTGTTGTGTTGACTATTATACAATTATGACCTGTTGCATTCCACAGGTTTCATTCAAATCTTTGAAATCAGTTTATTATTGTCACCTGTACCAAGGCATGTCTTCTAAACTGTTCATATAGATCATAATGCAGTCCTTTGAACTAGTACAAGGTAAATCAATAACAAAATGTAGAATAAAGTGAAACAGCTACAGAGAAATTGCAGTATAGGTAGACAATAAGGCCATAATGATCATAACAAGGCAGACCGAGGTCAAAAATCTATTTTATTGTACTAGGAAGCCGTCCAATAGTCTTATAATGATGGAAGCTGTTCTTGAGCCTGGTGGTATGTGCTTTCAGGCTTTTGCATATTCTGCCCTATAGGAAGGCGAATGTCTGAGGTGGGTGGGATCTTTGTTTATACTGGCTGCTTTACTAGGGCAGCAGGAAGCAAAGACAGAGCTCATGGAGGGAAACTGGTTTCTGTGATGTGCTGAGCTGTGTCCACAATTTTCAAGCAGTTTCTTGTAGTCATGGACAGAGTGGTTGTCATACCAAGCCATAATATGTCCTTACAGGATATTTTCTATGGCGTTATCGATTAACATTGGTAAAGGCTGATGGGGACAGGCTGTGACCAGTGGAGTACCACAAGGTTCAGTGCTGGGACCGCAGCTCTTTACAATATACATTAATGATTTAGATGAAGGGATTAAAAGTAACATTAGCAAATTTGCTGATGACACAAAGCTGGGTGGCAGTGTGAAATGTCAGGAAGATATTATGAGAATGCAGGGTGACTTGGACAGGTTGGGTGAGTGGGCAAATGTATGGCAGATGCAGTTTAATGTGGATAAATGTGAGGTTATCCACTTTGGTGGCAAGAACAGGAAGGCAGATTACTATCTAAATGGAGTCAAGTTAGGAAAAGGGGAAGTACAACGAGATCTAGGTGTTCTTGTACATCAGTCAATGAAAGCAAGCATGCAGGTACAGCAGACAGTGAAGAAAGCTAATGGCATGCTGGCCTTTATAACAAGAAGAATTGAGTATAGGAGTAAAGAGGTCCTTCTGCAGCTGTACAGGGCCCTGGTGAGACCCCACCTGGAGTATTGTGTGCAGTTTTGGTCTCCAAATTTGAGGAAGGACATTCTTGCTATTGAGGGAGTGCAGCGTAGGTTCACAAGGTTAATTCCCGGAATGGCGGGATTGTCATATGTTGAAAGATTGGAGTGACTGGGCTTGTATACTCTGGAATTTAGAAGGATGAGAGGGGATCTGATTGAGACATGTAAGATTATTAAGGGATTGGACACGCTGGAGGCAGGAAGCATGATCCCGCTGATGGGTGAGTCCAGAACTAGAGGCCACAGTTTAAGAATAAGGGGTAGGCCATTTAGAACAGAGATGTGGAAAAACTTTTTCACCCAGAGAGTGGTGGATATGTGGAATGCTCTGCCCCAGAAGGCAGTGGAGGCCAAATCTCTGGATGCATTCAAGAGAGAGTTAGATAAAGCTCTTATAGATAGCGGGGTCAAGGGATATGGGGAGAGGGCAGGAACGGGGTACTGATTGTGTATGATCAGCCATGATCACAGTGAATGGCGGTGCTGGCTAGAAGGGCCGAATGGCCTACTCCTGCACCTATTGTCTATTCTTTCTTTTTCCAATCTTTTTATTATTATTATTAATATCAACATAATAAGATTAATACATAGATAATGGGATTACAAACATACAAATTTAAACTGAACATGAAAGGATACATAAGCAATAGTTACAATATATAAATGAGTCTTCCCAAATCATGACTGATACAAGTAACATATAAACAAAGCAAAACTAGGTATATCATAATATATATATATAAAAAAAACAAAAAAAGAGAAAAAGAAAAAAAAATATGCTAGAAAAACTAATCTTTCTTTTCTTTCTAAATCTTTTTATTAATATTAGTAATATGGACAGAATACAGATGATATATTGATAAAGAAATTACCAACATACACATTCCATTACATATGAAAAAAAACATACATAATAGTTACAATATAAATGAGTTTACCAAGACATAAGCCATAAGATATATGTATAGACATAGTAAATCTAAATATTTCATAATGTATAATATAAAAAAAACAGAAAAAAGAAAGAAAAAAAAAAAAAAAATTTATATAATACAAAACTAACTAATCTAATCTAATAACTATAACTAATAAGTAATATAAAAGAAAGAAAAACAAACAAAAGAGAAGGAGAAAAAAAAGTGGGCTGTTTATAATATCTCACAAAAATAAGTATTCATCAATGCCGTCACTTCCGGTCCTCTCAAAATACATAAGCTAAAAGCTAGGAAATCAAATGTACTTGGCACAGGGTCATATTACATCATATGAAAATGTTGAATAAATGGTCTCCATAACTTTTCAAATTTAATAGAAGTCTCAAAAGTACCACTTCTAATTTTTTCTAAATTTAAACATAACATAGTTTGAGAGAACCAATTAAATACAGTGGGAGGATCAATTTCTTTCCAATTCAACAATATAGATCTTCTAGCCATCAGAGTTAGAAATGCAATCATTCGACGGGCTGAAGAAGATAAATGCTGTGAATCTAACATTGGTAAACCAAAAATTGCGGTAATAGGATGAGGTTGTAAATCAATATTCAAAACCGCAGAAATAATATCAAAAATATCTTTCCAATATTTCTCCAAAAGTGAACACGACCAAAACATGTGAGTTAAAGACGCAATTTCAGAATGACATCTATCACAAATAGGACTTATATGAGAGTAAAAATGAGCTAATTTATCCTTGGACATATGGGCCCTATAGAAAAACTAATCTAACAACCTAATTACTAATGAAGAGAAAAAAAGAAAAAAAAGGGGAAAAAATAATGATGAAAAAAAAACCTACTGTCTATTGACATGCTAAGTTTCGTTAGCCACTTGAGGAAGTAGAAGTATTGGTGAGCTTTTTTTGGATCTACTCGGTCGGACCAGGACAGATTGTTCTCAACCCTCTCAACCTCAGCACCATTGCAGTGGACAGGAACGTGTGCATTGCACCCCTTTCCAAAGTCAATTATATTTGTTCTACTGACTTTGAAGGAATGGTTGTTGTCATGACATGACGTTACAAAACTCTCTATCTGCATTGTATAGCCTGACTCGTTATTTTGAGATGTGGTCCACTATGATGGTATCATCTGCAAAATTGACGATTTTGAGTACAGAGCTAAGGACATAACCTTGTGACTCACCAGTGCTGAGAATAATTGTGTTGGCAGAGGTGTTGCTGCCTAAACTTACTGATTACAGTCTGTTGGTCAGGAAGTCAAAGATCCAGTTGCAGAGGAAGGTGTTGGCTCCAGGTTCTTGGAGTTTGGAGATGAGTTTGCTTGGAATTATAGTTTTGAAGGTGGACTGTATTCAATAAACAATATTCCAACATAGAAGCACACACAAAATGCCAGAGGAACTCAGCAGATGAGGCAGCATCTATGGAAATGAGTAAACAGTTGATGTTTTAGCCTTCTTCAGAACTGGAAAGGAAGATTAGATAAAACTTTATTTATCCCAAGGTTGCTCAGTCAGAAATATATACTTTTAAAATATAGAGATTAGGCATTGAGGTACAAAAAAATACAAAATGTGCATTAAAAAGTAATGGTGCAAAATACAGATGTGCAATGAAACCATGTACTTGTATACTTAAGGAGGAGGAGTTGTAGAGTTTTATAGCCACAGGGAGAAAGAATCTCCTGTGGCGTTCAGTAGTGCACCTTGGTGGAATCAATCTGTTACTGAAGATGCTCCTCTGTTTGTCCAGTGTATCATGAGGGGGGGGGGATAATACAAGAATAAGAAGGTGGGGGTGGGGAAGGAAGACAAGCTAGAAGGTGATAGGTGACGGCAGGTGGGTGGGTGAGAGGCTATGAAGTAAGAAACTGGGAGATGATAGGTGGAAAAGGCACAGGGCTGGAGAAGAAGGTGAGGGACAGATGGGGCTGGTGATGTGGGTGCAGACTCATCCAGACCTGAGACACCAGGCAAGGTCATTTAATTCCAAACAACTTGTTAATTAATCGTTACAGAATGTCTCTGTAGTGCTTCCTGCTCCCTTCCCTCGCCCTTCTACTTTACCCGACCATGTTTCTCCTCCCCCTGCTTCCTTCCGACTTCCAGTCCGCAATAGAGACTCATATTAGAATCAGGTTTATCATCACTCACATATGTCACGATTTTTTTTTGTGGAAGCAGTAGAGTACAATACAATACATAAAATGACTACAATACCATGCAGAGGTCTTAGGCACCCTAGTTATATTAATGCACCTAAGAATTTTGCACAGTACTGTATTTTTCCAGTCCCCCTGGATGTCAATTACTAAATTTGGACTAGAGTACTGGCTTTCAGAACTCTGGTATCAAGTTTGTGAATTTCATTGCCATACCATTGGAGCTTGTGGTGTGTTATCTCATGTTGGTCTGGGAGAGGATAATGACAGTGGATGTAACTGATAACCCACCATGGATCGCTCTATTTTCATGTGGAAATGAAAAGCACATCAAGCAGGATAAGACGTACAAAAAAGCTGGATGAACTCGGCAGGTCAGGTAGCATCCGTTGAAAGAAGCAGTCAACTGCAAGCGTTGAACCGTCGACTGCTTCTTTCAACGGATGCTGCCCGACCTGCTGAGTTCATCCAGCTTTTTTGTATGTCTTGATTTGACCACAGCATCTGCAGTGTACTTCGTGTTTTCAAGCAAGATAGATGTTCATTTCTGTCAGTAACCAGATTGTGGCATTTATACAATTTTGTTGCTTTCTTCCCAGAGGATCTTTTTGGAATCTTAATATTTAGACAAGTTATAGTGTTCAATGTGTTTTTCATTGAACTCTTCTTTTTCTCACCTCCAAACAAGAACCACGAGGACAAGGAGTGGAAGTTTGCCCGCGCTAAGCTGTGGCTGAGCTACTTTGATGATAAGTGTACTTTGCCCCCGCCATTCAACATCATCCCGTCTCCAAAAACCATTTACTATCTCTTCACGAGTCTCAATAAATGGATCTGCTCTCATACTAGTGCAGGGAAGGTGAAAAGACAGAACAGCCTTAAAGTAAGTAAACACTTTGAACACTGAGTTTAAAGAATGAATGATGCTTGCATGGGCTTGAAAATACCATCAGTAGCTGAATGTGCCTGATTCGTACCCATATGTTATGTGAACACCTTGGACCAAAGGTGGTGAATCTTTTTGAGAGCTTGTGCCAAAAATGGCAATAATCTTCAAAATAAAATTGTGTACCGTAGCACGGCGACTTTCTCTTTTAAAAAAACAAACTCCCAAAAAGAAAAGGAGCAGACTCTAGCCATGATTCTTTAACATTACTGAAGTATTCGCTACTTCCTTTGACTATAGAGTTAATCATTATTATCTCTCCTGATGAAGGGTTTCGGCCCGAAACGTTGTTACTAACCCCTCCCATAGATGCTGTCTGGCCTGCTGAGTTCTGCCAGCGTTTTGTGTTTTTATTTATTTCCAGCATCTCGTGTTGCCAGATAATCATTATGTATCTTTTTATTACGGGTGGGGTTTAAAGATTAAAGGGGTGGCACTGCATTTTGTATGCCATCAAAATTTTTGTGTGTGTCATCGATTTGCCACCCGTGACATTGCGACATGTATAGTGTTGTGATAAATACTAAACTATATTTATATAATTCCAGCAATTAAAAGCACTTCCAATATCCTTAAACTGCCTTTTAATATTTGTTGGGCATCGGCTTGTTAAATCTTGTCCAGTGTAAGTTGTTGGCCTGTTTGGTATTCTGTGACACAACTGCCAATTCAATTGCACTTGATAGTAAACCACTTCCAGATGTTATTTGTATATGTTAAGCATTCTTACACATGTGCAAAATACACCAGTTAAACAAAGGTTAAATAAACAGTTTATATAACTCTTTATCCTAAACGTCAAAGCCATTAGAGTACGGTTCAGTGTCATTATCGTAATAAAAGCATCAATTCACACATTCTTGGGATCCTAATTTACTGTTGGATATTCAGTATTGAGCAAAAGTCTGAGGCTACATCCACACTAGACCGGATAATTTTGAAAACACCGGTTTCGCATAAAAATGATAGGCATCCACACTATGTGTTTTTGAAAATATCTCCGTCCACATTGAAACGGAGATTTCGGCGAATCTCCTCCTACTGTGCATGCGCAGGACACATCTACCGAAAACAAGCAACATATTTAGTGTCGAATCTTGCCGTAAAACTGCGCGTTTATGTAGTTAGTCTAGAAAAACTTAAAACGACGGACAGCTGTTGGCTTTCGCGCAGGAGAACTTAAAAGTAAAAAAAAACAAATACTGGAGTGTACGGAGGCAGCCGACAAGGAGTTCATGGACAGATTGACCTAACTGAAGATGAACATTGAAAAACTGGCTAACTCTTTTGCATTAATAAAGCACCTTGTTAAATGTATAAAACATGTCTGCATCAGTGTTATCTTGTATTTCCATACGATGTTACATTAGGCTGTTACATATCTATTGTCAGAAAAGTACTTGCATAAATAGGTAAACCACCTTCATACGAGCAAGGACAGAAAACAGGGCAAAGTGAGTATACTTATTTATTCAGTAAGTTATGGGTCAAAGTATTTGGTGAGTACATTTCTAACTCTTCTGGCTTCAGTCTTGTTGCCGTCTGTTCTGAAATTGTTAGTTTGCGTTCAGGAAAACAATGAAATAGCGCGCTGCCATCTGATAGCGTTTTCAGAAGTCTCCAGTTACCTCGTCCACACTGATCTGCCCAAGAGGCGTTTTCAAAAATACCCACCCTGGAAAGCGTTTCTGAAAAGCTCCGGTTTCGGGGGATGAAAACGCCGTTTTAATGTGTACGGAGGGTAAAAACGAAGAGAAAAAGCTTTGGTTACGAATTTATCCAGTGTATTGTGGATGTAGCCTTAGGCACATATATAAAGCTGGGGTGCTTGAGACTTTTACACAGTACAGTATTTGACAACGTGAAATGGACAGCAGGAGCAAAGGACGTGGGGAATGGTGCAGGAGGGTGTGGGACAGGTGGCAGAGAAAGAGTGCTGGGGTGCGAGGTTGCACAGATGCAGACACACCAAGTCCTGAGATGCCAGACAAGGCCATTTGATTCCAAACAATTGGTTTATTGATCATTACAGAATGTCTCTCTGGTGCTTCCCATTCCCTCCCCTCTCCCTTCGGCATTTCCCAAACATGATTTCCCTCTCCCTACCTCCTTTCCACTCTCAGTCCACAATAGAGACCCATATGAAAATCAGGTTTCTTATCACTTATGTATCATGATTTTTTTCTTGTGGCGGTGTTACAGTGCAATACATAAAGTTACTACTGTGCAAAAGTATTAGGCACCCTAGCTATATATACATTATGTGCCCAAGACTATAGTTGAGAAATTATTCTGCTGGTAGATTTAGTTAAGAGATGAGTGTTAAACAAACACCGGTGGCACATCCTGCAATGTCTTTAGAGTATGAGGAGGAAAAATAATGGGATTTTCTAAAAAATATATAATTTTTGGTATTTGTCACTAGCAAGCCCAATATTTGTTACTCATGCCTGACTGAGTTGTGGAAGGTGTAGATGAGCTAACCTAAACCACTGAAATCTTTCTGGTGAAGATACTCCCTTCGTGCTGTTGGAGAGTGTCCCAATAATAAGAACGTAAGAAATAGGAGCAGGAGCATGTAGCCTGTCGAGCCTGTTCCACTTTTCAGTAAGATCGTGGCTGATATGGCCACGCACTCAGATCCCCTGCTATGTGAAAATCAATCTAACTGTGTCTTAAATAGCCTCTTTTACTAATAGATGAAATCTTCTGAAGCTCTTTACAGGAGCAAAGTCAGATGATAGTTGAAGCTGAGGCAAAAGACATTTAAGAATGAATGACAAGGTTTTGCTAAGGAGATGGCTTTAAAGAGCAACATGGAGGGTTTCTAACATTTCTTCTCTGTTGAAACATGACCTGCCTTTAAAGAACTTTTGTTTTTCGTTTAATCTGACAAGGAATGGAAGACCCTCAAGCATAAGCAGGATGAAAATTACCAGAAGGTAATGTGCTGCTTAGTTCATCGTTACCTTACTGCTATGAGACAAAAGATGCATAGTACAGACCAGGCCACTGAAGAGAACCTGAATGAACTACGGCAAGACCTCTCTAAATTTCGCAATGAAATGAGAGACATTCTTGGATTCAGGACAGCAAAGTACGCCATGTTCTATTCACGGAACTAACAAGTATTCCAACATTCACGGGACTGGATACTCAAGTATGTTGCCATGTTATTCTAAGCATCCGACTACATGAAATGACTTCTTTGGTTATAATTGTCTTTGCCAAATGTTTATTATTTAATCAACATCCTGCTTAATCACTGTCCTATATAACACTATTTATGTGTGGACATTTTTGAACAGTTCCCATCTATATGGTTTGTGCCGTGTTTAAAAAGGAGCAATGCAGTGATAAATAATTTGTCATCAGAATCAGACTTTGAAATGGCAGTTTAATGTTATGGGTGAAGCTGGCCTTTATAATGGCAATTAATAAATTTACAAGTTTCCATGATTCTTGTAAACGATTTCAAAAAAGGTAAGGACTCGGTTGACATCAAGCTAACATTTTTATTATGATTGTGGACAAAGAAAAATGCATATGTGTGAAAACTTTTAATAAAACTCTTCTATAATGCAAGTTGAACCCTATAATCTTGTTTATAGATACCAAACAGGAGAGTTCTACATGCAAAAATAAGGTAAGTGTGTTCAGCACTGACAGTAGATACATTTTCTACTTTAACTTGTATTTAATTTAATCTTAAAGCTTCTTTAAATTGTTTTCTCTGCCAGAGTGAAAGATTGCAGTTCTCTTAAAACCATTTCATATTCAGATGAAGTCTAATGTGATCCACAGTAACCAAATTAAAATGGATCTTCAAGCAGCTGCATGTTTTCCAGTATGTTAGTATAATAGGTGTGTTTGATGGTTGTCACAGCATGCTGTCATAATAACTTGGACATTATTTGAGCAATTCATTTTGGACTTGTTCTGATAAAACAGACAACAGGAGATGGGATGTTATGTTGAAGTTGTACAAGATGTTGGTGAGGCCTAATTTGGAGTATTGTGTGCAGTTTTGGTCAGCAATCAACAGAAAAAAATGTAAATAAGGTTGAAAGAATACAAAGTAAATTTAAAAGAATGTTGCTGGGATTGGAGGTTCTGGGTTATAAGGAAGGGTTGAATAGGTTAGGACTTTATTTCTTGGAACATAGAAGACTGAGGGGAGATTTGATAGAGGTATATAAAACTAGGGGTATAGATAGGGTAAATGTAAGCAAAATTTTTCCACTTAAGTTGGGTGGGATTATGGCGAGAGATCATGGGTTAAGGGTGAAAGGTGAAAAGCTTAAGGGGAGCATGAGGGACACTTCGCCACACAGAGGTTAAAAGCAGCACACTTAGAAGTTATACAGTCAGATTCTGGTACATCTTGGTGTAAGGAAAATATGGAACTGATAGCTTGTTCTTTGGAATGTTGTTTATGATATGTGGCAGGTTCTTCCATTGTGCAAGTGGCATTATGGTATTAAATTTATCTTCTACAGGGTCTCAAAACATCAGTCTCTTATCAACACAAGAGCTTCAGCAGATGCTAGAAATCCAGGGTAACAAACAAAACTGCTGGAGCAACTTGGGCAGCGTCTATGGAAATGGATCAACACTGAGGCAGAGATCTTGATGAAGGGTCGGCCTGAAACATCGACTGCTTATTATTTTCTATAGATGCTGCCTGACTTCCTGAGTTCCTCCAGCATTTTCTATGTTAATCAGTGTCTTGTTTGCTGGTTATACACTCCATGTGTACAGTCCTATTGTTTTGTATCTTTGTCAAAAATCAAGGTTCACCCATTTAAAATCTAGTAACGATGCACCAACGTACCAAATCTTAAAGGGCCAATTTAATATAGTTGCAAAGCAGAATTCATAGAATATTGGACTACACTCTTAAAATGAATTAAGTTCATCCTTTAATGGCTGGGCCATCTAAGAGGGTAATTAAGAGTTATGTTGCTGCAGAACCTACTTGGGCTGTTATGCTCAGAAAAAGAAATACAAGCCCAAAGCTGTTCTCCATCTCACCAAATCAGCTCGGTGCTGGATTTGGTGAATGGGTATCAAAATTCTTCTGCATTGACTCCTCCCTAAATCACTCACTCCAGCTCCAGCGGCGATATGGACTCAATTTCCCTCTGCACACCAACACGCTGCGCTTGCAATGCCCCAGCATGGCTCATCTCCCGAACCTGCCTCCTCTATGCAGTTAGTCTTTAAACACCTCCATGTGGCAGATGTGAACTTGCCCAAAAACAACTGCTTCCAATTAACTCTCTGTAGTTCCTGCTTGACCCTGCTTCAATTTAATACTTTCCCATAAGGTCTACACTTAGCTTTACAAGCAATTAATTTATTTCATCATAAATCTGCATTAAAATTTTGTAATGGGCCTGCTGTTCCTTTGCCGATCATTTTAACTCTGTCGTCTGAACGCATGTCTTTTGCTCTCTGCCAAATGTATTATTTGCACTTTCTGTTCGAACAAAGATGGGTGCAGCTTGTTCATACCATTCTGATGAATGTCACACTGTCAAAGGCCTTAACCTGATCATTGAGCACAGTGTGCTGAATTGAACACAGCATTCCAGCTGTGCTCACACCACTATTTCATCAGGGTTTGCTGTGGTAATCTATGCCTTTTCTTAACAGCCCTCGTAGTTTGGCCTCCAAGTCATGCCTGGCTATGTCCTCTTTAGAACTTAATTTATATTGCTTCTCCATTATTGCTATCACTTCAGGTTTTGCTGCATTAAATATGATGTGATGGATGCGTGGCCATTTCACTGGCCCGTTTCTATCTACCAGATATCTTGTCAAGTTACCAAATGAAGAAAGCTGAGCCCTGTTTTACAAGATAATATCCTGCCATTAAGAGCTGAAACTGCCTGATGTTCCTTAACTTTCTACCATCAACTCCAGCATAAAAAACTTGGGAAAAGAGTTCAAGAACTTTTCTCTGTGTATAGTGGAGAGTTGATTCTGGCAGTCTTGAATGGTGACTTTAGGACATTCAGTAGTTCCAAATATACCATATTTTTTTTATTAAGCAGCAGATACATTATGTAAATAATGACAGTTGAAGAAATAAAAAAGATTAAAACATTAATTACAATACATCATTTGCTGTACATTGTTATTGCACTTAAGACCATTTATTATGATATGAAAGAATATAAGATATTGTAGCAGTGTGCTACACGCTATACATAGGTTCATTCTCTGTCATTGCTGTTACGAATAGACAGTTTGAAAGCCAGAGTGAATATGGGGCTAATCTTTCTGTCCAGACTTTCCCCTGCTAGTTTGAGAATTAAAATACCCATAGCAAGCATCCAAATTCTTGGCAGCACTTTAAATATATTCCATCAAACTTATCTGAATGCTTCTATTTGTCAATATAATGTTTCCTACCAGTTAAGAGGACCTTGTAACAAACCAAATTAAAATCAGTGAAAGATTTCTTGCATCATAAATAGAAAGTAAAGTCACTGCTATGTGTGTTTAGCATCGTCTGTTTTTCAAGTTGTTCAGAAACCTTTGGTTCTTTGATTTATAGGGGACGACAAAGCTGTTGGGAAGTACTCTGCCTTTTCCAGTTTCATCGACTTGGCCCATGAAAATGTAATTCAGTCCTGCAAAAATAAAGAAAGATTCCTCAAGAGGCAGAACTTTACCTATTATGTAATAGTTTGAGTCACTGCCTAACTGGAACCTGGATGCCCATGGAAGCTAGACTCAGTTGCCAGTGTTTAGCCCATAACCTTCTAAACCTTACCAATTCTGTGTACCTGTCTTTTAAAAGGTGGTGTTGTACCTGCCTCAACCACTTCTGGCAGCTCATTCCACACGGATACCTCTTGCTTTTAATAAAAATGTTCCCCCTCAAGTTCCTCTTAAAACCTGTTGCCCTCTCAATTTAAACATATGTTCTTTAGTTCTTAATACACTTTCTCTGGGCTAAAGGTAGAATTACCCAAACTATGCCCCTCATGATTTTATACACCTGTACAAGATTACATCGGCCTGCTACGCTCAAAGGAATAAAGTCATATCCTATCTCTGCTCTTCCTCAATCCCTCAAGTTCTTGTAAATCTTTCTTGGACTGCTTCCAGTTTAATAACATTTTCTATAGCAGGGCAACCAAAATTGAACACAATACTCCATTCCCTGCACATTCATGTGTTTGACGATGTTTCTTAAATCTCACTCAAAAAGACTTAACTTCTGGATCTCATATGCTCTACACCTCCTACAATTTTATAAAGTTCTATCAGGTTGTCCCTCAGCCTCTAATACTACAAAGAAAATTGGGTCTGGTTTATTATTGTCATGTACCAAGATACAGTGAAAAGTTTGTCTTGCATACTGTTCATACAGATCAAAGCATTACTTGGTGCATTGATGCAGAACAAGGTAAAACAACAATGCAGAATAAAGTGAGTAAATTTAGATTTAAAAGGAGTGGAACTGTTGTAATAGAAGTAATGAGTAAGTCTGCAGGGAGCAGCTCGCAATGAGTTGCCACATTCCACCATGTCCAACCAATCCTCATTGCTCATGGTATCATTCTAATAACCTCTTCTGTGCCCTCTACAAAGCTTCCTATCTTTCCTGTAAGAACATAACTACACACAATACTCCAAATAAAGCCAAACCAAAGTTTTATAACTCTTGCATCATGACTTCTTAAACTCATTGTCTTTACCGATGAAGGCAAGCATGTGATTATCGAAGGTGAAGATCAATGGGACAGAAATGAGAATGAAGTGAGAGAGATGGTATTTGTGAATACAGGCCTCTGCTTAGAGCTTTAAGGTTAGATAAATATTAAGAAAATCTCAACAGCACACAAGATTTAAGTCTTAAAGCTGTATTCTAACAAATTGGAATGAAACTATCCAAAGGGAAGAATGGGCACGTGGATGGAAGTAAGATGTTTCTCAACATTAGAAACATCATATCTCATTACTGTATATACTGTATCTTGTCTAACCAGAAACACTTGGACTTTGGTCAGGAAAAGTAGCTGAACAATTGGTATATTGAAAGTAGAAAAGGATGATAAATTTCCAAGGAAAATAATATTGGATTTTGGGGGAAAAGGGCAAATTATTGAAATAAATGGTGATCTGATACAAATTAACTTAAGTTATCAGACTAGTTTATAGATTAGCAGTAGCAACTCTTGGAATAGAAGGTATATAGCAAAGAAGGGTACATCAAAGCAAAGAAATGTATGGATAAATTAAAATGAAACAAAGCTAAAGCATTAAGAACGTGCAACTATTGTTAAAACAAAAAGGTTACAGTAAAATCTTTTTTAAACATTTAAAGATGGAACGTGAATGCTGTTAGGCTGGGAGGCCATTTAACATTCTAAAGATTTAAATTTCTGCATAAAATTTTGTCTTCAAATGTAGAAATGACAAAACTCATTAAAGCCAAAGAGAGCGCAGGATGGAGACACTGGCGTCTGGTAAAAAACTAACAAAAAAGGAGCATAATCCCTTCTCCGCAGATGAGCCAGGACGTTAAGCATTTCTGATCTTATTTCAAATAACGAGAGTACTTTACAAAATTGATTACAGGCATCTTTTCTACTGAAAGCAGAGGGGAGTGTTTACTAAATTATTTTTTTTAAAGAAAAGGATTACTGCTTACACAAAAAGTGAAAAAGCATTGCTTTTTTGTTTTGTATTGTTAAACCCTTCAGGTTTAAAAAACCAACATGAGAAAAATCTGCAGATGCTAGAAATCCAAGCAACTCACACAAAATGCTGGAGGAACTCAGCAGGCCAGGCAGCATCCATGGAAATGGGTAAACAGTCGGCCTTTCGGGCGGAGACCATTCATCTACCAGCATCCACCCTGCCATAGCTGCATCCTCTTTGCATTTTGTTGTTCTTTTCTTGTCAGTTTGAGACCACCCGATGTGTACCTTATCGGTCCACTCGAGTCAAACCTACCATGTAGTCATCAGGCTTGCTTGAGCTTCACCTTGCCAGGTGGTCAAATCCACTCTGGATCATCCAGTCACCTGCTACCTCTGTGCCTTTACAAATTTGCCCCCACTATGCTCTGCCATCTCAGCCTGCTCATACTTCACCCAACCTGGTGTGCTGGCTCACTGCCTTGTTCCTCTTCACATTTCATCATCCACTGCTTTCCCTGCCGCTGATTACCATTGCACAATCCCTAGGTTAGTTGAACCTTTGCTCTGTCCATACCATCTCCTGCTTCACGTTTCATGGTCTGCTGGGCCTCTGTCCTCTCTGGTCCACTCAAACATCATCCTTTCTGGCCCACTTGAGGTCCAGCTACCAGGTCCACTTCTCAAATCCATTCCAGATCTCTCGCAGCCTTTTCCTGCTGCTCACTTTCTCTGTGGCCTCCCACTTGGCCCTGCTTTCTCAGCCTATTTGTACTTCACTCTATTAGGTGTGCTGGATCATCACCCTACCCATTTCACATGCTATAGGAGACCAGTTCTATAAGGCTAATTTTGAAAATGCTGTGCCACAATGCACCAATTTAATGGCCTCTCAAGTCAAGTCACTTTTTATTGTCATTTCGACCAGAACTGCTGATACAGTACATAGTAAAAATGAGACGTTTTTTCAGGACCATGGTGTTACATGACACAGTACAAAAACTAGACTGAACTAGGTAAAAAAACAACACAGAAAAAAAAACTACACTAGACTACAGACCAACCCAGGACTGCATAAAGTGCACAAAACAGTACAGGTATTACAATAAATAATAAACAAAACTAGGGCAGTAAGGTGTCAGTCCAGGCTCTGGGTATTGAGGAGTCTGATAGCTTGGGGGAAAGAAACTGTCATATAATCTGATAGTGAAAGAGCTCAAATGTTTCGGTGCCTTTTCCCAGACGGCAGGAGGGAGAAAAGTTTGTATGAGGGGTGCGTGTGGTCCTTCATAATGCTGTTTGCTTTGCGGATATAGTATATGGTGTAAATGTCCCTATGATCATAGTGATTGATGCCAAATTCTATTGTTATGTCTCACTTGAAGTAAAGTTATTAACCCAAGGTACTATCTGAAATAACTAAAACTGGTAATGGTCAAACCTGGTGATGGATCATTGAGAATTTTTATCCCAAATAAGAAAGATTTTCTTAATTCCTTCAATTATTCATTTATCCTGCAAATAAAAGATTTTCAAAGCCAAAACTACCCCCCCCCCCAAACATATATGCCTCCTCACAGAACTTTAGCTACCACTGGATATATTAACAGACAAGAGCTAGGCACTGCCCCTAGCCACTCTATTCCCATTACATCAGACAACTAAATTTTAAACATACATATTGATAAAATAGCCATCGAAATAGCAAGCTTACCTCGTTTAATAATTGGACACTTTTTACACACTGCAATTATTTTGACACTCATGTTCTTCCCTGCTTGTTGAATTGCCAGAGTCCCTTCTTTATAAATATTTATGATAGAGATCGTTGCATGGATGCTACCATTGCGTGTTACAGCAGTTATAACTGTCCCAGTTAGTACTGTAGAAAACAAGAATTCAATATTTAAAAAAGTTTAAACAATACGATTTCAGTTCCATACTACTATTACTTCAAATTCATGTTTTCTTTCAGGCTATGGCTAAAATAAACAATTCAATTGTTAAATAAATAAGATGCATCAAGATTGCTTTGAGCAGTTGTATGCAGGTGTTGAGAGTGCACTGACATGCTATGAATGCATTTTCCTCAGTAACTATCAGGGAATTCCCGAGCACGTAAATGGGGAAAACTCAAGTCTTGAATTTCTTCAAAGTGTGTTGGTCAGTGATTTCTTAAAATGCCCAGTGTTGGGCTCTTCGTCGAGCAACTGGGCACCAGCTTCCATCAATTTCCCAGCAGTTACAATGGCAAACTACCTACGAATTCCATTTAAATGAGGGAGAAGAGCTGTGACATCAGCAAGCTTCAAATAAGTTATGTCTTTTAACTAGTTCACTAGAGAACATAGAAGAAGAAGAACAGGTTTTTCCGCCCATAATGTCTACACTGACCATGATGTCAATCCAAAGTACCAACAATTGTCTACATTCTTCCATTCTCTGCCTGTCTAAACACCTCTTAAACGTTGTTGTTACTTCTGTTTCCACCACTTCCCCTTGAAGCATTTTTTACACTCTGTTAAAAAAAATTTTGTCTCATGCATCTCCTTTAAGCTTTCCCTATCACCTTAAGCCAATGCTCTCTGGTATATAGCATTCCACCCTGGGAACAAGACTCTATTTACCCCCTATCTATGCTTCTCAGAATATTATATACACTTGTAACAGGTCATCCCCACCCAGAACTGCATACACTACAAATACAAATAAATATCAAATGGAACATGACTTGCCAATTTTTATACTCAACATCCTGAACAATGAAGGCAAGGATACCCTATCCCTTTCCTTACTACCTTATTTACTTGTGTAGTCAGTTTCAGGGAGCAATGGACTTGCACCTCAAGAACCTTCTGTATATCAGTTCTTCTAAGGATCTTTCCATTTACTCTTCACTCTTGTATTTGACTTTCCAAAGTGACTTGTCTGGGTTAAACTCCACTTGCCATTATTCCCAATTGGTCTATAACCTGCTGAATCCTTTTACAACATTACTCACTATCCACATGTTTTTGTAATAACATCTATTTGCACAAGATCACAGAGTAAGGAACTTTCAATCAGTTTTCTTCCCTCCCCAACTATACAGACTTCCAGAGACACTTGGGAAAACTGTAGCACCCACCAGGGTATGATCGTATGGGTGGGAACCACAGCTTGACAATTCAAGAACCACCAAATATATTGGCTAATGTTAAAATACTTTAGTCTCTTTTGCAGCAGGATTTTTTTAAACTAATAAGAAAACCTTAATTAGGAAGTTAACATGCTCACCACAATGGCCTGCCTTACTCACAGTTCCAATTGAGAGTGGCTTCTGAGTGAGCATTGAGTTACTCCTGTATAAAATCATTACTCAGGATGAATGGACGCAAGCACCTTCTGAAAGTGGATGTGTCTTGGAGGAAGACTTCGATCAAAGGCAGTATTTTGGTGCGGGATCACACACAGCATCAGTTAACAAAGAGACGGAGTAAAAGTTCTCAGCAGTCAGAAGGTTAATTTTACTGAACTGAGATGTCAACAAGCAAACACGGTCTGGAAACTGGGCTGGCCTTGATGAAAAGAACACAGGGAATGGGATGTAGTTTCCTTGATTCTGTTCCACCTTCTTCTGCATGTGCCTTGCGCGTTACACACTTGGGCGATCATGGCTCTCCACATTGAACGATCCCTTGCAGCGTCAATGACATCTTGCACACTTGGATCTGTTCATTCTTTCAGTGTCCATATATTTTCTTCTTTGCCATCCTCTTCCACGTTTCCCAGGCATACGGCCTTGTAAAGCATTCTATTTCTCCCTTTCTGATGACATGACCCAGGAATTTAAGTTTCCTCTCATTTATTGTTCTCATTAAAGATCTTTTTGAATGGGCACATTCGAGGACTGTCTCATTAGTTACCCTATCTCTATATGATATTTCCAGCATTCTTCTAAGAAACCACATTTCTGTTGCTTCTAAGTTTCTTTGGAGTTCTGGTGTTCTAGTCCATGTTTCAGAAGCGTACAGCAGGATTGACCAGATGTAACATTTAAGTAGCCTAAGCCTTGTTGTCATTAGAAATGTGTCTGTTGGTAAAAATGGCCTTCATTTTTTGGAAGCTGCTTTTGGCAATGGCAATTTTTTTTTTAATTTTTTTTATTAGTTTTTCAAAACATTTTACAAATTAAAAACCCCAAATCCCAATGAGGAACATTAAAACAGTGCAAAATTAAGCATACAATAACAATATGTTACAAAGGAAGAGAATTTAGCAAAAAAAAGCACCTAAATTAAAGACAAGTAAGCTTAGTGTCCTCCCCAAGCCCCACAACACAAGAAAAAACAACAGCAACTCCAGACCAACCACAACACAATATAGAGAGTATAAGTCAGGACAGCCAAGCTCCCAGACTGTGAATACACTCAGCAACAGAGGATAATAATGCCTTCTACCAGAAAAAAAAAGGAGCTGAAAGCAAGGGACCAAAGAGAAAAAAAAACCCTAGTCAAGAGGAAGGTTATGAAAGTACTCGATAAAAGGTCCCCAGACCTTATGGAACTTTAGATCCGAATTGAGTACTGAATAATGAATTTTTTCAAGGTCCAAACAGGCCATGATGTCGTTAAGCCATTGAGCATGAGTGGGCGGGGCAGCACCTCTCCATCTGAGGAGGATCAAGTGTCTAGCCAGAAGAGAGGCAAAGGATAATATTCGGCATTTGGTCGGACCCAGACATAAATCTGTCTCGCCCCAAAAACCGAACAGAGCAATTAAGGTGTTTGGTTCTAGGTGCTGATTCAGAATACACGATAATGTAGTGAAGACATCTTTCCAGAATTTCTCCAAGCTAGGACAGAACCAGTACATATGGATGAGAGAGGTCACGCCTCTCTTGCATTTATCACAGAGCGGACTAACGCTAGGGTAGAATCGAGATAGTTTAGATTTAGACATATGGGCTCTATGAACAATCTTAAACTGTAAAAGGCAGTGGCGAGCACAGAGAGGTTGAGTTAACCGATTTGAGAACTGAATCCCAGCTCCCCTCAGATAAGGAGATATTTAAATCCTGCTCCCAGGCCAGTTTGATTTTATCCATGGGGGCCCATCGTAAGGCCACTAGTTTAACTCGGATGATTGATATTAAGCCTTTACCTAGTGGATTCATGGAAAGAAATAGGTCCATAGCATTTTTCGCAGGCATTTCAGGGAAGTTAGGAATTAAAGGAGCAATAAAGTGTCGGATTTGGAGATATCTGAAAAAATGAGCATTGGGCAGATTGAACTTAACAGAGAGCTGCTGAAAAGAAGCGAAGCGATTATCAATGAAAAGATCTTCAAAATGTCTAATGCCCTTCCTATACCAAACCTGGAATGCTGAATCGTATGTAGTAGGTAAAAAAAGGTGATTATGAGCAATAGGGCTGGAAACGGAAAACCCCTGGAAACCATAGCATTTCCTGATCTGAGCCCATATACGCAAAGTGTGTCTAACAAGAGGATTAGCTATTGATCTGGGCAGACTACTAGGGAGTGCAGAGCCAAGAAGTGCAGAGATAGATAATTCTTTGGTGGAGCTCAGCTCCATCGCCACCCAGTTAGGGCACTCGGGTTGGTCATGGAAGAAAGACCAGAAGGTAGCACAACATATATTAGCTGCCCAATAATATAAACGAAAGTTAGGTAAAGCCATGCCACCCTCTTTTTTAGATTTTTGGAGATGGATTTTATTAATTCTAGAGCGCTTATTCTGCCACAGATATGACAAAATAATAGAGTCTAAGGAATCAAAAAAAGATTTAGGAATAAAAATTGGGATAGATTGAAATAGGTATAAAAATTTGGGGAGGGCAATTCTTTTTATTTCTACTTCTTCCATCTTGTGATATAAAGCTACCAAGGTAATTAAAGCTGGTATTTTGTTCAATCTCTTGGTTACCGATGTACAATTGGCAGTTGGGAGTATCCTGCTGTTTTGATATTACCATACATTCGTTTTTTAAAAAAACAGTTGATGGTTAGACCAATATCTGCACTTGTTTGTACTACTTTGTCTGGAGGATTTGTAGGTCTTCTGCAACACTTGCTATTAGTGTGGTATTATCTGCATATCTTATATTGTTGATATTAACACCTCCAATTTTTATCCCATCTAGGTCTTCTGCTCCACTATTCAACAAGGTAACAGTAAATCCCTGAAACAGCTGAGGGAACACAAGAGGAGAGGGCAGAGCAATTGTATTCAGAGGAAGTTAAAGGGTCAGAGTCCAAATCTAGAATAGACCTGATAGGAAATGGAAAGTTGATGCTGCTTAATTGAAACACTGTTACTATGATGTCAATATTAAGCAAGAGTCGAGCAGGTGAAGGAATTTCCAGTGTTTCAACACAAGCTTAATGAAGGACAATCACATGGTAAAGAACTGAGCTTTGAAAGCGAGGATTGAGAGCCTGGATTTGTTAATGAATGTTATTTCTTCATATTCAAAGAGACTACCTCAACTGACATAACATATGGATTTTAATTAATCTTTACTAGGTTCTCGGCAGGGCAGTCAGATACATAAAAATTAAAAGCACACAGGTTCTGAGGGCAAGTGACAAGTTGGACTCTAACTTGCAGGAAGCAAAATGCAATGGTTGTTAAGTGTTTTGGTGACAAGACTTTTTGCAATTGGGTTTTGTTGACGCTGCATTAGGCTTTTTTAATTTCAAGGTATTTTTCAATGAATGACTGTTTAGGACACAGCTGTAGTTCTGAGCGTCACATCACAAGAGGTACAAACAGCACTAGAGAATCACTAAAGACATTCAGAACAATCATGCCAGAACTGGAGAAATGGAATAGAAGAGGATTGGCTTAGCTTTTTGTTTAGAGAAGATTAGACCAAGGTGAAATTAAATTATGAGAGAACTGGATAGAGTGAATTTGAGGAGCCATTTCCAAAAGCTGAGAGGTCACTAACTAGAAATCACTTAGCTAAAGTAAATGGTAAAAGAATTAAAAACATAATTAATATTTTTCCTACTGTGGTGTCTAGAATTGTCACCTTGAAAGGTGAAGGTGCAAGATGACACATTATGCTACAACAGATTTTAAGTAACATAAGCTATTAGATTATGAAGCAAGAGCTAGGTACTGGGGATTGGGTTTATATAGGATACTTATTATGTTTGGACAACAAGGACGTAATTGGCTGAATGATCACCTCAGTACATCATAAACCTACAGAAATGGAAGGGTAAGCAATGAATATGTATTATGAATGTATTAATTACATAATACATTAATAATACCAATATATATATGACACAGCACTGGATTGGACTGAATATGCCTGGACTCTTTCAATGACTTTGTGACAGTTTGGTGGTTTTTTGCTCTTTTTTTTTAAGCATGTCAGGGGTTTGATGATTTTCTTTGAATGGTGTCTCTTTGTTTTGTGGCTGTCTGTGGGAAGACAAATCTCAGGGTTGTATACTGCATATATTCTTTGAGAATAAATGTACTTTGAATCGTTACTCACACTCCAACAACATACATCAGAACAATTACTGCATTGCTATGAGCAGTTAATTCAGGTAAAACTGAACACAGCTGTATTCGTATCGCTTACCGCATGATGTTTCTAGCTACTCGGTGATCACAATGTGACAAGTGCACCATTATGCCTTAGGCAGAGGGAAAACTTGCCAAAAACTGTAACTAAATAAACACTTTAAATATACTGACAATTCAGCCTATGTTTCATGACTTGTGTTTACGCTTTGGAGCTGTACTTGTTTTTAATACACAAATTCACTCTTTCACAAGAAAAGCTTTCTGTGAAGCCCTTATATACATATAGTTGGTTGTAGATGGTAAATGTCAGCTTTTTTGTTCACAGATATATATAAAAAAAATTACTTAAACTATTGAAAGCCTAGGTTTCTCACCAAAGTCACTGTTACAATAATTGCTTCCCATTGTTCCACTTCTTCTGCATTTCAGCTGGCAAGGAGGCACTGTTGGCTTAATGGCTTTAAAACAAAATGGGAGTATCCAGAATTCATTAAGGCAGGCATTTAACAATCAAATTATTCATACCAACAAGTTAACTTAAAGCCATATATAATTACTTTCAGAAGGAAAAAAAAAGTGACTTGCCTATTATCTCAGATTTGCTTTTCAGAAGTAAATTCACATTTGAAGTAAGTTCACATTTATTACAGTAACTATAAACAGCTCGCTCTCAGAAATTCATTTCTGTTCTACTTCAAGGTATATAATGTTAACTTCTGTAAAAAAAATCAATCAGTGTAGATGTCTGTGATCAAGCTACATAAGCAGTCAAATGCACTGAGTTATTAGAAGCTTCGGTTAACATTATATTTTATATTGCACTTTAAGTATAAAAGTGTATTGAAGTAATACTACTCAACTCTGAATTTTCATGGAATGCACTGCAGCTGTTAGCAGAAGATGTATTAGTAAGTAAATCAACATAAATATTAGTCAAATAATTCACTTTATCTGATGAGTCACTGGGTCTTTCAGGCAATTATAGACACACACTGCCTGACCAAGCCTAAGATACAAGGCAAGATTCATGCTGCAATAATCCTTGGAATCCTTGTCTTAATGTGCACTGTATGAGACAGACACTGCACAAATAATAAATGGCCTGTCCAGTGAGAGCTAGGCAAAGGAGAAACATGCCAAGAAAATGTTTTTTTAAGCAACGGCACCTTCTAAACATTAAGATATTGATATACTGGACCTTTCTGCAATCAACAATACTGGGCAGCAGATATAAAGTATTAACCTTCCTGAGAAGAAAAATGTTGATCAATCTATTAGTGAACAAGTATTCTATTCAATTTTTGAGATAATAATGAATATTTATTACCTCATTAGCAAACTGTTATGTTGATGATGTATCTGTGTACAGATAGTTAGTACTTTAATAGTTTTAGTGAATATTTCTCAATTGAAGGCAACTCTTTATCATTTGGCAACTACATGAAGTAGACAAAACCCAATCTATAAATCCATATTTAATAAAAGAAAAAGGTTTGAATTGCAGTAAATTATGTCCATATGGATTTTTGGTTAAAGAATTAATCATTTAAAACTTTACAGAAATAAGTAATTCAGATTAAAAATCAACCTGCTGTAAGTGACCCATGTTTTAGAAATAGTCATCTCAATTAGACAGAGAGAGATCCATCTTTGTAAAGGCCAATAGAGATTATGAGGGTTTTTTTTAAAGGTACTTTTAACATGCTATTTATGTAACTCACAAATAACATTTAGCTCACTGAAAGCTTAATGGGGTGGGTAGATTTACCAAAGAAATTGTTAGCAGTATTCCAGAGCTTAGTGGAAAACATACTCAGGCACATTTAAACACTTTGTTCAATCCCAACTGTTCCCTGTACAATAATGAATTAGTATTCCACAATATTAAATATTCTCTGTACAATGACAAACTTACTTGTTATGGTCGGTGCTGTGACTGGTGCAGCTGTGCTGAGAAACTTCTTTGATCTGAATTTGTAGTGAGCCAAGAAACCATCAGCTGTGACACTTAGATCCGAGAGGAACTGCACCACTATTTCATTTTCTTGTGACAGAACTGGCCTATACACACCAAAACAAACAGCATCACCACAAATTGAGGTGGAGATGAACTAAGAAATAAACTTCATAAAGCAAATAGATTCATCTTCAGGTTCAGATTTATTTATCGCACGTACATGGGAACAAACTGTGAAATGCATCGTTGTGTTAATAGTAACACACACAAAAATGTGCTAGGGGCAGTCTGCAAGTGTCACAACACATTCCAGCATGAACCTAGCACAATTAGGTTAAAAATAGCAGGAAATTAAGTGAAATAGTACTATGTTTACAAAAACAGCTTTGTGAACTTCTCTATCACAAATATGCAGATGTGAAGATGAAACATATCAGACACCAGATAGGTGCTGGATGTCTCCAGCTTGCCTTCCAGTACTCAACCCTCATTGTGTTCTTGTATTTTAAGCACTTTCACAAATCATTTCCAAATAAGATATGATAATGGTTTGTAGTCATATAAGTGTTTAAAAAAGGCAATGCTATATACCCTCAGTGGCTACTTTATTAGTTACACCTGCTTGCCAATGCAAATATCTTATCAGCCAATCATGTGCCAGCAACTCAATAAATAAAAGCATAAGACATGATCAAGAAGTCCAGTTTTTGTTCAGAGTAAATATCAGAATGGGGAAGATATGTGATCTAAGTGACTCTGACTGTGGAATGATTATTGGTGCCAGACTGGGTGGTTTGAGTATCTCAGAAACTGCTAATCTGGTATTTTCACACGCAATAGTCTCTAGAGTTTAGAGAGAGTGGTGGAAAGGCATAAAATCATCAGTGAATGGCAGTTCTGTTGGCAAAAGTGCTTTGTTAATGTGAGAGGTCAGTAGAATGGCCAGACTGATTCAAACTAACAGGAAAGCAACAGTAACTCAATTAACCACTCATTACATTGGTGTGCCCAAGAATGTCTCTGAATGCATGACATGTTGAACTGAGACGCGAATGGGTTAAAGCAGCAGCAGACTGCAAACATACAGTTAGTACCTAAAGAGTGTACCTGCATGTCCATATAGAAAACAAAAACAGACACACATGTACACCTACTCTTAAAGCATTTAAGCTATCTTAATTAAATAAAAAGCTTCACTTGCTTTTATCCCAGCAGCCAATTTCTTGCATTCTTTTGGATGGACCCATGATAATTGCTCCTGGTTAAACAGGCTTGGACAGATTTCCCAGCCTGTGTGTAGTGCAGGTGTCCTGTAGCTGTGCTCTGCTAAGCAGAAGCCTAAACTGTAGTCTCCTCTCAATGTGAAAAATTGGCTAAATTTACTTCCTTCCTTGAGGCTTCAACAGACAGTTTCAAACTGATAGGAAGGTGACAGCGGCTCAAATAACCGCACATGATAACAGTGGTGTTCACAAGAGCATCTCTGGATACACGTCAAACCTTGAAGGCCATGAACATACATTCAGTGGCCACTTTAGTAGGTATAGGAATTAACTAATAAAGTGGCCACAGTGGATATAGTCACTGTTTCCCCCAGCTTTTGAATGCAAATGCTTTAGTTATGGCTCTCCGATATCCCATACAGTGCAAGTCGATGTACTTTTCTTACGTTTGAGCTACATCTCTATATGAGAGCTCCGCAACATTATGCACAGTTATTGAGTCGGTGTGTGTACAATGAAGGGCACAGTAAATCTCCATAAGTAAGTTGGCTTGCTTGTATTCTCTCATTACAGCATCCAGTGCCTGCATGTCCTTTTTGCTCAAGATTATTATTCACATTGAGAAATGTTTCCACTTGCTCACATACGGGCTTTGGTATCCAGCCCCACTTTGTCAATGAGGCCTGATTACATCTGACTTGCCATTTTTCAGTCATTTCCCACCAGAGTACTCATGTCTCCTGTGCATTTCCCATTTCTACACATCATCTTCCTTTTATGTTAATATTACTACAAAAATAAGTTGGAGCAGTTTTTTTTTGAAAAATTGGTCAGAAGTCTCTTGGCTGGAGCTCACTCTGAAAAAACAAACAAAAAAGGTACAGTTTTGGGCTGAGATTCATCATCAGAACTGGAATGGAAGGGGCAGAAGCCAGAATAAGGTGGTCAATAAAAGTAACATCTATTTCTCTAACTTCCTATAATTAGTCCCCCTTCCCTCTTTTTCTAATTGTCATTCTGGTTACCCTCTCACCTCTACTCTTCACCTGCCCATCACCTCCCCTTCTCCTTCCCATTCTTCCAGTATCCACTGTTCTCTCATATTACATTCATTGTTAGCTCTTTACCTGTCACCTCTCAGCTTCTTACTTCATGCTCTCTTCCCCACCCAGCTTCCCCCTCACCTATCACCTACCAGTTTATACTCCTTTCCTTCCTCTCACCTTATTCTAACTTCTTCCCCTTCTTTCTTTCCAGTGATGATGAAGGGTTTCAGCAGAAACGTTGACTGTGCTGAGTTCCTTCAGCATTTTTGGTGTGTTGCTCAAGATTTCCATCATCTGCAGAATCTCATGTTCAGAAAATACATTTTACTGAGGTTGCAGTTGTATAATCGAACCTCCAGATCTGTTTAAAGCAATGAAAATGTCAAGAGACAAGAGCTTGCCTGAAAATGTTTGATTTAGAAGTTGCTTCTCCTGGTTTATTCCCCATTTTAAACTCTTCCAGTCCTTGTATTAAAATTGAAGTGTATTTTAAGGTGGGCATTATATGTTGCTTAAGTTCAAAAAAGTTCTATTTATAGTAAATCAACAAGATGAGTTTCAAACAAGTGTATTAATTCTAAATGGAAGAGTAAGGAACTCTTAACATGCAATGGTACATTATAACATGTAATGATGTTATTATGCCCTCTGATTACAAAATATATTTGCATAAATTATAGAAATAAATCAAAGTTAGGCATGATTTTTTTCACTTTTCCACAGTAATTATTTGGATACTTTTACAAAACAGTAGTTTTAATTACATTTAGATACAAGAGACTGCAGATGCTGGGACCTAGAGCAACACTCAAGATGCTGGAGGGACTCACTGGGCCAGACAGCATCTATGGAGGGAAATGCACAGTTGATATTTCGCAGTGAGATCCTTCATGTCTGTCTTGACTCAAAACATCAACTGTTCATTTCTCTCGCTTTAATTATAACCTTTGCCTCGAGGTATAATTTTATGATTGTTTACCAGACTAAAGATTCATAGCTTGGAGGTATATGGCAAGAACTTTGAAGGACCAAGGAAACGAAAGGTGAATTACATATCCTACTCAACATCTGGAGCATCTGGATGCTTGTCAGTGGCTAGTTCTGAATGACAACAGAGGAGTTCTCTCTTTTCTATGAATTTTGAGTTCTCAATCTTATGGTCTTTTGTGATCACTTGGATGAGGAGAAGTGGATGTTGAGGAGGAAGTTCCAGCAAGAGGTGAGTCACCAAATGGAGGCATCAAGAGCAAGCATCAAAGATGAAGTCAACTTTGTTTATTCTGGTTGTTGGTAAGAATTCCAAAATACTAGGGTGACACCTGTTATGAATGTGAAGCAACTCTGAGGGGCCGAAGGGTACAAAGTCGCCCCCTCCTTTTTGAGAATCGCAAGATCGCTATTAATTCGGGTCTGGGACCCAGGAAATGAGAGAGAGATGTCCAGAATACACAAGGTTTGGAATGTGTCCTGACCTCAGTGAAACGGAACCACTGATAACTGCCATTGTCTCTTTGAGACGGAATTGTGTATTGAGTACTGTACTATTCATTGAAACCCCTCAGGGGACAACCAGAGTGGGCTGGTTGAGGGATTGCATCATCCCAACCTGATTGACATCTGAGACCCCGTGAGTAAGGATAAAAGAAGGGTCTGGGGAACAACCCCTTTAGACGCACCAGGAGAAACGCTGGAAATCCAGTGACAGCGTTTTATAGCAAAAGCCAGTGGGGGCTCGTGTGCGTCCTCCCTTGCCAGGCTGGCGGGCTCACCACAGAAGAACGGTTTAGCTAAAGGAGAGGCCACAAGTGAACGGCCACGACAAAGAGACACCTGACGGGATCGAAATCATAAAGGTTGGAAAAACCCGTAGCGGTAACTGTTCCCATTCTATTCCTATTTCTCTCTCTCTCCAACAAAGTGCAACACAGCGACAACCCAAAAGACGGCAGCTTGTGGAACTGCAGTGAACTGTATATTTCCATCGGACAATTCATTATCCCCTAGACAACGATAGAGCTTATTTCTTATTGATTATTATTATACCCGCACTTTTAGATTTAGTATTGACGACGTATATTATCTGTATATTTGCATTGATATTATTTTTGTGTATTTTTACTAATAAATACTGTTAAAAATAGTATCATCAGACTTCAACGGACCTCTCTATCTTTGCTGGTATGTGACCCAGTTACGGGGTTCGTAACACCTTTAAACTCAAAAGATGACAGAGGGAGTGGAAGGTTCTTCTTCTACCTGTTGCCATCCTGTGTGAGATCATTTTTAGACGAAAGACTAATGGGATGTTCAGAATCTCATCAGTTCAACCCAACATACCACTAGTAATGTTTCATGAAGGAAATGTACCACTAAGTGTGTATCTTTGAAATTACCTTTAAAAAGGCAGGATTTGGAATCATTTAAATAAACAGCATGGGAATAAGCCACTTGGCCCACTAGGTCCATCCTGACCAGTGGGCATTCATCCACAATAACCCCATCTCCAGCACTGGTCGACCATGCCTAAGCAATTCAAGGGCTCATTCCCACACTCCTTAAATGCTGTTGATAACTCTGCTTCCACCACTCACTTAGGTAGTACATTCCAGATAGTTGCCTCTCCCTCTGGGTCACAAAAGTTCCTCCCATATCCCCTCTGAATTTCTTCCCCCATCCTACATCTAAGTTATCTTGCTTTGTCTATGCTGATGGGGGAAAAGATATCTGCAGTCTATTCTATCAATACCCTTCATAATTTTATGTATCTCAATCACATCTCCACTTAATGTCCTCCACTTCAGGGAGAAGAGACCTAACTTCTCCAATCTCTTCTCATAACTGAAATGCTCAACCCCAAGCAAAATTCTCCATCACAATGAATCCCTGCTGTAGTCTGGCACCCAAAACTACATGCAGTTCTGGTCTATTCTCCATCACTATGAATCCTTGCTGTAGTCTGGCACCCAAAACTACATGCAGTTCTGGACTAAACCAAAGCTTTATAAATTTGGAACATAACCTCTCCACTTTTGTATTCACTGCCCTCCTGAAGGCAAATATCCTAACATGCCTTCCTAACCACATTATTTACTTGTCACATTCAGGGATCTCTCTTTTCCAATGGTCCTTTGTAAGGTCCTACCATCCATAGTATATCTCCTGGTCTCATTAGTGCTCTTAAAATGCATCACCTTACATTGATCTGGATTGAACTCAATTTCCAATTTTTCAATCCACTTCACCAACACATTAATCTCACCCTGTAGACTGAGACTCCTCCACAGCATCAACAACTCCAGCAATCTTCCCATCATCTGCAGACTTCCTGATCACACCTCGAAATTATTCACATATATTGTAAACAGCCAAGGTCCCACACCAATCACCAATGAGAAACACCACTTGTAACAATAACACAATTCTCTATCACCACCCTTTTGATAAGGGGGCATCCATTTGGAAAAGAGATGAGGAGAAATTTCTTTAGCCAGTGAACCAGTGGAATTCATTGCCACAAACAACTGTCAAGGCCAAATCATTGGGTATATTTAGAATGAAGGTTGATAGGTTCTTAATTAGTCAAAACATCAAAGGTTACAGGGAGAAGAGAATGGGGTCATAAGGGATAATGGGTCAGCCATGATAGAAATCAGAACACATTCGATGGGCCAAATAGCCTAATTCTGCTCCTCTTTCTTATGATCTTATAAAGAGGGCTACAGTTGCCGAGTCAACTCAAACCTCTTCTGGTTAGCAAAGATTTAAATCTCACAGTTATGATCCCAGCAATTGGTTCCCTTGCCTCCCACAGCTGCCATAAATAGACACCATATAGCCACGGGATTTACTCACCTTCAAGCCTGCTAAGACATTGAGTAATTCTTTCATTATTAAAGCTTACACAGGACTTTCACCCCCTCACCCCTTGCTAAATTCTCTAACTACAGAGTCTCATTTCCTTAGTTATCATGAGAATGTCCTCTTTTAGTACCTCTCCTATATCTTCTGGCTGTATTCATTGAGTTCCCATGTTATCCCTAAACGGGCAGACCTACTCTATCCAGGCATGACTCATGTTAATCCTGTTTGACAATAATATTTGATAACTCTTTTCCTTCTTAAGCACCATCTTACACTTTATTTTGTACTCCAGATGAGCCTCATCTTCAGTTCCCTATACTTGCCATATGTTTCCTTCCTCTCTTTATGCAACCCTCAATACCTTCAACAACCAGGGTTCCATGAAGTTGTTACCTGGGATTTTGATCCTTACAGGAACATGTTGCCTGGGAACTCTTGTTTTCTCTCCAATAAATGCTTTGCATTATGCAGCTGTAGACCTGGCCACAACTAAATGCAGCCAACCTTAGCTGGGTCCTGGGTTACTCTAATAAAATTGGTCTTCCACAATACAAGATGTTTATTTAAGTCCATGCCCTCTTACCCTGGCAAAGTAGTTGGATTCTTTTTGGAATGTCACTGCCTCAACATGTTAGAAGCACCAGGAGCAAACACCTATCCTGATATCTGAATCAATCCCTTTCCTTGGATCAGTGACCAAGCCAAGTTCCTATTCTGTCATAATTGTAGGAAAATATTAGATCTAGCAGAACTGTCACTGTGCCCAAAGAGTGGTAACTCCAAGAGACTAAAAGAAGGAAGAACACACATTTGTAAAAAAAAATATCACCAAAATTACTTACGCTGGAGGGCTATCTCCACAGAACTTGCCAATTCGTTTTGCATCATTGTTTTCACCGCCATTATATACAGAAACATAATCATATCGGCAATAGTTGTCTCGTTCAACATCAAATTTCTCGAATTTTAACTCAATTACCTGTTAAAGATGGAAAACAACATACGTTAGTTGTTGGATAGAGACTCTGTTGCAGCTATGTTATTGTTTTACTAAAAATTCCAGTTCCTACAGCTGTCTTACAGTTCTTACAGGTTCCTCTACTGTCGCAATGAGGCCACACCAGTTGGAGGAGCAACACCTTGTATTCCGTCTGGGTAGCCTCCAACCTGATGGCGTGAACATCAATTTTTTGAACTTCAGGTAATACACCCCTGCCCTCACCATTCTCCATTCTGACTTCCCTCTCTCACCTTATCTCCTTACCTGCCCATTGCCTCCCACAGGTGTGCCTTCCCCCTTTTCCATAGCCTTCTGTCTTCTCCTATCATATTCCCCCTTCTCCAGTCCTGTATCTCTCTCACCAGTCAACTTCCCAGCTCTTTAATTCACTCCTCCACTCCCACCCCCACCCCCATCTCTGACTCCACTTTCTTTTCTAGTCTTAATGAAGGGTCTTGGCCTGAAATGTCAACCATAATCTTTTTCACAGATGCTAGCTGGCCTGCTGAGTTCCTCCAGCATTTTGTGTATGTTGCTTGGATTTCCAGCATCTGCAGATTTTCTTGTTTGTTTTTAGTTCTTCAAACTGTTGAACTTCCTATCTTAATGATAAATATTCATCTAATTGAATATCTCATCAGACCCTGGACCCATTGACTTTAAACCTAGTTTACAAGTACATCATACTCTTGCCAGTCTTCAATGATGTAACCTTATTCAGAGCCATGAGCTCACCCTCTTCACTGGTTCATTACAAGTCCACCCAGCACACCAATAGTGTCACTTCCCTTCCTGATAGGCTGAATGCATGATTTGACACATTGAATGTGGTGATATCGAGGAAAGCCCCCTCTCCTCAGGGAATAGGCTCCCTGTCTGATTGCAGCAAGGTGAGGAGGTTCCTAGCCAGGATAAACCCATGTGAGCTATGGGGCCAGACAACACACTTGATTGAGTGCTGAGGGATCGTGCAGCCCAGCTAACAGACGTCTTAATGGACATCTTTAATCTCTTTGCAACAGTCCAGTGTCCCTGCAGGCTTCAAGGTAGCCACCATCATTCTGGTGCCCAGGAGAGTCACAGTAACTGGCCTAAATGATTAGCGCCCACTGGCACTGATCTCAACAACCATTAAGTGCTTTGAGGGCAGGTAATGGATTGTATAAAATTGCATCTTCCAGCTACATTAGACCCTTTCCAGTTCACCTACTGCTCAAACTGGTGCACTGATGATGCCATTGCATCAGCCTTCCACTCTGTCCTGTCCAGCCTAGAAAACGATGCCACCTACACCAAGTTGATGTTCATCAACGTAATCTCGGCATTTAACCCAATCATCCCTCAGAGGGTGGTGGATAAATGGTCCTCATTAGGACTCAGCACCCCTCTCTGTAACTGGATCTTGGACTTCTTGACAGAAAGACCTGAGGCAGTCTGACTTGACAGGAACATTTCAAGCTCCATCATGTTGAGCACTGTTGCCCCACCCCTCCCCCCCAGGGCTGTGTGCTCAGCCTGCTGCTGACTCACCACTACACCGCCGGGTCCAGCTTAAACCACGTCATTAAGTTCACTGATGACACAACAGTGGTTTGGCCTCAGCATCCACAGTGATGAGTCGGCATACAGAGAGGAGGTAGAGAGGCTTGTCAAGTAGCATGAGAACAACCAGAATTGGGCCAAGACAAAGGAGACGATTGTGGACTTCAGGAAGGCGCAGAGCAACCCCTGTCCAGTGCACCTCACCGTTGCAAGAAGCACAAAGTTCCTCAGAAATCATCATTACAGACGACTTAACCTGAAACCATGACATCTCATCATTATTCAAGAAAGCACAGTGGCGTCAACCCTTTCTGAGGCATGTAAGGCCCCCAGTCTAGCAACTTTCTACAGGAGCACTCTCAAGAGTGTTCTGTCTGGCGGCATTGTTGTGTGGTACAGAAACTGCAAGTCATGGGAATGCAAGGCCCTGCAGAGGACGGCAAGAACCGCGGAGAGGATCATGTTTTATCGTTTTACAACAGTGAACCACAGTGGATTTAATTTGGGTTTATTGACACTGATCAACAGAAAGTGACTCTTCTGTGTCAAACTGAAAACAGATCTCTACAAAGTGATCTAAATCAATTGCAAATATTAAGTATCCACCCCTTTAATATGACACACCAAATCATCACTGGTGCAGCCAACTGGTTTAAGAAGTCACATAATTAGTTAAATGGAGATCACATGTATGCAGTCAAGGTGTTTTAATTGATTGTAGTAAAAGTATACCCATATCTGGAAAGTCCAACTGCTGGTGAGTCAGTATCCTGGCAAAAACTACACCATGAAGACAAAAGAACACTCCAAGCAACTCCGCAAAAAGATGATTGAAAATGACAAGTCAAGAGATGGGTACAAGAAAATTTCCAAGTCACTGAATATCCCTTGGAGTACAGTTAAGTCAATTATAAGGAAATACGAAGAATATGACACAGCTATAAATCTGCCTAGAGCAGGCCATCCTCAAAAACTGAGTGACCATGCAAGAAGGGGAGTAGTGAAGGAGGCCACCAAGAGACCCATGACAACTCCAGAGGAGTTACAAGCTTCAGTGGCTGAGATGGGAGAGACTGCGCATACAACAACTGTTGCCTGGGTGCTTCACCAGTTGCAGCTTTATGGAAGAGTGGAAAAGGGAAAGACACTGTTGAAAAAACTCTCAAAATTTCAGCTGGGCTTTGCCAGAAGGCATGTGGTAGACTCTGAAGTCAGCTGGAAGAAGGTTCTATGCTCTGATGAAAGCAAAATTGAGCATTTTGGCCATCAGACTAAACCAATATTTGGTATAAGCCAAACACCCCACATTATCAAAAACACACCATCCCTATCATGAAGCATGGTGGTGGCTGCATCGTGCTGTGGGGATGCTTCACTGCAGCAGGCCCTGGAAGGCTTGTGAAGGTAGAGGATAAAATTATTGCAGCAAAATACAGGGAAATCCTGGAGGAAAACCTGATGCAAATGCAAGAGAACTGCAACTTGGGAGAAAATTTGTTTTCCAGCAAGACAATGCCCCAAGCATAAAACCACAGCTACACAGGAATGGCTTAAAAACAATAAAGTTAATGTCCTGGACTAGTCAGAAGTCCAGACGTCAATCAAACTGAGAATGTGTGACTGGACAAAAAATGAGCTGTTCACTCGTGATCCCCATACAATCTGACAGAACTTGAGCAGTTTTGTAAAGAAGAATGGGGAAAAATTGCAGTGTTCAGATGTTCAGATTGAGACCTATCAACACAGACTCATTGCTGTAATTGCTGCCAAAGCTACATTTACTAATTACTGACTTGAAGGGGGTGAATACTTATGAAATCAATGACTTTGAGTCTTATATTAGTAATTAATTTAGATCACATTGTAGAGAGACCTGTTTTCACTTTGACATGAAAGTCTTTTTCTGTTGATCAGTGTCAAAAAAAGCCTAATTAAATCCACTGTGATTCAATGTTGTAAAACAGTAAAATATGAAAAATTCCAAGGGAGTGGGATGAATTAGTTTTATAGGCACTATACAAAAGTGCAGAGCATAATCAACTCTATTGTACTATTTAATCAATAAAATTATTCTAAACTGAATGCATAACCAACAGTGATCTTCATGTACTCCTCTCTGCACAGCATGAAAGTCCATTTTAAAAAGTGCAGAACTTGAAACTTACCTGGCCCTTGACAGTTTGCATTGACCTTTTTAAGTCGATCAGTATCTTTTTGGATTAGGATGCCATAAATGAGTTAATCTATTCATAACTAAATTGCAATTTTTCAATATTTGCAGAGCCTGTGATACAAAGTGTCTACTGCAATATCTTTTTTGTTTGGCCCATCATTGGTGAATGCTGCTAAAAGATGCCCTCTCACCCCCTTTGGTCCAGATGCCACATCTGTTGCGGAGAAACAGCACGGAGACAGTGGCAGTGACAGTGAGGAGAGGGATCAGGTATGTGAGCCCTGGTTACAGTAGCTGACCTCTGACAAGGTGAGGGAAATCGTAAGTGAACTGACCTGCTTACAGAAGTTACAGAAGGTCAGCCCAGCCACTCTGTAGTGCATTACTTGCCCCAAGCCTGGGTGTGAAAATGATGAAGCCACACCAATCCCCAGGCCAATCATGCCAAGCACTGTCTATTCACTGCCAAATCCAGTCTTAAGAACGATGATTGATGGCAGAGGAAACACAAGTAGACACAAACCATAAAGGGTTCTTTTAGAAGTACAAAAAGTACCATATTGAATAATGTAAACATTGAAAACTCAGGAGGGTTAATAGATGACATTAGGTTGCTCTAGGAGACAAGGCGAAGGAAAATCCTAAGGGCTTCTACAGAGATACTAGGAGCAAAAGGACAGCAAGGGACAAAATTGGTTCTTTGGAAGATCAGAACACTAATCTATATGCAGCAGCATCTATATTTAGTCGGGAGACAAGTGTTCCGCCTTTCAGGCAATTGATTTATGTTAAACACATTCAGCCTTTATTTTAATGAGCAGTTTCAGATTTGTATTGGGTCACTTCCTGTGCAGCCAGGAAATAGCAAGTAGAAAAGCACATTGACTGGCAGTAGGCCAGAGGTTTATGTTTGGAGCAAAAGAAGTTTCTATCAAGAGCCACGCTGTTGTTTCCCCAGCACAAGCATTGCTTTTCATTCCTTATTCTCTACGCTGTGCCACTGAGTCTGCAATTAAACCAAGGAGCTAGGAGGCCATTTCCCAACTTTCCTGTCATTTTTGAATGGAGTTTAACAGACTGTCTAGTTGATGTTACAAAACCAAAGCGAGGGTAGTACAGATGTGAGGCAAGGCAATAGAGAGGTCATGGACCCTATACAGATTACAGAGGAGGAGGTGCTTGCTGTCTTAAAGCAAATTAGGATGGATAAATCCTCAGGGCCTGACAATGTGTTCCCTCAGACCCTGTAGGAGGTTAGTGCAGAAAGTCCAGGGGTCCTAGGAGAGATATTTAAAATATCCTTAGGCACAGGTGAGGTACCAGAGGATTAGAGGATAGTTAACATTTTTCCAATGGTTAAGAAAGGCTCTAAGAATCAGGCAAGAAATTACAAGCTGATGAGCCTGACATCAGCAGTGGGGGAAGTTAGTGGAAGGTATTCTAACGGACCAGATATTTGGATACACAAGAACTGATTAGAAATGGTGAACGTGGCTTTGAGTGCAGTGAGCCGTGTCTAACTAATCTTCTGGAGTTTTTTTTTGAGGAAGTTACCAGGAAAGCTGATTAAGACAAGGTAGTGGATATTATCTACAAGGACCTTAGCAAGGCCTTTCACAGCGGCTGTAGACAGTTACCTCTTTGACTGGAGGCCTATGACTAGTGGTGTGCCGCAGGGATGGGTTTGGATCCGTTGTTGTTTGCAATCTCGGTCAACAATCTAGATGATAAGGTGGTACATTGGATCAGCAAACTTGCAGATGACACCAAGATTGGGAGTGTAGTGGACAGTGAGGAAGACTATCACAGCTTGCAGAGGATCTGGACCAGCTGGGAAAAAATAGGCTGAAAAATGGCAGGTGGAATTTAATGCAGACAAATGTGAGGTGTTCCAGTTTGGGAGGACCACCCAGGGTAGGTCTTACACAGGTACTGAGGAGTGCTGTAGAACAGAGGGATCTGGAAATACAGGTCCATAATTCCTTGAAAGTAGCACCTCTGGTAGATAGGGATACATTATAGGGAGAGGTTGACTAGGTAAGGACTTTAGTCCCCTAGAGTGTAGAAGAGCGTAGAGGTATGCAAAATTCTGAAGGGTATAGATAGGGTAAATGCAAGTAGACTTTTGCCACTGAGGTTGGGTGAGACTACAACTAGAAGTCATGGGTGAAGGGTAAATGGTGAAATGTTTAAGGGGAACACAAGAGGAAATCTCTTTACTCAGAGTGTGTAACAAACTGCCAGTGCAAGTGATGGATGCAGGGTCAATTCCAACATTTAAGGGATAGGTACATGGATGGAAGGGGTATGGAGGGCTATGATCTGGGTACAGGTCAATGGGACTAGGCAGATTACTAGTTCAGCACAGACTAGATGGGCTGAAGGGCCTGTTTGTGCTATAGTGTTCTATGACTATCACCTACGAATCTGGAGATGGTTTGCCTCCTCAGAAATGAAAATCCATTGACTTGCAAATTACCGCTATTAATACTACTTCTCCACAATTTTGCCTGCCTTGTACACAACCTAGCCACTATTTTTTGTGAAGTTAGGTAGAGCCTAGGCAAATGTGGCATCTGCCATAATACAGCAATCAATGTATTTTGCCGTCACAAATAAGCTGCACAAGAAGTGACTAAATTCTATCTCACAGAAGTGGATGGGATTATTGATAGGGGCATGTATGGTAACAGGAAGGTGATCAATTACTCTTTATAATTTAGTGAATGCTTCCCCTTTGTCAAACCCCAGCACCCTGCCATGTTGGTGATGACAGTCTGTAGGGAAGTTGATATACTGGCTTGCTTCAGCAATAGTTTGGCTGATGAATGTATGCACAGCAGATCTGGCAGTCATACAGCACAGAAGTCAGTTAGCTCATCATGCTTCAGCCAGCTCATAGACAGAGTTATCTAATTAATCCAGTCCCCTGCTCTTTCACCTCTTTTTATTCCTTTTCTAAGAATATATCCAATTGCTTTTTGAGAGTTATTCTTCAATTTACTTTGATCCAATCCTTCAGGCTCTGCATTCCATGGTTAAAAATTGTCCACATCTCACCAGATTCAGCCATTTAGCTTATTTACAACAGAGAAAGGTTCAAGTCTGTAATGGCATGAGCAGTGCTTTTCCAATTTTGTACATACTAGTCCAAAGATCACTGAAGAAGCAGGATTGCTTGGGCTAAATTAGCGTGAATGAGAAGTGATCTAAGTTACAAGGGCAGAAAGAAATTTCCAAATAAAATAACGACTGTGTAGAATGAATGAAGGGTAAAAGTAGAAGCCCCAGAACAAAGGAAAATAAACTATATATCAAAGCACAAGCTTAAACAATCAAACAAAAGTAAGTTTCAGATGCTTTTTAAAAACGAGTTATTTATTCTTCAAATTCACTTTCATCTTAGTTTTAGATGGTAAAACGTTTTGGCAGGGAAGAACTACATTTGACATTTAGTCAGGAATGTTCATTCCACCTCATACTGCAAATATGTGAAACTGATGAACAAATTCTTGGCTTAAGAACAGTTGATGCTCAAATATCACCTTGAACATTGGTTCTTTGTCTTTTTTTTTTGAACAGCCAAGCTGCAGGATGTCAACATTTAGAAGAATTCTTCCCCGTTCATACACTGAGCAAAAGAGTTGCGATGTCAAGTTGGAGCTGTACAAGATGTTTGGTGAGGCCAGACTGTGTGCATTTCTGGTCAATTAGCTACAGGAAGACTGTCAAAGGGTGCAGGAAAAAATTCACAAGGATGTTACTGGGACTGGTGGGCTTGAGTTATAAGAAAAGGCAGAAAAATGTTGGGGTCAAGGAGAACCCAACTGCTGTGTTGAGCTTGCCACATTGCTCACATGGCTGACACTCAGCTCCTGAAGTAGACACCTCATTTCCTTTTCTGTCAAAGGGAGGGACTGAGGGAGTAGAAAATGATTCAAGGATGTGTCAAAGAGGACTTGAAATAAAATACAATATCCCCATTCATGTTTGGGAATACCTGATTCATGGTGGCTCAGAATGGAAAAGGTGCATTTGGGTTGATATTGCTAACCTTGACCACCCCCATACACTGACAGCACACAGACGCCCTGCATAAGTAACATCGGCAGTATATAACCTGTAAGACCACCCATCCGTAAGACATGTCCTGCTCCAAATGGGGAAGGGGCTGGTGTCCCACATTGGTCACTTCAGAACTCACAGAAGCAGAGCACAAGCTTGCCATCCTGGGGGACTGCCTAAAGTGGCAGGGAAGACGCACACTTGTTTTTGGGTGCCAAAAGTACCTGATTTTTGGGTGCCACAATGTGCCATGAGCAGGAGACTCCCGCTGGGTAGTCATAGTCTGGCCAGTTGGGTGTTTTGAAGGAGCCGGGTGACTTTTCCAGACGACCACCGCAAAACTGATCATCTATGGTGATGGAATAAAAATCTTCTCATTATATGTCCAGAGTGAGCATTCAAGTGAAATACACATCTGCATAACTAAGAAACCACATACTGGAAATATGAACAGAACAGAAAACGCTAGAAATATTCATTTAGTCAAACAGCATCTGTGGAGAGAAACAGAAATATGAACTTTATTGAGCTGAACTGGTAGTTCAGTATCTCTCCCCACAGATGCTGCTAGACCTGATGACATTACATTTCAAACATATTTGTGTTGCACACATTTTCAAGATGTCAATAAAACATTGTTCCTTTCCTTCATATCCGTGCGATCTTGTTGAAACAGTTTTTGCTCATTTGTTGTTGTCAGCAATGGCTATTAATTGAGATGGTTTCAAGTGTAAAAAACTCCTTGCATTCACCAGCAAAATAGTAACTGTTTAAAAGTGAGCTTAAATTTGCACATGCATATTCACTCAAGTCAATCTGGTGGCTTTTAAATTCATCTGCCAATATTAGTAGGACAGTATCAGCTTGGAACTGGAGTATTTTCTCTGCCAACAATCCAAAATAACAGTATTAGATTCTGTTGTTGTAACTTCAGCAACTGGAATCTACTTAAAAGATTTATTAATAGTACTCTGTTCTATTGCCAGCCAGTGATGTAGTGGCATCAGCACCGGACTTTGAGGCAGACAGTCCTGGGTTTGAATCCGGCTGGCTCCTTGCACGCTTTCCATTCATGCTGGGTTGACCATCGAGTGAGCAACTTGGCTTCGTAAAAAACAGACAAATGCTAAGGAAACCGAAAAAAAAGTTGCCCAATGCACCACAAGACATCAAAAGGAAAGCAGCAGGTCTGATTTATGTACTGTTTACACCTTAGAATTTCCAAATCTTATTTTGGAATTATTAAAATCCAACATAAACAAGAACATTTATGCATACCTTTCTGAATTAATTACTTCTATTATAATCATTTTACTTTTCTCAATGCATTGTGTAATGACTTATCTATATAAACAGTATGCAAGTCAAGTTTTTTTTAACTATATCTTGGATCATATGACAACAATAAACAAATAACAATATTAAATTATTTAAAAATCCTTTAATAAGAGTTAAGCCAATTTGAAATTAAGTGCTGAAATAAAACTATTATTCATATAAAGTTGCTCATAGACGATTTGTATCAACTAACTTCACCATTTGTACTGGCCTCCTCTAAATGATCAATAGTGTGATTGTTTTTTGGAGTTCAATTGGATTAAAAGAATTTTCCATGATGTGTTTGATTAATTCATTTTAACCAGCTCACTGAATGAACTCCTGTGCAATTCAATATATAGTGCCATAAGATTTTTATCTTTGAAACTTCAGCTAAAAAGACTACACCAAAATGCTTGTTGATGTGTGCTTTCTGGGCTAATGGAGCTGGGTCTAACATCCAACATTTTCCCCGCAAAGGTGAGAATGCCACCACTGAAAGAATTAAATATTAGTTTGTATATATTTTGAGTTTTATCATTGGTTAATAGTGCATAATCTGCCAGTAGAAATGAAATGATCTTACTTCTCTGGTTTGGCCTGGTTGCAGAGTACATAGCAACAAAACCACTTCCTGCAGTGTTGGCATCGGTTACCATCTGGACCAACATTTTGTTGCCAGATGAGATGATCGCGCCAGGCTTTGAAGTCCCACAAAATCTGCCCAACCGCTGGCCATTGACATGTCCATCGTAAACATCAACATAATCATACCGACAGAGTGTGTCACGTTCCAGATCAAGGAACCGGAAATTAAGAGCAACCACCCGGCCTTTTGGTACCTGTGAATGGCAACATTAAAAAGGAAAATTCACATTTGGCTATGCTCACGTTACAAGGTTTAAAAGGACAAGTACTCTGGTGCAGCACAACACACTAAAGGTACTAATGTACAGAGCTGTGGTGTGAGTGAGACTCACTTATTTAAGTTTATATTTTTAGTGGGAATTTTGCAAAATCTGGATTGCTATTTACAAGGAAACCAAAGAAAATTATTTGTATTACTGTATCTCTATTACTTGCTTAAATTAGCTGTCCCATTTCCCTGTTTGCTCCCCTTAAGATTTGAATTAGATATTCACACACTTGGTTTTGGCCTACATCCATCATCGTTCCTGTCCCAACAAAGATGTATAAACAACAGCTTCCCGATTCCTCCACATGCTGACCATCCATGAGGACCACAACCTTGATGTGACTTGAAGGCTTGCATGCCTCAATGCCCTGGAGAGCTATGTTGGCTGGAGTCAGGGCTTTGTAGTTTAGCTCTTGGTAGGGTCGCCCATGCCAAACAGGTCAAAGGGCAGAGGCCAGACAACACTGGTCCTCCAGGTTCAGGAGTTCCAGCTCAGGGCTAACAACCCTGACTGGTCAGCCAAAACTGTTACAGAAACAGCAGTGAAGAATTCTTTTACACCTGTGTGTGATGGTATTCCTGAATCTCCACCCCGGACTTGAATAGTTTCTGGAAGATAGCCAAGGACAGACAGAGATGGAGGACCTTCATTGCTGCCCTAAATGCCACGTGTTAACGAGCAGTAAGTTACATGCTGATTGTAACTTATGGGAATTTCTCCATTTGTCTTGTTAAAAACCTCACAAACTTCAAACACTTATAAGGTCCCAGCCTTCTCCACTCTAACGAAGCAATCTAGGTTCTAAACTTAACAAAAACCTTTTTTTTTAAAGAGAGGAATCAATGTGGATCTGCTTCATAGTTACAAAGAAATAAAATTAACTTTAATTAGATTTGTTTGTAATGTCAAATTTCAAGCTGTTTTTGGATAGATTTTAAAATTTTACAATTTTGTTTAATCTTGCAATGCTTACAGCCAGAGTTTTACCCAGGGTGGAAACGGCTAATACGAGGACACATAATTTTAAGGTGACTGGAGGAAAGTATAAAGTAGATGGGGAGGGGAGGGGTGTCAGAAGTAGTTTTTTTTTTACAGTGGTGAATATGTGGAACACCTGGAATGTGTGCTAGAGGCAGATACATTAGGGGCAATTAAGAGACAATTTGGCACATGAATGGTTAAAAAAAATGGAGGGCTACATGGGCAGGAAGGGTGAAATTGATCTCAGAGTATGTTGAAAGGTGGGCACAACATCATGAGTCAAATGGTCTGCATTATGCTGTAATGTTCTATGTTTAATGTTTTAACCTGAAAGCATTGTTACATGAGTGTCACCATCACGTAATAACTGTAAAGTTTGCTCAGAACAAGCACCCATACAAAAAGACAAAGTTGACCAATGAGTCATCCCCAGCAGAGTATCCTACGAAGCAAAAGGCTGGGTATCATTGATGACTACCAGTGTTTCCAAATGCGATTCAACCATTAGAGTGGCAGTAAGTACTGGAGCTCCATGCATGCACTATGAAAGGCAGAAGTCCAGGGCTTCCTGAAAGACAAAAGGCAGTTTGCTTCACCATTGGACTCCACCTGGAGTCCAACAACACAGCCCAGACATGGCACAAGATTAACCGGAGACTCTAGTTGAGGGGAACAGGGAGGGTGTCAGAAAGTGGTGTTTGAGGTCAGTACTGGATCATCCATGATCTTATTGAATGATAGAGTAGATCTGAAAGGGTAACTGGCCTAACCCTGCTCTTTGTACTTGGGCTCTTTATCAATACTTAAAAGACAAAGGGAGTGGTCTATAATTCTTGTTGCCTCAGTCAAGCAGCCAGCACAAAGACCAGTCATTCTCTCTTCTATTGGAAGGTACAAAACCCTGAAAGCACATACAACCAGACTCAAGAACAGCTTCTACCCTGCTGTTATATGACTATAAAGTGGTTCCCTAGTACAATAAAATAGACTCCTGACCTCACAATCTACCTTGTTATGATCTTGCACTTTCTCTGTAGCTGTGACACAATTTGGCATTGTTAATATTTTACCTTGCCCGATCTCATTGCACTGGGTAATTATTTGATTAGCATGAACAGTATGCAAGACAAGCTTTTCACTGTATCTCCATACATGTAACAATAATTGACCATTGCCAAGTATGTGATGAACTCATTTTACTCATAAATCCATTATCTTAAATATTTTTATAATGAAAGAAAAATAGCTAAGATTTGTAATGGTTAAAAACAAGTAATCGTGGTCTCAGGCCATGCAAGAGGACTACTGGGAATTAATTGTAGTCATTGCTCTGGAATTCCTCTGACCTTCTAATGCTTCTCCTTCTATTATTCTTCTATGCTTCCCCTAAGCATAATGAATACACTCATGGCGAAGCTCCAGGTGTAACAAGTAATTAGGAAAGCTAATAAAATTGCATTATTTCTTACAAAGAGAATTTAATATGCATCTAGTAGGAGAGTCATGCATTGGCTTTGTTTGTGTAACTGGAAAATTCTTTTGTTTTGATCTCTTAAAGGAAGATGCAAATATATTGAAATCAGGTTTGAGAAGGTTTACTGGACTGATAACGCAAAATCGATAGTTTATTTTGTAAGGGCAGGATGGCTTGTATCCTCTGGGATTTAGAAGAGTGAGAAAAGGGTTGTTAGAAACAAATAAGACCCTAAAGGTCTGGACAAGATGAATGGAGAACGCTTTGTCCTGTGGGAGACACTAAGACTACGAGGCACTGTTTAAAAATAAGTGGTCACCATTTATAAGCAAGGAGGTGATTTTCTCACCCTTACCGAGGTTCAGGAGTCTTTGCAATTCTTTTGCTCCAAGGAGAAGTGGTAATAATGGCTTTAGGGCAGATGCAGATGGATTGTTCATAATGAAGTAAACGATAACAGTGGGCAGACAGGAATGTAGATCTGTGCTTACAATCAGATCAGTCATAAACTCATTGAATAGCAGAACAGGCTCAAAGGGTTAGTAGTCTAGTTCTGTCCATGATTCATATGTTCATATATTTGTATTTTAGAGGAGGTTGTGGGAAACTGATTGAGAAAAAGGAAAAAGTTATAAAAATTACCTGTTAAGTATATTAAGTTTTAAAATCAGTTTCATACCATCTCTTACACAGTCTTAACCCCAACTTTGCCAGATGCAAAAGGCTGTCAGTGAGCGTTTAGGGATGGGACCTCCTTAACGATCTGTCAGAGCCCTAGTGACATCAGATACCAAGTGACTCCAGGCTGCAGATGATCAGCAGAATTGGATCAGGTGAGTGCAGAGGGAGAAACACCAGACATACAATTCTGCCCACTATTTACAGTCAGATAATTGGTTAATCAGACCTAGATATACCAAAGTCAAAACTGCTGGAATATAATCTATTCCTGCTACTTTACCTTCTGGTAGGCAACCATGACTACACTCCAAAATTCATTCCATTAGCTGGAATAGTTGGGATACCCCAAGATTTTAGACCATAAAAAGTTACATCAGTTTATCCAAGTAAAGATTACTTATGGCTAAACTAGTATAATAAGAAGCTGTGTCTTTGGTTTCTGCAAATTCATACTCTAGTTCTCTCACTCACCACTCCTTTGAGATGCTGCTAAAGATTTACTTCTTTGATTACATTCTCAACACTTACAGTAATAACTCCTCTTGAGGCTCATCACGAAACCTAACTTTGATAGCAAGCACTCTTATAAATCTCTAAGAGTTGCCATCCAATTTAAGTGACTTTATAAACACAAATTGTTTGTTACATCAACATGGATATACTAGGCATCATATTCAAACATAATTTCAGATGTGTCTTTAAAAGTGCTTGAAGCAGAACATGGAACAGTATTTGAGTGCACTTCTGAAACTATCTGGATTTTTTTCAAAGAAGTTTTATTCCATTTCAAAAAGCTAGTTGTAATATTACCTACAAGTGTTAGCATATGCATGATATTTTCTCATAAGCAGTCCTTCCCCCCCCCCCACCCCCAGAACAAAAATGAGAAATTTAAGGTATCACACAGCCCAGCAGATACCAAAAGTAGGTTGTTCTCAACCACCAGTACTCTCCCACAGGCAGGGTTAGATTTCTGAATATGTACCGTTGCCTAATAGGCTCTGGGTTAATTAACAACACAACAGAGTCATTGCTGATATACTGCAAAGTATACCTAAAGTCATCTTCCTCTGTTTCCTTTCAGTCTTCCTGCAATGTTGTCCTACGCAAAGAGTACATGAAATGGCAAACAGAGAAACCTGCCAACTCATAATTCACCACCACCATTCACCATCTCATCATTCACCACCACCAATCACCATTCACCATTCACCATCTCATCATTCACCACCACCATTCACCATCTCATCATTCACCACCACCATTCACCACCATTCACCATCTCACCACTCACCACCACCATTCACCATCTCACCACTCACCACCACCATTCACCATCTCATCATTCACCACCACCAGCTATGGGTCAAACTACCGCATCCAATGATTCTCAATGTTCTACTTTATCATTCTAACCACGAAATTTAGAAAGTTATTTTGAAACTAAGACAATCCTAACAATACCTGAAATATGTTATTAATACAATTGTTTCATATTACAATATGTAACCATTTAATCTTATGTAGACATAAGTCTAACCCTTTGTCAGCAGCAAGACAAAGTGGTTCCTAGTTTCCTCTGGTAAACAATGAATACCAGATCCATTCTCTGGTTAGATAACTCTGCTTAGGCTATAAGATAGCTCAGTTAATCAATGCACAGAATTAATCCACTCTCACATAAAATAACAGAACCTTACTTCAGACGGTGATCATAATTCTGCAATCTGGTGCCTTTTCTCAGTAATTATCCCAGTTTATTCAAATATTTAGGAATAACTGCAAAAAGGTAAAACAGTCACACTCCACATTACTTAGTTTTCTTTATATACTTAATTAACAAACTGATGGGGAGGATTTTGTTTTTGAGCTAGATTTCCCAGAAATTTGATGGGCAAGGAACCAGTGAGCCGTGGGAGTCCTTGGAACAAATCTTTAACATGAGTCATTGATTAAGAAAAATAACTGGAATGGAACAAATTTGTCTGCTGTCTTAAGAGACAGAAAAGTATGTCAAGGCCATAACATAATGATGGAAAGAAAAGGAAGAAACTCATCAACAAAATACTTTGTCAATTCTTCACGTAAGAGTTTTCAACAGATTTAAACTTCTCTGTGGAGATCTGCTATGTCTTAATTTGTAGTATTAGAGTCAAAGGATAGCAGGTTCAAATCCTATTTTGGACTCTACCACAAAATCTTCTTTGCAGTTCTTTGCAGGAATGGAACTCGCTTTCAGGGTTTCATGGCTGGCCATTATTCAACACGCCAAGGACATGGCCTAAGAGTTCAGATCGCCTTTAGTGGGCCGAGATCTCATGGCTCTGGAGATGGGTGGATTGAAGGTCGTGAAAGATCCGGCAGGAGATCGGTGCGTCGTGGGAGTCGGAAAATCCATGGCTGTGTGCCATGGCTTTGGGCACAGAGTTCAGAAAAAGCAACAGAAAGGAATTTTAACATCATAAACCAGTGAGTTGTTTGTTATGTCTCCCCTCTTGCTGTGAAATAGAGACACCCCTTTTTCCCTTGAGGGGGGGGGGGAGAGAGACACACACACACACACTGTGGTATGTTGAATATCAGGTGAACCGGTAGTCGTTGGGATACTGCAAGTCTGTGTCTTTGCTGGTGCTTTGCTGCACACCTGAGTGCTCGGTGGAGGGTGCCAATGCCTTTTTTTTGACGGTGGGGTGGGGGAAATCATTGTTTGCTGCCACTTATGCACGGGATGGAGGGGAGCTGGGGGAGGGGTCTATGGGGTTCTAACATTTAACTGTCATGCATTCGTTGGGGCACTCCTCTGTTTTTGTGGATGGTTGAGAACAAAAAGCATTTCAGGATGTATATTATATACATTTCTCTGACATTAAATGTACCTTTGAAACCTATGCTTACATGCCTGTGCTGTACTGAGGGAATTCTACATTCATTTGCTGAGATGTTAGTCAACATCCTTTCTGTCCTCTCAGATACACTTAAAAGAACCCAAGGCATTACTTTGAAAAAGAAATAGGGAGCTATCCAAAAACCAAATATGAATTAACTGCACATTTCCTCTTGCAGAGGGATTAAATTACTAAATTACCATTGAAAGGTTTTGAAAATTAATGTGGAATTTAAGTCCCACCACAACATCTGGGAAAATTAAACTGAAGTAGTTAAAATAAATCTGGAGTATGATGTTAATAACTGTAACAGTGACCATAAAACTCAAATGATCACAAAAACCCATCTGGTTTAATAATAAATGTCCTTAAGGGAATGAAATCTGCCATCTTCACCCAGACTGAATTACATGTAATGTGACTGACTTTTGATTCATTTCAGGGGCAGTTAGAGGGGGACAGTGCCTACGTTCCGTGAATGAAAGAATACATAATCACAACAGTAACTGTACTTGAAAAATGTGCTACATTACTGTGAGATGCTTTGGGACAATCATTGGCTGTGAAAGACATAAAAATCCTTTGTGGAGGTGCAAAAGACTACAAGATGCTGGAATCTGCAGAAACAAACAATTAATCTGCAGGAGGAACTCAGCAGGTTGTAGTGTCATGCAGGATAGAGATAGACCCTTTGGCCAACTAGTCCACACCAAACAAGATGCCCATCTAAGCAAGTCCCATTTGCCTGCATTTGACACATATTCCTCCAAACCTTTTTGCTCCAATTTGCTTTTTTTAAATAAAAAAAAAGTGGTCTCAGCCATTGATATCCAGATGCTATAGTTGCACAAATGTTGTTCTATACTAATAACAGAAGCTGATCAAATATTCTACAAGCGGCCTTACTAGACCTTATTAAAGATTCAGTATAAAGGGTTTCTTTCGCCAGAGTTGCTGTCAGATGTAAAGTGTTTTTCCGACATTTTCTGTTCTATATTTAATACTCTTACTTAAGGAGTCCAAATTCCCACATTTTGCTAACCACTCTTAATATGCTCTGCAGTGTTAGTCGATGAGTTCATGAACCTTCCCACCTACTACCAAGTTTCTCTGTCTACGAACAGCCTTAGAACTGAGCAATTAAGTCTACATTGCCCTTTCCCATTCTTTCTGTGAAAATTATCTCTGCATAAAGTGGCAAATGCTACTCTTCTGCTGGCTTGTTACAGCTGATTAGTTTTATCTGCTCTATTTATGATAAATTCCAAGTTTTATAAAGAATCAGAATATCATAAAGCACAGAAACAAGCCTTATCTGAGATGGCCTGTAACTCCTCACATTGACTGGCCCACTTTTAGTTGCCTCTTTTATTCTGTCCATCCTTGCTCCTGGTTTACCTACATGATCCACCTGAGGCCACTACCCTTTTAGGTCAGCCCAGAGTGGCACCCTGCCTTCTCATTCTTAAGTCTGCTTGATAATCCTGATGGAGCAATTTCAACATGAAATGTCAACAACTTCTTCCTTTCCCCTGCACTCCACCCCTACAGATGCTGCTCGACCCACTTGAATTTCTTCAGCAGATTGTTTGTTGTTACAAGTTCTTATTTCTATGTCAACATACTATTGGAGGATGTTAGAATAGACATAGAAACCCACAGCACATTATAGGCCCTTTGACTCACAACATTGTGCCAACCATGTAACCTACACTAGAAGCTGCCTAGAATTTCCTTAGCGCACAGCCCTCTATTTTTCTAAGCTTCATGTACCTGTCCAAGAGTCTCTTAAAAGACCCTATTGTATCAGCCACTACCATCTTCGTTGGCAGTGCATTCAAAGCACCCACCACTCTTTGTGTGAAAAACCTCCCTCTGACATCCCCCCTTGTGCCTACTTTCAAGCACCTTAAAGCTATACCCCCTTGTGTTAGCCGCTTCAACCCTGGGGAAAAGTCTCTGGATATCCATGTGCTCAATGATTCTAATCATCTTATACACCTTTATTAGGTCACCTCCCTCCATTGCTCCAAAGAAAAAAGGCCACATTCACTCAACCTATTCTCATAAGGCATGCTCCCCAATCCAGGCAACATCCTTGTAAATCTCCTCTGCACTCTCTCTCTATAGTATCCACATCCTTCCTGTAGTGAGGTGACCAGAACGGAACACAGTACTCCAAGTGGGGTTTAACCAAGGTCTTGTATAGCTGTGACATCACCTCATGGCTCTTGGACTCAATCCCACAGATGACAAAGGCAAGCACAGACATGCGCCTTCTTAACAACACTGTCAACCTGCACAGCAGCTTTGAGTGTCCTATGAACATGGACCCCAAGATCTCACTGATCCTCCACACTGCCAAGAATCTTACCATTAAGATTACATTCTGTCTTCAAAATTGAACTACCGAAATGAACCACTTCACACTTATCTGGGTTTAACTCCATCTGCCACTTCTCAGCCTAGTTCTGAATCCCGTTGATGTCCCGTTGTAACGTCTGACAACCCTCCAGAGTATCCACAACACTCACAACTTTTGTATAATCAGTAAACTTACTAACCCATCCTTCTACTTCCTCATCCAGGTCATTTGTAAAAACCACAAAGAGGAGGGATCCCTGCAGAACACCACTGGTCACGGTCCTCCATGCAGAATATAAACCATCCACAACCACCCTTTGCCTTCATTGGTCAAGCCAATTCTGGACTCATAAAGCAAGGTCTCCTTGGATCCCATGCCTCAATACTTTCTGAATGAACCTCACATGGGGAACCTAATCAAGTGCCTTACTGAAATCCATGTACACTACATCCATTGCTCTACCTTCATCAATGTGTGTTGTTACATCCTCAAAGAATTCAATTAGGTTCATAAGGCATGGCCTGCTCTTGACAAAGCCATGCTGACTATCCCTAATTAGATTGTCTTTTCAAATGCTGATAAATCCGGCCTCTCAGGACTTTCTCCAACAGCTTGCCCACCACTGAAGTAAAACTAACTGGTCTACAATTTCCTGGGTTAAAATGTTCTGTGAATTGGTATCCTGGCTGGACATCAAATGAGTACAGTGGATCCCAGTTAATTGGGTGACTGGTTAATTGAGGCAACTACTTATTTGGGACAACTCTTAAAAAAAACAAATTGAAAAAATAGCCAGCATTCCCCAGTCACTTAACTGGGACAGGAGACTTGCCGAGCAGTTTCTAATTAGCCTCAGATGTGTACACTTGTGTGGGCATTAGACACTGCATCATACTTAGAGCAAACATATTATAAATAGTGTCAACTGCATATGTTTTGTGTTCAAAAAGCAACAACTTTCACTACTGATAGTTGGGTGAGAAATAAGCAATGAAACAATTAAGCAACACACACAAAATGATAGAGGGACTCAGCAGATCAGGCAGTATCAATAGAAGTGAATAAGCAATCAATATTTTGGGCTGAGGCCCTTCTTCAAGACTGAAAAGGAAAGGGAAAGCCACTAGAATAAAAAGGTGGGGGTAAAGGGGCTAGCTGGAAGGTGATAGGAGAAGCCAGGTTGGTGGTTGGGAAAGGTAAAGGGCTGGAGAAGAAAGAATCTGATAGGTGAGGAGAGTAACCACTTTGCTCACCAAGGTTTCAAGCATGAAGGCTTGGAGATGAGGTAAACAGTTGGAAGTGAAAATAAAATCATTTCACTTCTTCAACAAGTTAGGACTTATGAAGAATTTAATGGTATCGGCAATCACCTTGAAAGTTACAATGAAAATGAAGATTTGGAAGATGCAATCGTTAAAAACATTGTATGATGGCAGTCCATTATCTGCACTAGATGTCTGCGTTCATTTTGTTCATTTGCAGTCTTTCAAACGAATGCAGAAGCATACACTGTACTGGATAAATTCCTCTGTTGATAATGGTTAGGAACTAATAGTCAGATTTATAGTAATGTAGAGTTATAGTAGTATTCGAATTCTGTATTCTATTGAAGCACACAAATTATTACTCAGTTAAGTGGTAAGTTTGACTTTTTTTTAATACCTTTCTAACAACTTTCCATGAAATCTCAGCTAATTGAGACAGCCACTTAATTGGGCCACAATATACTGGTCCAAATGTGTCTCAATAAATTGGAATCCACTGTTCTAAGATAAAGAAAAACATTAAGTATCTAAGGCCAGAATAAATTTAAATGCATTAGGTATGATTTTGAGTATTTACAATCAATGCATTAATTTAGCTTTCTGAAAAATTGTCACACCCAAACATAGTGCTTATAAATTCAATTTACTGTATCTAATATGTAGGTCCAGTAGTTTCTAATTTTATACCATTTAGAGCCAATGGGGTCTATGTTGAATATAAAGTAGCCCCCCCCCCCCCCGGGTCACAACCACTCAATTTACAAACTGTGGCAAAAAAATACAATTGAGTATTAAATGTACATCTAGTCATGTACAGAATGTTGCTGAAATTCTGAGGAGGGACATTGGCAAATTCTTTCCTTTTTATTGTTCTTTTCTACCACGTGTCCTAGCGAGAAGGCCCAAGAGACACATTTTATTTTTCTGTGCCCCTCAGCTCTGCCTTTGGAACTTGTAAGGAGTTGGAATTAAACATGAAAGGAACAAGGCCATAAAAGACCTGGAGAAACCCAGCAGGGTAGGCAGCACCTATAGAAAAACAGAAGTCAGTCAGTCAATATTTCAGGGTAAAGGTTCTTTCCTGGGGCTGGTACTTGCACCTTACATCTGGTTCCTTTATGTCAGAGATTCATTTGAACAGTGAAAGCACAGACGCCAATCTTTCAAAGCAAAAATCCCTTAAAATAAGGGAATAATGAAGGGGTAATATTTTTAGCACGTATTTGACTATTAGGGAGGCTGTGAAGGGAAGGCTGATTGTCATATGTTGATGGAGAGAAAGTTAGTGGGCAAGTTACCCCAGGCCACTTTTGCATACCTCCTAGCTGATCAAAAGCGGCTTTGGCAGAGAAGAGGAACCAGGCCTCCTGCTCACTCTTTAGCCTTGGTACATGGTGTGGAAGAACCTATAGGGGGGAGAAAATTAAATGGTTTAAAAATAAAGAGTGGTTGGAAAATAGAATTTAAAGTATGTAAATACAGTGTCTAGATTTTGCTGAGATTTCTTGGTTGGCTGCTGTCCATTATAGAAGTGGGAAGATAACTCAAGGAGACATGTTTCGATTGAATTTGCACTCTTCCAATTACAACATCTTCAAACAGTTCCTCGGAATGAAACATTTTCAAAGGCTGCCTTCTTGGAGGACTGATCAGCAGACAGTGGGTGGAGTTGCCAATCAGAATCCACCATTACCTAGCTATAGTGAAGTGGTGTGTGAATCCAGGTCTAGTCTGCACAATGTATGCAAAGATATAGAAGCAGAAATTAGGCCTTTTGGCCTCTTGAGTCTGCTCTGCCATTCAGTCATGGCTGATCCTTTGTCCTCCTCCTCAACCCCAGTTCCTGGCCTTCTCCCCGAAACCTTTGATGCCATGTCCAATCAAGAACCTATCAATCTCTGCCTTAAATACAACTAATGACCTGGCCTCCACAGCTGCATGTTGCAAGAAATTCCACAAATTCACCACCCTCTGGCTAAAGAAATTTCTCCCCATCTGTGTTGAATGGATGAACATCAGTCAATGAATGCAAGCATGCAGGTACAGCAGGCAGTGAAGAAAGCTAATAGCATGCTGGCAACAGGAATTGAGTATAGGAGTAAATAGGTCCTTCTGCAGCTGTACAGAGCCCTGGTGAGACCCCACCTGGAGTATTGTGTGCAGTTTTGGTCTCCAAATTTGAGGAAGGACATTCTTGCTATTGAGGGAGTACAGCATAGGTTCACAAGGTTAATTCCCGGAATGGCGGGACTGTCGTATGTTGAAAGATTGGAGTGACTGGGCTTGTATACACTGGAATTTAGAAGGATGAGAGGGGATCTGATTGAAACATATAAGATTATTAAGGGATTGGACACACTGGAGGCAGGAAGCATGTTCTCGCTGATGGGTGAGTCCAGAACTAGAGGCCACAGTTTAAGAATAAGGGGTAGGCCATTTAGAACAGAGATGCGGAAAAACTTTTTCACCCAGAGAGTGGAGGATATGTGGAATGCTCTGCCCCAGAAGGCAGTGGAGGCCAAGTCTCTGGATGCATTCAAGAGAGAGTTAAATAGAGCTCTTATAGATAGCGGGGTCAAGGGATATTGGGGAGAGGGCAGGAACGGGGTACTGATTGTGTATGATCAGCCATGATCACAGTGAATGGCGGTGCTGGCTAGAAGGGCCGAATGGCCTACTCCTGCACCTACTGTCTATTGTCTATGCCCCCCTAGGCAGTGCCCTCTTGTCCTAGACTCTCCAACCATGGGAAACATCCTTTCCACATCTACAATGTGTAGTCCTTTCACCATTCAAAAGATTTCAATGAGATCCCTCCTCATCCTTCTAAATTCCAGCGAGTACAAGCCTAGAGCCATCAAATGTTCTTCCTGTGATAGCCCTTCCATTCCTGGAATCATCTTTATGAACCACCTCTGAACCCTCTCCAATGCCAGCACATCTCTTCTAAGATGAGGGGTACAAAACTGTTCACAATACTCAAGGTGAGGCCTCATCAGTGCCTTATAAAGCCTCAGCACCACACTCCTGCTCTTCTATTTTAGACTATTGAAATGAATGCCAACATTGTATTTGCATTCCTCATCACCACCACCAACTCAACCTGGAACTTAACCTTCAGGGTGTTCTGCACAAGGACTCCCAAGCCCCTTTGCATTTCAGAGTTTTGGATATTCTCTCCATTTAGAAAATAGTCCGCATATTTATTTCTACTACCAAAGTGCATAACCGTACATTTTCTCACATTATATTTTATTTGCCACTTTCCTGCCCATTCTCTTAATCTGTCTTAAATCCATCCTATTTCCTCAACACTACCTGCCCCTCCACCAACCTTAGTATCATCTGCAAATTTGGCAACTAAGCCATCTATTTAATCATCTATGTCATTTATATACAGTATAAAAAGTTGTCCCAACACCACTAGTCACTGGCAGCCAACTAGACAAGGATCCTTTTATTCCCACTTGCTGCCTTCTTCCAATCAGCCAATGCTCTAACCATCTTAGTACCTTTCCTGTAAGACCATAGGCTCTTAACTTGATAAGCAGCCTCATGTGTGGCACCTTGTCAAAGGCCTTCTGAAAGTCCAAATATACAACATCCACTGCATCCCCTTTATCTATCCTACTTGTAATCTCCTCAAAGAATTCCAACAGTTTCACCAGGCAGGATTTTACCTGAAGGAAACCATGCTGACTTTGTACTATCTTGTCCTGTGTCACCAAGTACTCTATCACCTCATCCTTAACAATTGACACGAATATCTTCCCAACCATTGAGGTCAGGCTAACTACTCTATAATTTCCTTTCTGCTACCTCCCTTTCTTAAAGAGTGGAGTGACATTTGCAATTTTCCAGTCCTCTGGCACTATGCCAGAGTCCAATGATTTTTGCAAGATCCTTTATAATGCCGCCACAATCTTGGACGCTACCTCTTTCAAAACCCTAGGCTGCAGTTCATCTGGTCCGGGTGACTTGAGTACTTTTTGGTCTTCCAGCTTTTTGAGCACCACCTTGTTTGTAACAGAAACTGCACCCACGTCTCTTCCTTCACACACTACAACATCTGGCACACTGCTGGTGTCTTCCACAGTGAAGGCACTGTGGAAGACATTTTCTTCCATGTTGGTCTAAAATCACCATATATTTGGAAGCAAAGTGAGTGAAATTGGATTATATCCTTCCTAAAGTTTCCACCCCATACTCATTCCCAGAGCACTCTCTCTTTCAGCCAACAAGAAATCATTAACTGGGGATCCAGAAGGGTTTTGATAGTCAAAGATTTTGAGACAGTAACTGGTGAAAGATCTCTTCTCCTGCATGGCAAGTCAGCCAGAGCCTTTCAACATTGGAGTATGCACAAGTCAGAAGAATCTTTTCATCTATCTGACAATTGTATGGTTTAGCTCAAGTGGAGATGGTGCCAGAAGGTTAGAACACTATTTGAAAATAACATTTCAGAAATGGCACATGAAAGAGGAGCCATTGAGAATAATGTAGACTGTTCCAGGTCAGACTAAAACAACCAGAAGACAAATGGCTTCATCATTTGAATATAATTCATACCATTCTGTCTGCATTTCTGGCTTTAAAGCTTTATTTAAGTAATAGCTCACGTCAATAGAGGCAGCTACTGCCATGATTTATATATTAATTGGTAGTTATTTAATAATTTTAACTAATTTTGCCACATTTGCTCCAATGAAATGCTTAAACGCATTGCGACCTTTAAAATATAAAGTTATCCCTTTGTTAACAAAATCTGATTCATACCGTAATTTTCCATGTACATTTGCTGTTGGCCGGGTAGAGTCCAGGGAAACCCTCACTTCCAATGAAACCTGACACTCCGCTTTTAACTCCGCCACATTTAAAGTTCCTGGAAACGGCAAGACAGGCAGGAGATTTACAAATCACTAAATGGCATGCGTCATTAGTCCTCAGTTCCACAGTAAGGAAGCGTCCAAATAAACCCATCCATTGCTGCCTGAACGCAGTTCACGCCTTTCAAATTCCGAACACAGTTACTTTTAACGATACTTGTTAACTTAGCGGGCAGCGCTTCAGCTAAAATGGTGGACAAAGGAATACTGTATGACAGAAATAGTTAAGCAATCGCAGCATTGATCTCAAGCGAGACTTTTCCGCAAGCTATTAACCTCATTGTGGCAGTTAAACTTAACAGACTAACTGATATGTCACCGTTATCTGAAAATCAAGATTCAATTTTAATCCCCCAAATTTGCGATAGTAGTCCGAATAAGCGAGGCATAACTCAGTCGGTTGGTATGAAACAACAATCAAGCACCACAGCACGATTTTACACCGAAGTAATCTGCCATCGATTACCAGCGAATCTTTGCCTAATATACCGTAATGCAATAATACAGAAACACACAAAATAATCTGGTTGCATTCGTCCTAAACGTCCATTACCACATTAAGCAGTGTTTCAAACATGAAATTTCACGTCAAAATTTTTTTTAGCATTTATTCTCCCACAATGGAATCCCGCGCATGAAAACTTGACAATGATTTATTTACGTTAAGGCCTTCTTTTGACCCTCATGTTTTACGACTGCAAACCTCTGACCAGAAGAAGCAGTGAAGCCGCAGTGTAAAACTCCTGCGTGGATGTGGGACAGTAAAAACGGGAGCTCCAAGTGGAAATAGTTGGTTACCTGACGCAACCACATTGTAAGTAGCTTCCAGTACGTTTACCGGTCACCGAGTTGATCTGAGGTGCTCGAGTGCAAGGATCATCTATTAATTCTGACAGTGCGGGGTGACAGGGAGTAAATTTTCAGCCTCGTTACCCTAGGTGACATGAGCAAACGCCGGAATGTCTCTCCCGCTGTAATAGAACCAGGCGTCCGATGTTCGAGAGTACACGGAAGTTTAAGAACTTTACATAGTTTTTTGTTTTACCTTTTTCCGATGGAAAGCTGACCCGAGACCAGACCCGCGCACGAAAGGCAGAGCAGGTAAGCAGCGAGTTTCATGTTTCTCGGCATGGAGCAGGTCAGGAGCCTAGCAGGGAGAGAGTGGGGCGCAGTCAGACTCGCACAGGGTCTGGGTCGTCTCCGCAGCCGCCTCTGCGCTTCCCCGAAATAAGGCAATTGACTCGCTGCACATGAATATCGCGTTTGTTCTTCGGCGGAGGAGGTAAGCCGGCTTCGCACGGCAGTCGCCTTTTCCCTAGCTCTGAAAACACTTGATTTTAACAAATGGCAACGTATTAATTTTTATCTGCGTGGATCTTTTAAAGAAAAAAAGAATCCGAATTAAAAATTTGTTTGAGGTGAAGTAAAATGTTTCGATTTTCTCTGATTCGCAGAGCAACGGGAAGAGCAGTGCTTGTTAAGCGGCGGGGAGGTGACTTTTATACAGAAGGCTGACTTCAGAGATGTGAAGTGCGGTGTTTTTCCATCACCCTTTGGAGACATTCGTCGGCAGACTTCGGGTTACCACCTTTGGCTCAACCAAAGGGGCGGGAATGGAGGAGGAGAATTGCCGAGTTGTGCGAAAATCTTTGAGAATCCCCATTCTATCGACCCCATAGGTGCACATTGTAACGGGAGTAAAGTATTTAGTTGATCGAATTCGTAAGATAGCTTTTTTTTAAAATAAACGCATTTACTTCGGTTTCGTGTTTTTTTTAATTGGCTACGCCATTTTAAAGAACGCGTGCTGTTGGGCAGTAAAGTCTCCCTGTCTAACCAACCCACAGAACATAAGCTACTTTTCAAAACTCTTACTTTGGTCGTCTGAATGTACTCAACCGGCTAGTTTCAGACGTGGTTGTAGTTAGAGAATAGGTGTGTTAGTAAAGTTAAGGGTCATAATCTCCGCGTGCGGCTAACATTGGGAACCCACTTGGTAGAGAGGGACTCGCTAAATCAGGGACCAATTCGGGCTCCGGTTGGAACCTGTGGAACTCCACACAGAAGCGCTCCTGAGCTGCTGAAGACTTCCAGCATCAATCCACAATCGTTTCGCTGTATTATTCATATTAAATAAATCTTATCAGTATAATTTTGTTTTAAAATGCGCTGCGCGCCAGAAAATAACCCCAGCGCACACATTAAAATAAGGTTCGTGATCATGTCTCACCTCACACTTCAACCATGTTCAAGATCCGAGCATTGCAGGTAAACAGTGTGGATATAGTATCCTTTTAACCAAGGAGAATAGAGCTGAAAGATTTTGGCAGTGGCAAAATACTTTAGGGACGATCTTGCACACTATTCTGAAACAAAGTGAGAGGAATTGAACTATTGTACCTCATTCTGCTAAAAATGAGTTTCACATATACACTGCCCTTTGAAAGAACAAATTTCTTTGCCCCCAGATTTTAGCAAATTTAAGCTTTATGACCCTTTCTAGATGCCAGACCAGGGGAAACGTAGAACAGAGATCTACAGCACATTGTTGTGCCGACCAAGTGACGTCTCCGATATTACCCTGTCAAAGCCCCTGTCAGCGTTTTGTTTCACTGAAATCATTATAATTCTTTGAAATTCAGGAGTATATAGCTCTAGTCTAGTATGATCCTTTTGTTCTTGCCAGTCAAAGCCCACATTCTCAGGAGTCAATCTGCCGAATCTTTATTGCACCACTTCCATCACAAATACTGTATGTCCAGCCTTGGGTGAGGGGGCAAAACAGTGGTCCAGCTGCAACTCAGCCAGGGCTCCTTGTAATCCAGTAATGCTACTCCTGTACTGGAATCTCCTTCAACAAAAGCCTTCCTAATTGTTTGCTTCATCTACATGTTAGTTTTCAGTGATTTACTGTATTTTTTTATTTCACTATGTTTTCATGTATCTGCGATTAATATAACTGAATCGGAAACGACACGCAGGCACCCAGATCCACCTTTCATAATTTAAGAGATGTCTGACTTTTCAATTTTCTGTAAATGTACAGCAATGAGCTAAGCATGGGGTAAGAATAATGACTTGTAGGACATAACTTAGTCCAGCAGTACTCATTGTAATACATTCCAGACTCAGTTTGGAATAGAGGGATTACTAAAATGAATAATGGTCAGACTATAAACACAAGAAATTCTGCAGATGCTGGAAATTCAAGGTAAAACACACAAAATGCTGGAGGGGCTCATCAGGTCAGGCAGCATCCATGGAAGTGAACAAACAGTTGGCATTTTGGGCCAAGACCCTTCTTCAGGACTGGAAAGGAACAGGGAAGCCAGAATAAAGAGTTAGGGCAAGGGGAAGGAGCATAGCTAGGTAATAGTGAAGCCAGGTGGGTGGGAAAGGTAAAGGGCTGGAGAGGAAGGGATCTGATAGAGAATGGTCAGATTAGTTCCTGAAATAGGATCTAGATAACACAATGAGTCAGATTATCTGAGGACTCTTCTCCCATTGCAACTCTCAAATGTGTTCTTTAATGTGAGATTTCAGACTAGGAAAAAACAAACGGTTGAGTGTTGTGACACATAGATTTTTTGAAGGTAACAGAATAGATCGAGAGAGGATATGAGATTCATGTTTACAGCTTCATAAATGAGGCCAGGAGCTGGTAAATGGAATGAATATCGATGGACATGGTGGGCCAAATGGCCTGTTTTTGTGGTAGACAATTCTATTACTACGACTCAGTTAAGCGATGAAATGGAGAGTACTCGTGTCAGCGGCTGATGTTTCTGGGCCATTCGGGTATTGATGATTGGGAATTTCTTTTACATTCCAGAATTGAAATTGGAGATTTTCATCTGTAAAAATACATTTGAAAGCAATATCTATGCTCCGTGGTTTCCAATTTAGTCCATTGATACATGGCATTGCTGCTGCCTAGATGTCACTGCTGTTTGTAAATTTCCTTTTATTTGAATAAAGCAAAAGATTTATTCTAAACCAAATGTAACTTTTTCCACAATATAGCTGGATCTTTAAAAAAATAGAACTATCTTTTTTTGTGGAAACTAACGAGAAAGAAATGTTTTCCCTAAAGTGCTGGTGTGGTTTGGCATTTAAATATAAATATCAAGGCATATGAAAACTTGGAATAGTAGTGTAGCCTTTTCAAAATAGATTGCAGAGAGGGTGATAGCGACAAAAATAGATTAAAAATTATCTATGGAAGTATTAATCATGTTAAAAGACCATAAGACATAGGAGCAGAATTATGTCATTTGTCCCATTGAGTCTGCTCCAATATTGAATCATGGCTGATTTATTTCCCCTCTAAACCACACTCTCCTGCCTTCTTCCCATAACCTTTGACACCCTTACTAATCAAGAACCTATCACCCTCTGATTCAAATATACCCAATGACTTGGTCTCCAATGCCGTCTATGGCAATGAATTCCACAGATTCACTACCCGCTGGCTAAAGAAACACCTCATCTGTTCTAAATGGGTGTCCTTGTATTCTGATGCTGAGCCCTCTTCAATATTCAGTAGGTTTCAATGAATTGTCATAATTTAGTGTACAATTTACCAAGTGTATATCATTAATTTTAACCAATGTGTAATTGCAACAATCTTACTCCTCACATTGGCAATTCCATGCCCTTCCTTCAAATCTGTTCTTGACCTGTTGCTGAGATCTGACGTGCAAGAAATTAACTAATGCACAGAAGAAGATTGATGAGCATTTTCACAGCCTAACCTTTTGTTTAATAACATAATGTTAAAAATATCATTCCCACTGATTTTTAGGAATGCCTGGTGCAGGACTGCTTGAAGTGAATAAGAAGCATTGGGGCTGGTAGTGAGAAATCCATTCACAGGGTCACATGAAAGTTCACTGTGTATAATACAAGGAATATAGCACCTCTCAAACTACCCACCCATCTCCTATCCCATCAACCACTTCTGGCCCTACTGATAGTACAGTCTGTGTGCCACATATTAGCCTATCAATCACCTCAGAACCACACATCGAGAGGAAGCAAGTTAACCTTGATCCTGAGGAATAGCCTACGAAGAAATGACAAATCCATTTATACAGTTCTTTTCCCTTTTTGCCCAAATCAGATTAGTTCTCAACACATTGCTCAGCCAATTCTACGTAAATTAGACTGCATTTCTACACAGTAGATGAAGGCAAAGCGGTGGATGTTGTCTGCATAGACTTTAGCAAGGCATTTGACAAGGTCACCCATGGGAGGTTGGTCAAGAAGATTCAGTCGTTCAGAATTCAGGATGAGGTAGTAAACTGAATTAGACATTGGCTTTGTGGGTAGGTGGTTGCCTCTCTGACTGGAAGCCTGTGACTAGTGGAGTGCTGCAAGTATCGGTACTTGTCCTTGGTGTCATCTAGATCATTGATATAGATTACAACATGGTTAACTGGATCAGCAAATCTGCGGATGACACCAAGATTGGGGGTGTAGTGGACAAAGAGGAAGGCCATCACTGGCTTGCAGAGGGATCTGCATCAGCTGGAAAAATGGCAGATGGAATTTAATGCAGACAAGTGTGCAGTGTTGTATTTCAGTAGGACCACCTAGGGAAGGTTTTACACAGTGAATGGTAGGACACTAAAGAGTGTGATAGAACAAAAGGACCTGAGAATACTGGTCCATAATTTGTTGAAAGTAGTGTCACAGGTGGATAGGGTTGTAAAGAAAGCTTTTGGCACATTGGCCTTCATATATCAAAGTGTTGAGAACAGGAGATGGGATGTTATGTTGAAGTTGTATGATACACTGGTGAGGCCTAATTTGGAGTATTGTTTGCAGTTTTGGTTACTAACCTACAGGAAAGATGTGAGTGAGTTGAAAGAATAGAGAAAATTTACAAGGATGTTAATGGGTCTGGAGGATCTGAGTTACAAGGTTGAATAGGTTAGGACTTTATTCTTTAGAGTGCAGAAGATTGAGGGGAGATATGATAGAGGTATACAAAATTATGAGGGTTATAGATAGGGTAAATGCAAGCAGGCTTGTTCAAATGCAAGCAGGCGGTTGGGTAGGACTATAACGAGAGGTCATGGGTTAACGGTGAAAGGTGAAAAGTGAAAAGTTTAAGGGGAATATGAAGGGAAACCTCTTCACTCAGAAGGTCTTGAGAGTGTCGAAAGAGCTTGATTTCAATGTTTAAGTGAAGTTTGGATAGATAGATGAATGGTAGGGGCATGGAGGGCTATGGGCCCAGTGCAGGTCAATGGGAGTAGGCAGCTTAAATGAATTCAGCATGGACTAGATGGGCCAAAGGGCCTGTTTCTGTCCTGTACTTTTCTATGACTCTACGACCAGTTTTACAATTATACTACCATGCACTAAGAATGATCAGGTTTCCTACCAAACCCAACAAAATACCTTCAGGTTTGTAAATCACCATAGAGGATTCTTTTCTCCCCCAGAAGTTGAAATCCCAGTCTCCGCTAACAAAACAATGAAAGGCAACTGCTCTTTTTTTTTCATTTTTTACATTCTTCAGTGTTTTTTACTTTTCACACAGCTGCCAAGATATTCGATGCTGCTAATCATTTCCCCCCCAAAAATCAAGCACAAGTATGTTGGCAAAGCTGCAGTATTTTTGTGGAATGGGGTTATTAATTATATCACTTGAATAGGTATCCAATATATTTGTCTGCCTTTTGATACAGAGAAAATTTCTGTATGAGTTGTGTGCTCAGCTTGTTCAGTTTTATCTAGTTTTCTATTTAAGAGCGTAGTGGAGGCAATCTCCCGCTGTTATTTGGTTTCCAATTGGATTACAGGAGTGACTTGGCCATATGTCTTCCTCAAGAGGCCCCTGTAAATCCAGCCAGCAAAGTACCAATTCCTCTCACCTTTGTGTTTTTGCAGACTGATTAAGAAGCACAAGAGGCTTTAACTGCTGCAGAGTGCTCTTTTACAGGTTTTCAAACTATAATATTAATTGATGTTTCCCTGCAATCGAAGGAAATGTAACACCTGCATCTTCACCTGCCCCTCACCACTGTCCAGAGACTTAAGCAGCCTTTGAGGTGAAGCAGAGGTCAAACCTGGTCCACTGCATTTGGTGTTCATGAAATGGCCTGATCTACACTGGTGAATCAAAAGGTAGGAAAGTTGATCATTTCACAACATGTCTGCATTCAGTTTCATCATGAGCAGCTCGAGATCCTGGTTGCATATCATTTAACTCTCCTTCCCACTCCCACATTGGCCTCGTCTATCCTTGGCCTTCTGATTCTCTGATTCTTCATTGATGTGGAGAGACCAAAAGCGAATTGGAGGAACAATATCTCATATTCTGCTTGGACAGCTTACAAACCAATGGTATGACTATTGCATTTTCCAATTTCAGGAAACTCTCAACTCTCCTCCTTCCCCACCCCTTTTGCTTACTGGGTTTTCTTGTCAATTTCTTCTATGCTCCTTGCACACCACCAGGTTCCACCTGTCCAACATCCCCTCTCCATCTTGATCCACCTTTGGTCCCCATCCCTCTTCCATCTGATTCCAAATGCCCGTCACCGCTCACCATCACCTGTCATCTACCAGCCTCTACCCATCTCCCCCCACCCATGTACTGCTATGCATTGCTCATCTTTCTTGCTCTGTAGTCCTGATATAGGGTCTCAACCTGAAACATCAGCTTAAAATTTTTGCCTCCACAGAAACTGCTTGACCTGCTGAGTTCTTCAGGCACTGTTTATGTTCCTAGATTCCAACGTCTGCAGTTTTTCTTGTCTGGTGATGTAATTTTATGTAAATGCACAGATCCAATCTGTGATTCAAAATCAAACATCGGTCTTACATATGTGAATCATATTTCAAATAGTTACAACAATTCTTTTGTACTCTGTTTTATTGATGTGTCAGCATTTTCATTTGGGTGATAGGTGAGACAGTGGAAATGACAGCAAAGTGCAGATGTGCCATCTAGTGGCCATTCTACAGTGTAGCATAAATGTTTAAAGCCTACTGTGTATGTGATCAAGATCAAACCACAATAGACAGACAGACAGACATACTTTATTGATCCTGAGGGAAATTGGGTTTCGTTACAGCCACGCCAACCAAGAATAGTGTAGAAATATAGCAATATAAAAACCATAAATAATTAGATAATAATGTGAATCATGCCAAGTGGAAATAAGTCCAGGACCAGCCTATTGGCTCAGGGTGTCTGACACTCTGAGGGAGGAGTTGTAAAGTTTGATGGCCACAGGCAGGAATGACTTCCTATGATGCTCAGTGTTGCATCTTGGTGGAATGAGTCTCTGGCTGAATGTACTCCTGTATGGAGTGGATGGGAGTCATTGTCCAAGATGGCATGCAAACTTGGACAGCATCCTCTTTTCAGACACCACCGTCAGAGAGTCCAGTTCCACCCCCACAACATCACTGGCCTTACGAATGAGCTTGTTGGTGTCTGCTACCCTCAGCCTGCTGCCCCAGCACACAACAGCAAACATGATAGCACTGGCCATCACAGACTCATAGAACATCCTCAGCATCGTCCGGCAGATGTTAAAGGACCTCAGTCTCCTCAGGAAGTAGAGACGGCTCTGACCCTTCTTGTAGACAGTCTCAGTGTTCTTTGACCAGTCCAGTTTATTGTCAATTCATATCCCCAGGTATTTGTAATCTTCCACCAAGTCCACACTGACCCCTTGGATGGAAACAGGGGTCACCGGTGCCTTAGCCCTCCTCAGGTCCATCACCAGCTCCTTAGTCTTTTTCCACCATTTTCTGTCTTTTTTTTCTGTCCTTTCAGCAAAACATCTCCTTTCAAATTTTACTGGAGCAAACCTTATACTTGGAATTTTTAACATGAGAAAATCTGCAGATGCCGGAATTTTTATTTGTCTTTTAAGCCTTATGAAGTATTTTGGCCAACATTTTTAAAGTTAAATATAAAACTAATCACCCTTATTACAATTCATTTTATCACACAAACTCAAGTCTGTAGATATCCTCTACATGTAATTTCTCACATCTTCCAGTGTACATGCAGGGGGTTTCTGATTAACTGTTATGTAGAATATGCTTTAGCAAAATCGATGCTGCAGTCACAAACACAAAAAAATGTACAAAGTAACATAGTTAAGATATATTGCATAGTAAACCCAAAATAAAAGCTGAAGTTAATCAAGAATTATATTTTAATGGATTATTTGGCATTGAACAAGCTGATGGTCCACATAATTAAATAAATTTACGAGACCATGATGTCCAAGGCTATGTAAGCACAATTTTCTTCTTAGTCTTCCTCACCATAATACTGCACCTCAACTCTATCAAACTTCCCACTGAAGTGGAGTTGAAGAACAGAATAAATGGGAAACCCTCCAACCTTCAATGATTCTTTTCGGCAACCAAAATCACGCAGCCTCAGTTACTGATACACAATATGCAGACAATGCTTACATTTAGAAACTGGGCTCCAAGTCATTGTTGACTCCATTACTTAAGCACCTTGCACTGAAAATTGGGAAGACAAATTGCACCTGCTACACATCTTCCAACCCTGTCTCCAATCTCATCAATCAATAACTGGTAAATTTTCAACAGAAGTTTTCTCAGAGAAAATCAAACAGCAATGTGAAACTTAACACTGCTTCCAGTGATCAAGCTCAACCTTCAGAAGGGAAAGACCACAAATCTGGTACCAACTCATGATCCTTGTGCTTCTGTGTGCCCTCCAGAGACGAACAACCTGCACAGGTACGTCAAAACATGCTAAAAGTACCATCAACACTGACTCCATAAAAAAATTATTCAAATCCAAGGGTTGAATCAATGTCACTATCTCTTCCTTGTCGACATCACCTATGGGACAGCTTTCTTGGCCTCACAATTATGCCAAACCGTTGCGCTTCCGACAACTTGCTTTTCATGAACATTTAGGGGATCTCTATGAAAGGAGGGAGAGAGGGAGAGTGAGAGAGAGAGAGAGAGAGAGAGAGAGAGAGAGAGAGAGAGAGAGAGACTGACTCTGCCTATCCGTGAATGTGGGTGTGCATAAGTTGCTGACACCGTGGTATCCGAGAGTTAAGCTCATGCAGAATACTTGCCTTCCCCTCTTTGCTGTGACATATCCACATGTCCTCTAGATTCACAATATCTCTTTCACTGTTACTCCATGTGGTAGAGTGGATAGCTGTGAGTGGACATATCAGTGGCAACTCTTCACTTTGGTTTTGGATTATCTTCCAGGTCCCAAGCACAAAGTACTTTCCTTCCACTTTCCACCTTCTCCCCAAGGATATTGTCCTTGATAGAAGTGGCAGGTGTGCTTTCCTGTTGCCTCTTTCCCTCAAGTTCAAGTTTAGTTTATTGTCATTCAACCATATACGTGTATACCACCAAATAAAACAACATTCCTCTGGACCAAGGTGCACAATACAGCACATATAACTCTCACACATACATAGAGTAAATTTACCACAAATAAATTAACAAACCATAAGGTGCATATATGGTACAAATTTAAAAAGAACAGTATAACGGTACTAATATTTCATGCATGATGAGACCTGGGTGGAGGCAAAGAATTCAGTAGTCTTACAGCCTAGGGTAAGAAACTGCTTCCCATCCAAATGGTTCTTGTCCTGATGCTACAGTACCTCCCGCCTGATGGTAGGGGTGGGGTCAGAGATATTGTTGGATGGATGGGAAGGGTTGCTAACAATACTAAAAGCCCTGTGTACACAGCACTCCTGATAACCATCTCTAATGGGTGGAACGGACCCTGATAATCCTCTCAGCAGTCCTCACAATCTTTTGTACAGACTTGCAATCAGATGACTTGCAATTCCTGTACCAAACAATGATGCTGCTGGTCAGGACACTCTCAATGGCATTCCTGTAAAAAAATTGGTTAAAATGGGGTTGGGGGGGGGGGAACCCTTTCTCACCTCAATCTCTTCTGGAACTGGAGACACTGCTGTGCTTCTTTCAGCAAAGAGGTGGTGTTGAGGGACCAGGTCAGATTGTCCGTTAAGTACACTTCCAGAAACTTGGTGATGCTATTTCTTTCCACAGAGGAACCGTGTACATGCAGTGAGGTCAGCCTGCACATTCCTGAAGTCCACAATCATCTGTTTGGTCTTGTCCACATTGAGTGTGAAGTTGTTGTGCTCACACAGTTCTGCCAGCTACTCTACCTCCTCTCTGCACGCCGTCTCGTCATCATTGTTGATGAAGCCAAACACTATTGTGTCATTAGCGAACTTGTTGATTGGTTTGAACCGCATCCGGTAGTGCAGGCATGCATCAGCAGTTCAAACAGCAGCAAGCTGAGCTCGCAGCACTGTGGAGCACTGGTGCTCGGCATGATGGAGCTAGACACATTTCTGCCAACATGAACTGACTATCACCTTTCTAACAAGAAGTTCAGGATACAGTGAAAGCTTACCCACCGCCTTCTGAGGTACAATTGTGTTGAACGCCAAGCTGAAGTTAATAAAAAGCAAACACGAGGAAATCTGCAGATGCTGGAAATTCAAACAACAACACACAAAATGCTGCTGGAACACAGCAGACCAGGCAGCATCTATAGGAGAAGCACTGTCGACGTTTCAGTAAAAAAAATGGGATCCTCAGAAGGTCCAAAACTACCTTGGTAGTTAATGGTGGTTAACTAATGGTAGTCTCAACTACCATTACTGACGTAGGAACGTGGATCAAGATAAATTGGATTTTGAAAATTAATATAGAAATGTGAAAATAAATGTGCTTGTAATAAAAACAAGAAAGTAATAAAAACAGAAAGTATTATTAGAAATAAAGAACATATATGAAAATGAACAGAAATGCTGTAGTGACAACCTTGTTGAGAATACTGTAATACCAGTTACAGATTAGTACTACAGTGAATTCTGGTTTACTGTGACATTGGTTAATCAGGGCAGCTGCTGATTTGGGACAACTCTTAAAGAACAAAAACAAATTGAGAAAATAGCTGGGATTCCCTTCATTTATTTTGGGACACTATGCCACTTGACTGTGGCAGGAGACCGTTGCCAAACCTTTTCAAACTAATGTCAGTCTCATGCACATCACGTGGCTGTTAGACACGACACCATGGAGCAAACAGTTTTTAAATCAATTTCACTACTTCATTAAGTTAAGAACTACAAAGAAATTGAAGGTATTGACAATCATCTTGAATGTTACAGTGAAAATAAAGAATTGGAGGATGCAGTCGTCGATAGCACTGTATGAAAGCAGTTCATTATCTCCACTAGGTGTCTGCATTAATTTTGTTCATTGCATACACTGGACGAATTCATAGAAAACACAGAAAACCTACAACACAATACAGACCCTCTGGCCCATCAAGTTGTGCCGAACATGTCCCTACCTTAGAAATTACTAGGGTTACCCTCTATGTTTCTAAGATCCATGTACCTATCCAAAAGTCTCCCTATCGTATCCGCGTCCACCACCATTGCCGGCAGCCCATTCCACGCACTCACCACTGTCTGCGTAAAAAACTTACCCCTGACATCTCCTCTGTACCTACTCCCCAGCACCTTAAACCTGTGTCCTCTTGTGGTAACCAGTTCAGCCCTGGGAAAAAGCATCTGACTATCCACACGATCAATGCCTCTCATTATCTTGTACACCTCTATCAGGTCAGCTCTCATCCTCCGTTGCTCCAAAGAGAAAAGGCCAAGTTCACTCAACCTGTTTTCATAGGGCATGCTCCCCAATCCTGGCAACATCCTTGTAAATCTCCTCTGCTCCTTTTCTATGGTTTCCACATTCTTCCTGTCGTGAGATGACCAGAACTGAGCACAGTACTCCAAGTGGGTCTGACCAGGGTCTTATATAGCTGCAACATTACCTCTCAGCTCCTAAGTTCAATTCCACTATTGATGAAGGTCAATACACCGTATGCCTTCTTAACCACAGAGTCAACCTGTGCAGCTGCTTTGAGCGTCCTATTGATTTGGACCCCAAGATACCTCCAATCCTCTACACTGCCAAGAGTCTTACCATTAATACTATATTCTACCATCATATTTGACCTTCCAAAATGAACCACCTCACACTTATCTGGCACTCTTGCCACTTCTCAGCCCAGTTTTGCATCCTATCAATGTCCCGGTGTAACCTCTGACAGCCCTCCACACTATCCACAACACCCCCAACCTTTGTGTCATCAGCAAACTTACTAACCCATCCCTTCACTTCCTCATCCAGGTAACTATCGATAACTAAATTCCTCCATCGATAACTGTTAGGAACTAATACACAGTTTTATAGTACTGTAGTACTATTGGTTCTGTTCTAATTTGTTCTGTAGTTTATTTAAATACATAATTTGTTCCTCGGTTTGTCTTTTTTAATATCCTTTAAACTATTTCAGGTAGCCACTTAATTGGACTAAAATGTACTTGTCTCGATGTGTCCCAATTAATTGGAAACCACTGTATTTGTGTTGAGAAATTGTAGCCTTTGTTGGTTTGGGAGGCATTACTTGTGAGTCCATGGAGAAAAAAAACTGAAACTTATTGTTTTTATTTATTAATTGAGATACAGCGTGGAATTGGCCCTTCTGGCTCTTCGAGCTGTGGCACCCAGCCACCCCCAATTTAACCTCAGGATAATCGCAGGACAATTTACAATGACCAAGTACCAATCAACGGCTATGTCTTTGGACTGTGGGAAGAAACCAGAGCACCCAAAGGAAACCCACACAGCAACAGTGAAAATGTACGAACTCTGTACAGACAGCAGTCTTCGTAGAAACTATGCCCTTTTCCTCTGCAGAGCTGTTGGACCTGGTGTCAATTCCCAGATCCAAGCATATATTTTCCTGTTTCAGTGTTTTCAGTCTTTTGTCTACTGTTGTAAAAACTACAAGTGCATCCCCTGCTACTGTGACAAGGCTGAACTTTTCCTGCTTGCCCCTCTCCTGTTTGCATCCTTCAATAAAATCAATCTCACTCATCCAATGGCTCTCCTCCTTTGTCCTTGTGAGTGAGACAATATCTTCTGGGTCCATTTTTATGTGGTTTCATTCACAGTAATTTTTCATCAGGCTCCCACATTGCTAATACTGCCATACCCCATGGATCTATCATTAGGTGCTATTCATTACATGAAATCCCTTAGTGATACTGACACATCAAGGTGCCCTAACTTATGAAACTTCTAAGACCATTCTGCTACCTCTAATTCAGCTCAGAAGAAAAACTAGAAATTCCTCCAACTGGGAAGACTGAAGCCATTACAGTATTATTGAACCTTTTTACAACTTCATCCCACTGTCAGGAGAAATGGAAATGTGAGTAGACAGCGCAGAGCACCACTGTTGCCATTCCTCTCGATAAGTAGATCGCTTTGGATACTGTTATGGGGGTGACCTCCCAGGGGAATACCACGGGTTACTGACACTCAGCATAGGTCTGTGTGCAGAAGGGGTAAGGGGGTGAAGAGGGAGGTGGTAGTGATAGGGGACTTGGTAGTCTAGGGAATAAACTGGAGATACAGTGGCTATAAATGGGACACCTGAATGGTATGGTGCCTCCCTGGTGCATCTCAAATCACATCCATGGCATTTTAGAGAGGAAGAGAGGGCAGCCACATGTCTTGGTGCATACTGGTATCAATGACATAGGAATGAAACACAAAGAGGTCTTGAAAAGAACTTGGAGAGCTAGGTAGAAAGCTGAGAAGCAGGACCTCCGGGGTAGTAATTTCTGAATTGCTGCCTATGCCACACACCAGTGAGGGTAGAAACAGGATGATTTGGCAGATTAATGCATTACTGAGAAGCTGGTGCAGGGAGCAAGGCTTCAGGTCCTTGGATCATTCAGATCTTTTCTGGGGAAGGTATGGCCTGTAAAAAAATGCAGGTTGCACCTGAACCCAAGGGGAACCAACATTCTTGTGGGAGGGTTCGTTAGAGCTGTCAGGAAGGGTTTATATTAATCTGGTGGGGGATGTTATCCCGAGTGAAGGGATTCAGGATAGGACGGATGTTAAAAAAAAAAGCATAGATAGCGTGCAGTCAGACTGTCAGGAAGAGCAGGCAGATGATAGGACAAAATTGCAGCCAGCAGGGTGAGTATCAGTGCATCAAGGTTGCAAAATCAAAAAGGGTAGCAAATACAGTACAGACTACAAATAACAAAGTGTTATATCTCATTGCACAGAATATAACAAATAAGGTGGATGACCTTGTTGCAATATTACAGATTGTCGAGTATGATGTTGTAGTCATCACTGAATTGTGGCTGAAGCATGGTTGCAGTTGGGAATTGAATGTCCAAGGTTACAAGTTGTATCGAAGGCATAGGAATCTAGGCAGAGGGGATGGTGTGGTTCTGCTGGTAAAGAATAGCATCAAATCAGTAGAAAGATGTGACATAGACATTGTCTAGAAAGATGATGAATCCTTGTGGGTTGAGTTAAGAAACTGCAATTAAAAGGACCCTGATGGCAGACCACTGGGTTGTGGCTGGGATGTGGACCACTGATATAATGGGAAATAGAAAAGGTATATCAAAAGGGCAATCTTCTGATAGTCATGGGAGATTTCAACATGCAGATCAGTTGGGAAAATCAGGTTTTTAATGAATCTCGAGAGTGAGTTTGTTGAATACCTATGAAGATGGCTTTTCAAAGCAGTTTGTCATTGAGCCTACTAGGGGATCAGCTATACTGGATTGGATGTTATGTAATGAATTAGAGGTGATTAGGGAGCTTAAGGTAAAAGAACACTTAGGAGGCAGTGATAACACTATGATTGAGTTCGACTTGAAATTTGATAGGGAGAAAGTAAAGTCTGATGTAGCAGTATTTTAGTGAAGTAAATGAAATTACAGTGGTATGAGATGAGAGAGTTGTTGGCCAAAGTAAATTGGAAGGAGCCCCTGGTAGAGATGACAGTAGAACAGCAATGGTGATAGTTTCTAAGAAAAATGAGGAAGGTGCAGGGTAGATGTATTACAAAAACAAAGAAATACTCAAACGGCAAAATAGTATAACCATGGCCGACAAGGGAAGTCAAAACTAATGCAAATGCAAAAGGGAGGACATATAACAAAGCAAAAGTTAGTGAGAAGATAGAGGATTGGGAAGCTTTTAAAAACCCACAGAGAGCAACTAAAAGAATCATTAGGAGGGAAAAGATGAAATATGAAAGCAAGCTAGCAAACAATATCAAAAGGCAAAAGCTTTTTCAAGTATGTAAAAAATAAAAGAGAGATGAGAGTGGATGAAGGACCACTAGAAAATAAGGCCAGAGAAATAATAACAGGGGTCTAGGAGATGGCCGATGAACTAAGTGAGTATTTTGCATCAGTGTTCACTGTGTAAGACACTGGCAGTGTGCCAGATGTTGAAGGGTGTGAGGGAAGGGAAGTGAGTGCAGTTACTATTACAAGGGAGAAGATGCTCAAAAAGCTGAAAGACCTAAGGGTACATAAGTCACCTGGAGCAGATGAACTGCACCCTAGGGTTCCGAAAGAGGTAGCAGTAAAGATTGTGGAGGCGTTAGTAATGATTTTTTAAAAATCATTGGACTCTGGCATGGATCCAGAGGACTGGAAAATTGCAAATGTCACTCCACTCTTTAAGAAAGGAGGGAGGCAGCAGAAAGGAGATAATAGACCAGTTAACCTGACTTCAGTGGTTGGGAAGATGTTGGAGTCAACTGTTAAGGATAGGTAGTAAAGTACTTGGTGACACAGGGCAAGATAGGACAAAGTCAGCATGGTTTTCTTAAGGGAAAATCTTGCCTGATAACCTGTTGTAATACTTTGGGCAGATTACAAGTAGGATAGATAAAGGGGATGTTGTGGCATTTGGACTTTTAGAAGGCGTTTGACAAGGTGCCACCAATGAGGCTGCTTACCAAGTTAAGAGCCCGTGGTATCACAGGAAAGTTACTGACATGGTTAGAGCATTGGCTGAGTGGTAGGAGGCAACAAGTGGGAATAAAAGGATCCTTATCTGGTTTGCTGTCATTGACTAGTGGTGTTCCATAAAGGTCGGTGTTGGGACTGCTTCTTTTTATGCTATATATAAATGATTTAGATGATGGAATAGATGGCTTTGTTGCCAAGTTTTGCAGATGATATGAAGATTAGTGGAGGGGCAGGTAGTGTTGAAGATGCAGAAAGACTTCAGATTCAGTTTATTGTCATTTAGAAGCCACAAATGCAATGCAGTTAAAAAATGAGACTGCGTTCCCCCAGAATGATATCACAAAAGCATATGACAAAACAGACTGCACCAGAAAATCCACGTGACGTTTGGCAATCTCCAATCCAGAGTCCGGAGAGGCTACTGCGTATTAATATCGTGCTACCGTCTAGCGCGTTCCCCGGAAAGGAGCTCCAAATCCACTAGACAAAAACAAGACCAAAAACTAAAGCTACAAGACCTGCACAAAACCACATAGTTACAACAGTGCAAACAATAGCATAATTGATAAAAAAAAAATAGACTATGGGCACAGTAAAAATAGTCCAAGATGTTAAAGGACTGTAAGTTCAAAAGAAATCACCACAGTTTCCACAAGTCCCCAGGGTCCCAACAGACTCGCCATCCCATGCCGGCGGCAGAAGGGAGTACCCCTGCTATGGACTTCTATGGCGCCGCCTGACTCAGCCTTGCAGACACAGCACACAATGAAAGCTCCGTCGAAACCAGCCTCGCAGATGCAGCACACACCGAAAGCAACCTCAGTCTGTCAAAAGGACTCCGAGTCCACCAAACCTCTGAGCCGAACACCATCCCCTCCGGCACAGCTTCTCCGCGCTCCATCTTCTGCTGAGCGTATTAAGAGAGTGGGAAATGAAATACAATGTTGGAAAATGCATGGTCATGCACTTTGGTAGAAAAAATAAATGTGCAGACTATTTCCTGAACGGGGAGAAAATCCAGAAACCTGAGAAGCAAATGGGTGTCCTTGTGCAGAACACCCTAAAGGTTAACTTGCAGGTTGAGTCGGTGGTGAGGAAGGTATATGCCATGTTAGCATTCATTTCCAAGAGGTCTAGAATACAAGAACAAGGATGTGATGCCAAGGCTTTATAAGGCACTGCTGTGGCCTCACTTTGAGTATTGTGAACAGTTTTGGGCTCCTCGTCTTAGTAAAGATCTGCTGGCATCGGAGAGTGATCAGAGGAGCTTCACGAGGACGATTCCGGAAATGAAAGGGTGATTATCCGAAGAATGTTTGATAGCTCTGGATCTGCACTCACTAGAATTTATAAGGATGAGGTGAGATCTCATTGAAATCTTTCAAATGCCTAGACAGAATTTCCCATGGTGGGGGAGTCTAGGGCAAGAAGGCACAGCCTCAGGATAGAGGGGTGTCCATTTAAAATGGAGATGTGGAGAAATTTCTTTAGCCAGAAGGTGGTGAATCTGTGGAATTTATTACCACAGGCAACTGTGGCCAGGTTTTGGGGTGTATTTAAGGCAGAGCTTGATAGGTTCTTGATTGGACACGGCATCAAAGGATATGGGGAGAAGGCCGGGGAGTGGGGCTGAGGAGGGAAAAATAGGATCAGCCATGATTGAATGGCGGAGCAGACTCGATGGGCCAAATAGACTAATTCTGTTCCTATGTCTGTGGTCTTATGGTCATGAACTAAATATCTTGAAACTTTACCGTTAAGTTTCATCATATTATTTAATAGTTGTACTTTTACATTTCCTAATAACAGACAAGAACATTGTTTGGCTCTGGAGGCTCTCAGAGCAATCCTATTATCCCGGCAATTCCATTGTCCCACCAATTTCCCTGTGACACATTGTTTTACACTTATCTATGAATTCTGGCCCACCCCAAGATTTTCCCATTGCCTACATACGCGTATGGGGAGTATCAGTAACCAGCACGACTTGGCGATGCGAGAGTAAACCAGAGCACTGAGGGGAAAACCATGAAGTGTCAGCAAGAATGTGCAAACTCCACATTGACCAATCCAGAGAGCAGAATCATGCCTAGGTCACTGGAGCTGTGTGACTAATAGGTTTTCAGCCTCACTGTTTCACCCCGAAAAGCAATACCATTCCACTACCTATTTGCAAAAAAGTATTTTTTTATGTAGAGACATAGCGCAGAGCAGGCCCTTCCAGGCCACCCAGCAACTCATCTATTGAACACCAGCCTAATCACAGGACAGTTTACAATGACCAATTAACAGGTACGTCCTACTAACCAAACGTAGTAATCTGCCTCAATGATTATCATCCAGAACCACTTACATTCACAGTGATGAAGTGTGTTGACAGATTGGTGATGAACCATATCAACTCCTGCCTGAGAAGCGATTTGGATCCACTCCAATTTGCCTACTGGAGCAACAGGTCCACTGCAGATAGACAGACAGACAGACGTACTTTATTGATTCCGAGGGAAATTGGGTTTCGTTACAGTCGCACCAACCAAGAATAGTGTAGAAATATAGCAATATAAAACCATAAATAATTAAATAATAAGTAAATTACACCGTGGAAATAAGGCCAGGGCCAGCCTAATGGCTCAGGGTGTCTGACACTCTGAGGGAGGAGTTGTAAAGTTTGATGGCCACAAGCAGGTATGACTTCCTATGACGCTCCATGTTGCATCTTGGCAGAGGTGCATCTATCAGGATGCTTTTTATTGACTACAGCTCAAAACTAATCGATAAGCTTCAAGACCTTGGCCTCAATACCTCCTTGTGCAATTGGATCTCTGATTTCTTCACTTCCAAACCCCAGTCATTTTGGATTGGCAACATCTCCTCCATGGTCTACATCAGCAGAGTTGCACCACAAGGCTTTGTGCTTAGCCCTCGGCTGTACTCACCTTACACATGTCCATGTGGCTAAGCACAACTGCAACATACTATTCAGGCTTGCTGATGACACCACTGTTGTAGACTGAATCAGCATATAGGAGTATGATTGAAAATCTGGCTGGGTAGTACCAGAAAAACAACCTCTCACTCAATGTTAGCAATACCAAGAAGCTGATTATTGACTTCAGCAGGAGGAAACCAGAGGTCCATGAGCCAGTCCTCACAGGAGGATCAGAGGTGGAGTGGGTCAGCAACTTTAAATTCATTAGTGTTATTATTTTGGAGGACCTGTCCTGGGCCCAGCACATAAGTGCAATTACAAAGAAACCACGGCAGTGCTTTTACTTCTTAATAGATTGTGAAGGTTTGGCATAACATCTAAAACTTCAGCAAACTTCTATAAATGTGCAGTGGAGAATATAGTCACTGGTTGCATCACGACCGGGTTTGGAAACACCAATGCCACTGAATGGAAACACCAATGCCACTGAGTGGAAAATCCTACAAAAAGTAATGGAAAACACAAAGTACACCGCAGATGCTGTGGTCAAATCAAGACGCACAAAAAAGCTGGACGAACTCAGCAGGTTATTGCTTACTTACTGGTTATTATTCTTTATTTCTTTTTGTATTTGCACAGTTCTTTAATTGATTCTATTCCAGTTATTATTCCCGTAAGGATTTATATCTCAATGAAGAATCTCAGGGTTGTATATATGTAATTCATTAATACATTTACTTTGAACTTTGGAAAGTGAAGGAAGCTGGAGTACCCAGAGGAAACACACGCACTCACGGGGAGAATGTGTGTTTACAGCTGGCACCGGAACTGAACTGCAAAACATTCCAAGCTGTACTACCGTGATCTATGTCTAAATTTTACTAATCCAATGTACAGCTGGCTGGTCATCCATATTCTACTCTCTTTAAACTTAAAATCATCCAAAATCCTGCTATCCATATCATAACTCATAATGTGCATTCTTATCTTATCACTGAGCTCACTAATCTTCTTTGGTGCCCAAATGCTAAATGCATCAGATTTTCATCTTGGTTTTCCATGTTTTTTTTCTACCATTTGAATGTGAAAAGGTAAGGTGAGTGATGTTGGCTGGTCAATTGCTTCTGAAATTAGTTAGAAAGGAGGCTTGATACCCAAGGTACATGTAATGCATTCAACAACACACAAAACGCTGGTGGAACACAGCAGGCCAGGCAGCATCTATAAGGAGAAGCACTGTTGACGTTTCAGGCCAAGACCCTTCCTCGGTAATACATTGGTGTGTGTGAGACAATGTGAGTGTTGTTGGAAGTAAATGAGCAAGTTGTGGGGGGTGGGGGACGGGGTTGGAATGTGACTGGAATACTGAGACTGCACTTTGGAGCTGGAGCTGAGAATAAGACACTTTTATTAAACAAGGTCTTTAGTTCCTCACCCCCATGTCTGCAAGTTGTTCATCACAACTTCCTCTATGCCATCTCTTCCCTGTACTCTTCCCATTCACAATGGAATGTCCTGCTGATGTTGACCATGAAGGCAGCAACATTTGCCTGACTGCAGGAACTTCCAACTCTTCCCCACTGCCCCTTATAGTGTTAACAAGATAATGTGGCTGGAGCTGCAACAAAGTATTCACCTTAATTGACTACAATGTGAGATAAGACTATTTCACTCCTACACAGTACATGTTAGTAGCAGTACCTGTGGTGTTCTAGAATGACCCCATGACTGTGTATCTGCAATGTTTTAAAGTTGATGGATATCACATTTGACCAAACTTTACCTGGCAGCCACGTATCTGATCATTTCTCAAGTATGACTGAATTTCCCACCATCAACTACAATAGGATCACCACCCAGCAGATATTTCACTAAAGTAGCCACATAAATACTATAAGAGCAGGTCAAAGGCTGATTATCTTAAGGTGAAAGATTCGCCTTCTAAAACCCCAGTGCTTCTCTATCAATACAAGCCAGGCATTTACATAGAATATAGAATATTACACCACAAGAAAGGCCCCTTAGCCCACCATATTGTGACAATCTTTCAATCAGCTCTCAGATCCATCTAACCCTTTCCTCTGACAGCGCCCTAAATGTTTCTATCATCCATCTGCCTATCAAAGTGTGTCCCATGAACCCACCAATCTCAGTGTAAAAAAAACAAACTTTGACAACCCCCCCCCCCCCATACTTTCCTCCAATCACCTTAAAATTATGTAATGAGATTCTCCATATTCCCTGGATGGGTGCAGTCCCAACAACTCAGGAAACTCCACATTCTGCAGGCTGTTTGATTGACATTACATTCAGATCATAAGACATTCTGTAGGAGCAGAATTATGCCATTGTACCCTTTGAGTCTGCTCTGCCATGCCATCATGGCTGATTTATTATCCATCTCAACACCATTCTCCTGCCTTTTCCCCTAACTTTGACACCCTAACTAATCAAGAACCAATCAACCTTTGCTTTTAAAACACCCAATGATCTGGTCTCCTCAGCCATCTTTGGCAATAAATTCCACAGATTCACCACCCACTGGCTAAAGAAATTTCTCCTCATTTCTGTTCTAAAGGGATATCCCTCTAATCTGAGGCTGTGCCCTCTGATCCCATAGCACACACTGTAGGAAACATCTTCCCCACATCCACGCTTTCTAGACCTTTGAATATTTTATAGTTTCAGTGACATCTCCCTTCATTGCTCTAAACTCCAGCAAAAACTACAGGCCCAAAGCATCAAACACTCCTCATATGTTAACACTTTTCAATGCCAGCATTTCTTAGAAAAGGGTCCAAAACTGCTCACAATACTCCAAGCGCGGTGTGACCAATGCCTTAAAAAGCCTCAGCATTACCTCCTTGCTCTTATAATCTAGTCCTCTCTAAATGTTTGCTAACATTGCACTTGCTTTCCTTACCACCAAGTCAACCTGCAAGTTACCCTTTAGGGAATCCTGCACAAGGACTCCCAAGTTTCTTTGCACCTATGATTTTTGAATTTTCTCCCCAGTTAGAAAATGATGTATGCCTTTATTCCTTCTACCCAAGTGCATAGTAATACACCTACCACCATTGTATTCCACTTGCCAGTTCTTTGCCCATGCTCCCAATCTGTTCAAATAAGACCATAATACATAGCAGCAGAATTGGGCCATCTGGCCCATCGAGTCTGCTCCGCCATTCAAACATGGCTGATCTTTTTTTCAATCTCCTCCTCAACCCCAGTTCCTGGCTTTCTCCCCATAACCTTTGATACCATGTTCAATCAAGAACCTATCAATCTCTGCCCTAAATGCACCAAATGACCTGGCCTCCACAGCCACCTGTGGCAATAAAACCCCAAGTTCACCAACCTTCTGCCTAAAGAAATTTTGCTGCATCTCTGTTTTGAAAGGGCGCCATTCTATCTTGAGGGTGTGCCCTCTTACCCTCAACTCTCCCACCATGGGAAACATCCTTTCCACATCTACTCTGTCTAGGCCTTTCAACATTCAAAAGGTTTCAATGAGATCCTCCCTCATCCTTCTGAATTCCAGCAAGTACAAACCCAGAGTTATCAAACGTTCCTCGTATGATAACCCTTTCATTCCTGGAATCATCCTTGTGAACCTCCTCTGGACCATCCCCAATGCCAGCACATCTTTTCTAAGAAGAGGGGCACAAAACAGTTCACAATACCCAAGTTGAGGCCTCACCAGTGCCTTACAAAGCCTCAGCATCACATCCTTGCTCTTGTACTCTAGACCTCTTGAAATGAATGCTAACATAGCATTTGCCTTCCTCACCACTGACTCAACCTGCAAGTTAATCTTTAGGGTGTTCTGCACAAGGACTCCCAAGTCATCTGCATCTCAGGTTCCTGGATTTTTCCCTGTTTAGAAAATAGTCTGCACATTTATTTCTACCACCAAAGTGCATGACCATGCATTTTCCAACATTGTATTTCATTTGCCACTTTCTTGCCATTCTCCTAATCAGTCTAGGTCCTTCTGCATCCTACCTATTTCCTCAACACTACCTGCCCCTTGAATAATCTTTGTATCATCTACAAACTTGGCAACAAAGCCATCTCTATTTCATCATCTAAAACAATTGATATACAGCATAAAAGGAAGCGGTCCCAACACTGCTAGTCACTGGCAGCCAACCAGTAAAAGATCCTTTTATTCCCACTCGCTACCTCGTACCAATCAGCCAATGCTTTAAACATGTTAGTAACTTTCCTGTAAGACCATGGGCTCTTAACTTAGTAAGCCTCATGTGTGGCACTTTGTCAAAGGCCTTCTGAAAGTCCAAATATACAACATCCACTGCATCCCCTTTATCAATTCTACTTGTAATCTTACCAAAGAATTCCAACAGTTTCATCAGACAGAATTTTCCCTGAAGTAAACCATGCTGACTTTGTACTATCTTGTCCTGTTTTACCAAGTACTCCTTAAACAATTGACTCCAAAATCTTCTCAACCACTGAGGTCAAGCTAACTGGTCTATAATTTCCTCCTTTCTTAAAAAGTGGTGTAACATTTGCAATTTTCCTGTCCTCTGCCACCATGCCAGAGTCCAATCATTTTTGAAAGATCATTTATAATTCCACCACAATCTCTAACACTACCTCTTTCAGAACCCTAAGGTGCAGTTCATCTGGTCTGGGTGACTTATGTACCTTTAGGTCTTTCAATTTTTTTGAGCACCTTCCCTCTCGTAACAGTAACTGCACCCAATTCTCTTCCTTCACACACTACAACATCAGACATACTGCTAGTGTCTTCCACAGTGAAGAGTGACGCAACATACTCATTTAGTTCAGCAGTCATCTTCTTGTCCCGCATTATTATTTCTCCTGTCTCATTTTCTAGCGGTCCTATATCCACCCTGATTTCTCTTTTAACATACTTGAAAAAACTTTTACTATCCACTTTGATATTATTTGCTAGCTTGTTTTCATAGTTCATCTTTTCCCTTCTAATGATTTTTTAGTTGTTTTCTGTAGGTTTTTAAAAACTTACCAACTTCTATCTTCCCACTAATTTTTGCTTTGCTGTATGCCCCCTCTTTCGCTCCTACAATAGCTTTGACATCCCTTGTTAGCCACGATTGTACTATATTACCATTTGAGTATTTCTTCATTTTTGGAATACATATGTCCTGCACCTTCCTCTTATTTCCCAGAAACACACACCATTGCTGCTCTGCTGACATCCCTGCCAGCAGCTCCTTCCAATTTACTTTGGCCAACTCCTCTCTCACACCACTGTAATTTCCCTCACTCCACCGAAATACTGCTACATTATACTTTACTTGCTCCCTATCAAATTTCAAGTTGAACTCAATCATAGTGTGATCACTGGTTCCAAAGGTTTCTTTTACCTTAAACTCTCTAATCACCTCCGGTTCATTACATAACATCCAATCCAGTATAGCTGATCCCCTAGTAGGCTCAATGACAAACTGCTCTAAAAAGCTATCTCTTAGGCATTCAGCAAGCTCACTCTTGAGATCCATTACCAACCTGATTTTCCCAATCGACATGCATGTTAAAATCTCCCATGATTACCATAACATTGGCCTTTTGACTCGCCTTTTCTCTTTCCTGTTATAACCTGTGGTCCACATCCCAGCCACTGTTGGGAAGCCTGTATATAACTGCCATCAACGTCCTTTTACCCTTGCAGTTTCTTAACTCATCCCATGATTCAACACCTTCCAATTCTATGTCACATCTTTCCACTGATATGATGCCAGTAGAACCACACCACACCCTCTGCCTACCTTCCTATCCCTCTGATACAATGTGTAACCTTGGACATTTAGCTCCCAATACTGGAGTATAAAAGTTGCATTGTTTGCTGCATAACCAAAACTATGTAGTCAGCTTTGAACTTGCTATTTGCTATGCATGTATCCAATTTAGTAGGAGAATGAAATCTTAAGAATGTAGAAGACAATGGTGTCTTAATGACAGGTAGCTAAGAAATGTAGATTAGAACATGATTTAGTCAATAGGTAGAAACAATAGTGGCGGATGTACTTGTGATATGCAACTATAGACCGATTGGATATGCTAATGCAACTAAACGAGGAGATTGCTATAAAAAATGCTATGTAAAAGAATCGGTGGGCAATCGGCGACTAGCTCAATGACTGTCTCAGCTTTGATTTGCAAATTAAAGTTTAATACTTTTTGAAGTATCTTCTACATCTCCTGGTCGTTTGTGGGGCACGAGAAACCACGACAAAATTGGCGACCGTGGCAGGACAGGAAAGAGACCCATGGAAAGGAAACGGCAGATTGGGGATGCTTCCCAGTCCTCTAGGGACCCCCACAAGGCTAACAGAATTAAGGGTGCACTCAAACAAAAAGTAAGAGCTTTTTCCGACAATTTGGACTAAGAATTCTGTTGGTTTTGGGGAGGTCTTGGAGTCTCAGAAGTGTGGAACCACTGCTGAAGGGTCTCTCTGGTCCAAGGAATCTGGCAGAATTGGGGGATAACAGGAGGCTCAGAGGACTGATCAAGAACACTGCAGTGAGGGTAAGTACAAATAAGCTAATAAGAAGTTAAGTGAAGAAAAATTCCACGTGGTGTTGCTAAGTCCCTGTGGATACCACCTTAAGAGATAAGGGTCTGAATAGATGAGGTGCATAGAGAAAATCCCTGTGGATACCGCTTCGTATGAAACAAAGGTCTGAACAGGCAGGGAAAGGAAAAATAGAGAAAATCCTCGTGGATACCGCCTTAAGAGATAAGGGTCTGAATAGACGAGGTGCAAAGAGAAAGTTCTGTGGATACCGCTCTGAGTAGAGGTCTGTGCGGGCAGAACAGAATAGGAAACAAGGACAGTTCAATATATAGTTTAAAGCGCTGGTAGATAGACGATAGGCTAGGCATAGAATTAGAGTAAATAATATTATCCTGTAAACGAACTGTGAATCTCTGAAATACCTTAAAAAGAGAGAACAGCATGACAGGTAAAGGAACGGCAGTAGAGATTCTGAGCAAAAAAAACCTGGTAAATAAATATGAGATCACAAAAACTTCAGAAAAATGGGAAAAGAGAACCAAAAACTTGCTCACAAAATTGCCAAGAGAAGGAACGTTTGATGTAACCTTGTGCAAAGAAATGGAGGCACTAATTAAAAATTACAAACCAAAAGATAAATCTAAGAAACGAGGGCAAAAAAGAGAATGAGAAATGGAAGTGCTAAAACTCTTCAGAACGGAGGGAGAAAGGCTGAGGAGTACAGGTAGAATATTGATTACAAGCAAGGAAGACACTAAGGTGCTGGAGAAACAGCCTGTTAGAGAGAGAGGAAGGTACAGTGAGAAGCTGGCTTCAGCTCCGTACCCAGATACGAAAGAAACAAAAAAGCCCCCTCCCTATAATGAGGAAGGAACCCTTAAACAGTGCCCCCTGCTGACAGGAACAGTAAACATGCAGGGAGAAGTACAAGTTTGGGATAATGAGGAGGAAAAAAAACAATACGAGAAGGAAAAAGCGGCGATATGGAAGGAGATACAGGCAGAAAGGATAAAGGTGGAACAGGCAAAGAGAGAAATGAAAGAAGAGATTGAACGGATGAAATACTTGAGAGAGGAAAAGGAGTATGAAGAGTATCGGTTATACCATAGAAATAAACAGACTAGAAAAGAAAGTGGCTCATCAGGGCAGGAAGAGATGAGGCATTCACGAGGAAGTGGAAAAAAGATAGGAGATGATAGTCTTGGAGAAACACAAGAGAGAAGGGAATCAAGCACGAGTAAGGATCATGAGGAGTCCCTGCCACAGGTGTACAGACACGGACAGAAAGAAAGAGAAGATGACTCATTGGAGGAGCAAGAGTTTAGTGGAGAGAGAGAGAGGATGCGAGAATTTGTGGGGAAGAGGTATGAGGCAGAAGCCTAGAAGAGCAGAAGGAGGCAGTAGGGGAGTGACTTGCAGAAGTAGAGAGAGAGCTAGATAAGTTACTGAGAGGGGATTGCCAGAGGAGATGCGAAAAATACTCCGGGGCCAACCAAGTATTGAGTCAAGACAGAAAGGAAGGACTCCACAGGGAGACCGAGGGAAGAAGAGGACCCCAGAGAAATTTGTGTGGGAGGCAGTAAAGACATACCTTGAGACAGATGGGGAGTCAGGCGAGGAGGAGAGCCAGGGCAGGTGGGAAGAAGGAGGAAGAATGATGCCATTGTTAGTTAAAGGATCAGGACAAGTGCAGTATGTTCCTTGGGGATCCCAGGACCTAGAAGGGCTGAAAAACACTCTGCCCAATCTACATGAAGGAGCAGGGAAATGGATTAGAGCCTTTGAAGAAGAAATGGCGGTTATTGGCTATGGGAGATTTGAAGGCACTATTGATAAGGTTGATGGGAACCTCCAAATTTAACGAACTAATGGAAATGGCTGGCATAGTAAATTTGAACGACCCGAGAACTGATGGAGACGGGTTTGACACAGTGAGGCAGAGGGTATGGCAGGCCCTCAGGAAGCTTTATCCACCCAAAGTGGACCCCAAAGCCTTAAAGGGGGATCCACTGGGAGACACTGAAAACCCAGCAGCCTACGTAGAAAACCAGTTGAAAAGGTGGAGACTGGAGACTGAGCAAGAGGTGGAAAATAGCTTATTTATCACCACACTGTTCCGACATAGCATTTTGGATGCAATGCCTCCGCAAGTAAAATCCAAACTGGAGGAAGTGGTTCGGCTGACGTCAAAGACCCCACATGAATTTAGAGAACACGTAGTCCATGCGGTTGAGAAATACCGGAAAGACAAACGAGGGTTGGCTGAGCAGCAGGAAGAGGTGCAAAGAAAGTTAATACAAATGCAGCTCGAAGAACTCAAAAAGAAGGAAAAAGAGAAAAGCAAAAAGATGCTGCCAGCAACCACCGGTCCGATTACAGCCATTGAGCTGGATGAAGCACCGCTATATGGAGGAACCAATCATACTGTAAGACAAGGGCCGGAAAACCCCATGCCAATAATCAATGTCTTTGGAGGAACATTCCCACAAATGCCCTATCAGGAACAGACTAAATTCAAACAGCCCAGACAGGACTGGAAGTCCCAAGGAGGGGGACAGAGGAGCTATGGGCAGAGGGGACCAGTGAGGAAACGGGGAAAGAGAGGTAAAGAGTTTGTGCTGGGGGTGTAATCAGCCAGGTCACATGAGAAGAGATTGTCCGTTTACACCATGGCCTGTCACACATCAGCAGGAACCGTTAAGAAGGGAACTAAAGTTTAGCGAAGGACCAGCCCCCACAGGCCCAAGCGGACCTGTGAACCCCTATGCGAGGTATTAGGGGTGCCCCGAGAACTCGAGTGGGAAGGGACATTACCCAATGAAAACAAGGGAGGCAGACGAGGAACCCATTGTTCAGGTTATTTTAGAAGGGCAACTGACACTAATGATGATAGATACTGGAGCCACGTACACTTGTGTACAGCCACAGTATGCCCTTCACCTTCCCACGTCAGGAAAGTTTATTAAGACGGTAGGGTTCTCGGGGAAAACACAGTTGACACAGTGCACGGCTCCAGTGCAGTTGAGAATGGGAAATAAAGGAATTGTTTTGCCGGTGCTAGTATTTAAAGGAACTCCGATTAATTTGTTAGGCAGCGATGCCTTATTGAAACTGGAATTAAAATTAGAATGCACCAGAAATGGGCTGAGTGCGGAAAGAGCAGGGGCTCAATTGATAGTGCGAGAAGCCAAGAAGGCTGATGTCTTTTGGATAGGAGACATTGCAGATCAGATTCAGGAAACTTGGGAAAAATGGAAAAAGGGCGTGCAGGCTATATTACCCAGGGCTGTGATGCCCAAATCTGAGCTACATTGTAGAGTGATTTTTGATAAGACTCAGAACAGGGAGTTAGAGGAGAGATGGCACCTGGAGGCATGTACCCAACAGCACCTGGAAGGGGAGGCTGTGATAATTGGAAAGCAAGGGTCAGCTTTCCAAGTTAAGTGGAACACCTTTTTAGAAAAATGGTACAGGATACCGGAGGCTGCACCCCACGTAACGTTGTTGGTAAACAAGGGATATCAATCTAAAGACTTAGGACCCTTAGTTAAGAGTGCTGAAACCGTAACAGTGTGGAGGAAAATCACGCCAGAGATGTGGATAGCAGAAGACAACAATGGCATTAAAATAATGGTAAGTGTAGATATGGTAGGGACAGTGAGAGAGGTCGAAATAACTCCCCAATCACACATGCCATTGCTGGGAAAGGAAAGAGGCCAGCAGAAAGATAGAAGGTTAGATGAGTTGCCATCTATTCTGTGGTCACAGCATGACACAGACGTAGGGAAAATAAAAACAGCTAGTCTGGTGGAAATAAGGCTGAAAAAAGGAGCAATTCCACCCTGGAGACCACAATACCCTCTAAGACCAGAAGCAGAAGAGGGAATAGCATCGACAGTGCAGGGGTTGCCTGAAATAGGAGTGCTTAAAAGAACAAACAGTCCATGCAATACCCCGTTGCTGCCGGTCTTAAAAGCAGATAAAGCTAAGTGGAGATTGGTGCATGATTTGCGAGCGGTAAATGATGTGGTAGAGGACTGGCCAGCGGTAGTCCTCAACCCACACATGCTTTTGACTAATGTTCCACCCGAAGAAAGTTACTTTTCAGTGATTGATTTATGTTCGGCTTCCTTCAGCATTCCTCTAGCCAACCAGTGTCAGTATCTGTTTGCATTTACTTACAGAGGTGCTCAGTATACCTGTACCAAAATGCCGCAAGGGTTTAAACATTCACCACATGTTTTTAATCAGGTGTTGAAGGCAGGCCTATAGGGCATACCATTGGAAAGTACATTGTTACAGTATGTGGATACAGTATGTAACAGGATGACCTGTTGATTTGCTCCCACAGTAAGGAACAGTGTGAGCAGGACACAATAACTCTGTTAGAGAAGCTGGCGCACAGAGGACATAAAGTATCCAAAAAGAAACTGTAATTTTGCGCGCAGCAAGTGGAATACTTAGGCAGGGTAATATCCAAGGGAGTGAACGCGATAGCACCAGATCAGATTGAGGCAATAACTAAGGCCCCAAAACCCCAGACTGTAGGGCAGATGATGACGTTTTTGGGAATGGCAGGGTACAGCTCAGATTGGATAGGAGAATATGCTGAGATTGTGGCACCTTTGAGAAAGATAATAAAAGAAGTAGGACATACAAATTTGAAGAACGGCTTACAGTGGAATGGAGAGGCGGAGATAGCTTTCAATACTATTAAGCAGGAATTGCAGTCAACACCAGCATTAGCTTTGCCTGACTACGAGAAGGCTTTTCATTTGTATGTATCCAACCAACAGGAGGGTTATGTCACAGCGGTTCTAACACAAGAGACAGGCACAGAAAAGCAAAGCAGCCGATAGCATACTACAGGATGAGACTAGGTGAGGTGGCTCAGGGGTATCCACCCTGTTATCAGGGATTGGCGGCGCTGTATTATGCACATGAAAAGGCATCATCTGTAACCCTGGGCTATCCTGTGACTCTGTACACACACCACAAAGTAGCAGAATTGCTGGAAAGAGGGAAATTTGTGCTGACGCCAGCCAGGATAGCAGCGTATCAGAAGCTATTGACATTTCCTGACGTAACTATACAGAGATGCACTACCAGTAATATAGCCGATTTTGTCCCTTTGGGCTACAAAAAAGAACCCCATGATTGTGTAGGGAAGATGATGGTATTTGCCTAATTGAGAGCAGATTTATGGTCAGAACCACTAGAGGATGCAGATAAAAGGGTTCTGTTCATAGATGGCTCTTGTTATAGGGATTATGATGGAAATCATGCAGGGTTCTCAGTAGTGCAGCAGGATCAGTCGAGCTATAAGATTATTAGGATGGAGTCCTGTCCTCAACCGTGTTCCGCCCAACTAGTGGAAATCAAAGCCCTGACAGCTGCGTGTGAAATGATGGAAGGGGAGAAAGTAGACATCTATACTGATATGGCATATGCTCATGGAGTATGCCATTTGTTCAGGGCAGTGTGGAAACAGAGAGGTTTTAAAAAAAGCAGTGGAGATCCCATACAACATTGTCCGCAAATTCTAGACTTAATAAAAGCCATAATGAAACCTAAAGCATTGGCTATAGTAAAATGCCAGGCACATAAAAAGGGAAATCAAGCTGCAGACGAGGCAGGCAGAAAAGTTTCTGGATGTACATCAGCTCTCATTGCCCCCCAGGTAAGCCTAGCTCCAGAACCTGTGGTAGAGGACCTAATCGTCTTGTCACAGTGCGAGGTATGCGCACAGAATGCAGGGTTCGGACATCAGTTATTTGACTGGTTAGAAAGTAGACTCGGAGGATGGGGAGCATGGCTGACTAAAATGGCAATAACTGTCAGTATTGTATTGTTGAGAGGTGCGCTTGTGCTGTGCTGTTTTCTTCCTTGTCTCAAGTCTCTTGTAGTGCATGCTGCAACCAAACAATTTCCGATGCTCATGGCAATTACTGAAGCAAGCTTAGTGGAGAAAGAAACACCGAAAATGTATCTTTATAGCCTACAACACCTGCAGGATGAACGAGAGCAAAACGACAGCGTGGGAGTAGATTGTAAGGGCTTCTGAGTTTTTTTCCCTGTCTCAGGTACAAAGGGACAGGTTTTTGGCTCAGCGGCCCAGGGTAACAGGGAGAGAATACTTTGAGGTCTTGGCACAGAAAATTATAGTTTAACCCGAGATTTGGGAATAAATGCTTGAGTTTATTGGGGCTTTTGTGTGCGGACTTTTAGTCTTCTTTCTCAGTGTGAGTCCCTATGGGTCTCAAAGGGAGATATATATTGGAGTATAAGAGTTGCATTGTTTGGTATGTAACCAAAACTATGTAGTCAGCTTTGAACTTGCTATTTGCTATGCATGTATCCAATTTAGTAGGAGAATGAAATCTTAAGAATGAGGAAGACAATGGTGTGTTAATGACAGGTAGCTAAGAGATGTAGATTAAAACATGATTAAGTCAATGGGTAGAAACAATAGTGGCGGATGTACTTGTGATATGCAACTATAGACCGATTGGATATGCTAATGCAACTAAACCAGGAGATTGCTATAAAAAATGCTATGTACAAGGATCGGTGGGCAATCGGCGACTAGCTCAATGACTGTCTCAGCTTTGATTTGCAAATTAAAGTTTAATACTTCTTGAAGAATCTTCTGCGTCTCCTGGTCGTTTGTGGGGCATGAGAAACCACAACACCATCTGTCCCTTCCTGAGTTCCTTCACTCCGGTTCCCACCCCTCTGCCAAGTTAGTTTAAACCCTCTCCAGTCTTAACAAACCTGCCTATGAGAATATTGGACCCCTTGGGTTCAGGTGCAACCCATCACTTTTGTACAGGTCATCAAAAGAGATCCCAATTTTCCAAGAACCTGAAGCCCTGCCTCCTGCAGCAGCTTCTCAACCACATATTAATCTGCCAAATCATCCTGTTTTTCTCCTCACTGGTGCGTGGCAAAGACAGCAATCCAGAAATTACTTCCTGGAAGGTCCTGCTTCTCAGCTTTCTACCTAGCACTCTAAATTCTCTTTTCAGGACCTCATTGCTTTTCCTTCTTATGTCATTGGTATCATATGTACCAAAACATTTGGCTGCTCCTCTTCCCTCTCCAAAATGTTGTGAACTGGGTATGAGAAATCCCTAACCCTAGCGCCTGGGAGGGAACATACCACCCAGGTGTCTAGTTTACGTCCACAGAATCTCCTGTCTGTTCCCCTCATTATCGAGTCCCCTATCACCAACGTTCCCTTCTTCCCTCTCTTTCCCTTCTGCACCACGGACCCATGCTCAGTGCCTGTAACCCGGTCACTGTGGCATTTTCCCAGGTCATCCCCCACAAAAATATCCAAAGCGGTATTCTTGTTTTTCAAGGGAATGGACACAGGTGTGCTTGGCTCTAACTGCCTATTTCCACTTCTCCTGACAGTCACCCAGCTACTCGCCTCCTGCAACTTTGGGGTGGCTACCTCCCTGTAACTTTGATCAATTATCTCCTCACTCTCCCGTACAAGCCGAAGGTCATCCAGTTTCTGCTCCAAATCCCTAACATGGTCTTTAAGCAGCTACAGCTAGATGCACCATGCAGATGTAGTTCCCTAGGAGACTCTGGGTCTCCTAGTTCTCCAACATCCGGCACGAAAAGCACACTACAGCCATTAGGGGGGAAAAGAAGTAAAAAGAAAATTTTAACAGACACTTTACAAAGAGCCGACGCCTCCTCCAAGCCGAAGCCTGGTTTGAGCCAAAGCCTGTCGCTTCTACTCTCGCCACTGGCCTACTCCCGACAATGATTGATCCGCTTATCCGTTCTGTACTTACTTAGTTTGCAGAGCTCCGTCGACGCCACTGATAGGCCATGTACAATGGACAAATGCTTTCGAAGCTCCCTTTTTAAATAACTGCCGCCGACCTGCAAGAAATCCTTCTTGGTAGATAGAGCTCTGCTGATATGCCATGTACAATGGACAAACACTCTTAAAGCTCCCTTTTTAAATAACCACTGCTGACCTGTGAGAAATCCCTCCTGGTAGAGCTCTGTTGATGCCATTGATAGGCCACATACAAATCCTGTAGACTCCCTGCTTCTTCAATTTTACCTGACCTTCCACCCACCTTTGTATCATCCACAAGCTTGGCCACAAAACCATGAAATCCAGACATCCCACCCTGCAAAAACTAATTTCAGGGAGGTAGCACCCCTGCCCCCGGCAACCCCATTTCACTCCCCCCCCCCCCCCGGTTGATCTCCAAGGGTGTACATAATACTTTGTTTAGTCATTTTGTCTAATCTGTAAACCAAGTTGGGTATATGCAGAAAATGTGACATAAAATATGTACTTATATCATATTATCATGGAGTCATTTTTTATTCTATTACAACTTTAAGCAAGTCTACAGGGAGTTTGGCCTCATCACGTAGGACATCAATAGAGTAGCTCCTTAGCAGCAAGCCAGCTTGTTTAAATAACTTTAGCTATGCTAATAAACGAATGACACCTGTTAAACTCACCTCAACATGCCCTTTACATTTTAACCCACCATAGACAATAGAAAAGTCACTGCTGCAAACAGTGCAGTGAGCAACACTGTCATTATTTTTGAGGTCGACTGTAAAGCCCGCCCACAGAGAAAACGGATAGGTCTACTTAGCATGATGCGGACCAATCAGGATGCTCCCTCTTGCTCTTGCTCCCTCTCAAAAATATTGACTACAATATGATTATATTGTATATCATTTGCAGGCGTCGGGGAGCCACTATCAATATGTGGGAGACTCCCAGAACTTCCAGGAGAGATGGGATGTCTAGAAATCCATCATTCAAATCATTGACATATAATGTGAAAAGAAGTAGTCCCAATACCAACCCCTGCAGAACACCACTAGTCACTGCAGCCAGTCAGAAGACGCACCCTTTATTCCCACTCTTTGCCTCCTGTCAATCAGCCAAAGCTCTATCTATGCTAGAATCTTTCCTGTAATGCCATGCATTCTTATCTTGTTAAGCAGCCTCAGGTGTGGCACCTTGCTAAAAGCCTTCTGAGAATCCATGTAAACAACATCCACTGACTCTCATTTGTCTATCCTGCCTGTCATTTCCTCAAACTATTCCAACTAATTTGTCAGGTAAGATTTCCCCTTACAGAAACCATGCTGACTTCGGCCTACTTTATCATGTACCTGCAAGTACCCCAAAATCTCATCCTTAATAATGGACTCCAAAATTTTCCCAACCACTGAAATCAGGCTATAATTTCCTTTCTTCTGCCTCCCTCCCTTCTTAAGGAGTGGAGTGACATTTGCAGTTTTCCAGTCCTCATAGCGATTCTTGAAAGATCATCACTAATGCCTCCACAAGCTCTTTACCTACCTCCTTCAGAACCCTGAGGTGTCATCCATCTACCTTCAGATCTTTCAGCTTCCCAAGCACATCCTCCTTAGTAACATTCTCAAATTTCTGGCATATTTGTTTGGCACAACTTTGTGGGCCAAAAGGCCTGTATTGTGCCGTAGGTTTTCAATGTTTCTATACCGCTCATGTCTTGCGCAGTGAAGACTAAGGCAAAATACTTAAGTTTGTCATTTCTTTGTCCCCCATTACTATCTCTCCAGCGTCTGATATCTATTCTCGCCTCTCTTACTCTGTATATATCTGAAAAAATAACTTCAGGTATCCTTGTTTATATTACTAAATAGCTTACCTTCATATTTCTTTTCTCCCTTCTTTTTGCTTTTTTTTTTGTTGCCTTCTTTTTTTTAAAGCTTCCCAATCCCTTAACTTCCCGCTAATTATTGCTCTATTATATTCTCTCTTTTTTGTTTTTATGTTGCCTTTGCCTTTTCCTTGTCAACCACAGTTGCTCCATCCTCCCTTTCGAATACTTCTTCATCTTTGGGATATATCTATCCTGCACCTTTTGAATTGCCCCCAGAAACTCCGGTGACAGCTGTTCTGCCATCATCCTGATAGTGTCTCTTACCAATCAACATTGGCCAGCTCCTCTCCTATGCCTCTGCAATTCCTCCCACTCCAATGTAATACTGATACATCTCACTTTATTCCTCTCAAACTGCAGGGTAAATTCTATCAATGTATGATCACATCCTCCAAAGAGTTCCTTCAGTTTAAGCTCCTTAGTCAAATCTGATTCACTGAACAACACCCAATTCAGAATTGCCTTACCCCTCGTAGGCTCAACCACAAGCTACTCTAAAAAGCCATTTTGTAGGCACTCTACAAATTTCCTCTCTTGGGATCCAGCACCAACTTGATTTTTCCAATCTACCTGCATATTGAAATTCCCCCATGACTATCATAACATTGCCCTTTCTGCATGCCTTTTTTTAATCTCCCATTGTAATTTATATCACACATTTTGGCCACTGTTCAGAAGCCTCTATATATACTCCCATCAAGGTCTTTTCACTCTTGCAGTTTTTTAGCTCTATCCATAATGATTCTACATCTTCCAATTCTATGTCACCTCTTTCTATAGATTTGATTTCTTGCTTTTTACCAATGGAGCCACCCCAAACCCTCTGCCTACCTGTCTGTCCTTTCAAATCAATGTTTATCCTTCGATGTTAAGCTCACAACTATGATCTTCTTTCAACCATGACTCAGTGATGCCCACAATGTCATACTTGCCACCATCTAACTGTGCAACTGTGCAACTAGATGATCTACCTTATTCTGTATTCTGCATGCATTTAAACACCCAGTCAACTATTCTTCACCCTTTTCGATTTTGCCCCCACGTTCCAGTTCAACTCATCCCACTGTCTGGAATTTTATCATCTGCATGTTTTTCCTCACAATCTCACTACACAATGCATTGACTTGTCTACCAATTGCCCCACCCATGGCCCTATTACTCAAATTCCCATTTCCTTGCCAAATTAGCTTAAACCCTCTCCAACAGCACTAGCAAACATGGATATTGGTCGTCCTTGGGTTCAGGTGTAACCTGTCCTTTTTGTACAGGTCATACCTTCCCCAGAAAAGATCCCAGTGATCCAGAAATCTGAAAGCCTGTCCCTGTACCACTTCCTCAGTCACTCATTCATCTATACTATCATCTTAAACATTAGAAGTAATCCAGAGATTGCCACCTTGGAGGCCCTACTCTTCAGCCTCTTCCCCAACTCCCTATACTGCACATGATTTTCCCCCCTTTCTACCTATGTTATCGGTGTCAATGTGCACCATGACCTCGGACTGCTTACTCTCCCACTTGAGAACCTCATTCAGCTGCTCTGAGACTCCTGGACCTTAGCACCCAGGAGGCAACACACCATACTGGTGTCTCTTTTGTGGCCACAGAATCTCCTGTCTCTCCCCCTAACTACTGAGTTTCCATCACTATTGCTCTGCCTGACTTTACCCTTCCTTGCTTAGTGTCAGAGATGGCCACAACGCCACTGGCCTGGCTGTCGCTGCTGTGCCCAGATAGGTCATCACATCCCAGCAATATCCAAAAGGATATAGTTATTGCTGAGAGGGATGACAACAAACATCAGAGGGGGATCATACGATCATAAAAGGGAATGGTTCTTCAACTTAAATATTATTCCCTCCAACACTATGACAATGGTGTGAACCACCTACAAAATGCACCACAGTAACTCATTTCAGCTGCCCCAATAGTACCTCCCAATTAGCACCAGCATCCAGCTAAATAAGGGCAACAGGCTCATAGAAACATTCCGCTACATTTACACTTCCCTCTAAATCACATACAGTCCTGATTTGAAAATATATTGCTGTTCTTTCCTCACAGTCTCACTACACAATGCATTGACTTGTATACCAACTCATCTTCGGAGGGTCTAAATCTCAGAACTCCTTAGCCAAGAGCCAGATGTGAGAACCTTAACGAGAAGCAGAATTTAATTCTTCTTCTATATGTGCTAAACATGCTTTAATACAATTTAAGGTGGTACATAGAGCCCACATGTCTAAAGATAAGCTTGCTCGATTCTACTCCCATATTAACCCTCAATGTGACAGATGTCACTCAGAAGTTGCTTCATTGACCCACATGTTTTGGTCATGTCCCACCTTACATAACTATTGGAAGGATATATTTGCTATCATTTCCTCAGTTTGGAATATTGATTTACAACCCCATTTTATCACTGCAATTTTTGGTATACCAATTGAGGATGGTAGTCAATTCTCCCCTTCGATTAGATGAATGATCGCATTTGCAACTCTAATGGCTAGGTCTATATTACAAAATTGGAAAGAAGTAAACCCTCCTACCACGTTTCAGTGGTTCTCTCAAACTATTTCTTGTTTGAGCTTAGAAAAAATTAGAAGTACTATTTTTGATCCATCAATTAAATTTGAAGAAACTTGGGGACCGTTTATTCGACATTTTCATATGAGTTAATTTGACCTCTTCCAGACTTTTTCTCTTTTTATCCTTGTTTTGGTATGGAGTTCCAGAGTTCTTGACACTATCATGTATATATAAACTATTATTATTGCCCATGTTAGTTAAGGTTTATTGCTTTATTTTAATATATATTTTTTCTTATATTTTTTCCCTTCTTTTTGTGATTATCCTTTTTTCATATACAATCAATACAGGCTTGATTGATTATCTTATGATGTTCTCTGTTGATATCTCAATAAGATATTGATATCTTATTACTAATTTAACTTCAAGCCTAGTGTATTTATAACCTATTCAATGTTATGTTATGTTATATTATTGTTCTCTTTTGTGTATGAAACTCAATAAAAAGATTGAAAAAGAAAGAAAAAAAGAAGCAGAAGTGTGAGTAGGGATGTGCAATAAATCCAGCCTTCAGTAATTCCTTGATTTCCAAGTAGAGCTCCTTTGATGGAGAAACGCCAAAGTTGAATTGTGTCAATAAATGCTGCTGAGTTTTGGACATAGAAGCCCTGAACTTGTGGTTTTCTTCAGGATGAGTTCTAAGTCCAGTGATAGAATGCTAAGTTATGCCAATTTCCCAGCACATCATCTTGGGAAGTTGTCCACAGATCCTATGACAGAGCAAGTTAAGCAATTTATGTAATTTTTAATTAATTGGATTTAATTCCGTGCTTCAATAATATTGCATTTTGTTCGTGGTGTTCCTTTTGTATATTTTTCTTTGAATATTTAATAACTTTCAAATATTCATTGATTGTTTCATTTTAATAGATTTTGAATATTATTGAATGTTTCTGAATGTAGAATGTCAAAATTCTTTTCCCAGGGTAAGGGTATTAAAATAAAGTGGGTACAGGTTTAAGGTCAGAGAATGGGTTTTAATGAAGATCTGCGGATCAAATGTTTCTTTTACACAAAAAGTGGTTGATATCTGGAATGTTCTGCCAAAGTAGGTGGTGGAATTTTGATGCAACCACAATGCTTAAGACTTATTTAGCCAGACATTTAAATAGGCAATGTGAGGAAGGATATCATCCACCCTTGGGTAAATGGGATTAGTGTAGATGGGTAAAAAGGTTGGCATGGAAGTCGTTGGCTAAAGATCATGCTTCGTTGCTGTATGAATCTATAGTTCTCTATGATCAGTTTGGGACACGTATGACAACCTGTGGGGTGTAGTTTGCAAATTTATTTTCTACTGTTTTGAGGACTTTTGAAATTGTGTTATTTCTAATGGAGTTTAAATATATTTCTATGTTTCTAAACGTCAGGTGCGACAATCAGATGAAAACAAGTTTTAAGTGATGGAGAAAGAGAAAAATGGAGGAAAGAACAAAAGGCATGGATAGTGATGGGATAGAGGTCAAGAGAGGTTGAATGATTACACCAGCTGAAAAAGATTGGTAAAAAGCATCAGGAATCAACAAAGGGATACCGCAGAAGATCAGACATAAAATATAGAAATACAGTACATAAAAACTGAGCATTTTCTGATATAGCATGTTCCAGTAAGGTAAGATAAAATGTTGGTATTTTAAAATAAATAGTATGAAATATTATGGATTTAGGGTCCCACACTTACTCCTAATGAAATTCTGAACTATTATATGTGGAGCTGATGAACGGCACTTGAAATATTTTATTGTCAGGAAGAGAGGGAAGATAAAATCAGCTGATTTTTTTTCTTTATTTCTCCCACAGTGTTCAATGTTGTTTTTCAAGGAACAGAATTGTGAAGTTCCACACCACCAAATTCAGCTACTTCAATCCTTCAGTTCTTGAACCAAATGGTAAAACTATGACCAATTTTTTTTCACTTTGCACTACAATGGATTTTCTTTGGTTTTGTGTACTCTCTTATTAAAGTGTAGAAAATTTATATTTTTCTTGTGAATGCTGCTTATATGATGCTGCTGCAAATACATTTTCATTGCATCTGTGCATACTTCTGCATAAGACAATAAATTCAACTTTGACTTTGAAATTACAAACGTTCAAGCACATTTTCAGTTCAAAGTTACAGGAGGTGCCCTTATTTTGAAAAAAATGACAATTCCACGTTGTCAAATTTATATAGCCCTTTAACGGGATATTGCAATGAGCGAATGTCACAGTAAAATACTACTTTGGACTGTGTTTACATTTATAATGAAGGCGATTTTCACACTGCAAGCTCCCACAAACAACACCGTTTGATAATGAACAATTTGTTTTACAGCGCAATTGATATTTAAATCTCCATTTGTAATGTTAATTGAAGAATAAACATTGAGGACACAGGGGAACAATTATCCTGTTCTTCCTCAAATTAGCGCAGGAGATTTTTTTTATGCTCATTTGAGGAATTGGTCAGTTTATTATCAAAAGGCTAACACAGTTCTGACAGAAAACCATTCTCTCCATACTGCAAGCCTGGATACCAGAATAAGACTCGAACCCCGAATTTACGTCAGACCCCGTTCACGGTGTTTTAGTAAAATTCCATGATTGCTGGCTGACCTGCTCGGATTTACCGTTTCTATGTTAGATTCCCAACGTCGACTCCGCCGGCGCCGCTCTCGCCCAGCCTGGGGCGACGTCACGTGAGCAGTCCGTCGCGTCGCCCCTCCCCCGCCCGCGCCATCGATGCCTGTGCTCGCTCTGTGCTCGATTAACCCGTGAGGGAAGAAGATGGCGGACAAAACAGCGCCGTGCTTGGGGATCGATAGTGTGTGCGGTTCTTGCCAGGTACGGGTTACAGGTGGGGCCGGGAAAGGGGACCTGGGGTACTGCCGAAGTCGGCTGCACCCGTCTCCGTGCTCTGGGTTGAGGGGGAGGGGATCGGCGCTGCTCGTACTCAGTCTGGGTACAGGAGGCACCACGCGAGGAAGGCGCGGGCCTGGGGGAAGAGGAGGTGAGGGCGGCAGCTCCTTGTCTCTGGAGTCACTCCTGCACCCCGCCGCCGCTGGTGGTTGCTGGCCCGAACGATCGACGTGCCAGAACTCCTTCTGTGGCATGGAAATATCACCGAAGCAGGTATCTGCACCTTGTTCTCTTGACCAGCCCAGGATGCAGAGACTCGGCTGACTCAGGCCTACTGCAGCGCTTCACTTGCTTCTGGGCTTATTGCACGCTCTTTGGCCAAGGCGCGAGCAGCAATTTAAAGGGCTCTTGGAGTGCATTATATGTTCGTATGTTTTAATATTTGACTTTTCTCGTTAACTCACGCCCTTAGTTATAACTGCGATTTCCATTCAGGACCTTTCTATGCAGAGGTGGCATTGGGAGCAGTTTTATTCTATTGTCCCTTTCCCCTGATTTTAATAGAACAGTGTTGATTTGTAAATAGGTAGATAAACAATTTGCAAGTGTTTCTATTTGAAATGCAACAAATGGTTTCTGTTCATTGTCAAATGAGCTGACCTCTAGTCATTGATGCCATGTTACATTATATTTGTAAAGGTTTTCCAGAAACTCAATTTTATTGCTATATCCTTTTTCTGAGCTTTATAGTGTAGATTTAAGCAGTGGCCAAATTAATTGATTTGACTGTCTTTGACAGGTTTACTGTCTTCCATTTCTTAGACATGAGATTCTAAGATGTTAATGTTTTGGAAGCTGTGAGTAGGATAATCATTGGAAAGAATCTCTCATTCCACAAACTTGCATGTTAGTGATTGCTGTTATTAAAGATGTGATATTGATTAAACAGATTTCCAATTTATTACTGTAAAATATTCTAAATTTATTTCCACAGGTGCAAGTAATGTGTTGCTGAGTTTTTTTTTGTCTGCATCTATAAGAAATCTCTGAAGAGATACAATCAGGCATGTGGTATTTTTCTTTTTTCAAACAAAGTCTTAAACCTTTACAAGATAAATGCAAGTAAATTTTAAATGTTATTTTTTGTAAGTTTTAACTTAATGAGTGAATTAATGTACTTATTTGATTATTTAGTACTATAGTTACTGTTGTTTTCATAAGCAGTTGATCAGATACATAGTGTCACCTTTACTTGCAATAGTTTAAAATTTGAATAATTAATAATTGGGTTTTGGTGGAGAAGTACTTGAATTATGAGCTATTGGCTACAATTGTTCATTGATATTTCAGCAAATAAGTTAGCCGCCTGAAAATCTCACATTTAGTTGACTATGGTCTATTTATGCCTGTGGCTTTTGAACTCAATCCCTCAACTAATAAAGGCCAGTGCACCGTATGTTTTGGGGATCAGTGGACTTGGACCCCTCTGTTAATCTACACTGCATTAACTTTGTACTCGGCCCTCATGTTTGATCTTCCAAACTGAATCACTTCACACTTTTCTGGATTGAACTCCCATCTACCATTTCTTTGCCCAATTCTACATTCTTTCTATTCCTTGTTGTAACCTAAATCAATCTTCCACACTCTCCATAATACCATCAATCTTCATGCCATCTGTAAAATTACTAACACACCCTTCCACTTCTTCATTCAAGTCATTTATAAAAATCGCAGAATAGATTCCAAGAGCAGATACCTGCGGGACACTACCAGTAACCATCCTCCAGTCAGAATACACTCTGCTGTCACCTTCTGCCCTCTATGGGCAAGCCAAAGCCAAATCTACACAGCCACATTTCCATGGGTCCCTTTCCAATGACTTTCTGGATGAGCCTACTAAGGGGAACCTTGTTAAACACCCTACTAAAATCTATATTCACAAGATCCACTGCTCTATCCTTATCGATTTGTTTTGTCATCTCCTCAAAATGTAATCAGGCTCGTGAGACATGACTAGCCCCACACAAAGTCATGCTGATTATCCCAAATACTCATAAATCCTGCCCCTAATAATGCTTTCTATTAGTTTTCCCGCCAAACTATCTGATGTAGAATCAGGATTGTTCCTATTATCTTTCTTGAGTAATGGAACAACATTTGCCATCTGATCTTCTGATGCTCATTCTTTGGCTAGGGGAATGCAAAGAACGTTGTCAAAGCCCTAGTGATTGCTTTCTGTAGTAATTTGGAGTATATCTCGTCTGGACCCAGCGATTTATCTATCCTAATATTTTTTAATAGCCATTTCCACCTGTCATGTTCATCTTTGTCAAGATTTCTCGGTATCTCACTATGCTCTTGTTTGTTAGCACACTTGCAATGACTTCCCTTATTCAGACGTTTACTAAATTGTATTTGAAATATTTCTTTGTCTCATCTGCAGGCTGGTTAGTCATGCAAAGTTCACTTCAGCTTCACTAGAAATGTAGGAATGCAATATTCACACTTTTTAGTCTATTCAGTAAGTGAATTGGATTATGGTCCAATCATGATCTAACATAATGTACCCATCATTTTTCCCCACTCCCCTTGTAACTTTAAAGAGCAGAATCTACCAATCCACATAATAATTTGAACAACTGTAAAAGTGCTTTCCAAGTTCTAATCAGCCATTGTTGGTAGAACAAAAAGGCTAAGCTCTTAATTTGAAACTCTGCCTTCATGTTTTCCTTCTCCCTCCCCAAAAAGGCTGGATATGGGTGGAATAGTTCCTTTGACTCTAACCTAATTATTCCCTTTATTTTGGAATCCAAAGGGAAAGATATGGCAGATGCCATTTATAACTGTGGAAGGCACTAACAGTGTGCCAGGTTTTGAAGGGTGTGAAGGAAGAGAAATGAGTGCAGTTACTATTACAAGGCAGAAGGTGCTCAAAAAGCTGAAAGACCTAAAGGTGCATCTGTCACCTGGACCAGATGAACTGCACCCTAGGGTTGTGAAAGAGGTAACAGTAGAGATTGTGGAGACATTAGTAATGATCTTTCTTGGACTCTGGCATGGTTCTGGAGGACTGGAAAATTGGAAATGTCATTCCACTCTTTAAGGAAGGAGGGAGGCAGCAGAAAGGAAATTATAGACCAGTTAGCCTGACCTCAGTGGTTAGGGAGATGTTGGAGTCAGCTGTTAAGGATGAGGTTATGGAGTACTTGGTGACACAGGACAAGATAGGACAAAGTCAGCATGTTTTCCTTCAGGTAAAATCCCGCCTGACGAACCTGTTGGAATTCTTTGAGGAGATTACAAGTAGGATTGATAAAGGGGATGCAGTGGATGTTGTATATTTGGACTTTCAGAAGGCCTTTGACAAGGTACCACACATAAGGCTGCTTACCAAGTTAAGAGCCCATGGTACTACAGGAAAGTTACTAAGATGGTTAGAGCCTTGGCTTATTGTTAGGAGATAGTGAGGGGGAATAAAAAGATCCTTTTCTGGTTGGCTGCCAGTGACTAATGGTGTACTGCAAGGGTCGGTGTTGGGGCAGCTTTTCATGCTGTTATCAATAATTTAGATGATGGAATAGACGGCTTTGTTGCCAAGTTTGCAGATGATATGAATATTAGTGGAGGGGCAGGTAGTGTTGAGGAAACAGGCAGGCTGCAGAAGGACTTAGACTGATTAGGATAATGGTAAGAAAGCGGCAAATGAAATACAATGTTGATGCACTTTTAGTAGTAGAAATAAATGTGCAGACTATTTTCTAAATTGAGAGAATATCCAAAAATCTGAGATACATAGGGATTTGGGAGCCTTTGTGCAGAAAGCCTTAAAGGTTAACTTGCAGGTAGAGTCGGAGGTGAAGAAGGCAAATGCAATGTTACCATTAATTTCAAAAGGTCTAGAATACGAGCAGGGATGTGATGTGATGCTGAGGCTTTATAAGGCACTGGTGAGGCCTCACCTTGAATATTGTGAATAGTTTTGGGCTCCTCAACAATGAAAAGGTGTGCAGGCATTGGAGAGGTTTCAGAGGAGGTTCACAAGGATGATTGTGGGAATGAGAGAGTTATACGAGGAACGTTTGTTAGCTCTTAGCCTGTACTTGCTGGAATTTAAAAAGGCTAAGGGAGGATATCATTGAAAGTTGAAAGGCCCTCAAGTAGATGTGCCAAGGATGTTTCATATGGTGGAAGGGTCCAGAGCAAGAGGGCACAACCTCAGGATAGGATTTGTCCATTTAAAACAGATGTAGAGACATTTCTGTAGGCAGAGGATAGTGAATTTGTTGAATTTATTACCACATGCAGCTGTTGAGGCCAGGTCGTTGGGTGTTTTTAAGGCAGAGATTGATAGGTTCTTGATTGGACATGGCATCAAAGGTTACAGGGAAAAGAATGGGGTTGAGGAGCGGGAAAAAGGATCAGCCATTATTGAATGGTGGAACAGACTCAATGGGCCAAATGACCTAATGAGAAAAAAATTATAATGATATTTAATCAGATAAATATTGATTTATTCTGTCCCTCGATTAATTGCAATAATATGCCCATTATTGAACTTGAACTGTACTTACTTCAGTTTATCTTTTTGAAACATTGGTACACCCCGAGTAGTTACACCTGCAGGGATGGTTGAAAATTTATCAGAGCCTGTGCTATTTTTTCTGTTACTGTTTGTAAAAGCTTGGAATATGTCAAATCAAGTCAGTTGTTGTCATGTGCATAAGTAAAGTGAGGGTATAAATATAATGGAAAAACCTGTTTGCAGCAACATCATAGGCACATGGGTGCAAACAACACACAATATTAATTACGGTGCATTCCAATTAATTGTGACACATTGGAACTAGTACATTTTGCCCCAATTAGCTGAAGTTTAGTGGAAATAGTTAAAAAGGTACACCATTTAACTGAGTAATAAAATACAATGAATTAGAACATTAACAATACTTCTACAGTACAAGAAACCTGTAGTTCCTTCTACTTATCGATAGAGGAATTTGCCCACAGTGTATGCTGTCGTGTTCTTTTGACTGAGTGAATATATCAGCACAGACACCTAGTGCAGATAATGGACTGCCTTTATATAATGTATTCGACGATGGCATCCTCTATATCTTCATTTTCATTGTCACATTCAAGGTGATTGTTGAAAACTTCAAATTCTTTGTAGTTCCGAATTTGTTAAAGTAGTGAAATCATTACATTTTTACTTCTAACCATTTCTGGCATCTACAAGACTGAATGCTTGAAACTTCTGAGCAAAACGGTTCTGAATTGTTTTACTGCTTATTTCTTGCCAATTTTCAGTGATACAAGTCACTGCTTTTTTCACACACGCACACGCAACTGACTCTATTTAAAACTGTTCGCTCCAAGTACATTGCAGTATATAGTGGCTGCCCAAGTGCATGCGACTGGTGCTGGTTAGAAACTTAGACAACAGTCTTCTGGCCAAATTAAGCGGTGCAGTGTCCCAAATAAAGGAATGGAATCCTGGCTATATTTTTAGATATAGTTTTTGTTTTTTAGGAACTGTCCTAAATTGTGCAATCTATATTAAACTGAAGGTGGGGGATGGGGTGGTGGGAGGCTCCTTTTACATAAAGGCACGTGGGAGACAGAAGTGTTTAATTGCTGAAGTTCTCCATTTTTTTTTGTTTTACCTTGTTTTATTTCAATGCACTGTTGTACTGAATTGATCTTGGTACATGTGAAAAACATAAGCTAATTTACCTCTTTGAGGTCGCGCTTCCTGTAGATGGGGGGAGGTTTGTGTTTGTGATGAACCAGGGTTTGTCCATTGCTTTCTCCAGCCTCTTGCATTCCTGTGTGTTGAATTTGCCGTACCAGGCTATGATGCAACCAGTCAGGATTTTGTACTGCTCTAAGGATTTTATTAACTTTCAAACCTAGTAATTTCTTTTGCTATGCTTGTATATTCAGATATTGTGTACACTTCCCTTTTAAAATTAAAAAAAAGGCTGCACAGTAGTTATTAAGAACCCTGTTGCCACCACACAAGTAGCCTTTTTGGTCTCTAAAGGATGTTTTCTTCCTGAACTACTACAAAATGTATTTGTGTTTACTTTACCTGCTAGTGTATCATCTATGATGCCATGCTTTCTCATTCTCATTTTTTATTTCACCCCAAGCTTTTTTATGTTCTCAGCTTTTGTGGTCAGGTTCTTAGTAACATAAGCTTGCCTATTTTTAATTGTGGAATTAAATTTGTCAATCTGACCAAATTTCTTTCTGACAAACCCTTTCTCGTCAGTATACGTTTGCCCTAAACCTTTTGAATCTCCTTGTTTACTTTTTCATTTGTTCAGTACTTTATTTATTTTGAGCCTAATAATTTGGTACCCTGATTTCCTCTTCCCATTTTCTAAAGTAGTAGATTAACATATAACTAGCAGAAGTGCTACACTTACCCATTCACCTCTAATGAGGGCCCGAATCAGACCTTCCAGGTGAGGCAACACTTCACCTGCAAATCTATTGAGGTTGTCAGCTGTATTCGATGCTCCCAATGTGGCCTCATCTACATAGGTGAGAACCCGATGTAGATTAGGTGACGACTTTATCGAGCACTTCGGCTCCATCCGCAAAAAATAGAATTTCCCAGTAGCCAGCCATTTTAGTTCCTATTCCCATTCCTATCTCCTTTTCTGCCATGATGAGGCCACTCTCAGGTTGGAGGCACTGCACCTCATTTCATCTAAATAGCCAACAACTGGATGGCATGAACTTCAATTTCTCGAACTTCTAGTAGATCTTTTTTCTCCTCCCTCTGGTACCCCTCCTTCCCTTTCTCCCATGGTCTTTTCTCTTCTATCAGATTCCTTTTTCTCCTGCCCTTCGTCTTTCCCACCAATCACCTCTCAGCTTCTTATTTCATCTCCCCCCACCTGGCTTCGCCTATCCCTTCGCTTGTTCTTCTATCCTCCCTCCCCCAACCTCATTCTAACATATATCCCTTTCCTTTCCAGTCCTGATAAAGGAAAGGACCTTTGCCCGAAATGTCGACTATTTATTACTGTACGTAGATGCAGCTTGACTTGCTGAGTTCCTCCAGCATTTTGTGTGTATTGCTCTGGATTTCCAGCATCTGCAGAATCTCTCATGTTTATGATTAACATAGTTTTTCAGTCAACTGGTTCTTAAATTGAGAGGATTTCTTTTAAATCCTTTGAGTGCCATGCGGTCTTGGGTCCGATATCCTTGATGTCATTACAAAATGGTGATCATGCACTTTTTTTCCTACTCCTTTCATTTGAAGCTTTCGTTTATTTGATGTATCCATTTCTAGTGATTATAAAATCTTCTCTTTCCACATTAATTCCATTCACTATCTCATTGCCTCCTTAATAACTAACAGTGTCTCTGTTATCTGCTTGAATGAATACAAATGTGCTAGACTGCTGTAACAAGTCTCAGCAGAAAGATATCCTGCATGATTATAATTCCATAAGTAATCATTAATGTCCATATCTTCCACCTCCACATGCCTACTTTCAAAAAAGCTTGTCCTTGTCTTGGAGCAAGCTTAACGGGACCTGATTGTGTGTTGGTGTCAGATCCAACATGTTAAAAAGGCAGATTGAGCTGATGTCATGCTATAATTTTACACCAGAGCCAAATTCTTAATGATTTCCATTTAATATTTTGGATTTTACAGACCAGCATATTTTGATATCTTTTATTTAGACAATAGACAATACGTGCAGAAGTATACCATTCGGCCCTTCGAGCTTGAACTGCCATTCTGAGATCATGGCTGATCATCTACGATCAATACCCGGTTCCTGCCTTGTCCCCATATCCCTTGATTCCCCTATCCATAAGATAACTATCTAGCTCCTTCTTGAAAGCATCCAGAGAATTGGCCTCCACTGCCTTCCGAGGCAGTGCATTCCAGACCCCCACAACTCTCTGGGAGAAGAAGTTTTTCCTTAACTCTGTCCTAAATGATATACCCCTTATTCTCAAACCATGCCCTCTGGTACTGGACTCTCCCAGCATCTGGAACATATTTCCTGCCTCTATCTTGTCCAATCCCTTAATAATCTTGTATGTTACAATCAGATCCCCTCTCAATCTCCTTAATTCCAGCGTGTACAAGCCCAGTCTCTAACCTCTCTGCGTAAGACAGTCCGGACATCCCAGGAATTAACCTCGTGAAACTACGCTGCACTTCCTCTATAGCCAGGATGTCCTCCCTTAATCCTGGAGACCAAAACTGTACACAGTACTCCAGGTGTGGTCTCACCAGGGCCCTGTACAAATGCAAAAGGATTTCCTTGCTCTTGTACTCAATTCCCTTTGTAATAAAGGCAACATTGCATTAGCTTTCTTCACTGCCTGCTGCACTTGCTCATTCACCTTCAGTGACTGATGAACAAAATCTCTTTGTATTTCTCCCTTACCTAACTCTACACCGTCCAGATAATAATCTGCCTTGTTCTTACTCCCAAAGTAAATAACCTCACACTTATTCACATTAAACGTCATCTGCCAAGTATCTATCTGCCCACTCACCCAGCCTATCCAAGTCACCCTGAATTCTCCTAACATCCTCATCACATGTCACACTGCCACCCAGTATCATCAACAAACTTGCTGATGTTGTTCTCAATGCCTTCATCTAAATCGTTGATGTAAATCGTAAACAGCTGTGGTCCCAATACAGAGCCCTGTGGCACCCCACTAGTCACCACCTGCCATTCTGAGAAACACCCATTCACCGTTACGCTTTGTTTTCTAAATCCTTTAAAGGATGAGATTTAGTGATACATCGCAGTGTAGGGCCTTCCAGCCTTTTGAGCCATACTGCCCCAGCAACCCCACAACAATAATTAACCCAAACCTAATCCTGGGACAATTTACAATGACCAATGAACCTACCTCTTTGGAGTGTAGGAGAAAACTGGGGGACCTGGAAAACAAGTTAAACATTCCACAGGGAGGGTGTACAGAGACTCCTTACAGAAGATTAAGCTGCAAATACTGTATAACACCTAGTACCTGCTAATCACGATGCTTATCTGTTCCACCTGTTGAGAATAATTAGCTGTCCTCAGCTGTAACTCTTTGGCAAGCTTCAGGAACTTCGTATTAATGGCATTTGGCATTAATATTCCAGAGGTTATGGGAGTCGTGGTTTCTCTTTCACAGATTGCGAAGCAAAGTGCTATCACTGGCTGCCCCTCATTGCTGACATGCTGGCTTCCCAAATCTCTGTAGATACGATACAGCAAACATTTTTCCTGTTCTCTCATAGTTATATCTGACCTGGTTGTGCATGCAAAGCTGTCTGCATATCCCTCTTCAATGCTACCAGTATCTGCAAGTTACTTCTCTATCCTCTTTCTGGACTGGTGGGTGCAGATGTGTAACTTGCTGAAGTGAGAAGGTATGGGTCTGTATCAGAGTCAGTGGCACTGAGGATGTGACTTGACAGGGCTGATGCTGCAAGTTTGTTTATTCTGTGGTCTGTAGTGAAATGATAGTATATAATCCAATCAGCATGCAAACTTTGACCATAAGACCAGTCTATCCAATTATTATTGCTAATTTTTACCCTGAAAGTAAGAGTTTGTAAAAATCCCATTTGAAGATTCCCCAGAAACTGAAGCAGCAGAGGCAGCTTTAAGCAACAATAGGCAGTTATTTGTACATACATTGTAGTAGTTTCGTCAGTTCATTCAAGTTTGTTATTTGGATGTCTGGATTATTTTGCTGTATGAAGTTGGATTCCTGGAAAATGGGAAGATTATTGTTTCTCAGATGATCTAGATAGCAGGGAAACTGAGGCTTTTACACTATTAGAAATCTTAAAACTGTCACATGGAGTCATAGAGAAGTACAGCACAGAAACAGGCCTTCTGCCTATCTAGTCCATGCCAAAAATCTTTTAAGCTGCCTCTTCCCAATGACCTACACAAGGACCATAGCCTTCTGTAAACCTAGTATCCATTAACTAACCAAACTTCTCTTCAATGTTGAAATTGAGCTCACATGGACCATCTGCGCTGGCAAATCAATGCACACTCTCACAACCTCTGAGTGTCGAAGTTCCCCCTCATGTTACCTGTAAGCTTCTCGCCTTTCACTCTTAAGCCAAGACCTCTGGTTGTAGACTCACCCAACCTCAATGGAAAAAAGCCTGCTTACATTTACCCTATCTATACCCCTCATTACTTGGAATACTTCTGTCAAATCTCTCAATCTTCTACGTTCTAAAAGATACAGTCCTAATCTATTCAATCTTTCTGGTATATCTGGGGTCCTCCAGACCAATGTCTTAATACAACTTCAACATAATGTCCCATCTTGTGTACTCAATACATTGACTTATGAAGGCCACTGTGTGAAAAGCATTCTTTACAACCCTATCTACCTGTGACTCCACTTTCAATGAATTATATACCTGTATTCCAAGATCCCTTTGTTCTTCCACACTCCTTAGTGCCCTGCTGTTCACTGTTTAAGACCTACCCTGGTTGGTCATACCAAAGTACAAAACCTTGCACTTGTCTGCATTAAATTCCATCTGCTAGTTTCTCAGCTCATTTTTCCAGCTGATGCAGATCCCTCTGCAAGCCATGATAAGCCTTCCTCACTGTCCACTACACCCTCAATCTTGGTGTTACCCACAATTTTGCTGATCCAGTTAACCATATTATCCTGATCATTGATATAGATGACAAACAGCAAAGGACACAGTACCAATCCCTGCGACACACCACTAGTCACAGGCCTCCAGTCAGAGGGGCTAAGCTCTATGACTACTCTCTGGCTTCTCCCACGAAGCTAATGTCTAATCCCATTTACCACCTCCTCCTGAATGCCAAGCAACTGAACCATCTTGACTAGCCTCCCATGGGGAACTTATCAAATGCCCTACTAAAGTCCATGCAGACACATCCACTGTCTTGCCTTCATCCACCTTCCTGGTAACTTTGCAAACTATATAAGCTTGGTTTAGATATGACCTACTATGCATGAAGCCATGCTGACTATCCTTAATCAGTCCATGTCCATCCAAATACTTGTATCTGGTCTCTTAGGATACCTTCCAATAACTTTGTCAGACTCACTGGCCTATAGTTTCCTGGTTTCTGTTTAGAATTTTTTTTACATTAGCTAGCCTCTAATCCTCTGGTACTTCTATTGCTAACAATGTTTTAAATATCTCAGCTGGGGCCCTGGCAATGTCTACACTTGCCTCCCTTAGGGTCTGAGGTAACATCTTGTCTGGCCCTGTGGGTTTACCCACCCTGATTTCCCTCAGGGTAGCAAGCACCTCCTCCTATGTAATCTGTATAGGGTCCGTGAAGTTGATGCTTCCATAGATTCTGCATCTGACTCCTGAGGAAATACAGATACAAAGAGTGCAGATAAGATCTCCCCTATCTGTTTCGGCTCCACACATGGATTACCATTCTGGTCTTCCAGAGGACCAAATCTTGTCCCTAGCCATCATTTTGCTCTTATACCTGTAGAATCCGTTAGGATTCTTCTTCACTTTTGTTGCTTGAGCAACTTCATGCTTCCTTTTAGCCTTCCTAATTTCAGATTCAGATTCAGTTTATTGTCATTTAGAAACCACAAATGCAATGCTGTTTAAAAAGTGAGACTGCGTTCCCCCAGAATGATATCACAAAAGCATATGACAAAACAGACTACACCAGAAAATCCAAGTAACGTTTGGCAATCTCCAATCCAGAGTCCGGAGAGGCTGCTGCGTATTAATATCGCGTTACCGTCTAGCGCGTTCCCTGGAAGGAGCTCCAAATCCACCAAACAAAAACAAGACCAAAAACTAAAGCTACAAGACCTGCACAAAACCACATAATTACAACATATAGTTACAACAGTGCAAACAATAGCATAATTGATACAAAAAAGACCATGGGCACAGTAAAATTAGTCCAAGATGTTAAAGGACTGTAAGTACAAAAGAAATCACCACAGTTTCCACAAGCCCCCAGGGTCCTGACAGACTTGCCATCCCACACCGACGGCAGAAGAGAATACCCCCGCTATGGACTTCCAAGGTGCCGCCTGACTCAGCCTCGCAGACGCAGCACACACCGAAAGCGACCTGGGTCCGTCGAACCTCCGAGCTGACGACCATCCCCTCCAGCACAGCTTCTCCGAGCACCATCCTCTGCTGAGCGTATTAAGATGGCCACGCCAACGGCCGTCAGCAATGCAACCCCGAGGACTGGGGGCCTGTTCTTCCCAGCAGAGTCCCGGACCTCACAGCAGCAGCAGCAACGAAGAAGGTCTTCCTGGAATTTCCCGATGTTTCTCCATGCTTCCACGTCCGTTTTCAATCGATTATGATTGCGCACAGCACCCACTTCACAAATAACAGATAATCAGTTCCGGAGTGGCCGCTGCAAGCTGCATCGCGCGGCCATCTTGGATTTAAGAGTTCTCTTGCAGTTCTTGTACTTCAGAAGCACCTCATTTGTTGCTACTTGACTATATCTGCTATGGACCTCCTTTTTTCTCTTGACCAGGGCCTCAATATCTCTTGAAAACCAAGGTTTTATACACTTTTTACCTTTACCTTTTATTCTGACAGCCGCATACAAGCATTGTACTCTCAGAATTTTGTTTTTGATGACCTCTCACTTTATAAGTACAGGTGTCCTCCCCCTTTACAAAGGTAGAGTGTTCCTATGAAATCTTTCTTAAGCTGAAATGGCGTAAAGTGAAGAACCATTAATTTATATGGGGAAAGTTTTTGTAAAAGCGAAAATCCTCTTTGTAATGCGAAAACAGGTTACTAATGTAGGTCTTCTGTAAAATCAAAGTGGCATAAAGCAAACGTTTGTAAAGTGGGGGACACCTGTACACCTTTGCCAGAAAATAGCCTGTCCCAATCCACATTTGCCAGATAATTTCTGATACCATCAAAATTGGCTTTTCTCCAATTTATAATGTCAATCTGCAGACAAGATCTATCTTGTTGCATATTTACTTTGAAACTAATGGCATTGTGGTCACTGGATGCAAAGTGTTCCCCTACGTAAACCTCTGTCACCTATGCGTCTCATTCCCTAATAGCAGATCCAGTATTGCACACTCTCTCTTTGGGTCTTCTATGTACTGATGAAGGAAACTTTCCTGAACACATTTGGCAAACTGTGTCCCATTTAGTCCATTTACAGTAGAGATTCCAAGTCAATATGTGGAAAGTTAAAATCACCTACTTCAGCAACCTTATGTTTCCTTCAACAGTCTGTGATCTCTCTACAGATTTGTTCCTCTAAATCTGTAGGACCGTTGGCTGGTCTGTAATATAGCCTCATTAGCGTAGTCATACCTTTGATATTTCTCAGTTCTGCTTGTAAGTATTGCTGATGATATTACATGACATATAACATAGTTTAATGCCAACTTCTTTATCTGGAAGTGTCATTTTGTTAGTCTAAGGTACTCAATTCTAATCATGAAATACTCTAAGTACTTCAGAAAGTAACACAAGTGGTTACAGTGTTGGAGCAGAGTCATTAATCTTGGTTGTTGTTGTGTTCACAATGTTCTGCATTTGTCCTGTGGGCACAGTTGCAACTGCTCATTGCAATTGTCATAGAAATTTTTGGTCTTGTCACGGTTTTTCTACTCACAATTGAATTTTAACACAAAAATATCCAGCTGTAGTATTTTAATATACTTTAGCTTGCATTGCTGTAGCTGTAGCATTGTATTTGAACCGAGTTGATTTCAAAAGCTGCTTCTATCACATAGCTTTTGTATGAGATAAAACAGAGTACAAATATCAGTGTCCATAGGAAAAATACTAAAGTTGGTAATTAGTTTTGTTTTTGTCACTTGTACTGTAGTGAAAAGCTTTTGTTTGCATGGTATCCAGACAGACTGAGTCGAGCCTTTCCACAGATGCTAAAGAAGATGCTATGTTTTCTATTACGTGGAGGGTGTACAGTTGAAAATGTTAATATTATCCAGGTGCTTCTACTTTTTTTTTGTGTAATCCACCTTTGTAAAACAAAATCACATTCTGGTGAACATTGCTTTTTTGTGTGTTGGTTTTGATAAATTGCGATGATTGTATGTTCTTTTATTCAGTGAGTGCTTTATCAACAACAAAAAACCCAGAGCCCCGGCAAAATGACTTCCTCAAAAAGGACCCTCAGTAAAAAGGAACAGGAGGAAATTAAAAAGAAGGTATGGAATCCTCAGGATTTGCAGGATATATGATTGGAAAACTCAATAGAAACCTGGGAAGAACTGCCAAATTTAAATGATCAGTCCTGAAAATGTACAGATCTATTAGTGCTTCCTTGAAGTGTGTGAAGCCCTTCCCCAAGGGTGAAAAAAGTAGGAATTTAGTCACTTTTTTTGCTTTGCATTTAAATTTACCATTTGAACAATGTGGATCAGGGATTAATATTTGCAGTGTAGTTAAATGATTTCCCCAAATGTAGCATTTTTTCATTCTTGTTCTTATCTGTTTTTCCTGTGAGGTATTCATTTTTAGTCTCTATTCTGGAAAGCTTGCTAAAATATACACCTGGTCAGACAGCATTTGTGGATGCAGAAATTGTATCAAATCAATAACAATTCATTAGAACTATATATCACTTTTAATTCTTTAAATTTTGGACATAAAATCAATTTTTTGAATCTCTAAATTTTAAAAATCCATTAATTTTGAAATTGACTCACTTAAACTTTTTGCCCCCAAGGATTGGGGTATACTGTAAAAGTCTCTTTTCCAATCCCAACTTCTGCTGAAGGTAAAAGTGGACATGGTCATTCGAAAGAAACTGCCTACAGTATACCTCAATCCTCTCAATCCTATGATTGAAGTTGTGGACATAAATGCATTGGATTACTGGGTAAAGCACAATGACAAGATCCCTGTACTTTTACTTCATTTCTTTCTGTCAACTGCTTTATAAACTCCAGAAATGAACAACAGAGGCAAACTGCCACTAATCAGAGATTATTTAATTAGGCATGGAACAGAATTCTTTGATCTATCTGGCTGCAGTATTGCCTTTGCCAGCTGTCTGTTAGATAATAAGTCTTGGGTAAAAGTGAGCAGTGCAGTGTTCTGAATAAAAAAGCACATTAGTTTCTAAACCGTGGTGTTTGGATTCTTGGTGATTATCAGTTCTGTGCTGAATTAATGTGCATATTTAATGCATGCATAATGAATTTTGCAGTTTATCATGGATGCCACTATTTAAAGCAATTTAATATGTGAAATGCATTTGGTAGCTAATTGATTTTAAATATATTAAATTTTATTACACATGGAAGTAACTAACAATAAGTTATTTGTAATCCCCAGGAAGATGAGAAGGCAGCAGCAGAGATATATGAAGAGTTTTTGGCCTCTTTTGAGGGGGCTGACTCCAGCAAAGTAAAAGCTTTTGTAAGAGGAGGCATTGTAAATGCAACAAAAGGTAAATTTAAAATGCTATGTCTATCATACTTTTAATGTAAAAGGAAAGTGACTAACAAGTCATGTTTCCTTTTCATAAAGTTTGTAACTTCAGTATTTCAGTTCACATTTGAACTATTTGCCTGCAGTACATCCCATGTCAGTAGGATTTAATCCCAGCAAAAATGGTGCAAAATAAACTTCTGTTTGGCCGACGTATTGTGATATTCTCAACAATTTACAGTTTGTGTTTACCGGATATGCTCGCCCCTACATTTGTGAAATCTGTTATAGACTTCCTTTCTATAACTTGAGTATCCCGCCAGCCAGTTGAGCACAAACAGTTTAAAAAGGGCAAGGAATCTGCAGAAGTTTTTGATTCGGAACAAGAAGGCAGCAGAAGAGTACTGAAGGATTTCTAGCGGGAAGACATTTTGAGCTCTCGGGAAGAGAGAGGCCAGACTGCGCCGGTGCGTGACGTCCGCCAGTTGAGCACGAACAGTTTAAAAAGAAGGCAGCCCTATCCAGCGGGCAGCAGAGTGAAAGGGCTTTGGCTCCACGGGCTTCGGCGGTAACGGGACGAAGTGAGGCAGTTATTGATTGCAAAAGGAGGTAGTATGTATGTGAGGCCAGTTTTCTGTGGTCGGTGTCAGATGTGGGAGGTCCTGGAGACTCCCGGCATCCCGGACAGCCACATCTGCACCCAATGCATCGAGATGCAACTGCAAAGGGACCGTGTTAGGGAACTGGAGCTGCAGCTCGATGACTGTCGTCTGGTCAGGGAGAGTGAGGAGGTGATAGAGAGGAGTTACAGGGAGGTGGTCACTCCAGGGCCATGGAGGACGGAGAAATGGGTCACAGTCAGGAGAGGGAAGGGGAAGAGTCAGGTACTAGAGAGTACCCCTGTGGCTGTACCCATTGATAATAAGTACACCTGTTTGAGTACTGTTGGGGGGGACAGCCTACCTGGGAGAAGCGACAGTGGCCGTGCCTCTGGCACAGAGTCTGGCCCTGTGGCTCAGAAAGGTAGGGAAAGGAAGAGGAAGGCAGTAGTGATAGGGGCTTTATAGTCAGGGGTTCAGACAGGCGATTCTGTGGACGCAGTAAAGAAACTCGGATGGTAGTTTGCCTCCCAGGTGCCAGGGTCTGTGATATTTCTGATCGCTTCCAAGATGTCCTGCAGTGGGAGGGAGAACAGCCAGAGGTCGTGGTATGTATTGGTACCAATGACATAGGTAGGAAAAGGTAAGAGGTCCTGAAAGAAGTCTACAGGGAGTTAGGAAGGAAGTTGAAAAGCAGGACCTCAAAGGTAGTAATCTCGGGATTACTGCCTGTGCCATGCGACAGTAAGAATAGGAATAGAATGAGGTGGAGGATAAATGTGTGGCTGAGGGATTGGAGCAGGGGGCAGGGATTCAGATTTCTGGATCATTGGGACCTCTTTTTGGGGTAGGTGTGACCTGTATAAAAAGGACGGGTTGCACTTGAATCCCAGGGGGACCAATATCCTGGCGGGCAGGTTTGATAGAGCGGTTGGGGAGGGTTTAAACTAATTTGGCAGGGGGGTGGGAATCAGAATGTGAGTGCAGGGATTAAGGTAGAAGGACAAGGGCATGATGCTAAGGGTTCTGAGTTGATGAGGAAGGACAGGCAGGGTACAGAACATAATTGTAGCCAGTTAAAAGGGTTGAAATGTGTCTATTTCAATGCTGGGAGGATTAGGAACAAGGAGGATGAACTTAGAGCATGGATTAGTACATGGAACTACGATGGTGGCAGTTACTGAAACTTGGTTGGAGGAAGGGCAGGATTGGATGATGCAGGTCCCGGAGTTCAGGTGTTTTAAAAGGAATAGGATGGGAGGTAGAAAAATGGGGGGGGGGGGGGGGGAGTGGCATTGCTGGTTAGGGATAGTATCACGTCTATAGAAAGGATGCTGCAGAAGGAGTGTCCACGGAGTCAGTCTGGGTGGAAGTCAGAAATAGGAAGGGATCAATCACTGTGCTGGGAGTAGTCTATAAGCCCCCAAATAGCCCTCGGGATACTGAGGAGCAGATAAGCAAGCAGATTTTAGAATGGTGCAGGATATACAGGTAGTAGTTATGGGTGATTTCAACTTCCGTCATATTGACTGGCACCTCCTGAGTGCAAGGGGGATAGATGGGGCTGAATTTGTCAGGTGTGTTCAAGAAGAATTCCTGACACAGTATGTGGACCGGCCAACAAGAGGAGAGGCTATACTGGATCTAGTTCTGGGTAATGAACCTGGTCAGGCGACAGATCTCTTGGTGGGGGAGCATTTTGGTGAGAGTGACCACAACTCCCTTAGTTTCAGCATAGCTATGGAAAAGGATAAAATCAGATGAAATGGTAAAGTGCTTAACTGGGGAAGGGCTAACTTTGAAGGAATGAGGCAGGAACTAGCGAGAATAAATTGGAAACAGATGTTCAAAGGGGAAAACACAGAAGTAATGTTGGAGAAGTTTAGGGACCACTTGAGCTGGGTTCAGGATAGGTTTGTCCCACTGAGGCAAGGAAAAAATGGTAGGAAAAAGGAACCGTGGCTGACAAAACATGAGGCAACTCATCAAGAGGAAAAAGGAAGCATATGTTAGATTTAAGAAGCAGGAAGTAAGAGGGGCTCATGAGAAATATAGGGTAGCCAGGAAGGAGCTAAAAAAGGACTTAGGAGAGCTTGAAGGGGGCATGAGAAGGCCTTGGCATGTAGGATTAAGGAGAACCCCAAGGCATTCTATGTGTATGTGAAGAATAGGAGGATGACGAGAACGAAGGTGGGACCGCTAAAGGATAAAGAGGGCAACGTGCCTGGAGGCGGAGGAGGTTGGGGAGGTCCTAAATTAATACTTCAGTATTCACAAGTGAAAAGGATCTTGATCAGGATGAGGTCGAAGTAGAGCGGGCCTGTGTGCTGGACGATGTGGAGATTAAGGAAGAAGTAGTGCTGGATCTTCTTAAAAACGTTAAGATTGATAAATCCCCAGATCCAGATATGATACACTCCAGTTTGTGGGAATTGAGAGAAGAGATTGCAGGAACATTAGCTGTGATCTATGAATCTTCTTTGGCTGCAGGGGAAGTGCCGGAGGACTGGAGAATGGCAAATGTAGTTCCCTTATTTAAAAAAAGTAATAGAGAGAAACCTGGGAACTATAGGCCGGTGAGTCTTACGTCGGTGGTATGCAAACTACTGGAAAGGATTCTTAAGGTTGGTTCTTAAGTTAAGAACCTTGGGTTCTTAAGGTTAAGGTTCTCTTTGGAGAAGTACAGTCTACTCATGGATAGTCAACATGGCTTTGTGAAGGGAAGATCGTGCCTCACGAGCCTGATTGAGTTTTTTGAAGAGGTAGCAGAGGAAATTGCTGAGGGTAGGGCAGTGGATGTGGTCTACATGGACTTTAGCAAAGCATTTGTCAAGATCCTTCATGAGTGACTCATCCAGAAAGTCATGAGGCATGGGATCAGTGGAACCTTGGCTGTTTGGATAAAAAATTGGCTTAAAGGAAGAAAACAAAGGGAAGTTGTGGGGGTCGGTGACTAGTGGAGTGCCGCAGGGATCTGTCTTGGGACCCCTGCTATTTGTGATTTTTATAAATGACCTGGATGTAGAGGCGGAAGGATGAGTGAGTAAGTTTGCGGATGACATGAAGATTGGAGGAGCTGTAGGTGGTTGAAGGTTACAAGAGGATATAGACAGGCTGCAGAGTTGGGCAGAAAAATGGCAGATGGAGTTCAATCCGGACAAGTGTGAGGTGATGCATTTTGGAAGGACAAACCAGAAGACTGAGTACAGGATTAATGGTCAGTTACTTAAGAGTGTGGATGAACAAAGGGACTTTGGGGTTCAAATCCATACATCTCTCAAGGTCGCTGCACAGGTTGATAGGGTAGTTAAGAAGGCCTACAGGATGCTAGGCTTCATTAACAGGGGGATTGAGTTCAAGAGTAGAGAGGTCATGTTGCAACTCTACAAATCTCTGGTGAGACCGCACTTAGAGTATTGTGTTCAATTCTGGTCACCTCATTTTAGGAAGGATGTGGAAGCTATGGAGAGGGTGCAGAGGAGATTTACTAGGATGTTGCCTGGTTTGGAGAACAAGTCATATGAAGCAAGGTTAGCAGAGCTGGGGCTTTTCTCTTTGGAGTGTAGAAGAAAGAGGGGACTTGATAGAGGTCTACAAGATTATGAGAGGCATAGATAGGGTGGATAGTCAGTACCTGTTTCCCAGGGCACCAATAGCAAACACCAGAGGGCATATGTACAAAATTAAGGGAAGGAAGTTTAGGGGAGACATCAGGGGTAAGTTTTTTACACAGAGGGTTGTGAGTGCCTGGAACGACTTGCAAGGGATGGTGGTGGAGGCTGAAACATTAGGGGTATTTAAGAGCCTCTTGGTTAGGCACATGGATGAAAGAAAAATGGAGGGTTATGAGGTAGTGTGGGTTTAGTACTTTATTTTAAGTATTATATGGGTCGACACAACGGAGGGCTGAAGGGCCTGTACTGTGCTGTAGTGTTCTATGGTTATCCCAAGCTACTTTAGCATATTGAGCCCAATAAGTTACAGCAGTGTTCCAACCTGTTTTCTTGGGGAAATTTAGCATTTCTGGCACTTGCATTTCAATAGCAGAACTGTCATTAGTGGATATCTAAAATAAATAGGGTTATATTAAATACCTGTTTCAAACATGTAAAGTAGCTAAAAATATTGCAGATTCTACATGAATTCCTTTGATTTTGTTGAAGGTGCAATGTTGTCACTCATGGCAGTGGATGAAATTCCAGAAGCTAGGGGCGTAGTTAATGGGTAGTTTGAGTTGTCGTATTGATTTTTTAAAATTACACTTACTTAGTGTAGTAATACAAGCAGCAGTTTTTGAAACTTTTTATTTGAATATGTTGGAGACAAATTAAGATTTGCTTGGATAACAATCAGAGGGATTATTGCATCCTATCAAAAAGTCTGAAAGATAGTAACGCAGATAATGATCATGCTATGATTTCCTCTTTGGACATTTTTAAGTCATGGAATGTTATTACTGAAGTTCCATTTGAAGTTCAGTTGGCCAGCAATTGCTTACCCATCCAAGGGTTCAGGTGTATCCATAAGCTGTGCACAGTTATTTGATATTGGCTGCCAGAGCTTACACATGTTGTATGCTATAATCATCTGTTCAGGTAAAACTAAGGCATCCATTAGTCATACGCAATAGCATATTGCCCAATAAAGTTTACTTGAGATGAACAGAGGAATGGGCCCTTCAGCCCACAGTGTCTGTGCTGAACATGATGCTAGATTAATCTAATTCTCTTCCACATGTACGTGAACTATATCCCTCCATTCCCTGCATATTTGTGTGTCTATATAAAGGCCTCTTAAATGCCACTACCATAATCTGCTTCCACCACTCCCCCTAGCAGCGTATTCCCAGCACCTGCAGCAGGAAATAAAAGCACAGTTCATCTCCTTTGAATCTTGTCCTCTTAAATGTATCATCATGGCATTTCTACCTTGAGAGAAAGATTCTAACTGTATAACCTATCAACGACTCCCATAACTGTAAACTACTTTCAACCTCTGCTCCAGAGTAAACATCCCAGGTTTGACCAACCTCTCCTTGTAGTTTATGCCCTCTAATCAGGGCAATATCCTGGTAAATCTGCACACTTTCCAAAACAAGAAGCTTTTGACTAGGATTAAACACAAAATTGTTGGAAGTTTTGAGGCAAAATGCATTATGATCCTCTGTGCGTGGGTAGGGTGTGGTTGGGAATTGTGCGTGAACTTCACACCAGAATGAAGTGCATTTGGAAGATGATAAAGGAATTGAGCGAAAAGATTTAAACTATGCGTACATAATTATTATAAGAGTGCATTTAAACTAAACAAGCCAACAATGAATTTTTTTGTACAGTAAACTTTAATAACAAGGGGTACAGTGGATGTTTCTAATCTGCATTCAACGAAAATTGTTTCATTTAGGAGAGCAAGAGGTTGTAAAATGAGAAAGAAATCTTTAACAATGTGATGGCATTATTTTAGAAGTTCGAATAAGACTTGTAAGATGCTTAAATAACATGGCCCATTTGGTTCAACTTTAGTGCTGTGGGTACTTAAAGTGGCTTTTCCATCCAACAATTTGCATCTACTCTAATTGAAAATAATTAATTTTTCAACCACCAATCCAGTGCATTTTTCCGACTTCTTCTCTTACATCTTGGATTAGACGCTATCATAAATAGCACATTTGATTTTGGTAGATAAATCTGAGAGAATCAGTTGGTAGGATATTTGCACAAGTAGGAAATTTTGTGTGATGTGTGTTTGAACTGAACATATTGAATGGGTTTTGGGGAGGAAGGCACTGATTATTTGGTAGATTGTACTTAAAAGAGAATTTCGTACATACTTTCATAGATTTTTGTTGAATTTCTGCATGTAGATTAATGAGAATAAAAATTTGGGTCTGGTACTATTTATCCTATAAATGGACCAAAAACTAATTTTTCAGTATTTTGGAGTTATCTGATTATCATTTTTGAATAGCATTTTGTATGGATTGCTAATTTAAAGTTGAAATAACTTGTCCATCAGTTCCTGAATTGATAAGTCGGTCTAGATAGATAATGTGCAGTTAATCATCAAGTTATCAACGTGGTATGAAAGAGCGCAGAGTTGGAGGCAGCGACTAAAGTAGGCAGTTCTTCTTACAACCTTTAATGGAAATGGTTATGAGCAGAGCATCTGTCATCAGGCTGCTCAGGATTGTGTGGAAGCTTGCCGACATTAACACGAGTTGGTCGTAAACGCACTTGTTACCACAGCTTGAACCCACTGTTCATGAGAAAAATACTTAATAACACAAAATTTATTCTTGCGTATTAGAACGATTCGAGGAACAGAAAGGAAAGCTGTACAAGCCTTCTACACGGGTTCCTGAAATAAAGAACATAATGCCAGATAAATCTTCTCCACCGTCTTTCGTATCTGATCCCAAGAAGCCTGTAAGTGTCATATTTTAATTAGTCTAATGCATAAATACACATTTGCACCACACAAAGTCAAGTGTCCTGCATTTAGTGAGTATAGTGGAAAACTACCAACTGGTTTGCCTGATAGTTACAAAAGAGATATACTGCTAAATCCTATTTTGAAATTCTTTGTTTAAAGTCTTAGTTTATGGCATTCAAGTACTCATTTTAGTACTTTTTAGTGCATATGAGAAATTCTGCCTCCATTGCCTTTTAGGCTTTTGAATAATTTCACCCAGTACATCTGCAGACTGCCTTCAATTTGTGTCCACTTGAAATCAACCAATTTCTTAAAGGAAATGGGCTCTTCCAATCAATTCAATCTTTCCGTTCCCCCTCAGCCTGCTGCCTTCCATTCCAAAAAAGAAAATATCATCCCATCCAACCTGGTCTAGAATTTCTCGTTTTGAAAATATCCTAATCTTTCTAAATGGAAAGAAGTTTTCTCTCCTGACTAGCACGTCTGTAGCTGCTCTTGTTTAGCTGCTTTCATGAGCAAATGTGAGGTAAAACGATTAGTAGAGCATCATTTATTAATGGCAAAAATGTATAGCTAAATAACAGTAACTGATACAGCAATGTCTTGAGATCAGAACACAATACTTCAGTTTTTAAAGGTGTGCTTGCTATGTACACTACACTGTCTCCTTCAAAAAGAGAGATCTGCCCAAGCCAACTATTTACCTGGATAGGGGGACAACTTTGTCGTGCATCTATGCTTTATCTGCAAAACATGAAATTTCCCAGTGGCCAACCTTTTGAATTCTTATCCCCATTCTGGTTCCAACATCTTGGTCCATGGCCTTCTCTTCTGCCACGATGAGACCACTGTCAGGTTGGAGAAGCAACACTTCATATTCCATCTGATGGCATGAACATCTAGTCCTCCAACTTCCTGGAGTTTTTTTTCACCTCCCACTTCTCTCTGCTTCAATTCCCCACTCTTGCCTCTTATCACCTGCTTATCATCTTCCCCTTGTGCCTTTCCTTCTTCCATGGTCCACTGTTCTCTCCTATCAGATTCCTCCTTCTCCAGCCCTTTGCAGTTTCCACCTATCACCTCAACTGCACTCCCCCTCCCCCACCCACCTGGCTTCACCTATCACCTTTTAGCTTGTCCTCTCTCCCTTCCCCTCACATTCTTATTCTGGCAGCTTACCCATTCCTTTCCAGTCCTGAATGGTCTCGGCCTGAAATGTTGACTGTCCTGCTGAGTTCATCCAACATTTTGTGAGTGTTGCTCCAGATTTCCAGCACCTGCAGAATCTCTTGTTTTTATATTCCACAGGAAAAGAATCTCATCAGGCTTGTTTGTGGTGTACTCAGATTTACTTTGAACTTTCTAAATAGGAATTAACCTAAAGCCAAACCTTTCTTTCAAACATCAATCCCTTTGTCTCATGAATTAATTTAATCCAATTTTTCTGCATTGCCACCAATGGAAATATATTAAATATGGAAATCAAACTGAATGCAATGTTCCATGTATGATCTCACCAGTATTCTGCAAGAATCAGAATCAGATTTAATATTGCCGGCATATGTTGTGAAATTTATTAACCTTGTAGCATCAGTACAATATACAATAAATACAGTGGCAAGCAAAAGTTTGGGCACCCCGGTCAAAATTTCTGTTATTGTGAATAGTTAAGTGAGTAGAAAGTAAACTGATCTCCAAAAGTCATAAAGTTAAAGATGAAACATTCTTTTCAACATGTTAAGCAAGTGTATTATTTTTGTTTTGTATAGTTTTAGAGTGCAAAAGTTTGGGCACCCCAAGAAATTTGAGCTCTCAAATAACTTTTACCAAGGTCTCAGACCTTAATTAGCTTGTTAGGGCTATGGCTTGTTATCCTGACTCCTTAAACCTTGTCCCAACAACCAGCAGCCATGGGCTTCTCTAAGCAGCTGCCTGGCACTCTAAAAATTAAAATAGATGATGCCCACAGAGCAGGAGAAGGCTATAAGAAGATAGCAAAGCGTTTTCACATAGCTGTTTCCTCAGTTTGTAATGTAATTAAGAAATGGCAGTTAACAAGAATGGTGGAGGTCAAGTTGAGGTCCGGAAGACCAATAAAACTTTCTGGGAGAACTGCTCGTAGGATTGCTAGAAAGGCAAATCAAAACTCCAGTTTGACTGCAAAAGACCTTAAGGAAGATTTAGCAGATTCTGGAGTGGTGATGCACTGTTTTACTGTGCAGCGACACCTGCACAAAATGACCTTCATGGAAGAGTCATCAGAAGAAAACCTTTCCTGCATTCTCACCACAAAATTCGGCTTCAGAAGTTTGCAAAGGAACATCTAAACAAGCCTGATGCATTTTGGAAACAAGTCCTGTGGACTGATGAAGTTAAAATAGAACTTTTTGGCTACAATGAGCAAAGGTATGTTTGGAGGAAAAAGGGTGCAGAATTTCATGAAAAGAACACCTCTTCAACTGTGAAGAGTTCACAAGGGTGGATCGATCATGCTTTGGGCTTGCGTTGCAGCCAGTGGCACGCGGAACATTTCAGTGGTAGAGGGAAGAATGAATTCAATTAAATACCAGCAAATTCTGGAAGCAAACAATACACCGTCTATAAAAAGCTGAAGATGAAAAGAGGATGGCTCCTACAACAATGATCCTAAACACACCTGAAAATCCACAATGACTAGCTCAAGAGGCACAAGCTGAAGGTTTTGCCATGGCCCTCACAGTCCACTGACCTAAACTGCATTGAAAATCTGTAGAAAGACCTCAAAAGAGCAGTGCATGCAAGACGGCTCAAGAATCTCACAGAACTAGAAGACTTTTGCCAGGAAGAACAAGCGAAAATCCCCCAGACAAGAATTGAAAGACTTGGCTACAGAAAGACCTGGCTACAGAAGGCTGTGATACTTGCCAAAGAGGGTGTTATTATGTACTGACCATGCAGGGTGCCCAAACATTTGCTTTGGGCCCTTTTCCTTTTTTGTTATTTTGAAACTGTAAAAGATGGAAATAAAAAAGTAATCTTGTTTAAAACATTAAAGAAATACATCATCTTTAACTTTATGCCTTTTGGAAATCAGGTCATCTTTTACTCACTTAGCTATTCACAGAAACAGAAATTTTGATCAGGGGTGCGCAAATTTTTGCATGCCACTGTATTTAGAGAGAAATAAACACAATTACGGTAAGTATATACAGTTGCAAGAAAGAGATAGTGAACCTTTTGCAATTTGGTTTTCTGCATTACTCATAAAATGTAGTTTGATCTTCATCTAAGTCACAATAATAGACAAAGACAATCTGCCTAAACTAATGACACACAATTGTATTTTTCATGTCTTTATTGAACACATTTATTATTAATTCGCTGTCCAGGCTGGAAAAAGTATGTGAACGCTTGTATTTAATAACTGGTAGAACCTGTTTTAGAAGCAATAACCTCCACTGAATGTTTCCTGTAGCTGATGATCAGACTTGCACATTGGCAAGGAGAAATTTTAGACCATTCCTCCACACAAAACTGCTTCAGTTCTTCAATACTCCTGTGATACGTCACATGAACAGCCCTTTTCAGGTCGTGCCACTACATCTCAGTTGGGTTAAGGTCTGCACTGACTTGGCCATTCCAAAACATGAATTTTCTTCTTTTTAAGTCATTCTGATTTACTCTTGTGGTTTGGATCATTGTGTTGCATCATCCAACTTCAGGTGGCAGGATGCTAATCTGACATTCTTCTGTAAAATGTCTTGATACTGTTTTGAATTTATTATTCCCTCAACGATTGCAAACTCTCCACCCATGATGCTTCTTCCACCATGCTCCACAGTTGGGATGAGGTCTTGGTGTGAAGTGTTTGTGGAACACACGGGTGGTCTTGTGCAAACTTGTAGCAGTGTTTTTTTGGAGAACAGTGGTTTCCTTCGTGGTGTCCTTCCACAAACATTCTTGGTATGTTCAGCATTTTTCTAGTACTAGTTTTAGTTTTTGTATAGGTCTTTTGCTGTTACCCTTAGGTTCTTTTTCACTTCCTTTAGCATTGCACGTTGTGCCCTAGGTGTGATCTTTGCAGATGCCCATTCTAGGGAGAGTAACAAAAGTGTTGAACATCCTCCATTTGTAGACAATTTCTCTTCCTGTGGACTGATGAACACTTAGTAATGCTTTTGTAGCCTTTTTCAGCTTCATTCATCTGTACAGTTCTGAGGTCATCTGAAAGTTGTTTTGATTGAGGCATGGTAAACAGATAAGCTCTGACAGGCAGGCACCCAACTTTGTATGTCTTTTTTTAATAGGGCAGAACACCTCTACAACCCATACCTCCAATCTCAACTCATTAATTGAAACACCTGACTCCAAATGGCTTTTGTAGAAGGCATTACCCCAGAGATTCATACAATTTTTTGAACCTAGACAGTGATTGTTTAAATGGTGTACTCAATATTGACAAGAAGTACAATTGTTTCAGTTTAGGCAGATTGTGTTTGTCTATTGTTGTGACTTAGATGAAGATCAGCCCACATTTTTGAGTAAATAATGCAGAAAACCAGGTAACTGCAAAGGGTTCACAAACTTTTTCTTGCAACTGTATATGTATATTAAATAGTTAAGTTAAATATTAGTGCAAAAACAGAAATAAAATGATGAGGTAGTGTTCACGGGCTCAAAGTCCATTTTGAAATCAGATAGCAGAAGGGAAGAAGCTGCTGAATCGCTGAGTGTGTGCCTGTAAGCTTTGGAGCCTCCTTCCTAATGGTAACAATGAGATGAGGGCAGGTCCTAGTTGGTGGAGGTCTTTATGATGGACTCCTCCTTTCAGAGGCATCACTCTTTGAAGCTGTCGTGGATACTAAGGAGGCTAGAACTCATGATGGAGCTGACAAATTTTTACAATTCTCTGCAGCCCACTTCGATCCTGTGCAGTTGCCCTGCTCCCCACCCGATACCAGATGGTGATGCAGCCAGTTAGAAGACTCTCCACAGTGCATCTGTAGAAATTTTTGAGTGTTTTAGTTGCTGTCTTACCTTCGTCATAGCTGCTTTGATATGTTGGGACCAGATTAGGCCCTCAGAGATATTGAGATCCAGGAACCTGAAATTGCTCACTCTCTCCACTTCTGATCCCCCTGAGAATTGGTTTCTGTTCCTTCATCCTATCCTTTCTGAAGTCCACAATCAGTTCTTTGGTTTTATTGACATTGAGTATAAGGTTGTTGCCTTGACATCATTCAATTAGTTGGTATATCTTGCTCTTATATATCCTCTCGTCTCCATCTGAGATTCTGCTAACAATGGTTGTATCATCAGCGAATTTATAGATGGCATTTGAGCTATGCCTAGCCAGACACATGGGTGTAGAGAGAGTAGAGCATTGGTCTAAGCCAACATCCATGAGGAGTGCTAGTGTTGACTGTCAGTACGATGGAGATGTTATTACCAATCCACACAGATTGCGGACTTCTGGTTAGGAAGTCATGGATTCAGTTGCAGAGGGAGGTACAGAGGTCAGGTTCTGAGGGGTTTCAATCAGGACTGTAGGAGTGATGTTGTTAAGCACTGAACTATAGTTAGTAAGCTGGCTGATGGCATAGTGACATCCACACTGGAATTTGAAGCGAGTAATTCTAGGTTCGGATCCAACCAGCTCTTTGCATGCTTTCCATCTGTGCTGGGTTGAGCGTCAAGCTAGCAACTTGGTCTCATTTTTTAAAAAAAAGACAAATTTGTTCAAGAAACAGCACAGTTGCGTTACAAGATGTGGAGAGGAACAACATTATCCTGATAAACAGTTTATCCTGATGTCAGGGAAACAGTATCCTGACCTATGTTAAACCTACCTAATTTTGTACTCCATAATTTTGTATTGAAAGATAACATTTCCTTTACCATCTTATTAATTGCATTACCTGTGTGGTAACCTTTTGCTTTTCTTATACAAGAACTCCTTCATATATTTCGGTTTTTATAATCTTAGGTTGTTTAACTAGTTTTCTTTAGGCAGCTTCTAGAGTAGGTTACATGGTTGGCACAACATTGTGGGCCAAAGGGCCTGTAAGGTGCTGTAGATTTTCTATGTTCTTCCCAAAGTGTCTAACCTCATGTTTTTCTACATTATACTTCATTTGTTGACTACTTCACTATTCATGTATAGTTTGCTATTTCTTTGAGCCCTCTTCACAACTTGTTGATCTACACATCTCTGTACCATCAGCAAATTTGGCTATAAGACCTTACAATACCTTCATTGAATTTGTTGCTATAATTTATAAATTATTGGGACTTCAGCACTGATTCCCAGGGCAATCCACTAATTGATAAACTGGAAATGACCCATTTATCCCATCTTTTTTGCTGTTAGTTACCAAATTCCTATTAATGTCAATATTTGTCCACTAACTCCCAGCACTCTTAGCTCACAGTAATAATGTATTATTCTGTGATACCTACATATGTTGAATACACTTTATAAACTTGGTTTGTAGAACCCTCAAACTCATGTAAATTTGTCCAAATTTGGATGGGAGAACAATGGTGACTTGATGAATATTGGCTTTTGCCTTCCACTTACTAGCTCATTCTGCAGTAAAGAATTACGTGAGAATTGGAAATACGTTTTTATTTTGTTTCCTTAATAGGTGAAAGACATTCAAGAACATGTGTCCATTTTCAGATCAGTAATTTATCCAGAGTCACTTGCACTTAGTTAGTGTGTAGAAATAATTAGGAGTAATAAGTACTCCATCTTGATCATCAGTTGTATGAATTGTTGATCAAGATCGAAGGTAGGGTGTTCACTGTGGTTGTCTTGAGGCTCAACTTGGTGTTCAGTCTTGGATGTGAGGGCTGACTCCTTCAGAGATATTGTTGTGCCTAGAAGTTGTAGAAGAGTAACTTGGCCAATGAAAGAAAAAGCAGATCTTAAAGTAGAATGTGTTTGTCACTGGCTTGGATAATTTTGTGTAATATACTGAACATATCAGTGAGTATTTAGATCTGATTCCTTTTCAATTTCTGTTAGTGGGTTATATTTGGAAACTTTGAGGAACCCTGCTTGCTTCTCATCAACTTAGACTGCAAGCTATTGTTTTTTTTTTGTTTTTTAAGATCACAGATGAAGCTACTGTGGTATATTAGCCTAGACAAATTCATTGTCTTTTGGACCCTGAGAAGAATACATTAATAAGTTTAAAAACAAGTATGAAGATCTTCTGGTGCACAATCAGTTGAAGTATTTCCTAATTCCATGTTTGACATGTACAGTTCGCTCTACGCTGATGCAGTCTGACATCAGTTTCAACCTCGCTCTGGTATTTAAATGTGGAAGCTAGCCTGGATTCTTAAGGCCATTCCGCTATTGCCTGTTGTCGGCTAAAAGATTCTATTTGTTATTCAAAACACAATCCGTTAGTCAATAATTTACACAATCAATATCATGAGCTGTTCCCCAGGGTTGATCTGTAGCTTCCATCTGCTTGCCTCAGCTACACATTTTCTTTTCTTTTCTGGCAAATTTGGTCCTATTAAGACTTTCTAAATTAAAATTGTTAACAGTATTAGTATTTATCTCACAAGAAAGAAAGAACATTCTTTCACCAATTTTGAAACTGACAAAAGGTCAGAAAATGTTAACTTTCTTTATCCTAGGATATTGCTTAACCAGTGGAGTATCCCCCAGCATTTTTTAAATGTCTTTTTTTTATTTTATTTTTATTTGGATGAGGTATTCACACCTATTACATAAACTTTCTTGCATATAAAGCCTTTTTGATTTTTTATATATATATATAAATCTATATATATTTATACATTCACAGGTACACACTGAGATGATATTAAAAGAAAAAGTAATTAGGCACTTAAATAGATATTTATGTGCCATTGTAATTCTACACTTTTAAACTAAAGAGTTTGTAAAATGTGTGCAGGATAGTTTTTTACAGCAATACATAGAGGTACCAACTAGGGAAGGGGCAGTGTTGGTTCTCCTGTTAGGGCAGGGGTGTCAAACTCATTTTAGGTCACGGGCAGGATTGAGAAAAATGTGACTTCATGCGGGCCGGATCAGTTGTGCACGCGCGCATGCTCCCACAGCTTTCGTTGCCTTCAATTTTTCAACCTGCTCTCATGTGTCTCAGTCTCTGCTATATCTAAAATTGTTTCACTTTACGAATTTCGTTTTTTATGAAGCAGATTGCCTAGCAAGCATTCTTTTTATGATTGGTATTAACTTACAGACATAGATTACAAGAAAGTAGGCAACGAGAAAGAAACGATGCTATTTCGGCTAAGATTGTTTTGGGAGCCATACCTTTTCCATTAATAAACCGTTTGAAATCAAGCATTAGCAAACACAAATGTAGACCTAACGCAGGGGTGACAAACTCAAATACACAGTGGGCCAAAATTTAAAAATCGGTACAAGTCGAGGGCCGGACTGGTTCAGCGTTTATTGCAAAACTTGTTGAAATGAATTTATTACACTTATTAACCTGGAACTAACAAAGCTTAGGTTATTGCCTACAAAAACACCATTGAACATTAAATAAATAAAAAATCAGTTGCATTTATTTCTTATGGCTTTATCTGCAGCTTTTCCGGAGTAATTTCTAATGAAAACATTTTTCCACAGGCCAACACTCTGTGATTCACACTAGTCTAAGCCAGATACTTGGCATCTCATCTTGGATGCAGGTTCATCAATGTTTGGAGTCAGGCTCTGAGCTGAGGAAATCCTCAGAATTGAGTGAAGGTGTTCATCAGAAAGACGACTCCTGTGTGATGTTTTGTTTATCTTCAAAGAGAACAATTGTTCACACAGATATATGCTGCCAAACATAGAGAGCATTTGAGCAGCTTGAGTACGCAGCTGGGGCATTGTGTCGGGAATGAAACGTAGAAACTGTGCAGTGCCCACCGAGTCATACTTTGCCTTGAGTGTGTCACTACATTGGAGTTCAATCAGCTCCATTTGTATGTTGGTTGGTGCGCTTTCCACGTCAGCTGCAAATGGATTACTGAGCAGTTCAAATCTGCTTTTTTGGGCTTCAAAGTCGGCAAATCGCCGTGTGAAGTCGGCACCAAGTATGCTAAGTTTTTCAGCAAACTTTGCAAGTGGGAACACTGCGGTAGAAACCTGCTCTTTCATAGTTTGGCAACACGGAAAATGGCTCAAGTTTTCTTGCTGCATCTGTGTCTCCCGCAGGCGCAGCTTGGTTTTAAAAGCCCTCACTGCAGCGTACATGTCTGTGATCACACGACCCCACCCCTGAAGCTGCAGGTTGAGCGCATTGAGATGGCTCGTGATGTCACACAGAACCGCCATTTCACAAAGCAACTTTTTATCCCGGAGCTCTGTTGTGTCTTTCCCTTTGCTTTCCATGAACTGACAGATCTCCTCACGCAACTCGAAACATCTTTTCAGCACTTTTCCTTGGCTTAACCATCGCACCTCTGTGTGATAGGGAAAATCATTATATTCTGAACCCAACTCCTCCAGAAACGACTTGAACTCGCGGTGATTTAAACCTTTGGCTCTTATGAAGTTAACTGCTCGTGTTATGGTGCTCATTATATGTTCCATTTTCAAGGCTTTGCCACGCAACGATTCCTGGTGTATGATGCAGTGATAAGCTGTCAGCTCACCTGCGCCGTTTTCCTCCCGGATCCTGCCCACCAATCCACTCTTTTGACTGTTTCTTGTCCAGATGCTTGTATTTGTCGTGGTGTTTCGTTTCATAGTGTTGTCTTACGTTATATTCTTTAATTACAGCCACACCATCTCCGCACACAAGACAAACAGGTTTGCCCTTTATATCTGCGAACCTATACTCTGCCTCTCACCTGCCTTGAAAACCCGTTTTCAAAGTCCACCTTTCGTTCAGCCATTTTTGGGGTGAGGGATAGCTGAAAGTTGACCACGTGACTAGCGCCATAAGGATGCTGATGAGAGAGTAAGGCAAGCGCGAGCAATGCACTGGCAGTGCATTGTGGGATTTGTAGTATTAGTGGTGCATGCAATATACCGGCGGGCCAGCTCTAATAGAAAAAAAACATTCATTAATGATATTCTGGAAATAAACCAGGGAAACCGAATAAATACTAAAAACCCTGAAAACCTGGTACCTGAATAAACTCAGCATTAGCCATATCATACGCCATAGGCTCTTCGATTACTGGGGCCAGCTTTAATAGTAATTAGATATTATCTCGTGGGCCGAAGATAATTCCACCGCGGGCCTTGAGTTTGACATATATGTGTTAGGGAATATGATAAATCAGGTGACAGAGGTATGTGTTGGGGAGCACTTCGGGTCCAGTGATCACAATGCCATTAGTTTCAATATAATTATGGAGAAGGATAGGACTGGACCCAGGGTTGAGATTTTTGATTGGAGAAAGGGTAACTTTGAGGAAGTGCAAAAGGATTTAGAAGGAGTGGATTGGGACAATTTGTTTTATGGGAAGGATGCAATAGAGAAATGGAGTTTTTTGAGGGTACAGTATCATTATGCTCCTGTTAGGTTGAAAGGAAAGGTTAAAAGTTTGAGAGAGCCATGGTTTTCAAGGGATATTGGAAAATTGGTTTGGAAAAAGAGAGATCTACAATAAATATAGGCAGCATGGAGTAAATTAGGTGCTTGAGGAATATAAAGAATGTAAAAAGAATCTTAAAGAAATTAGAAAAGCTAAAAGAAGATATGAGGTTGCTTTGGCAAGTAAGGTGAAAATAAATTCAATGGGTTTCTACAGTTATATCAATAGCAAATGGACAGTGAAGGATAAAATTCGTCCCTTAGGGAATCAGAGTGGACAGCTATATGTGGAGCCAAAAGAGATGGGGGAGATTTTGAACAATTTCTTTTCATCGGTATTCACTAAGAAGAAGGATATTGAATTGTGTAAGGTAAGGGAAACAAGTTGGGTAGTTATGGAAGCTATGATGATTAAAGAAGAGGAAGTACTAGAGCTTTTAAAGAATAAAAAAGTTTTAAAAGTGAATACATCTCTGGGTCCTGACAGGATATTCCTTAGGACCTTGAGGGAAGTTAGTATAGAAATAGCAGGGGCTCTGACAGAAATATTTCAAATGTCATTAGAAATGGGGACAGTGCCAGAGGATTGGCGTATTGCTCATGTGGTTCCATTGTTTAAAAAGGGTTCTAAGAGTAAACCTAGAAATTATTGGCCCGTAAGTTTGACGTCAGTGATGGGTAAATTAATGGAAAGTATTCTTTGAGATGGTGTATATATAATTATCTGGATAGACAGGGTCTGATTAGGAGCAGTCAACATGGATTTGTGTGTGGAAGGTCATGTTTGACAAATCTTACTGAATTTTTTGAAGAGGTGACTAGGAAAGTTGACGGGGGTAAAGCAGTGGATGTTGTCTATATGGACTTCAGTAAGGCCTTTGACAAGGTTCCACACAGAAGGTTAGTTAGGAAGGTTCAATCGTTAGGTATTAATATTGAAGTAGTAAAATGGATTCAATAGTGGCTGGATGGGAGATGCCAGAGAGTAGTGGTGGATTACTGTTTGTCAGGTTGGAGGCCGGTGACTACTGGTGTGCCTCAGGGATCTGTACTGGGTCCAATGTTGTTTGTCATATACATTAATGATCTGGATGATGGGGTGGTAAATTGGATTAGTAAGTATGGAGATGATACTAAGGTAAATGGCAATGTGGATAATGAAGTAGGTTTTCAAAGCATGCAGAGAGATTTAGGCCAGTTAAAAAGAGTGGGCTGAAAGATGGCAGATGGAGTTTAATGTTAATAAGTGTGAAGAGCTACACTTTGGTAGGAATAATCAAAATAAGACATACATGGTAAATGGTAGAGCATTGAGGAATGCAGTAGAACAGTGATCTAGGAACAATTCCCTGCAGGTGGAATCTCATGTGGATAGGATGGTGAAGAAAGCTTTTGGTATGCTGGCCTTTATAAATCAGAGCATTGAGTATAGGAGTTGGGATGTAATGTTAAAATTGTACAAGGCATTGGTGAAGCCGAATTTGGAGTATTGTGTACAGTTTTGGTCACCGAATTATAGGAAAGATGTCAACAAATTAGAGAAAGTACAGTGAAGATTTACTAGAGTGTTACCTGGGTTTCAGCACCTAAGTTACAGAGAAAGGTTGAACAAGTTAGGTCTTTGTTTGGAGTGTAGAAGGTTGAGGGGGGACTTGATAGAGGTATTTAAAATTATGAGGGGGGTAGATAGAGTTGACGTGGATTGGCTTTTTCCATTGAGAATAGGGGAGATTCAAACAAGAGGACATGAGTTGAGAGTTAAGGGGCAAAAGTTTAGGGGTAACACGAGGGGGAACTTCTTTACTCAGAGAGTGGTAGCTGTGTGGAACGAGCTTCCAGTAGAAATGGTAGAGCCAGGTTTGATTTTGTCATTTAAAAAAAATTGGATAGGTATATGGACAGGAAAGGAATGGAGGATTATGGGCTGAGTGCAGGTCAGTGGGACTAGGTGAGAGTAAGCGTTCGGCATGGACTAGAAGGGCCGAGATGGCCTGTTTCCGTGCTGTAATTGTTATATGGTTATAAACAATAATAATTGTTGTTAAAAATTAGTAATAATAGTGATTGAATAATGAATTCTATTTATCTTTTCTCGACCATTTCTTTCATATCCAAAATAATGTGTGTAACCCTATGTAAATTCCATCGTAGGTGTTTGTATCTTAACACATTCATGTTTGCTGCTACCCATAAACATACTTATCCAATTCCCCAAATCTTTTCATTGTGTTAATTCCACGCTTTTCAGAAATAAAGCTGTGAACATTCAAACCAATGGAGCTTACGTTAACACTATTACCGTGTTGATAAGAAAAGCAGTATGAACCATTAGGAGAATCATCTAAAGTCTGCTCACATTGTGGTTATAAATTCGATCTATTTATTCCAAATTTGATTTTAAAAAATATCTTGAATTCTCAGGTAGTAAGTCATCTTTTCCATTTTAAATATTTCCAAAATAATTTCATGCCTGTCTTCTAAAGTAGGTGATACTGAATTTAGCCACTTTCTGGTGATTGATTTCTTACTTGCCGTTAAAAGGACCTGCAGCAACTTTATATCTTTCTTCTGTTCCGAAAACAATACATGCCCCAAATAGAGAGTCACAAAGCCCAGATGTATCTGTACCTTAAATACCTTAACTAATGTTCTGTGAATACCTTTCCAATATAAACTTAACTTAGGGCAATCCCAAAAAATATGGAAATGATTTGCCTCCTTGGAGCCACATCTTCTCCAATATGCCATGTTTGTGTCTTTATATTTTTCCTGGAATGGGGTCTTGAAGTATCTTATATTTTTCCAGCAATGTTCTCTCCAAACCAAAGGGTTAGTTGATGACCACTGAAAGCTGCACATTTTCCCCCAAACCTCCTCTGAAAGTACCAGCCCTGCTTCTTTCTCCCACTTCTCTTTAATATACAATGTGTTTTCATTTTTGGCATGAGAGAGGGCATTATATAATCGAGAAATTGATTTACTTGGTATCGAACTGTAAGCTGAATTCAAAATCTTGAAGATTTCTAATTCTGCTGTTGATAAGTCTGTACATCTACAACTCTGGTTAAAGTAGTGTTGTACTCGAAGGTACCTTTAAAAAAAAAGGAAGAAGTCATTGTGTTCTAGGCCGTGTTTGTCCTGTAGGGATTGAAAACACTTTGTAATGTATTTTTATGTGTGAATGACAGGTTGTAAGGCCTTTCTTTATCCATAACCCAAATCTTTTATTTCCTTTGCTGGGAAAGAATTCAGTATCATAAGCACGCCATCTAAAAAGTTTTAACATATTATAAATTCCACATAAATTTGTCACCTCTGCCATACTTTTAATGTGAGATTTATCCAGCTGTTTTTAATCTTTTCCAATTGGGCCATCAATCTTTTTTTTTAAATTTCAAGTTTCCAGCAGGTGCAATATTTTATTCTTGACTTATTTAAGCACCATTTTTTTACCCATTCTCAGTAGGTTGTGTTTAATTGTTGAATTAAATATGGTGGGGATAAATTTGGTGTTGTTTCTTTCATTGTTAACTTTGCAATTTAAATTTCTTAATACTGATGAATACATTGTTTTAAGTCAACTAACTGGATTATTTTCAGCCCCTAAAGAAGGGTGAAAAGGAAAAGAAGAAAAGTAATTTGGAGCTATTCAAAGAGGAATTAAAACAGTAAGTAAATGCTCATCAATTTAAAAAGTATATATATTTGGTCCTTGTTACCCACGGATTTGCTGCGTTACAGTGAAGTTGGCCCCATATAGATACACACTGAAGAATGATTGTATATAGTGAATGTTTCCAGATAAAGTTTGTCAAGAGTCTCACTAATTTGTGACAATCATCCTTATTGTGTCACTCTTAGAAGTTTCAAAGGAAGTAGTTTTTAAGTAGAATTTTTTTTAACCATGGAAACATTTTAATGGTTAATTTGTGTTTCTACAACACTCTTTATTTGAGGAGTATATGGGTACTGAGGAAAATATTTTAATAGCTGTTGCTTTTAAGTGCCTATATGAACTCTGTGCCTCTATCTCGCAAACAATCAGGACTTGGTATACAATAATTTCACTAACTTAACAGCATTTTTCAGTAGATGAAAACATTTACATCATATAAAAAGACTTTGATATTGGTTTCAGAATCCAGGAAGAACGTGATGAACGGCAGAAAACAAAAGGGAGTAAGGATACTTCTTTCAGGCCTAGTCGTTTTGAACCTCTGCCATCAGAAGATTCTTCGCAAAGTCGCCGCTCTTGTGAGTAAAATCTATTGTTTGTTACACCAAAATTCAAACCCCTTTGAATTTAATTTGATTCTCATAAGAATTTAGTTGTTGGAAGCCAGATATTTCAAAGCAAATTTATTATCTAAGTACATGCACAACACTTCGATTTATTTTCTTGAGGGCATTCACATTAACTAAAAGAAATAATGAATGGCCGTCCCCAACCGGACAGACAAACAACCAATGTGCAAAAGACAACAAACTGCAAATACAAAAGGAACTAATAAATAAGCAATAAATATCAAGAACATAAGATTTTCTTGAAGTGAGTCCATAGAATGCAGAAACAGTGAAGTTAAGTGAAATTATTCACTGTCGTTCGAGGCTAATGGTTGATGGGTAAACTGTTTCTGAACCTGGTGGAGTGGGCCCTGAGGCTTCTGTATCACCTTCCTGATGACAGCAGCGAAAAGAGAGCATGACCTGGATGGTGAGGTTATTTAATGATGGATGCTGCATTCCTGCAGCAGCGCTGCATGTAGATGTGCTCAGTGGTTGGGAGGGCTTTACCCGTGATGGCCTTTCCCATTCAAGAACATTTGTGTTTCCATACCAGGTAAATGGGTCTTGTTCTTGGGTGTAGCAGATCAATAATATTGCCTCTTTTTAAATTTGTACATTGCGTAGCATGTGGATTTTTATCATAGTTAATCTCGACCAAGCATATTTATTTTGAAAGCAGGATTCTTTGGAAATATTAAGCCGTAAATGTTAAGATTTTAGCATGATGATAAATGAAATGTAGTGTTTGGGTTTTGGATGTGGATTTGCGTTTAAAATTCTATCATTTCAAAGTAGTAATTGTTTAGATAGGCATTTTATGTTCAAAAGAGTGACTAAATATGTATGTGACAAATGTTAAATTTTAGAAAAATTGTAGCTTTTCAGTTCATAGCCTAATTTATAAAGTAGCAGACTTGGGACTTCGGTTAGATTTTGTTTTATTAAAACTCCAACATACTTTTTTATGTTTAAAGATGTGCACAGTAAATTAAGTTTAAGGAAAGTGTGGAAAACAGAAACAGTATGTTTATACAGAGCAAGGCCAACACAGCTGGGTGACTTTAAGTGTGATGTGGGAACCAGGACCCCACTAAGTCGACAGAACATAGGATGTGTCTCCTGGTGATGAGCCACCAGGATTTCTGAATGCTTGAATAACAGATGTCAGAGTTGTACCATATTTATAGTTGGAACACTTGGACTCTGTGTGACATAGAAATAGTATTGCCACATAAGACGCCATCATGCAATTGAACACTAGGGGGTGCATGAATGCAGTCTGAAATGCTCTTGCACCTCAGGGTCAAATTTTCCAAGTTCCAGTGTTGAAAAATTTGTCCTGTCCCTTCCTGAACTGTTGCATAGCTTGGCCCAGGTTATGAGATTTTGGCTGAAAGGATAATGAGCAATGCAGTCTGATGCTCATAACACATATTTGTATTATAGCTGAATATCATGTGTCATTCCCAATTGAAATATTGGTTTTAAATGCAGTAAAAGTCAGCAGCTGGCAAGGGTTAGTCAAGAAGACCAAATATTCGTAACAGATTTTGCAGCAAGTATTTAAGCAGTCCCAGTGTTCAAATCCGACAATCAGTTGACTTTTTTTTAATGTTTTCTGCTCATGTTTATCTTGCCTGCTCTCCTACCTCCGTACCATTAAACAGCTGACATATTCTCTAATGGGATAGTTTTTGGATTGGGGTAAGGCCATTGGAATTAAAACATCACCTACCTGTTTGTCCACCTGAGCATTCAGTTGTTCTCAGTATCCTGCTTACTTGTTGGTTATCTTCTTTTGAAACATGAAAAATGTATGGGCCATTGTTACAGTATTTAAATGATATCTGATTTGTAACTAATTTGTAACCTTTCAGCTGTTTGTGCAGATTTTATCTTGCACTCAAACTCTGATGTAAAATTCAAAATTGGCTAACAATATTTTTTGATTTTTAGGAGACTTAGAAATTTCTACCACCCACAATGTTACAATATTTCCTGACTTCCCTTATGAAAGGCTCTTGTGTAACTTTTTGACAAGAACCTCAAAGTCTTCAAATACTGGCATTCTGAGGAAATATTTCTTAACCAGTTTGTGTAACCTGTAGATTTTTAATATCTTTAGCACTTAAGTCAAATTATTGACTAACTACTAACCTCTTAGGAGTGTAACACCAGGTAGTGTAAGCTCTACTTGTAATTTAACCCGTGACGACAGGGTTTCATTCTAGTAGACCAAGACTAAAATCAAAAAGTAAACAAAAAGGCCTGGGAATGCTCACTAGGGTCAATTGCTGTGAGGATACTGCTGTTAGGGTACTAACTTCATCATTTTAGTAAATCTTTGCTCTCCATCTGAGGTCAGTCAATATACGTTGCCTAAGAAATGGTGCTCAAACTGTTCACCACATTTCAGTTATGTTCTAACCAAGCATTTAGTGTTAGGTTTATGAAACAAATTCCTTTTTATTAATTTAAAGAAACTAAAGTTGGATTTAATGTTGTTTTCCTGCATTGTCTGCGGTGTTATTTAGTAGGTTTAAGTGCAAACTAGTAAGTTGGCATATTAGCCGCCTTAATTTTATCATTTACTATTTCATTCTTAAGTGTCCCAATCTATTCCTGAGCTTCCTTTTTGTAACTTTGTTTTTAAAAAATAAAGTTTTAAGAAAGATAAAGATTCGCTTTGTTTGTATTATATATATATTGAAACATACAGTGAAATGCATCTTTGCTTCAATGACTAACACAGTGCGAATACATGTTTGGGGGGTGGGGCCACAAGTGTTGCCATACTTCCAATGCCAACATTGCATGCCCACAACTTGCTAACCTTACTGATGCTATCCAGAGAATATCCTGCCTGTATTTTTTCTTGTACTTGCGTAGATGATAGTGTTGCAAGTGCTAATCGTCTTGTGAATTTGGCAGTGGATTGATATTTGATGTGGTAAACACAAGCTGGGCATTTTTTTTTACAGTTGTCAGGAGTTTTAACTACCTCATGTTGTTTGATTTGTCTAAGAAGAGTTTAATCTGTTGGCATGTAGTTCATTCTGAATTGACAGTCACCAGTGCCAAATTGTCATCAAAACTTTTGCCAATTTTTATAGAGTAAAACACTTCTATTTTAAAGTATGACTCTCAAATATTTTTTTCTTTTCAGCTGAATCTTCAAGGCGAAACAGACAAACGAATGGTAGTACCTCTAATTCATATTTTCAAAACATTAAACCCCCCCCCCCCGCCTGTTTTTGAAACATTTACTAAGAAATATTTTATGTCTTTTTAGCACTTGAAGAATTTACTCCTGGCTCTCATGATTCTGGAGATCCAACTACAACTAATTTATATATTGGTAACATTAATCCGAAGGTACAGATTTTTAAATTCTGATCTATTGGAATTGTTGGTATTTATTCAGATTTCTAATGCAAATTCTGAATGTATTGGTCGAGGCAAAAATTATAAACTGATGGATCTATATTGAAAGAATCTGTCGGTTGTCTTGCTGTCTGCGATTGAGTGAAGTGTAATAAACATTGGTCCAGTTAGACCTGCAATTGGCTGATCAGTTCAAACTGGTACTGGTTAAGTTTTCTTTCTTTTTTGCTATCTCCCTTCCATGATCAACAATCTACTTTCATGCCATTCAGTATGTTTTTTGGCCATTTCCCTCAAGGTATCTCGTTTTGATAGCATTTAAAGAACATGAAGCAGAAGTGGAATTGAGCAGGTGTGGATAGATTTGGGATTAGATTTATTTATTTATCTTATCACATGTACATCGAAATAGAATGAAATGCACCAACACAACCTAAGGATGTGCCGGGGCAGCTTCAAGTGTCACCACACATTTTGTTGTCAAAATTGCAAGTGCACTATGTTCGTAGCACATACAAGCAACAACAGTAAAACAAGCCCCTTACCTCCCATGCACACATAGAGGCGGCCCTCTAACCCCAGGACAGGCAGTCTCCAGGTCACCAACCTGATCTTGAGTGCATGTGGAGTCCCCAGAAACTAAGAATGAGGGTAACTTGGGACATAATTCATTGTTAATCAACAAGGTATTTGGCAAAGTAACTGGGGCTGTGTGTTCAGCCCACTGCTGATGCTTGACTGCACTGCTAGATTCAATTCAAATAGAATCATCAAGTTTGCTGATGACATAATAGTGGGTGGCCTCATCAACAATGATGATGAGACGGTCTACAGAGAGGAAGTAGAGTGGCTGGTAGAATGGTGTGAGCACAGCAGTTTGAGTCAAAAAAAAAACCTGTGGACTTGAGTGTGCAGGCTGACCACTCCACCAGCACATACACGGCTCCTCTGCAGAGAACTCAGAGCTCCGTTTCTGGGCGTGCACATAACGGACGATCTTATCTTGTTCCTCAACATCACCTTTGGTCAAGAAAGCACAGCAGCTCCACTTCCTGAGGAGACTGAGGCTCTGCTCCCCTGTTCTAACCAGTTTTTACAGGAGTGCCATTGAGAGCATCCTGACCAATTGCATCACCATTTGGTACGGGAATTGCAAGGCATGTGACCGCAGGCTCCTACAAAGAATTACAAGAACTGTTGAGAAGATTGTTGGAGCCTTACTTCTACCCATCAGAAATATTTATCAGACATGCAGAATGTGCACGGCCCTTAGTGTCATCAATTATTCCAACCATGCGTCTTTACCCTCTACCATCAGGCAGGTGATACCATAGCATTAGAACAAAAACTGTTAAGATGACAATCAGCTTCTTCCCCCAGACTGTAAGACTACTGAACTCCCTGCCACCATTCAGGACTCATCACTTGTGAAGATCCAGTAGTGTTATGCTGTTTACTTTTAACTTGTATCATATATGCACCTTATTATTTGTTCATTTATTTGTAGTAATATTACGTTGTGTTGTGTGAGTGAGTTGTATTTATTTTCTGTACACCTTGGTCCAGAAGAATGTTGTTTCCTCTGGCTGTATACATGTGTACCGTTGAATGATTATAAATTGAAATTGAACTTGAACAAGAAAGTTTAACAATAAATTTAGTGAGTTTTCTGATGCTGTTCACTAATCTCAGAGCATTCAGAATTGCATCAGTCCAACCCAGCTGATTGGTTCTTCAAGATGTTGCGATATCACATGGTGTTAAATTCAACAGATATCAAGTTTCTTTTAATCTTAGAATAAACCTTAAAATTCTATTAAGTAAGGAAACCTAAGGTATCTGTACAGCAACATTCTGATAATACAGTACTTATGCAAAATTGCCATATAATCTAAAATAACCAGCTAGTTTTTTTTCTATTTAAATGAACTTAATTTGTAAGGTTCAGGATTTCATTTATTTAGGTGCCATACCTTAGCAATTAAACCCATTACAATGTATTGGTGAAATATTTTTTTTTATTTTGACAAATGATATCTAATCATCTAAGTATAGCTGACTTGCACGGAATATTTCATTCTGATGTACAGATGAATGAAGAAATGTTATGCCAAGAATTTGGACGCTTTGGCCCCTTGGCTAGTGTTAAGATTATGTGGCCCAGAACAGAAGAAGAAAGAGCCAGAGAAAGAAATTGTGGATTTGTAGCCTATATGAACAGAAGGGATGCTGAAAGAGCTTTGAAAAATCTAAATGGTGAGTAATTGGAAGCAAATATACTGAAATGTGTAGGCAACATTGCAGAGGAGGTTACGGCTTGTTTGTGGTATCGGAATGAAATACTGTATGTTAAACTTTTCTATATCTTTACTTTGAACAAATTGTTTTGTTCATCTTTCTGCTGATCTTTATTTTCTCCATCTTTGTGATTGTACCTTGACTTGAGCCACTCAGGTAAGTGTGTTTGCTTTTGCTGTTCTTCTGTTGTACTGTCTTTATTCTGATACTTTATAGATTGGTTAGAGTTGTGATCTGCTATGTGGCTAAAATTTCACTCCAGTGATTAAGCTATTGTATGTATAAAAGATTGGCTTTAAGAGCAAATTGTTTTGCAGCTTGTCAGCAGCTATATCTCTCATGGGATATTCAATATGAACCTCAAAATATCTGGCTCATTAGAATTCTTTCCCCATCCAATAGATTATGGAAATCTATGCATCTAAATTTTCCTCAGGATATTCACAGTAGAGCATACTGTAGCTATAAGCATGCCTCCCTGCCTTGGTAAGATAAATAACATGGGGTACTAAAAATGAGCAGGAAGGGAAATGATACTATAGAAAGGTGAAGGGTGAGGGATGCAGAAATGGAGAAGGGACAAAAGTGGCAGAAAAATGGAGAGAGATAAAATGGCAATTCCAAAAAAAAGTACCTTGGAAATCTATGATAATTAATCATAATTCTGACAAGTAATTGCCGATAATGTATGGATTTACCCACCATCAAAAATCCTTTTAATTTTGCCATAATGGTTCCAAATACTAAAAGCCTGAAATGAAGCAGTTTTTCTGTTTTGGAATAAAAGTACCGTAGATTCCGGACTACAGAGCGCACCTGGTTAAAAGCCGCATGTTCTAATTTTAGAAAGAAAATCAATTTTGTACTTGTACAAGCTGCACCGGATTTTAAGCCGCAGGTGTCCCACGTTGTAATATGAGATATTTACACAGAAAGATATTACACGTGAGGATTTTTTAACTTTTAATTAAATCCGTATGGTAACATAAACAAATATATATTGCAAATGCTTTTTTTCGAACAGTGCCTGTAACTACTTTTAAATATACATACGTATCAGTAACACACAAATTACGTTGCGTATACTTTTTTACTGAACAGTGCACGAACAACATTCCAATATCTCCTAACGACTGGTAAAAAAATATATATACTGCAGCCTACCAGGAAAAGTTATTGATCGTCTTCTTCATCTTCCTCCTGCGCACTAAAACCATCAAAGTCCTTCAGTGTCCAAATTGAATAAAACCTCAGGATCTCGTCACTCACTTCAGTCTCTTCGTTGTCGCTCTCACTTGGGCGCACGCGGTCCTCTTCATCACGCAGCAGTCCAGCCTTTCGAAACCCGCTGGTGATGGTGGATGTTGTGACACGGCTCCACGCATTTAGGATCCACTGGCAGACTTGAGTTAAAGATGCTCTTCGCATGCGTCCTGTTTTGGTAAAGGATTTCTCGCCGCTCGTCATCCAAACCTCCCACTCAACGCGCAGCGCCACTTTAAATGCCCGGTTCACGCTGATGTCCAGTGGCTGCAAATACTTCGTGGTGCCCCCAGGAATCACAGCTGGAATTGAGTTTGTACTCTTGATGGCAGCTTTCACTGAACTTTCATTGTCAGCCGCTTAAAAAACCACCATCAGTGGAAGCTTTAGTCCGGATGCTGTGCAGCTCAGAACACAAGTAAAATGCGTTCTCTCATGGCCACTTGTTTTCAGTCACCTTTTTTATTAACAGTCTGAGTGAGAGGCAAGTCAAACGTCAAAGGTACTTCATCCATATTTATGATATCATCTGGCCCGATGGAATTCTCCGCCATCTTTATTTGAGTGAATGTGCGTAAGTTAGCAAGTTGTTCCTCGTGGTCGGGAGGGAGCTGCTGACACAGAGTCGTGCGTACCCTGACGGACAGGCCTTTTCGTGTCATAAATCTAAAACACCATGATGGCCCACCTCTAAAATCTTCGATTTTCATTTTGGTGGTGATTGCTTTAGCCTTCAGTCTGATCTGCATGGTGGAAACACCACGGCCGCCTGCTCTCTGTGTGTTAACCCAGTCTTCAAGAAAGTTTTCAAGTTCGGGCCATCTGCTATGATTACCTCTGAAAGCTTTTGTCGTCTTTTTGCATTGACTCAGTTCTTCACGCTGGCGTCTCCACCGTCTCACCATCGATTCATTTATGCCAAGATTATGTGCAGCAGCTCGATTTCCTTCTTCAACCGCCAGATTGATCGCCTTTAACTTAAAAGCTGCATCATATGCTTTTCTTCGAGTGTTTTCCATGTTGATGAGGGTGAGTACAAATGACTGATTTACAGTAATTGTGAAAGTGCGCTTGATTTATCGTACAATTTCATTGGACCTCTGTGAACTACTCATCAATTTTATTGGTCTACTGTTACGAGGCAAAATGTTTTTGGCGGCATGAAAAAAAAACATGCATTAGCCGCACCGTAGTATAGGCCACAGTGTTGCTGCAGTGTTCAAAGCATGGGAAAAAAGTAGCGGCTTATAGTCCGGAATTTACGGTAGTTGGAAAATATCCAGTGAATAGGAGCTGGTTATTTCACAAAAAGAAGACTCCATTTAAGAACTTGTCCTGGACAAGAGTAGGGGAGCTAATTGTTTTTTAAGAAGGCAGAGACGCTTTCAAAACAAGTTTAAAATAAGGAACAGTAATATTCCACCTATACATCAATTCACAAAGTTTTACTTCCTTTCAGGGAAAATTATTATGGATTTTGAAATGAAGTTGGGCTGGGGGAAAGCTGTGCCCATTCCACCTCACCCCATTTATATACCACCTGCTATGATGGAGTTGACTCTACCGCCACCTCCATCTGGGTTACCTTTCAACGCTCAGCCACGGGAGAGACTAAAGAATCCCACGACACCAGTGATGCCACCGAAAAATCAAGATGATTTTGAAAAGGTAATTTTAAAAATCTAGGTGAGGAATTTGAAGGAATATAATTCATTGCAATTAATGTGTGCTGGTATTTAGATTTTTACATATTTTAATAAATAATAATTTTCATGGACATCTTTTATCAGAGTTTTTATTAACTCTGTTTTCTCTGGTTAGTATACATTTTGCTAGTATTCAGAGATAGAGCTCAACTTTTAGTTTCTGATTCTTAACTCAGTGCTTGAAAGTAGAATGATTATTGGAATTAACCTGTGAAATCTAGTCTGGCTTTTGAATATTTTATTTCATGACTTCAAATTTGTATTTAAACTTCCCCATTGTCTTTCACAAGGAATAAAAGCAGAACTTGCATTTATATATCTCCAACTCTATAATAAATATCGTCTAAACTGCAAATTAAAAGACTGTAACAGTTTAAACATGGGGAATGAAAAAGACCATTCAACCCATCAAGTCCATTCCTTCTACATAACATGCAAAATTTAGTCTGTTGTGGGTTCTGCCTATATCCCTGAGGAAGATCTATAAAGTTTCTCTTTACCCAGTAAAAGGCAAGTAGTCAACTCTTGCATGTTCACCCACTGTCTTGACTTACAATTTGTTGGCTTTGAGGCCTCTATTATCCCAGCAGGAAAATACTGTGTTTAAAAAGTGTTTACAGCTGAAATCTTTCCAAGGTAGGCTTTGTTATTCCAAATCCTGTATCCTGTATATGACTAACGTAGTCTATATGCTTCCATGAGGCAGAAGGCTTGTAGTTTTGTGACCTTTTAGAAATCCAGAATTGTTACTTATTAACCCCATTGGATTCTTCCTCTGCCTTTTAAATAGATTTAAAGAATTGTCATCCTTTTGCCAGCAATTTTCACTTAAAAAGCTGTGGATGACCCTGAACTAAATTAGTGCTATTCTGTAAGCAATGCACACTTTTTGTGGTATAAAGTGACTTTCAGGCTTTATTTCCCCCAGAAATTATTTTTCCAATTGAATATTACACTGCAGGTGCACATTCTTGTGACCTAAGTGCAGACATCCATAGTATTTTACCAAATCAGTAGCTGTTTGTCGACATCCATTCCCTGTGGTAAGAGATTAACTTGAGGGGTAATGCATGTCCATCACTTCTGAAGGTTGCTAGGCCACGAAGCAAATCTCGGTGAGCTCATCACTAGATACACTTTTGCTATTCTGAAAAGTTGGGAATAGATGAAGATGTGGAGAAAGACATCAGTTTCCTCGTTTTGTGTATTTAGATTTTTCTTGGATTTACTTATCCACAAAATAGATGGTCTCTAATCCGTGTTGGATAACCTCTACTTTGAAATTTAATGCTGCACAGGTTATACCCTTTGCTAGACTTTTGAAAGAAGGATGTATTTTGATTTAAATTTGATCACTTGAACATTGAGATGTTTCATTTCCCCCAAAGAATTTGGTATCTAATATTTTAAAAAGCATTAGAAACAATGTACATTAATAAAGTCATGTCATGGTAATCTTACTATTTTGAATAGCCGTTCATATATTTGTCTTTAGACTGCACGTTAGGTCTAGGACAAAGCTTAAGATCACTACTTGGGCACTTGCAATTTTGTACACTTATGAATTTTGAGTGTGTTTCAGTAGAATTTCATCATTTAATGTCAGCGTTAAATTGTATCATAATGATTGAGTGGGAGGTGATGGATATGAGAAGTGACTCATCTCTAGGTGATGTGACCATTAAACTTCAGGGATGAGTTGATTGTGTGCTTCTTGATGTCACAAATTAAATATCCCACCAGCATCAAATCAAAATTTGTACATGGACATAATAACAGACTACAATTGTGTTATGTGTCTGCTGCCTATTAAAGTATTGTCTAATATTCTTTTTATATGCTGTAAAATATCAGTCACTCTTGAGCATCAGTAAATATTCCCACATTAACTGATCTATGATCAGAGATTTGTCATAATCATTTCTATCATTGGGACTTTGTCCTGGTTCTAATTACATTGCAATGTAAAGACAAATATCCAGTTATTTCTATCTCTGGTTTTCTGTTTATTTTAGTTATTTTAAATGCGTGTACTTAGTTTATTAAGTATTGATTTATAATAGCATAAATGTTACCTTGAAGGTTTTAAAAATGCATTTGTATTTTTGTATACTTGCTGCTTAAGTTGCCAATACTCATATTATCCTATCTTTATTGTCTGATGTGACTTCATATACAGACTCTGTCGCACGCCATAGTCAAAGTGGTTATCCCAACAGAAAGGTACACGTTTCTTCTTTAATTTTTCATTGCTGCTGATAGTAGAAAGTGTCCCTGACATAAATGACATCAGGTTATTTGTCAATCAGTGCTTATGGCTAAGATTTTGGGTAGCTGAGCAATGGTTCCTTTGTATGTTTGGGATTAACTGCCTGTGTAGTTTGTTAAATGAGATTACTTTGCTCATTTACTGGTGTAGCAGTGTTAAATTGTGTGCAACACTTTCTCAGGTGTATGGAATGTGTGTATTGCTTTTCAATGCATTCTTTTAGTCTTTCATATTATGCTTAATTGCAAGATTGTTCAGAAGGAGTACTAGTTTGTTTTATTACTTGTTATATAATGTTAGTGTGAAATTTCAAAATTGAGCAAGTTATGTGTGTTTGGATGGAGTAGTGTAGATTTGACTCTGGTGTACCAATAGTTGATGCCAGTGATGATTAGACCTAGATTTGATGCAATTTGTGTAACTCTCACAAGTAACAGCTGTGTTTTAATATGATGCTTTGAATATTTAAACCTAAAATCTTTGTTCTGTGTCTACTTCACAATGCATGAACACTGCTTATAATATCTTATAAATTGTAACTTTTGTGAAATGGCTGAGTGTTTTTTCTTAAATGTTCTTTTGAGGTGATCAGGTTGATGGTATTTTTGCAAGGGTTTAAAAATGTTGACTAGATGTCTAAAGTCAGGTTGAAATCAGATATGGTTACATAACTACATCATAATTGCCCAATGGCTGCATTGATTAGTTGATAGCTGTATTGGTGTTCTTTAGTGTAATCAATGCACTTATTTAATTTTGGCTACTTATGGTCTAGTAAATGCTTCTGGAAAGAAACTTTTAAACATGACTGCTCACGCAATTTGTACTACTTAGATAAATGAGAGATTAAATCTATATCTGGTCATTTCCTGAAATTTGGTACCTGGGGCTTGTTTGCCTATTCTTGGAGGAGAAAATTTTTAAGAACTGAAACTGTAATCTATATATATTTAAATACAGAAAAATTTTCCTGTTTTTATAAAGTAATTCCATTGTCTTTAGACTTCAGGAAAACCAATAAATATATCTGTATGACATTTGCCTGTTTTAGAGTGGTTGGCTGTGGAATGATATTGCTGATATGTCAATAGGTTTCCCTTGCTCAACTAAACCAGAACCTTGTCTTACAATGCACATTCAAAATTCTGAAAGACCAGAATTTGACCAAGTTGGCCACCAGTGTTTTAAATAAGCTCTGTGGCTTTTAACTTGGCCGTGGTAAGCAACACAAGCTGAACAGATTCTGCTGCGAGGGACCTGAACAAAACATCATGGATGAATTGTGGAAAGTATTCAGGTTTTGAATCTGATTAATATCAGATTCATTAACTCTCATTGAACTGCTTTTGTTTAGCTGTTGGCTCTTATGGTAGGGTTTATATCATTAAAACCATGTATCTTTCAAAGGATTTGATGAAGGATGTTGGTTAAATCAGGAAATCTTCATTTGTTAATTATCCTAACTTTTATGAACCTGCTTCAGTCTGTCACATTTAAAAAAAAATTGAATCAAGAATGAAGTAAAATTCTAAAATCTCTATCCATAACTTGACTCCTTATGATTGCTTAAAAATTACTGATGAGAAGCATTTTGAAGATGCTGAATGTTTCTTAACAAATTAACACGTTATTTCAAATTACTGCCATTTTTCTTCCAAGAATCAAAATCCCATATTAAGATTTGAAATGTTCTTGGCCAACAAGCAATGGATACTGTTTTGCAAGCAACATCAATGGGAAAAATTGTATATTTTGACGCATACTTTTCAGAGTAATGTGTAGCTTTTGTTTCATCTTTCACCAAGGAAACTTTAGTTGGTTGGAATTTGAACATATTTAGATTACTCAGATTCTTTCTCACCTTTTCATCAAAAGATTTGCACATTCTCAGTATAAAGTAATACAATAAAATTTCTTGTGTTTTTATTTGGTAGTTGAGAAACTTGTTTCAGTATTTTGTTTGTGGGGGGAGGGAGACAGATCTAGAAGAAATTACCTAAATTTAGGGAAGGTGACTTAATTTAATATTGGCAAGGTAGACTGGGAGCATCTACTTGCAAGTTGGTCTGCATCTGCACTGTGTGAAGTATTCAAAGGACAAATGATAAGCGTTCAAAATAATTATCATCCAAAGGTAAAGAGAGAAAATAAAATGTAGCAGATTTGAGAACTAAAATGGGAGGCCTCTTATGTATTTAAAAAAAAAAGAGCGAAAAGAAATTTGGAAAGCACTGAGGGCCGGCCATGAAATAGCACTGGCAGGCAGGATTAAGGTAAATTCAAAGGTGTTTTATGTACATTGAGGATTAAGGATCCGGGCAACAAGCAGGGCCCATTAGGGAAATTGGTTATCTGCGTAGGGCCAGAAGGTTTAGGTGAGGTCCTAAATAAATACTTACCAGTATTCACCAATGAAATAGATTTTATAGTTGGAGGATTCAGCAAAGGGAAAGGTAAAATTATAGCGTGCATTTCCATAAATAGAAGGTATTTGATGCCTTAGCAGGTTTAAAGGTAGGCAAATCCTGGGATGAGATTAGATTTATTCTAGGTTGTTTTGGAAGATAAAAGAAAACATTTCAGGGGCTTTGGCTGAGATTTCTAAATTTTCACTGGCCACAAGCAGGTACCAAATGATTAAAGGGCAGCAAATGCCTCTTTTTAAGAGCAGCAAGGAAAAAGACTGGCAATTACAGACCTTTCAACCTAACTGAAATTGAAATGGGGAGCCACTAAGAGATCCGATCTTGTGCATTGGACTAGTCTTGTCTGTGTCAGGTGTCATCAGTGTAGAGGAGGCCTTCTGCCTCTACAGATGCCAGTTGATCCTTTGGGCTCTTTGAATATTTTGCTTTTTCATCTGGATTCCAGCTTCTGCAGTCACTTTTGTTACTAGTTTTACACTTTGTACAACAACATTGTTCCATAACCTCATTACTCTTGTATTCCAGTGAAGGCCAGTGACAGAAGTTGACTGCAGATGCTGGAATCTGGAATACAGTTTTGGTTGCCACATTAAGACCATGAAACAAAACAGAAAATGCTGGAAAAGCTCAGCAAGTTCTTTCCACACATGCTGAGTGAGCATTGGGTACAGAGCAGAGTGTTCAGCATCTAGCCTGGGATGGAAGACCTCACTTGAGGATTGACTTTTTTTCCCTTGGAGCAGTGAAGTCTGAATGGAAAATTGTGGGTTGTAGATAAAATGAAGTAGGGAACTTTTCACCACAGTGCGTTTCAAAAAAAAAACAGATAGCACAGTCTTAGAGTAAGAGAAAGAGATTTAGATAAGATCTGAGGAAAAACCTTTTCACTCAGAAAGTGGTTAGCATCTGGATTGTACTGAGTGAGTGATGGAGGCAGGTACTCCCCCGGTAGCAAAATCTGGACTTGCACCTGAATCACCAAGCCACAGTAAAATATGGACATTTATAGCTAGTAGGTAGAATTAGTAATGATGAGTATTTCATGGCTGGTATTGACACAAAGGGCTGAAGGGACTTAATCAGGAGTGTGCTATTTAGGAATAGAGATGAGAAGAAATGTCTTTACTCAGATTTAAATTTTATGAATATCTCAAACTTATGAATGTTTAATCACAAGAGAAAATCTGCAGATGCTGGAAACCCAAGCAAAGCACACAAAATGCTGGAGGAACTCAGCAGACCAGGCAGCATCTTAAGGAAAAAAGTACAGAGTTGGCAGTTTGCGCTGACACATGCTGAGTTCCACCAGCATTTTGTATGTGTTGCCTGTGAATGTTCATCTGTTTTGTATACTCACAGCAAAGTATGATGAATCAAGACGTAGGAATTAGATGGGAAAATGCATTTGCGTACTGAATCACCAACAGTGTTAAACGACTGAACAGGCTCAAGGGACTATTTAGCTTGTATAGAATTCTTTTAGTTTTATATAAATTGCTACAAGAACTCGAGGGATGACCGTTCAAAGGATGTTCAAGAATCAGTTTCTGCAATATTTTAAAAGGTGCACCTACCACCTGGGATATTAGTAATTATACTTAAAATTGTTGAGATTAAGAACTGCCATTCCATGTTTAATCCTTTAAATGAAGAAGCCTATTTATTGCATAGATTCTGTAGAAGCCCTTTACGTGTTCTTTTTGATAATTTTGCATATTGACTTGTGGCAGTTTTAAGCTTGGCAAAGTGGAACTGTCACGTCTGTTTTCAGCTAAGGTGGGCAAGACATTTTAAGGTTTACCTCCAGTTCAAGGCTCTCAAAATGGAAGCCACTAAGTTTGGTTCAAGTACTTGTTCTCCAATAGTGATTACTTAACTAAAAGTTAACTTAAGAAATTTGAGAATGCTGAATGTTTCTTGATTGCACTAATACATTACTGACCCGGAGACCTCTGTCAATTTTGTAATCCATGTTGGGAGACACAGAGTGAAAGCAAAGGAGGAAATAAGTAGTGCTCATTTCCAAGAACTGAATGGCACTATTTGCTTTCCCATATATTATTTTTGGATATGTATGTGTGTGTATATATATCTTAAAAATTAAACTAGGGTTATACTCCATTAATTCAGCATGCCTGAGACTTTGGTTCCAGACTAGCAGATTTTCTCAGCCTTTGGATGTTACACAACATTTGTCATCCCATAAATACAAGTGATACTGCACATACTGGAAATCCAGAGCAACACACAGATTGCTGGAGGAACTCAGCAGGTCAGGCAGCATCAATGGCAAGGAATAAGCAGTAGATGTTTTGGACCAAGACCTTTCATCAGGATGTGATGTTTCTTTCAGTCAAGCTGTTAGTAGCAGGAGAGCATGGCAGCAGGAAACCTGATGAGAGGAATTCAGATATCACATGGTGAGCCAGATGCAAAATTATCATAATTTCTGACAGGTTGCTAATTAATTATTGAAGGCTTATTGTATAATCACTGAGGTTATTAATCAGGGCTTTTTTTTTAAACAATGTACTTTATTTAGTAGTTTGAGGAATATTTCAAATTCAAACACCAAAGCAAACATGACTTAACGGTTCAAGGCACATCTATCAATTCAAAGATGGCAGCTGCAGTCATTTGACATTGTGAAAACAGCCTGGCCCTACGGCACTGGGGTACTGTTGCATAGTCATTTGCTTACATGAACTTTACGGGGAAAATTAACTATCTATGCAAGCTGAATGTTCTCCAGAAGTAGTAGTTACATGCTTAAATATTTAAGAAAATTATCTTCCAAGTTACATACCTTATTACAGTCCTCTACTTTAGAAGCAAAATACTGCATGGTGGGAATCTAAAAAGGAAAGGGGAATACTAACAAAACTCAATAATTCAAGCACTACTCAATAAAAAAAGTTTTTAAAAAAAATAATTCAAGCACCATTTGTGGAGAGGGCTTCATGTTTCAAAACAATAATCTCTCATCAACTGAAAGGTTATCCACCAGAAATATGAACAACTTGTCTCCTTTGGCAAGAAAACCTCTAGCAAGCATCAAGAACATTGTGGAGTTCATTCGATTTCATTTTAAAAACTGTCATTGAGAAGATTTGAAATTAAGTATGTGGTATTATGAGTATGGATGGGTATTTAATCTTTGTCATGGACATAATGGGCTGAGGGGCTGTGTGTGTGCCTTATAACGGTCCAAATGCAAACCCACATTCTGTGACAGTGGGATTTCTACTGCATTCCAAGATATGGAAATTAATTACAAGAGCTGGGAAAGATAGAGAATCAGAAAAAGGTTATTTTATCAAGATCAGCAAGGCTTAAATAAATTGGATCTAAGCCATGGTCCACTCATTGAATGCTAGTAAGTTTTAAGTCTTGAATGTTGGGCCTTCTCTGTTGGGTATGTGCTGAAGAGAGAAAATAAAATCCAAAACATCTTTATCTGTAGGTATACAGTCTCATTGTAGTTTTAAATGATATTGTTGAGACCCAAGTAATTCCTGTTAAAAGGTAGATGTCCTGGTGACAGCTTTTATTTAATGAGGATTATTTTAATGTATACAGCACTAAGTTTTGATGGGAATGCAGCAGAAAACTTTTATTGCAAACAAGAATAGTTTACTTTTGTAAGTAAAATGTGTGGAATGCTTTTGAAATTAACAGACACAATGACTATTAATGTAGCTATTGCTAATGACAAATTACAATTAATCGAGGTGTTTGCTTACATCTTCTGGGCTTAACTTTAAATACTTATTCTCAAATCCTTCTGCCTAATATATTGACATGGGACTGAGAGCTAAAATAAAGCTGTTAGCTGACTCGGATAATAAAGAAAAATATTATTAATTTGTTATGATAGTCAAAGAGTCATACAACACAGAAATGTGTAATTCAGCACTCTGCCCCAGCTAGTGACCACACACCCATATTAATTCCATCTTCTAGCATTTCATGATTGGTGAAAACTATGGATTTCAGTCACTTGCTACTTCTTAGGTTTAAAAAAAGTTCCCCTCAAAACCTCTTCTCATTGCTACCATTGGGGGGAAGTACAGGAGCCTGAAGGCACACAGTCAACTATTCAGGAACAGCTCTTCTCCTCTGCCATCCAGTTTCTGAATAGACATGGAACCCATGAACAGCACTGTATGACTTTTATTTTTTATACTGTATTTCATTTTTCCTCTATTATTATGTATTGCATTGTGCTACTGCAACAAAGACGACAAATTTCATGACGTGGTGGTGATAACCTGATACTGATTCTAAAATTTTGACTGACCCTACTCAACCTTCGTAATCCGGTCTTATTCAGTTCTGGTAAGGAGAAAAGTTTCCTGCAGTCTACCCTATAACCTTAATAATTTCATATTTGTCAGTTACATCCCTCTTGATTACCACCTCTGGGTGGAAAATAGATAATGCCTCTCCAATCTCCTCAGAACAAAAATGCTTCATTCAGGGATCATCCTCATGAATCTCCTCTGCACCCCCTCAAGGGGTATTAAATACTTCCTGTGGTGACTGTATATAGCACTTCAGCCAGAGTTATAAAGTTGGAGCATAACATCCCTTCTCTTGTATTCAGTTGTACTACCTTAACTACATTATCAGATTACACTAGCACCTTCAATAACTTTCATACTGAGATCTTTCTGTTCTTTGTTCCCAAGATATGTCATAACCTCACTGGTATATCAGAAACAGAAGCAGATTCAGGTTTAATATCACTGGGGTATGTTGTAAACTTTGTTACTTTGTGGTAGCAGTACATTGCAATATATAATAAAATATAAATTGCAGTAAGAATTACAGTGGATTCTTTATTGGGAAGATAAACTAATTGAGAAAATGACTAGAATTTCCTTTGTTTATCTGGGGGCAGTGTGCCACTTAATTGGGACGCAGGAGACTTGCTGAGCAGTTTATAACTAGAGTCGGTTGCCTGCATGTATGGCTGTTATACACTACACTGTGCTAAGAGCTAACAGTTTTTAAATGATGTCAATTTAGTATATTTAAGTTCAAAAAACAGTGATTTTTGTCACTGATAGTTGGTGACAAATAAGCAGTAAGATAATTCAGAACTGTTTCGCTCCCTGCGGTTTCAAGCAATCAGGCTTGGAGTTGCCAGAAACTGTCAGGAGTGAAAACTAAATGATTTCACTACTTCAGAAGTTAGGAACTACAAAGAGTTTGAAGGTATCAACAGTTGTTTTGAATATTACAGTGAAAGTACAGATTTAGAGGGTGCAAACGTGGAAATTATATGGAAGCAGTCCAGTGTCATTTGCAGTTGGTCAAAGAGCACAGCAGCACACACTGGATGAACTCCTCCATTGATAACTATTGGCAACTAGCACATAGCTTTATTGTATTGGTAATGTTCTAATTTGTTCTGTATTTCATTTTAATACATAATTTGTTAATCATTTAAATAGTTTTTTGACTTTTTGGGCTTTTATATTATTTCCGTGTAACTAATTAGGGCAGCTGCTTAATTGGGCCAAAACGTACTGGTCCTAATGTGTCCCAATTAACTGGAATCCACTGTATGTTTATGTGTGTATGTATATTTAAATTAAATAACTCTTGCAAAAAGAGCACAATAAGAAAAAAAATGAAGTTGTGTACATGGGTTCATTGTCCATTTATAAATGTAATAGTGGAGGGTAAGAAGTCTTTGGGCTTCTGTACGCACCACCTTGATGATGGCAGTATGAAGAGGGCATGTCCTGGGTAATGGGGATCCTTAATTATAGGTGCTGCGTTTTCAAGGCATCGTCTTTTGAACATCCTTGATGCTGTGAAGCCCATGATGGAGCTGGCTGAGTTAGCAACTTTTTGCAGCTTTTTGAGATCCTGTGCGGTGACCCCCTTCACGTCGAATGCAACCAGTTAGAATGCTGTCCGTGATACACCTTTAGAAATTCGCGTGAATCCTTGGTGACATACTAGATCCCCTCAAACCCCTAATGAAATATAGCCACTGTAGTGCATTCTTTGAAATTGCATCAATATGTTGGGCCCAGGATAGATCTTCAGAGATGTTGGCACCCGGGGACTTGAAACTGCTCACTTTCTCCATTGTTGATCCCAGTAAGGATTGGTACGTGTTCCCTCACTTCCCTTCCCGAAGTCCACTTTCAAATCCTTGGTTTTACTGACGTTGATTGCAAGGTTATTGTTGCAACACCACTCAACCAGATGATCTGACTCATGACTCTATGCTCTGTGCCTCCTCGTTAGCATCTTAAATACTGCCAACAATAGTTGACTCACTGGCAAACATATAGATGCTGTTTGACCAGGGCAATCTTTCTTGGCTATACCATTGTCGTTGGCTGAATATATGATACTGATGAATCACCATATAGGAGGGAGATTGAAAATCTGGCTGAGTCGTACCACAACAACAACTCAATTTCAGCAAGACCAAAGAGCTGATTATTGACTTCAGAAGTAGGAAACCATGGGTCCATGAGCCACTCCTCATTGGGGCATCGGAGGTGGAGAGGGAAGGACTGTCTTGGGCACAGCAAGTAAGTAAAATTACAAAGAATGCATGGCAACTCCTCTGCTTTGGCGTTTGTGAAGTGTTGGCATGTCATCTAAAACTTTGTCAAACGTCTAGTATGCTGACTGGTTTGATCATAGGTAAAGTCCTCCCCACCACTGAGCACATCGACATGGAGTGCTGTCACAGGAAAGCAGCAACCCATCATAAACAACCCCCTCTCCCTCCACCATCAATGCCATGCACTCTTCTTGCTACTGCCATCTGGGATAAGGTACAAGAGCCTCAGCAACCACACCACCAGGTTCAGGAACAGTTTTTACCCACCAACCATCAGGCTCTTGAACCAGAGGGGATAACTTCACTCACCCCATCACTGAACTGTTCCTACAACCTGTGGACTCCCTTTCAAGGACTCTTCATCTCAGGTTCTAAATATTTATTGTTTTTTTATTTATAATTATCTCATTTTACCTTTATTTCAGTAGAGGTGCAGAGCGGATTTACAGTTTGTTGTCTTTTGCACGTTGGTTGTTTGTCCATCCTGTTAGGTGTGGTTTTCATTAATTCTATTGTATTTCTTGGATTAACTGTGTATGCCTGCAAGAAAATGAATCGCAGTGTTGTATATGGTGTCATATATGTACTTTGATAATAAATTAACTTTGAATTTTACACCTTTGAGCCATGGCGCTAACATTTTGTAGCGCCAAAGGTTCCATATGGAACCTTATTGAAAACCCTACTAAAGTTCATATAAAGCACATTTACTGCAGTGCCCTCATCAATGCATTCCTCAGAAAAATTCAGATTACTTATGGGTGTCATTGTAGCCTAGTGTACAGCACAATGCTTTTACAGCTCGGGGTGGTCAGAGCTTGGAGTTCAATTCCATTGTCATCTGTAAGGAGCCTTTACATCCTCCCATGGAATGTGTTAGTTTTCCCTGGGTGCTCCAGTTTCTCCCACAGTCTAAAGACCTACCAGTTAGTATGTTAAAATTGTGTTAAATATGTTAACATGTTAGTTTGTTAAATACAGCACTCAGTGTTATATCTCAATGCATGATGTATAAGAAATAAGGTGGATGGTCTTGTTGCACTATTACAGACTGTCATGTATGATGCGGCTATCACTGAATTGTGGCTGAAGGATCATTGTAGTTTGGAGCTGAATGGCCAAGGTTATGCTTTGTATCGGAGGGATAGGAAAATAGGCAGAGGGGGCAGCATGGCTCTGCTGGTTAAGAATGGCATCAAATCACTGGAAAGATGTGACAAAAGATCTGAAGATGTTGAATCTTTGTTGGTTGAGTTAAGAAATGGCAAGGGTAAAAGGACCCTGATGGCAGTTATATACAGGCTTCCCAACAGTAGCTGGGATGTGGAGCACAGATTAGAACAGGAAATAGAAAAAGTGTGTCAAAAGAACAATGTTATGATAGTCATGCAAGATTTTCATATGCACGTCAGTTGGGAAAATCAGGTTGGTAATGGATCTCGAGAGTGAGTTTGTTGAATGCCTATGAGATAGCTTTTGAGAGCAGTTTGTCATTGAGCTATACTGGATTCGTTGTTGTGTGATGAACCAGAGGTGATTAGGGAGCTTAAGGTAAAAGAGACTTGGATCACAATATGATTGAGTTCAACTTGAAATTTGATAGGGAGAAAGTATAGTAAGGCGTAGCAGTATTTCAGTGGAGTAAAGGAAGTTAGTGGCAGGGGTGACAGCAGAGCAGCAATGTTGATGGTTTCTGGGGAAAGTGAGGAAGGTGCAGGGTAGATGTATTCCAAAAACAAAGAAATACTCAAATAGCAAAATCATTTAACCATGGCTGACAAAGGAAGTCAAAACTAATATAAAAGCAAAAGAGAGGACATAAAGCAAAAATTAATTGGAAAACAGAGGATTGGGAAGCTTTTAAAACCCTACAGTGAGCAACTAAAAGAATTGTTAGGAGGGAAGAGGTAAAATATGAAAGCAAGCTAGCAAACAATATCAAATAGATAGTAAATGCTTTTTCAAGTATGAAAGATGAATGGATATAGGGCTGCTACAAAATGAGGCCGGAGAAGTAATAATTGTAGATGAACTAAATGAGTATGTTGCATGTCTTTGCTGTGAAAGACGCTAGCAGTGTGGCTGATGTTGTATTGTGTGAAGGAAGAGAAGTGAGTGCAGTTACTATTACAAGAGAGAAGGTGCCGAAAAAGCTGGAAGACCAAAGGGTACATAGTCACCCGGACCAGATGAACTGCACTCTAGAGTTCTGAAAGAAGTAGCAGGTGAGATTGTGGAGACATTAGCAATGATCTTTCAAAAATCATTGGACTCTGGCATGGTGCCAGAGGACTGGAAAGTTGCAAATGTCACTCCACTCTTTTAAGAAAGGAGGAAGACAGCAGGAAGGAAATTATAGAGCAGTTAGCCTGACCTCTATTTGGGAAGTTCTTTTGAGTCAATTGTTAAGGATGAGCTTATGAAGTACACAGGCCAAGATAGGACAAAGACAGCATGGATTCCTTAATGAAAAATTGTGCCTGACGAAACTGTTGGAGTTCTTTGAGGAGATTACAAGTAGGATAGATAAAGGGGATGTAGTGGATGTTGTATATTTGGACTTTCAGAAGGCCTTTGTCAAGATGCCACACAGGAAGCTGCTTTCCAAGTTAAGAGCCCATGGTATTACAGGAAAGTTACTGGCATTGTTAGAGCATTGGCTGATTGGTAGGAGGCACCGAGTAGGAATAAAAGGATCCTTTTCTGGTTGGCTGCCAGTAAGTAGTGTTGTCCTGCAGGGTTCATTGTTGGGACTAATTTTTTTATACTGTGTATCAATGATTTAGATGATAGAATAGATGGTTCTGTTGCCAAGTTTGCAGATGGTATGAAGATTGGTGGAGGGTAGGTAGTGTTGAGGAAATGGCTAGGCTGCAGGAGGACTTAGACAAAGGAGGAGAATGGGCAAGAAAGTGGCACACGAAATATAATGTTGGAAAATGCATGGTCATGCACTTTGGTAGATGAAATAAATATGAAGAGTATTTTCTAAATGGGGGGAATAATCCAAAAATCTGAGATGCAAAAGGACTTGGGAATCCTTGTGCAGAACACCCTAAAGGTTAACTTGCAGGTAGAGTCTGAGGTGAGGAAGGCAAATGCAATGTTAGCATTCATTTCAAGAGGTCCAGAAAAGATGTGCTGGCATTGGAGTGGGTTCAGAGGAGGTTCACAAGGATGATTCCGGGAATGAAAGGGTTATCATATGAGGAGCGTTTGATAGCTCTGGGTGTGTACTCACTGGAATTTAGAAGGATGAGGGGGGATCTAATTGAAACCTTATGAATGTTGAAAACCCTAGGCATGATAGATGTGGAATGGATGTTTTCCCATCGTGGGGGGTGTCTTGGATGAGGGTACAGCCTCAGGATAGAGAGGCGTTCATTTAAAACAGATGCAGAGAAATTTCTTCACCCAGAAGGTGGGTGAAGTTGTGGGTTTTATTGCCACATGTGGCTGTGGAGGCCAGGTCGGGTGTATTTAAGGCAGAGCTTGATAGGTCCTTGATTGGCCATGGCATCAAAGGTTAGGGGGAGAAGGCTGGGGAGTGGGGCTGAGGAGAGGGGGAGAAAAGGATCAGCCATGATTGAATGGCCTAATCCTGCTCGTATGACTTATGGTCTTAACTGGTTCTTTTAAATTATCCCGTGCTTAAGGCCAGGATTAAGTTGCTGGGCATTGTGCCATGAAGGGCCTATTGCACACTATATCTCAATAAATAAATAAATACACAAACAATAAGAATGCAGAGATCAAGCAACATCTGTAGAGGCAAACGGTGTAAGTTTACATTTCGGATTGTTCCCTCATTCCAGCTGTGTTGATGATCAGAAACATTGACTTACAGCTTTTGTATCCACAGGTACTGTTTGACCCACTGAGCCCTTAACACGTTCTGTTCTTTTTTTCTTCCTCTGTCACTTTTGTTGCATTCCTCAGCTTATCTATTAGCTTCAGGTATTCATGGGTTTGTAGTTTGAGGTTCGTCTATATGTCAATACTTGCTCAGGCTCTAATCTTCAATGTAGATGTCTTTGGTCCTGTCTTCCCCCCCCGTGTGTATCTCCTTATCAGGTCCTAAGTTCCTTCTGCCAAGCTTTGTTGTTCTTATGAACTGATTAATGTTCTGTTATCTACAGCTAACCTCATTATTAACCACATCGCGGTTTGTTCTACATTTGTTTCCAGATTTGTAATAATTAGTAAGGGACCAAACTGATTACAGGTTTCCAATCACAAAAACAACTTTCCACTAGTATCGAGTATTTCCAAATTTGCTTTCTTGCCTTGCTTCTTACTGGCTTTAACTTCTTAGACCAATCTCCCATGTGGAAGCTCAATTCCATTCTCCTTTATTTATTTTGTTATCCCTTTGGAAAATTCAATCAACTCTGGTTATCCAGGATACTTCTCTAATAAAACCATGCTATGTTTTGTTTAATCCCTGCCTTTTTAAGTGCAGATTAATCCCTTCCCTCAGAATTCTTTTCCAATAAACTCCCTATTTACCAGTGATGTTAAGACTCATAGGCTGTAAATACCTGTTTTATCCTGGTTGTCCTTAAATAAAGGGTACCACATTTGCAATCCTCCAGTCATCTGGCAGCTCATCTGCGGCTAGCAAAGATTTAAAGACCCAGCAATTGCATTGCAGCCTATGATACACCTTATCAGACTGGGGATTTATCCACCTTTGATTCCATTAAGATGGCTAACACCCTTTCTTGCGATAATGTTTGAGAATTTCACTGACCTTCACCCCTGAAGTTTCCACTTCTCCAAAGTGAATACAGATGAGAAATATTAATTTAAGAGCTTGTCACCTGGTTCCACACAAATGCTATTCTATTTCCTAGTTGGCTTAATTACATACTTGTAAGATCTAGTGTTTTTATCCATCAGTGATATTTGTTGCCATTTCTTTTGCCATCCTAATTTCAAAGTACTGTGGCGACCCACTCCTCAGCGCACTCGAACCAGCTCACAAAGAGGCGCGCACCGGCATTGAGGCCGGTCTGAAAGAGGGTGCCAAGCCTTCTTCACCAGCAAGGGGAAAAGCCCGCACGCGGGACGGGACTGTGAATATGTGCCCCCTACAGCATTCCCGCCTGGGGAGGGCAGGATCAGGAAGGCTTTAAAGCGAGGCTGTGAAGTTTAAATAAACCTCTTTGCAACTGCAGCTCACCAACTACATGTCGTTATTTCAGCGCTGCGTGTAGCACACCACTACAGTACTATCTACATTTTATGTTTCTGAAGAGGCCACTCTGTTTTCAACACCTTGTAAATACTTTATTTTTTCATTTAGTCATGGAAATTCCATTTTGGGGTTTCTTGGATTTGCTGTCTATGCTTTTTCCCTATATTGAAAAATTATTGGTCCTGAATACACATTTTTTGAATTAATCTTATTTCCAGATGTAGATCATTACAGTTATTTGAAGTTCAAAGTACATTTATTATCAAAGTATGTATACTGTACACAACTTTGAAATTTGTCATCTTGCAGGTAGCCACACAACAAAGAAACACAATAGAACCCAATTTTTAAAAAAAACACAACAAAAATCATTAACTCCTAATGAGTAAAAAATAGAACAAATCGTACAAACAATAAAATGGGGAACAAATAACAATATTAACTGCAGAGTCCCCAAAGTGACTCTGCAGCCGCAGAGGTGAGTAAAGCTGGTCCGGGAGCCTGATGGTTGCAGGGCAACAACTGCTCCCCAGCCTGGTGGCATGGGACTCATGACTCCAGTACCTCCCACCCAACTGCAGCAGCAAGAAGAGAGCGAAGCCAGTCAAATGCAGGCAGATGATGTAAATATCTGTTCTTGTTCCACTTTTATCCTCAATGATTTTAATCTTGCTCGGTGATTTAATCAGCGCAGAGTAATGGAGCTGGCCGCAAATGTGTTTCATCATCAGGAGTCAACACAGCCAGACCCCAGCAATGACTGCCTTGCTCTCTATACCTGTACTCTCCACACTCATCCTTGCCGAATCACCCAGATCGCAGAAGTGCCAGATCATTAAACCACAAACAAAGAAAATCTGCAGATGGTGGAAATCTGAACTATACACAAAATGCTGGAGGAACCCAGCAGGCCAAACAGCATCTATGGGGGGGAAAAGTATATTTGACGTTCCAGGCCGAAACCCTTCGGCGGGACTGGAGGGGAATAAAAGCAAAAAAACTGAGGAGTAGATTTGAAAGGTGGGGGAGGGGGAGAGAGAAACTCCGGGTGATAGGTGAGACTTGGAAGGGGGGGTAAAGTGAAGAGCTAGTAAGTTGATTGGTGAAAGAGACAGAAGGCCATGGAAGGAAAAAAGAGGGGGTGGGAGGAGCACCACAGGGAGCCGATGGGAGAGCAAGGAAACAACATGAGAGAGGGGCAAGGGGATGGGAAATGGTGAAGGATAAGTGGATGGAGTTATTACTGGAAGTTTGAGAAATTGATGATCATGTCATCAAGTTGGAGGCTACCCAAATGGAATATAAGGCATTGCATCAGGTTATATTCCATTTGGGTAGCCTCCAACCTGATGGCATGAACATCGATTTCTCGAACGTCCAGTAATGCCCCCCACCTCCCTCCCCCACCCCCCACCCCCACCTTCACCATTTCCCATCGCCTCTCTTATTTATCTTCAAAACTGGGCTGAGAAGTGGTAGATGGAGTTCATCCCAGATAAGTGTGAGGTGGTTCATTTTGGTAGGTCAAACATGATGGCAGAATATAGTATTAATGGTAAGACTCTTGGCAGAGGGAAGGATCAGAGGGATCTTGGGGTCTGAGTCCATAGACACTCAAAGCTGCTATGTGGTTGACACTAGTTAAGAAGGTGTATTTGCCTTCATCAATCGTGGGATTGAATTTAGGAGCCAAGAGGTAATGTTGCAGCTATATTGGACCCTGGTCAGACCCCACTTGGAGTACTGTGCTCATTTCTGGTGGCCTCACTACAGAAAGGATGTGGAAACCATAGAAAGGGTGCAGAGGAGATTTACAAGGATGTTGCCTGGATTGGGGAGCATGCCTGATGAGGTTAGGTTGAGTGAGCTTGGCCTTTTCTCCTTGGAGCGATGGAGGATGAGAAGTGACCTGATAGAGGTGTGTAAGATGATGAGAAGCATTGATCGTGTGGATAGTCAGAGGCTTTTTCCCAGGGTTGAAATGGCTAATACGAGAGGGCACAGTTTTAAGGTGTTTGGAAGTAGGTACAGAGGGGATGTCAGGGGTAAGTTTTTTACTCAGTGGTAAGTGCATGGAATGAGCTGCTGGCAATGGTGTTGGAGGCAGATACAATGGGGTCTTCACGAGACTCCTGGATAGCTACATGGAGATTAGTAAGATGGAGGGCTATGGGTAACCCTAGGTAGTTTCTATAGTAAGGACATGTTTGGCACTGCTTTGTGGGCCGAAGGGCCTGTATTATCCTGTAGGCTTTCTATGTTTCTTGCCCGCTCAGCACATCCCTCTGGTGCTTCTACTGCCCCGCCCTCCCACTTCTTTCCTCCATGGCCTTCTGTCTCTTTCGCCAATCAACTTTGCTCTTTGCTTCCTCCCTCCTATTGCCTGATGTTTTTCTCTCCCCACCTTTCAAATCTACTCAGCTTTTTTTCTCCAGTCCTGTCAAATGATTTCAGCCCAAAAGCATCAACTTTCCAGAAATTCCAGCTGGCCTGCTGAGTTCCTCCAGCATTTTGTGTGTGTTGCCAGATCATTAAGTTGGCTCAAAAATACATCTTTAAACAGGAAATTACAGGCTGCAATCAATTGACATTCAGAAGAAGTACATTTAGAAGAAGAGTATCTCACAGTTTTGTTCCACAAACAAAAAAATCTGCAGATGCTGGAAATTAAAGTAATCAGTGCAAAAAGCTGGAGGAACTCAGCAGGCCAGGTAGCAACTATGTGAAAAAGGTTAACAGTTGATGTTAACAATGAAATCTTTTCCACAGATGCTGCCTGGCCTGCTGCATTCCTCCAGCATTTTATGTGTATTAGCAGCTTTGTTTGCTGACTGCAACTCGTCACAGTTGGTCACTGGTGCAAATGTTGTCTAATGATATAGAAATTCACCTTCCTCAATTTGAAGTCTTAATTTCTGAATTATCCTCGTCCTTTTTCATGTCTAGAATTTTAAAGTAATAGTCACGATCTTTAAATACTCTCTGTCACACTTCAACTGATTACTTGGCTGAGATGAGATCCAGCAGTACTCTTTTTCTGGTAGGACTATAAACACTTGTTTAAAAATACTCCCCTCTATCCCTTTTACTGTGGAGCAACCCCAGTTAACATTGGTGAAGTTAAATTTCATCATGCTTCCATCTGTGATTTTGACAGTGATTTTTAATTTCTGCAAGACTGTATCTACTGGTTTTATTTCCCTTCATCTACTTTACTAATTACAGCCTCAAACAATCTGTAATCTACTCCTCCCCCCCCCTTTATAAAATGTTGAATTTTCAAGTGATCTGGCGTTAATCTTTTGTAATGGATTCCATTGTTTTGCTGTTTGGTAATTTTGACTTTTATTTTTATTTTCTTTCCTTTGCGTAAGTAACTTTCTAGTCTGTTGGGTCTGTTTCAAATATTCAGAAACTCTGAAAGTTTGTCAGAAATACTCCTGCAATTTCTGTAACCACTTTTATTTATAAAAATGGATAGATACAGGACATCATATCCAGATTCGTTGATTTTTTTAAAGTCATACTTTCTCAAGTACCTTTTTGGTGATCAGGTAGATTGAATGCACTTGGATTCTACATTAGAGAGAAAGGTTGAGGTACATTTAAACAGTTGTATGGTCATGAAATAGTGTTGTAGGCAACCAAAAGGAAAGTTTATTCCCTTAAATTCCGTGTTCCACAGTGGAAAGATGCAAGGTGAGGAAGCCAGGTGGTGGTGTATAAGAAGCTAATTATTTATCTAAGCAATGCTTTGAAATTGTTGTCAGTTATTTGTGATCAATTATATTCATATTCAAAATTATTTATCACATGTATATCAAAACATACAGTGACATGCATCATTTGCATTAACAAGCAACACACATCTAAGGGATTTTGTGTGGGGCAGTCAGCAAGTGTCGTCACACATTCTGGCATAGCATCATAGCACACGCACAGTACTCGACACAACAGCATTACAATGCAGAACAACACGAGCAGCAAGCAGCTGCAACTACGCAATAAAACAAGGCAACAGCAAAACGAGTCCATTCACACCCTTTCTCACACACAGGCCTCCAACCCCAGTGCATGGCAGTCATAGGTTTGACATAAAGTACTCCAATGACCTGACTTCTGAGATCATTGACCTTTGAGGAGTGCCTTTGCCCTCAGCTTGTGCAGGCCTTTGATCCCAGTGGTTTGGGGCAGGGGGAATGGTCACAGGCTCTTGTGACTCCCAACCCCCCCCCCCCCTTTCCTTATGTTTTATTGCCCAAGTCTTCTACAGTTTTGTGTTCTCAACTTTTAACAATGACATTTGAGTAAGTATGAGTTTCTGTTTTATTTATTTCTCCAAGTTTAGACTTCTTGTCAGCTTCTGATTCACTAATGCTTGTTCACTGGAGATGAGAATTTTAACATAAAGCAATAAATAAGCACTGTAAAGTCAATTTAGAAAATGTGTGTTTATAATATAAGGTTGCAAGAAAAAGTTTGTGAACCCTTTGCAATTACCTGGTTTTCTGCATCTTAATTATTCATAAAATGTGGTCTGATCATCTAAATCATAATAATAGATAAACACAATCTACCCAAACTAATAAAACACAAGCAATTGTACTTTTCATTTCTTTATTGAACACATTGTTTAATCGTTCACAGTCTAGGCTGGAAAAAGTTTGTGAGCCCTTGTATTTAATAGCTTTCTTTAGCCGCAAAAATATCCACCTAACATTTCCTGTAGCTGCTGATCAGAATTGCACTATGGCGAGGACGAATTTTAGACCATTTCTCCACACAAAACTGTTTCAGATCATCAATATTTCTGGGATACCTTGCATGAGCAGCCTTCTGAATATCTTCAGGTCATGCCACAGTATCTCAACTGGGTTAAAGTCTGGACTCTAACTTGGCCATTTACAAAACATGAATTTTCTTTTTAAACCATCCTGTTGTTGATTTACTCTTGTGTTTCAGATCATTGTCTTGTTGCATTATCCAACTTCTATTGAGCTTCAGGTGACAGACCACTTCCCTGACATTTTCCTATAAAATGTTTTGATGCAATTTTGAATTCATTGTTCCCTTAACAATTGCAAGTTGTCCAGGCCCTGAGGCAGCAAAGCAGCACCAAAGATGTTGCTCCACAGTTGGGATGAGGCTTCAGTGTTGGTATGCAGTGCCCTTTTTCATCCAAACGTTGTCCCATAAGCATGCTGGCCTTACTGCAAACTTGAGATGTGCAGCAATGTTTTTTTCTACAGTGAACAGTGGTTCCTCCATGGTGTCCTTCTGTGAACACCATTCTTGTTCAGTGTTTTTCTTATAGACCAGACATGAACAAAGGTGTTAGCAAGTTCCGGAGATATCTGCAGGTCTCTTGCTGTTATCCTTGAGTTCTTTTTTCGCTTCTTTCAGCATTGCACATTGTGTTCTTGGTGTGATCTGTGCAGGACACTCACTCCTAGGGAGAGTAGCAGAAGTACTGAATATCCTCCATTTATAGACAATTTCTGTTACTGTGGACTGATGAACACTGAGGTCTTTAGAAATGCTTTTGAATTCTTTTCCATCTTCATGCATTTCTACAATTCTTCTAAAGTCCTCTGGAAGTCGTTTTGATTGGGGCATGGTGCACATAAACAGATCATTCTTGAGAAGAGCAGGCTTTGTCAGTAACCTGATTTTGTGTGCCTTTTTTTACTGTATGTTTGTGTGTATATATATATATATATATAGGGCAAGGTACCTCTACAACTTACACCTCTAATTTCATCTCAGTGATTGGAACAGCTGACTCCAAATAGCTTTTGAAGAAGCTATTCCCAGAGATTCACGAAGTTTTTTGAACTTGGACTGTGATTATTTAAGTGGTGTACTCAGTATTGAAGAGAAGTAGTACAATTGTTCATGCGTTATTAGCTTAGGCAGATAGTGTCTGTCTCATTTTGTTACTTGGATGAAGATCAGACCACATTTTTTTTGGAGTAATTAATATAGAAAACCAAGTAATTGCAAAGGGCTCAGACTTTTTCTTGCAACTGTTGATTGTAATCTTTAAATCTTATCTCTGGATTGATGGCACATGCTAAGTCGGTGATTCCTTTCTTGCAATTCAGTAGCCACTATTCAGATCATTCTGTAATTGAGTGTGATAGCACAGTAACTGTGTTTCTAGAGTATTAGTCAATTAGTCTGCCTTAATCAGCAGAAGAATTCAAAACTTTATTCAGATTATTGACAACCAAAATCTTCAATAAAAGGCTGCATCAGCAATGTGACTTAAAACATTTTATGTTCTCTATCTAGTCCTGGATCCAGAATTATCTTAAGGCAGATGATCTGATCAGGGGTGGTTAGAAGTAAACAAAAATGTTGACTTTCTTAGCACCTAGATGTCATGAATAATTTAATAAGAATTTGCAAAGTTTTCCTGCAAAAATGAACTTAGGTTTATTCAACTTGGAAATATGTAGTCTTTTTAAATGAATCAAATGTTGGTATTTGTTTGTCTTTAGAATGCATGCAGTATCATGTATTTCAGTTCAGTATTGACAGGCTGGTTGTTTCAAGTATGCATTTAATCTGAAAACTAATTATAAGACCATTAGATATAAAAACAGGATTAAGCCATTCGGCCAATTGAATCTCACCACGTTTGATCATGACTGATTTTATTTTCCCCCCTCAGCCCCATTCTTCTGCGTTCTCCCCATAACCTTTGACACCCTTACTAACCCAGAACTTTACAACCTCTTTAACTATACCCAATGACTTGGCCTCCACAGCCATCCGTGGCAAAGAATTCTATAGAGTAAGCACCCTCTGGCTAAAGAAATTATAACTTTGAAATTACGTCTTGTACTAAAAACGAGTTTTTCCTGTAACTGAGAGCCATAATTGGGAGAAAAAATAAATGTCTTCACAGAGACGTTAAAAACATGACTATTAGGTAGTGACACAGTAAACATCAATTGATCTTAATAGTTTGAGTAGGTTATTTATAAAAAGCAACAGTTGAAAGACGCATACGTCATGATTAATTGTTGAAAGTTTAGAACTGAACCTAATTATGATGGGTTGAATGGCCTTCCCCTTTGTTCTGATTTCTGTTTGATTTTAAACAAATGCTCTCCCAACAATTTGCTTCTATATAGTGAACTTGAATTTTTTAAGGGTAGATCATCATTAAGATTGATCAAGTGTAAATTTAAATTGAAATATCCTCAATGAGGCACAAAGAAATTCCAAGATGCTTACAATTTTTAAAAGCCCATTTATTCAAATGTATATATTTACTGTTGTTCATTTTTAACTGTTTTGGAAGTATGATCAATAATTGCCTGTCTGTAATTGGCTCAGTACCTGATATTGTCAGATTCATGCTGATCAGTTGGTTTGCTGGAATGGCAATAATAATATAGATAATCAAACAAGTTGGTGTTAATTATACTAAACTGTGCAAGGAAATAATAGTAGTTGCAATAAATAGTGCAGGTTAATGTAAACCCCAAATGTTAAATTGAACAGTACCATCAAAAGACTTTGATATCTTGCATATGCTGTTAGTTTTCAAGCTTTCGCTTTTCAAATGTCATGTTAGTTCAGCTGTAAATAATTTGGAATCAAGGTTTCCAAACTTCGTTTTAACTTAAACTTGCTTTGAAGTAGTACTGTCATTGTAATGCACATGAAGGTGCATGTTTCTTAAAACTAAATTAGTATGTGTTAATACGTGAAGCTTCATTTCAATCCGGACTCGGAAAAATTGAATGCTTGCTGATCAGTTAAGCACATAATTGAAAGCATTAATTATAAATCTTTTTTATGTAACACTAAGTAAATTTACCATCTATTGATGAAAAGGATGCTTGATTAAGTATACGGATCCAGTGGCATTATATTGTAAACTGCAGACGTTATTTGGCTGAAGTATATCATATTTAGAGAATCAGACTCAAAAGGAACCTAGAAGTGTTTTGATTTGTATGATTGAAAGCACTGGGCTTTTGCTCTGAAGTCTAGCCGTTTTGCTTCTCATTCATTGACTAAAAGCGATTTCAGTGCCATACAAGCCACTATGCTGCCTGATTTTTAAAAATGGGTTGATGCATTTTAGAAAAACATTTATAAATTTGTTCTTCAACTCGTTAAAATGGTGTCCTCATTTATGAATTGATTGTATTTGTTTTTTGTCTTGTACAGAAACTTATTGTGTGTTATTCATCGGATGATCGAATTTGTTGTGCGTGAAGGACCTATGTTTGAAGCAATGATCATGAACAGAGAAATAAACAACCCCATGTTCAGGTTTTAACTCCCAAAGAATTATTTGGAATCTGTTTGTAAGCATTTTATATTGAAATTAATCAATTTAAACTATGCAGTGTTACTAAATATATAATGTTTTCCAGGTTCCTTTTTGAGAATCAAAGCCCTGCCCATGTTTATTACAGATGGAAATTGTATTCCATACTCCAGGTATACTAAATTAATACTTGTAAAAATGTAAATATTCTTAAATGATGGTTCTACCGTTCAAATTCATAATATTGGTACTTGTTTGCCAGGGCGATTCTCCAACTCGGTGGAGAACAATGGATTTCCGCATGTTTAAGAATGGATCATTTTGGCGGCCGCCGCCTCTAAATCCATACCTGCAAGAAATATTAGAAGAAACAGAGACTCGAGCTGAAGAGAATGTGAAGAAAGGACAGTTAAAAGAGGAGTAAGTTAAATGCATCTCTCCATTATTTAAGTATTATAAGGAACTCTATGATGTAAAATAGTGAGAAAATTGAGTAATTGAATCAATATAATGTCCTTTAGTATTGGGCAACACAGTGGATTAGCAATATTTTTAAATTCCTTCCATGCTATTTTTCAATGTACTCTTTATCACCTGTGCTTCATGTGGGTCAAGCAGTGTGATGGTTGTAGGTTAATATCTGTTCCTGAATCTGGTGATGTGGGACCCAAGGCTTCTGTACTTCCTGCTCAATGGTAGTAGCAAGTAGAGAGCATGGCCTGGATATTGTGGAACTTGATGATAGGTGCTGCTTTCTTGTGGCAACACTCAAGTACAATCTCCATTTCCAAAAAAGTTGGGATATTTTCCAAAATGCAATAAAAACAAAAACCTGTGATATATTAATTCACGTGAATCTTTATTTAACTGACAAAAGTACAAAGAAAAGATTTAGAATAGTTTTACCGACCAACTTAATTGTATTTTGTGAATATACACAAATTTAGAATTTGATGGCTGCAACACACTCAACAAAAGTTGGGACAGAGTTAAAATAAGATTAAAAAGTGCACAGAATATTCAAGTAACACCGGTTTGGAAGACTCCACATTAAGCAGGCTAATTGGTAGCAGGTGAGGTATCATGAAAGGGTATAAAAGTAGCATCCATCAAAGGTTCAGTCTTTGCAAACAAGGTTGTGGCTCACCCCTTTGTGCCAAAATTCGTGAGAGAATTGTTAGTCAGTTCAAAGGGAATATTTCCCAACACAAGATTGCAGAGAATTTAGGTCTTTCAACATCTACAGTACATAATATTGTGAAAAGATGCAGAGAATTCAGAGACATCTCAGTGCGTAAAGGGCAAGATTGGAAACCGCTGTTGAATGTGCGTGATCTTCGAGCCCTCAGGTGGCACTGCCTGAGAAACCGTCATGCTACTGTGACAATTATAGCCACCTGGGCTCGGGAGTACTTCAGAAAACCATTGTCACTTAACACAGTCCGTCGCTGCATCCAGAAATGCAACTTGAAACTGTATTACACAAGGAGGAAGCCATACATCAACTCTATGCAGAAACCCCGGCGGGTTCTCTGGGCCCAAGCTCATCTTTGATGGACTGAAAGACTGTGGAACCGTGTGCTGTGGTCAGATGAGTCCACATTTCAGCTAGTTTTCGGAAAAAACGGGCGTCAAGTTCTCCATGCCAAAGATGAAAACGACCATCCTGATTGTTTTCAGCAAAAGGTGCAAAAGCCAGCATCTGTGATGGTATGGGGGTGCATCAGTGCTCACGGCATGGGTGAGTTGCATGTATGTGAAGGTACCATTGACTCTGAGGCATATATTAGGATTTTAGAGAGATATATGTTGCCATTAGGGTGACATCTTTTCCCGGGACGTCCATGCTTATTTCAGCAGGACAATGCCAGACCACATTCTGCACGGGCTCCAACAGCGTGGCTTTGTAGACACAGAGTGCGTGTGCTTGACTAGCCTCCTGCCAGTCCAGATCTATCTATTATCGAAAATGTATGGCGCATCATGAAGAGGAGAATCAGACAACGGAAACCATGGACTGTTGAGCAGCTGAAGTCTTATATCAAGCAAGAATGGACAAAATTTCCAATTGCAAATCTACTACAATTAGTATCCTCAGTTCCAAAATGATTAAAAAGTGTTATTAAAAAGAAAGATGACGTAACACAATGGTAAACATGCCTCTGTCCCAACTTTTGTTGAGTGTGTTGCAGCCATCAAATTCTAAATTTGTGTATATTTACAAAATACAATTAAGTTGGTCAGTAAAACTATTGAAAATCTTTTCTTTGTACTTTTGTCAGTTAAATAAAGATTCACGTGAATTAACATATTACAGATTTTTGTTTTTATTGCATTTTGGAAAATATCCCAACTTTTCGGGAAATGAGGTTTGTAAATGTACTCAATGGTGAGAGGGTGTCACCTGTGATTTACCAGCTTCTGTAGATTGGTGTTTCCATACCGGGCCATGTTGCAACCATTTAGGATACTCTCCACTGTGCGTCTATAGAAGTTTGTAAGAGTTCATCAAACTCTGGATATTACCTCAATAGCAACACTATGTATCATAATTCATTATTTCCAAAGCAGCAAAAATTGCCCATTAACTTTTGAAAATGAGAGATTATAAAAATGCTTGTATTTTTGCAAAATATTATAATGTTGTAGTATAGTAAATTTCTAACGTACTCAAATTTATACCCTTTGTTGAAGTCAAAGAGATAAATTGGAGGAACTCTTGCGTGGACTAACACCTCGAAAAAATGATGTTGGCGACGCTATGGTGTTCTGTCTGAATCATGCTGAGGCTGCTGAAGAAATAGTGGAATGTATTGCAGAATCTTTGTCCATTTTGAAAACTCCATTGCCTAAAAAGGTTTGTATCTAATTGGAAGATATTTCATAAACCTGAAGTGCCTTTAATTTGGTGTTTAGTCATCAGCTATTGAGTTTTTGTGTGATAAATTTTCAAATTCTTTGGCTACTCCACTGACAATATACTTTGAAACACCTTACGTAGGTATAATTAGTTTGACGCTAGATGTCTTGGTCTTGTGTTGTGCTCAGCAAGGTGGTGTGGGTAGAAAAAGGACATTGAGTGGTATAATGTGGGTAGGTGATTGAAGAGTGAGTCTTAGCTTGGGACTAATGTACCTGTCTCCTAGATTTATGAGAAAACAAACTCCCAATTCACAGAACACCCCTAGATTTAATTTTTATAATTTGTAAGATTCAGTAACTTAACTACCTAAATATTATTTGGACTCTTGCTTGGTTGCCAGGTGAGTTTGTATCACTAACTTCATTTAGCAGGGGTTCTCAACCTTTGTTATGTCATGGACCCCTAACATTCCCAGGTTAGGAACCCCTGATCTAAAGCAATAAAAGAATAGAATCCACAGCAGAACTACAATTTCAAATGATACAGATAGGTAAGGAAATGAATGTTCATATCTAATAGATGCTGTTTTCACAATCTTGAAAACTGAAGGGCATTATTATCAGTATTTTTATTGCACTCATGTGTCATAACTAAAGGATATTTTTTGCACAAAAATTATTTTTTTTTCCTATTGCAGATCGCCAGGCTTTATTTGGTGTCAGATGTGCTATACAATTCATCAGCTAAAGTTGCAAATGCCTCATACTACAGAAAATAGTAAGTAATAAGTTTATTTGGTTTAATTTTCACCATATTAACTATAGGTCTGGATTAGCCTGGGATCCAGCCTAACTGTCTGGAATCACACTCCACAGAGTCCATTAGCAATTTCATAGATGTGCAAATTTTGACAGCATCCTGTCTCTTAGGGGTTTTAAATGAGTTCTGATAGTTATTAATCTAGACAAATGATTGAAATCCATAAAAATGAAAGATGTAGCCAAACTAATCAAAATTTAATTAAAACATGAATTAAATAAAACAAAGTGAAGTAAGTAATACATCTATCTGTATTTACTACCTTCTTTGGTATCAGTGGTCTCCAAATGAATGAAGTTATGATTTAATATGCCACTGTTGCTGGCTTAAAGCAAAGTGCATCTTACCTCTCTTCAGTAAATTGGATTCAGAGTCCAGAGTGAAATGGACAGTTAGATGCTCATGCATTTGATCTTCAGCATGGATGTCTGCTGTGTTTGGCTGCATATGTAAAAGCTGGGAGTTTCTGAAGCATGACTGATTGGCTGCTTGTATTTCCCTTTGGAACTTCAGGGTAGCAAGGAACATGATTCGGCTTACCTGTGTCAAGATTGTGCAACTCCATTTATATTCTTAACAGTTTGTTTGCATGCTTTGGGTTTCAGAGTTTTGTGGAATATTGTGCACAAACATAGGTTAAGCAGTGCAAAAATAGTCAATAAAGATGTTTTAAGTTGATGATGAAAGTATAAGGAAATTTCAGAATATTCAGAATGGGAATATTTAAGGAATGAATTTTAGATGAGAGTATATTCTGCTCTTAAGTAATTTTTATTACAGTTGCAGACTTCCTCATTAGATTACATTCTTTTTCTTCTGCCCTTGTGTTACCTTCAGAAATGCTCTTGTGTATTTTCCAAAGTTCATATATGTATGCAAATATTGCTGCTTCTTATATCCTTGTTTTGATAGGTTCATTCAGTAAATAGATACTTTGGATTTTGTATTTTTCTTACAGACGATTTAATGCAACTTTTAAGTATGTTCTGATATTTGAGTGATAAGAAAGTAGGTCTTCACAGCCTTATAAGTGTTTTTTAGAACCCAGCTATGAGCTGCACTTGTCAAATTTGACATTTTTGATCCTAAGGATCTTTGAAGATGCTGTGAAGTCTTCTGGTTTCTGATGAGCAATTTCACCTTTAGCAATAAGAGTTTTTATTTTATTCCTCTGAAAAGCTGAGTCAAGCAGTATGCATCAGCCACTGTAAACACTCCCCAGCATAAGTATGCAATATTTTGAACACTTGTATATAAAAAAATCACTACCTGGTGATTCAAAGACTGCAGTGGCTCAGGGGATAAATTGCTTCCACCTTTTGGAGCATTTATGAGAGTTGATGCCCATTCCTAATTGCCAATAGGTGGCAGCAAGTTTTGTATGCCAGTATTTCCCAGCACCAGGTTCAGAAATGCTTATTCTTAAAACATCAGGCACCTGAACCAGCATGGATAACTTCACTCACCTCAATAACGAACAGATTCCACAGCCAGTGAATTTACTTTCAAGGGCTCTGACACTCACTTCCTCGGTATTATTTATTTATTTGTTTGTTTATTTGTTGTATTTGCGTAATTTGTCTTCTGCACATTGGTTGTTAGTCTTTGTTTACCTGCAGTTTTTCACTGATTCTGTTGTTTTTCCATTTATTCTATTCTTTGTTTTACTGTGAATAAAATGAATCTCGGGGTAGTATACAGTGACATATACATACTTTGATAACAAATATATTTGGAACTTTGTGAATTTTTTTAATTTCAATATTTTTTGGACGGGGTTGAAGTTAAACAATAATGTGAATAAGCAAGCAATCACACTCTTTGAATACTTTTCAAAAGAATGTGTTCATTTCTGGTCGCCTCATTATATGAAAGGTGTGGAAGCTTTGGAGAGGGTGCAGAGGATGCTGCATGGATTAGAGAGCAGGTCTTATGAGGCAAGGATGAGCAAGCTGGGGTTTATCTCTTTGAAGTGAAGGACGATGAGAGGTGATAGAAGTGTATAAGATGATAAGAGACATAAAGTGGGCAGACAGAGCCTTTTTCCCAAGGCAGAAATAGCATAATTTTAAGGTGATTGAAGGAAAGTAGGTAGGTTGTCAGAAGTAGGATTTTTACACAGAGGATGAATGACAAGTACTGCTGGGGGTGATGGTAGAGGGAGATACATCAGCAACATTTTAAGAGACTCTTAGATAGACACATGGATGAAAGAAAAATGAGAGGGCTGTTGGGAGGGAAACGTTAGATTAATCTTGAAGTAGTTTAACTGGTTGGCACAAAGTTGAAGGCTAGAGGGACTATACTGTTCTATGTTCTATGTTCCCTATAAAGAATTATTGTAAAGTACATAATTTTACACTGAAAAGCAAATAGCAAGAAAAGATGTTGAACTAGCCAAAAGAAGTCAGAATATTTTAATTTTCCAAATTACAGATTTATAACAGCAATGCAGTGACTTCAAATAGGAATTCATGTTGTCATTGGGTTTTAGATTTATGGTCACAATTCCATCCTAGTTGTTGAATTTAACTAAATCTCATGGTATTTTTTATCATTCATTGCAGTACAAATAATGCAAAACACTTTATATTTTTAGGCCTAGCGTAAACTAGCAGATATGTTTCTTGTATTTTACCAAAGTTTAATCTATTCCAGAAAATAAAATTTTTGCTTCTCTCGCAGTTTTGAATCTAAGCTGTGCCAGATATTTGCAAACCTTAATGCAACTTACAAGTCAATTCAAGGTCACTTACAGTCTGAGAATTTCAAGGTAATAGCTACCACGTGCTATTTACTGTTATTGGTCATAATAATTTTGAGATATCACAACTAATCAATTACATAATATAGTTAAATAGCACATTTTTTCTATTTTTTTAATTTGTTAACCTTAATTCTTAAGTAAATGAGGTTTAACTGTTAGTCGTACTGTATAATATGGTTAAAACAATTTGGTATCAAAATTCTATGTAAAATTAAAATTGCTTATTAACCCCTTCATTTAATGTTTGCACAAATTTTGGTCAATTCTTGAGAATTTATCAAAAGGTATTAAAATTATAAGGATGGAATGATTTCTTTTAATATTTGACATTTTGTGCTCTATTTTAAGAATTAAACCAAAGAGCTGTCCCAAACAATCTTAAATAGTTACAAGGTGTAGATTGATGGCCAAGCAAGTTTATCCATTCAAGACATACAACATAGATCTGGAAAGTCCTGGTTTAGATAAATTAGGCAACCTCAGCATGGTTTCTATTCTATGTCTTGGTACCCATGGGTGACCAAGAGAAAAAAAATAGGCATGGTTCCTGATGCAGTTAGCTGATCAGAACTCTTGAGAAAGTTATTTATTAATGGATGGCAACAAAAATATCCAATTATAATTCATGTATATTGTTGCTGTTTCCAGCTGTTCCTGTCAAGGCTTCAGCATAAATCAAGGAAGATATATTGAAGAATAATTACAAAATAAACAATCACAAAGTCTTGATAAAGGTGTTGGGAATTTGCCAAAGGTGCTTTGCATATTTTAATAGTGTTGGATACTGAGCCGTTTAACCTGAAGATCAGGGAAGCAAGCTGACATTTAAAAAGCAAAATGAAAAAATGTAGCAAGTTGAGATGCAGGGAATGTCCCAATCCAGCAATAAGAAAATCAAAATAAAATACTTTCAAAGCTATTGATAATATTTAAATGGAAACACATGATGTTAAGAGATCCATTTGATATAGTGAAGGGAAGATGAGGTTTATGTTCCTGCAGCAAGGCATAGCCTTAAAAACAAAACTAAATTGTTTATTATATATATCTCTTTAACCACTGTCAGCTAGTTTGGTAATCCAAGTTGTTAGTAATTTGTTGAAATATTCTAATTTGTTTTACAGCAAAGAGTAATGGGCTGCTTTAGAGCATGGGAAGATTGGACAGTTTATCCTGACCCATTCCTCATTAAACTACAAAATATCTTTCTTGGACTTGTAGATCTCGAGGATGAAAGTAAAGAACTCTGCAAACCTCAGGTATTTAGGAATGGTTAGATATTTTTCTTCCTCTGCTTAAATGTAACAAGCAACAGAATTTTTCTTTTGAAGAAAAATTGCAGAGTTTGTTTCATGGCTGAGTGCAACTCATGAAAATGTATAAGTGTACTGAGTTTTCTCATTTCTGTTGACACCATTCCTTATGTCTAGAATATCTCCCTTGTACATGTAGATGTTGAAACCATTCATGAAGTGTTTGAATGAGCTATGTATTTTATCTGTGACATGTCTTTCTGTAACAAGGCTTTATATTCGATTATTATTCCCCAGTATTTTGGTATCTTCATTGCCAAAGTTCAATTAATTTCCCTTTCTCCTTTTGTTCTGGGACTGCATGAAGTATTACACATTTAAAAAGCATTATCAAGTATTTGCAGTTTAAGAACAAATCAGTTACCCCACTGGTCCATATTTGTTTGACCCCTAGGGAAGCATCTTTATAGCTGTCCTATTCCATCTTTATTGTATATAAGCTTTTGTTCTCAACTTCTCCCTGGGGTGATGTGTTCTATTTTAAAAAAAAATAATTTTTCTGAGTTCTGTGTTAAGATTTTATTAATGACTGTCCATAGCTCCTAGGTTTCGTCTAGCCCTCAAATGGGAGCAATTATTTTTCAACTCAATAATACCCTTGACATTTTGATGGTTCCCTCTGTCTTCAAAATACTGAAGTTTGGAATCCAGAAACATGAAAGGAAAAACTCAGCAGGTCAGGCAGCATCTGTGGAGAGAAACAGTTAACATTTTCAGGTCAAAAGCATTTCATCAGCATATATCTCTTGGATGTGACTCATGTGAGAACAGAGTTCAGACCTATTAATTCATTGCTTATAATTCTGACCTTTCAGTTCTGATATCATTTGTTTCTTCAGTTGCTTGCCATAAACAGAAACAGTAAAATCTTGTGCACTGACAATGATTGAGATTAAGATCTGTATTTGAACTGCCGCTTCAGTTGAGAAATATGACTGGGGTGTTCAATTTAAAATGTATTGCTCATTGCAATGCAGATGTCTTAAGTATTTGAAATGGTTAGCCTGAGGAATTTGACAAAAAATGTGCAGTGAATGTTGCATTGTTTTATATCTAGTGGTTGAAAGCAATTGAACAAACATTTTGCCAATAAGCAACCCGATGGAAATTATTCAACACTTATGGAAGCACTGAATTTTGATCTCTTTCATTGTGGATCCTTCACCCTCTGCATGACTTTTCATACTTTTTAGGGCATTAATTACTTGTAAGAATATTTATCTTATTTTAGGTGACAGTAAATAGAAATGGATATTTCTCTGAACCAAATTACTATGGAATGTTTTGCAAAACATTTATTAGGAGTGAAATTGGAAAAGATGTCTTGCAAAATATTCAGTAGTAATTTGGTTTTTATTAGGCAGAGGTATTGGAATGCTGTCAAATGGTTGTTATGATGCGTCTAGTGTAGTGGGTAGTGCTTGTTGCTCTCACTTTCAGCTTCCACCAGTGGCTTGCATTCTCATAAAAAGTACAGCTGAATGCGCAAGTCTTTCCCCACCAGTAAATTGCCTCTGCAACAGCAAGCCTCACGTATTGCCTCCTGCATGAGGCTTGTTGTTGGAGACACATGGAAACTGAACTCCTTTCGGGCTCAGGCTGAACTACAGAGAACGCGGAGGTCTGGCCCCTGCACACACACAGCACGCAGGCACATTGGTGTGTGGACACTCTCTGGTGTTTGTGAACCAGATTCCAGCTATGGGTAAATAAGTCCCACTGCTTTGTGAGCAGCCTTGGGAGAGACAAAGGCTATGGAAGTAAACCCTGACAGAAAATCATAAGTGGAGCCCCTAAAAGGCAACTGGACAACACTGAACATCTTTCCAGCAACTCCTGCTGCCTAGCTGGTGCCAAACATATTGTTTATCCTTTGGACTACACTGGTGAGACTGAAAGGGGGTGGTTTGAGAACTGGGCATCCCAGGATCTCCATACCTTCTGCCCAGGGTTATGCCCTGGAGAGGTCTCCACCTACTGTCCTTTGAGATAGAATGTTGCCGTCATCATCATCAATAATGGAGTTGTTTTATTATTGTTCAATTTATCTAAATTTTTCTGGAGTACTGTTCATGCAGATCAACTCATTACACAATACATCGAGGAAGTGTAAGGTAAAGCATTACCAGAGGTGTAACAGCTGCAGAGAAAGTATAGTCCAGGTAGAGACAATAAAGGATAAGATCATATGTTAGATTGTGAGGTAGAGTCTTATCTTATTGTGCTAAAGAACCATGAACCAGTAGTCTATGACAGAGGGGTAGAAGTTGCCCTTGAGCCTGGCAAGCTTTCTGGCTTCTTTTGCTTGATCAGAGGGGAGAAGAGAGAATGTCCAGGGTGGGTGGGGTCTTAGGTTATGCTGGCTGCTGTGTTGAGGCAGCCAGCAGCATAGATAGAATCCATGGAGGTTTGCAGTCACCATGCATCGAGAATGCATTAATTAAAAAGTGGTAAGGGGCAGTCGGGAGCATGCCAACTTTCTTTAACTTCTTGAAGTAGAGTTGTGGCATCTAAGTGGTTGGATCTGGACAGATGACTGTTAATATTTCCTCCCTGGAGCATGATTGCTGCCTCCCTTTGTGAAGTCAATGATCAGTTCTTTTTGCTGACATTAAGAGAGAGATTGTTGTCAGTTCACTATGTTACTAAGGTCTCTATCTCCTTTTTGTACTCCCAACTCATCATTATTTGAGATACAACCCGCTATACTGCTATCATGTGCAAACTTGTAGATGAAATTAAAGCAAAATCTGGCCTCACGGTCATGATTTTTTTTTTTTGTTTTGTATACCTGTATTGCACCAAGTTTGAAGAATTTTTGTGCTGAATTGAGCACATTTTTTGAAACCCTGCTTTATGAATCAACTCATCATCTCAAAATGTGATTACAATGTTGGATATTGCTATGGAAAATCAAAATATGCTTGCGACTTTAGGGTGAAATAGCACAATTATTTCTGGTCTATTTTGATAGCAGATTTATTTTTTTTCAAGTGGTGATTTTTAAAAATTTGCCTATTATAGATCCACTGAGAGAATGTACATTTTAAGTTTTGTCCCTCCTGGCCAGATTTTGAGAATATTGGTTTCGGCTCTTGCACTGCAGTATCACTACCAAGAAAATCCATTAGATTTGATACTTTGCGCTATCCTAAGAAGCAATTTTTAAAAATGTAGCTTAAACTTCTTCTCCTTGCCTATTGCAATCTATGTTTTACATTTTTCTTTCTACATTTTTGCCTGGCAGCCAATCTTAATGTGCTGCTGTTTCATGGTTTCAGAGACCTGGATTCAATCTGTGCAGTTTGCCTTTTCTTCCTGAGACTGCACTGGTTTTTCTGTGCTGCCGTTTCCTCCAAGGCCCAATAGATGTGCTGATAAGTTAATTGGTTACTGTAAATTTCCTGTAGTTAATTTGAGGATCAAAAGGAGTTGGTATTGGTTTATTATTGTCACGTGTACAGTTAAAAACTTGTCTTGCACACGATTCATACAGATCAAATCATTACACAGTACATTGAGGTAGAATAAGGTTTAAAAAAACAATTAAGAATAAAATGTAAAAGCTATCAAATGAGTGCAGTGGAAGGTAAACTATGTAGTACGAGATCATAACAAGGTACATTGAAGGCAAGAGTCCCATCTCATCATACAAGAAGTCCATTCAGTAGTTTGATAACAGTGGGATAGAAGCCTTCAGGCTTTCAGGCTTTTTTAAAAAATCTTCTGCTTGATGGAAGAGGGGAGAAGAGAGGATGTCCAGGGTGAATGGGGTCCTTGATTATGCTGGCTGATTTACTGAGGCATTGAGAAGTATAGAGAGGAACTGAGTTCATGGAGGGGAGGCTGGGCTATGTCCACAGCTCTCTGCATTTTCTTGCATTCACATGCAGTGCAGTTGCCATACAAAGCCATTATGCATCCAGACAGAATGCTTTCTAGGGTGCATCAATAAAAATTAGAGTCGACTGGGTCATGTCAAATTTCTTCAGCCTCCTGAGGATCTTGAGGTACTGATGAGCTTAGCCTTGACATCAGTGTGGTGGGGCCAGGATAGGCTACTGGAGATATTCATACTTGAATATTGAGCCCTTGATCTCAAGACAGGTATGACCAGCTCTTTTGTTGGCATTGAGAGAAAGGTTGTTGTCATGAAACGATGTCATAGATAAGCTCAATGCCTTTTATGCATGCTTTGGAAGGGAGAATAAAACTACACCTTGCAAATCCTTGCAGCAATTGGTGACCCTGTGATCTCTGTCTCGAAGGCTGACATCAGAACATATTTTGAGAGGAGGGTGAGCCCTCACAAGGCAAGAGACTGATGGAGTACCTGGTACGGCAGGAGTGTTCAAGGACACCTTCAAATTCTCACTGTAGCAGTTAGAGGTTCCCACCTGCTTCAAGAGGGGTGACAATCATATCAGTGCCCAAGAAGAGCAGGGCGAGCTGCCTCAACGACTATTGTCCAGTTCCGCTGTAATGAAATGCTTTGAGATGCTGGTCATGCCAGAATCAGCACCTGCCTAAATAAGGATCTGGGCCCACTGCAATTTGCCAATCATTACAATAAGTCTACAGTGTATGCAATCTCTGTGGCCCTCTATTCTGATCACATGCAAAATAGCAATGCCTGCATCAGTCTGCTTTTCATTTTTCCAGCTCAAGCGTTCAATACCATCATCCCCTCTGTACTAATCAACAAGCTCAAAAACCTAGGCCTCTGTATCTCCCTCTGCAACTGGATCCTTGACTTCCTCTTCGGAAGTCAAATGTGGATTAGAAATAACATTCCCTGTTTGCTCACAACAAACACTTTGACACACCTCAAGGATGCATGCTTAGTCCACTGCTTTACTGTCTCTGCACCTACAACTGTGTGGCCAGGGACAGCTCAAACACCATTTATAAATTTGCTGTTGACGGTACATCTATTGTTGGCAGAATTTTAAATGGTGACAAGGAGGCATAAAGGGGCATGATGTATCCGCTGATTGAGTGGTGACACAACAACAACCAACCTTGCATTCAGTGGTTAGTGAGACCAAGGAATTGATTATGTATTTCAGGAAGGAGAAGTTGGGGGAACACACAACAGTTATCATCGATGGGTCAGCAGTGAAAGGGTGAGTTCTTTCAAGTTCATGGATGTCAATATCTCTTAAACTCTATCCTAGTCCCAGCATATTGATTGAATTACAAAGAAAGCGCTGCAGCGGCTATATTTTCATTAGGTGTTTGAGGAGACTTGGTGTGTCATCAAAAACACTCACAAGTTTCTACAGATGTGAACTCTGGCAATTCCATTGGCACTAGTTCTGCTAGCGTCAAGTACATTTTCTAAAGGCAATGCCTCAAAAAGGCTGCATCCATCGTTAAGGACTCCCATCACCCAGCACATGCCATCTCCTTATTGCTACCATCGAGGAGAAGGTATAGGAACCTAAAGGCACATTTAGCACTTTAGGAACAGCTTCTTCCCTCCACTATCAGATTTCTGAATGGACGATGAACCCATGTACACTACCTCACTTTTTTTTTTCTTTGCCCCCTTTCTGTATTAATTATTTAATTTTAAAGTTATATTTCTTATAATTTATAGTTTTTATTATTATGTATTGCGATGCACTGCTGCCACAAAATGACAGATTTCACAACATATACCAGTGATTTTGAATTTTGAATTTGGTTCTTTATCTCCATCGTTATTTGTGATACAGCCTACTATGGTGGTATCATCTGCAAACTTGTAAATGTAGTTGAAGGGCAAGGATGAGAGTAGTGCGACAGGGAAATAAAGAACAGAAGACTGGGACTGATGAGATTGTTCTGCTGGGAGCCAGCATGGACTTGGCCAGAAATGCCAACACCCATGTCAATATGTTTGTAATCATGTAATCTTCAGACCTTGAATTTTCTTTTTACTTATGATATCCAAACCCTTAAATTAGATTGCAGCTATATATTCTCTTCCAGACACCAGGTGGCAAATCAGCTTCTTGAATCTCTTGCCTATAAAGGAAGAGTCTTTGCACAGTAACAAAAGCAAGGAGAAGAATTATTTCTGTCATGTACAGTGAGCAGTTCTGATGTGTAAAAGCCAGAGTAGTTACGCTTATGTGCTTGTATTTTGTAGCCAGACCCTGAAGATCTTGATGGAACACCGGTTGAGGATGAAATTGATGGTGCCCCATTGGAGGACGTAGATGGAGTTCCAATTGATTTGAACACTGGAATAGATGATCTAGATGGTGTCCCTATGAAGGTGCTAGATGATGACCTTGATGGGGTTCCCAGTAAGTCCTTCTAATCTTTCGTGTTGTTTGCCTGTATATAATTTGTCATTAAGTATGGAATTGGCCAGTTAAAATGACCCTACCCACCCTACCCCCATCTGTGCTGATCCCATCTTCCAGCACTTCATGGCTTTTTATGCCTCAGAAATGCATATGTTTATTAAACGCTGTTTGTGATTCTACTTGACCATTCTCTTAGGCAGTGTATTCCAGGTAGGTGCCAATCTTCGGGGTGGATAAAGATCTCCCTCTGATTTTCTTGTTTACTTCTCCTTGCCCTGAATCCATATCCTCTATTTTTAGCTACCTCTTATATGGGGAAAAGTTTGCTACAGCCTCTCCCTATCTATATTCCTCATAATTTTGCATACATAAATCATGTTTTCTCTTTAGCTCCTTCACTGGAGAGAAAACAGACCTTAACCTCTCATGTCTTTCCTCGTAACTAAAACGCTCCAGCCCCAGTAATATTCTAATAAATCTTTTCTATACTATCATTACCCCCCCCCCCCAATAGTGTGGTGGCCAGAACTGCATACAGTACTCCAGCTGAGATTTGACTACTGTTTTATAAAGTTTATAAACTTATATTAGGTTCATAGATTTGTAATTACCAGACTTTTATTGGGTATCCTTAATTTGCTCTGTCTACTTTTGACTTAAATATTCTCACAACATTACTAAGTAAGGAATTCTAGTGTTTACACCAATAGAGGAAGTGTATGTCAGAATACTGTGAGACGTGGAGGCGTTGGTGTAACCATATGTCTGCTGTTGTCCTCAACTCTTAGAGCCTATGGGTGCAAGAGTTACTCATTTAAGAACAAATCTGTTTACATAATTATGCAGTGTACTTTTAAAGGCTTGGCCATGCTAACTTTTCTTAATTTTCATCTCATTTCTGAATTGAGAGATTATCATCTAGTTCTCCAAGGTAAGTCAACAAAGAACTCTGCTTGCATTGACTGAATTGGAAGAGGTTGGGAAATGCTTGGATCCAGTCTCTGTTCACCATTAACCTGTCGTAGAATGAACTTGTTACATGCTAATGTCTCTCAGAGAGCTGAAAGGTCCATTTGCTTTACATCAGAAATCGTTGATTTAGAAAGTCGTATCTGACAATGATTTGATGCTTAATGAATTTTCTTTTGTCAGTCGATGGCATTGAAGAAACCAACACCAAGAAGTTTCAGTCAGTTTTTAAAGTTGCTCCATCAAAGTGGGAAGCAGTAGATGAGGCAGAATTAGAATCTCAGGGTAAGTTTCAAATGAATTTTAACTTGTTTTTTTTATTCTACACAAAAACATTAACTTAAATCTAACGTTTTATAATTTTGAGTTTTTGTTGGTTTTAAGTATAATAATGTTGATGGTAACTGAATTTTCTGCTGCTTTTCAAATAGATTGGGCAGATGTGCTCATATTAAATTCCAACACTGAAAATAAATTTATTGGTAGTTCATATTTAATAATAAAGCTTTTTTTTAACAGCTGTTACTACTTCAAAGTGGGAACTCTTTGACCAACCAACTGAATCAGAGGAAGATGAACAACCAGCGTATGTTGCAGTTTTGACTTAATATAATCAAGGATACACAAGAAGAATGGCATTTAATTTCAAACGTTAGGATACAAGTCCTGAATGATTCATTGTGCTCCTCATTAGTGGAACAAATTGGGTATTGTGCTGCATGTGTTGCAGCTATGTAGCAGATATTAATAATTTTGCCAAGACCACACAACTAAATCTAAGGAAAATTAAACACAAAGTGCTTTAATGTTTATTTTATTTTGAGTTGGATGCATTTCTAGTTTGATGATAATAAGATGAATTTGTATGGTAATCTAAATCTGTAACACAAGACTTTTGTAGCTTGCCATCTCAATATAAAGTGTGATTGGTTGTCTGTCATGTTCACCAGTCTGGTTAGATTGTGAGTGACATGAGAATCTACAATAAGGAAATGGAAATTATCCTGGATCTGGTAGTGGATTTTCCTCCTTTGTCAGGCAGTGACTGATAAAAGTCTAGGTTTATACTGAGCGTCAAAGTGAAAACTTGCTTAAATACAAAACTAACTTCTAATTAAATTGTGTAAGGAGCAGGAATTCGTAAATGACTGTTTTCTGATGCTATTGCAGTTTAGACCACATTATTGATATTTTACTTTTCTTGTATTGGGAAATTGTTTTCTTATTAACAGGGACAGTACATTAAAGGAAAGTGATGATGAAGACGACGATGATGTTGATGATCAAGTCTCTAGATCAGAAGAGTTGCTTTACTATACTAACCCAGCAAAAGAAGAAACTTCAGAACCCAAACCTATTCTTAAATATTCAGAAATGTCTGAAGAGAAGCGAGCAAAGCTTCGAGAAATAGAGGTACAGATATTTCTTGTGTTGCGACGATCTTTTTGGCAAAATCAGTTTTGAGTGTTGATTTTATAATAAAAAAATAAGTAATGTTGAAAATAAACTTTGACTTTTTCAGCTTAAGGTAATGAAGTTCCAGGATGAACTAGAATCTGGGAAAAGGCCTAAAAAGGCAGGTCAGACCATGCAAGAGCAAGTGGAACATTATCGAGACAAACTCCTTCAGCGGGTAGGTACAACATATTCTAATTATTTTTTAAAAATAAGCTGATTGTATTTCATTTGTTCAGCTCAGAATCTTTCAAGATACAGAGTGTAATTTTGAATTAAGGTGGGGTTACCAGTTTACTGGTGTTCTTGAATTTTATTATGGAATTTGCTTTTAGCATATACAGTACTGTTCAAAAGTCTTAGGCACATTCGTATAGCTAGGGTTCATGAGATTTTTGCATAGTACTGAAGTAATTTTATGTATTCCACTGTACTACTGCAAAAAAAAACAAATGTCGTGTCTTTTTGAGAGTGATGATGAACCTGATTCTGATATGGGTCTCCTGTGGACTAAGAGTGAGAAGTGGGCAGGGAGAGGGGGAATCATGTTGGGGGGAAAAGGGGAGGGAGCAAGGAGCACCAGAGAAAACATTCTGTAATGATCAATAAATGAATTGTTTGGCAACAAATAAGCTTGCCTGATGTCTCAGGGCTGGGTGTGCCTCCCCTCCCCCCCGCCCTTGGCATCCTTCTCTGCCACCTGTGTTGCAGCACTCCACCCTTGCCATTCCCAAATCTTTTGCCTCCACCCTATTTACAAATGTGTTCTCTGCTCTGTTGACAATTAACAGTACTGTGCAAAAGTCTTGGGCACATGGGATGCCTAAGACCTTTGCAGGTACTGTACAAATTATTTAAAAATACAATTGACTGTGCTAAATTGTAAAGGTATTTATTCCCCTTGTGTTCTGTGCCCCAGCAATAAATGCTTCATGTCAGCTGATTAGTTTAACCCTTGGTCTAGTGGTGTGCGTTTTATTCTCATTGGTGCCACGATACTTAGCTTAATATTGTGACCTGAATTTTAATATTTTGTGTTGCATTTAGGAGAAGGAGAAAGAACTGGAAAGAGAAAGAGAGCGTGACAAAAAGGACAAAGAGAAAGATGTGATTAAATCAGAGTTTCGCGTAAAAGATAGGAAAGAAAAAGAGAGCTCCTCCTCGCCTTCAGGCAAAGAGAGGTATTGTTCTTAACTGGCAGTTTCAATATATATGCTCATCTTGAAATCATACCTTTTAAATTTGCTTTTCCTCTTCTTTTTGGAACATGAACCATATTGGGCCACTAACTTTTTAACCTTTGCAGGGCTTTATGTATTTATAAGACTTTGATTATGGTGTTAGAATGCTAAGATATTCATGCTGCAATTGAAGAAAGCTACAAAATACTAAGCTTTGTGTTTAAATCTGGTCAGTAGCTGGCTGTGTTCTTATAGCTTCAAGGAATACTCAAACAAAGAAGTCTAATTAACAATTTAATGGCAGTAGACTTAGATTTCATATCTATAAAATGACACTTAATTATTCCTCTTTAGAGTTTGGAGAGTCATGAATGACTATAATGCTTCACTCCCAGATGACCTCAATGCATTTTATGCAAGCTTTGAAAGGGTGAATGACTTTGTGATCTCTGATTTAGAGGCTGCTGTCAGAACATCTTTCATGAGGGTGAACCATCCAAGATGTTAGACCCTGATAAGTCTACTGGTAGGGCACTGACAAACTGTACAAACTAACTAGTGGGAGAGTTCTACAATCTCACTGCAGCAGTCGTAAGGTTCCCACCTGCTTCAAAAGGGCAGCAATCGCACCAGTACCCAAGAAGTGCAGGGTGAACTGCCCAACAACAATCACCCAGTTGCACTTGCATCCACTGCGACAAAGTGCCTTGAGAGGTTGGTCATGCCAGAAGCAACTCTTGCCTAAGCAGCGATCTTAGCCTGCTGCAATTTGCCTATTGCACTCTGTCTACAATGGATGCAACCTGATTGGTTCTCCACTTGGGACTTGGATCACATTGGCAATAGTAATACTTATATCAGACTGCTGTTTATTGATTAGAGCTCAGCATTCAACAACATCATGCCCTCATTACTAATTAATAAACTCGAAAACCTGGGCCTCTGTACCTCCCTTTGCAACGGGATCCTTGACTTCCTTACCGGGACACCACAGTCAATACAGATTGGAGTTAGCAGCAGCTCCTCACTGACAGTCAAAACTCAAAAATGCATGCTTGGCACGCTGTTCCACTCTTTCTACAGCAACAACAGTGTGGCTGGGTATGCTCAAACACCATCTATAGATTTGCTGATGACACAACCACTGTTGGCAGAATTTCAGATGGGGAGATAGATTAGCTAGTTATGTGGTGTCGCCATAACCACCTTGCATTCAACATCAGTAAGACCAAGGAATTGATTGAACTTCAGGAAGAGGAAGCTTCATCACTATCTGAAATGTCCTCTTCTCATTGCTTTCATCAAAGTGGTGGTACAGGAGCCTGAAACATTCAGCATTTTGCAAACTTCTTTCCCTCTGCCATCAGATTTCTGAATGGATATTGAACCCATCTACAATACATCTTTTTTTTTCTTTTGTTGCTCCCTTTTCGCACAACTAATTTAGTTGATTTTTATATATAATGTACTGCTGCCTCAACAGCCGATTTCAAGACACATGCCAGTGATATTGAACCTTGATTCTGAAAATAGTAATACTGTTAAAATATGTAGCTGCTGGAAGAGAGTGGTTGTTAAATTTTCTTATTTTTAAACTGCAACTAAATAAGAATCTGATTTTATTGGGGTAACTGGAAATTCTGCACTGCTCTTTCTATGTGAAGACAAATGAAGTACATCTCTTCAAATATTTTTATAGAATGTGATACTGTAGTTATAGAATGTACTGTAGATATAATAGGTACTGATAGGCCCAGAGCTAAGTGTGCCCAGTTGTAGAAGAAATGCTGCTGTCACAGAAGTGATGTCTCACTACTCTAGCAATTTAAAAAAAAATCAACAATTGTAGAAAATTCAGAAGCCTTGTATTTATTAATTCCTCTGCTTAGGGAGCTAACTGGATATATATGGAATACCTTCATGTACTTGTACACTGAATTGCAATCTGACCCAGGAATAGAACTTAAAGGTTTTAAAATGTACTTTGCTGTGTAGTTCATTAAAAGTGTGTGAAGGTCATGTTGCCTGCTGAGGTTAGCCATACCTAGAAGATGATTTGAACTGCATTGGAATTGTATAGTGCAGTGAGGGTAACCATAAGAAAGATCTTAAAGAGGCAGTTTGTTTGAATAGATTGCTTAATTCAATTTACAAGTTTTACATGTAATATGTGTGTCTTATTCTTTTAAGGCAAAAAGACCAATCAGGACAATCCATTCTTATCTATTAAGAGAAATTATAAGTTATTGAAAAGCAATGGGAAATTCTTATAATGTTGCCATAAAAGCAATAAATCTAGGAATTAGCAAAGTTTCAGAATTAAACAGAAGAGGACCAAGAAAGGAAGGAGAAAATAGAAAACCCAGAGTAATTTAGTGAGAAGTAAAAATGCTGCATAGCCTTCCATTGATGTGTAAACAAAGGAAAAGATCCCAGTAATGTTAATGTGGGTCTCATGTGGATTAAGACAGGGAAAGAATTGTAGAGTGAGCTGTCAAAATGCAGAGAGGCATCAGCAGGATATGGATTTTGTAAATAAATGATGGCAGTTGAAAATTATGTTTAAAAAAATGAAACAGCTACATTGGTGGTTTTAAAAAGTGGACAAGTTTAATGAGAAGGTAATGAAAGATATTGGTGTTCAGGAACTTGGGTGTCCTTGTACATCAATCAACAGAAGATAATAAGCAGATAGAAAAGGAAATAAAGTAGCTACAAGTACATTGGCCTCTATTGCTAAACTAGTTGAGTACAAGAAGGGTCTTGGGAAGAATGTTATATTGTACCTCTAGTAGAGGGAGAGCAACAAAGGTTCACAAGGTTGATTCCAAGGCTGAAGGAGCATGTTTTTCTGAGTTTAAGCTCACAGGGCCTGTTGCTACTGGACTTAAGAAAACAGAGTTGTGTTTGCACTGAGATACAGGAAATTTGTATAAGACCATAAGGTATAGGAGCAGACTTAGGCCTTTTGGCCAATTGAGCCTGCTGTGCCATTTTATCATGGTTGATCCAATTTTCCTCTCAGCCCCAATCTTTTGTCTTGTCCCCGTATCCCTTCATGCCCTGACCAATCAAAAATCTATCATCCTCTGCCTTAAGTATACATAAAGACTTGGCCTTCACAGCTGTCCGTGGTAAAGATTTCCACAGATTCACCATCCTCTGGCTAAAGAAAATCCTCCAGATCTCCATTCTAAAAGGACACCTCTTTTTTCTGTCAAGACCTTTCACCTTCAATTGGTTTCACTGAGGTCAGCCCTCATTCTTCTGAATTCTAATGAATAAAGGCCCAGAGCCATCAAATGCTCTTCATATGACAAGCAATTCAATCCTAGGATCATTTTTGTGAACATCCCTTGAACTTCTCCAGTTTCAGCGCACCCTTTCTAAGATAAGATGCCTAAACTTGATCACATGAGCCCTCACCAGTGTTTTATAAAATTTCAGCATTACATTCCTGCTTTTATATTCTCATCCTCTTGAAATGAATACTAACATTGCAAGTGCCTTCCTCACTACAGGCTCAACCTGCAAATTAACCTTTAGTGAATCTGCACAAGGACTCTCGGGTCCCTCTGCATCTCAGTTTTTTGTATTTTCTCTCCATTTAGAAAATAGTAAACCCTTTCATTTCTTCTCCCGAAGTGCATAACCATACACTTCCCGACACTGTGCTCCATCTACCATTTCTTTGCACATTCTCCTCATCTGTCTAAATCCTTCTGTAGCTTCTACTTCCAAAAAACTACCTGCCCCTCCACCTGTCTTCATATCGTATGCAGATTTTGCAACAAAGCCATCAATTCCATCATCCAAATCATTGACGTATAATGTAGAAAGAATCTGTCCCAGCACAGACCCCTGTTTGGAACACCACTAGTCACCAGGAACCAGTCAGAAAAGGCTGTCTTTATTCCCACTCTACCTCCTGCCAACCTGCTACTGTTATCCATGCTAGAATTTTTCCTGTAATACCATGGTTGTTAAGCAGCCTCATGTGTGGCACCTTGCTATATCTTCAAAGAATTCCAACAGATTTGTCAGGCAAGATTTTCCCCTGAAGAAACCATGCTGACTATAGTCTTTTTCTCAAATGCCACCAGGTACCCTGACACTTCATCTTAATAATCGACTCCCAACATGTTCTCAATCACTGAGATCAGACTAACTGGCCTATAGTTTCCTTTCTTTTGCCTCTTTCCCTTCTTGAGGAGTGGAGTGACGATTGCAATTTTCTTGTCTTCTGGAACCATTCCATAATCTAGTGATTCTTGAAAAATCATTGCTAATGCCTCCACAATCTCTTCGGCTACCTCTTTCAGAACTCCGGGCTGTACACTATCTGGTCCAGGTGACTTATCTACCTTCAGACCATTCAGTTTCCCAGCAACCTTCTTTCTAGTTATGGTAACTTCACACACTTCATGCCCCCTGACACCTGGAACTTCCACCATAGTGCTCGTGTCTTCTACAGTGAGGACTGATGCAAAATACTTAATCATTGTCTATTTATTCATCCACTATTTCACTGTCTCCCATTACTACTTCTCCAGCATCGTTTTCCAGTGGTCCAAAATCCACTCTTGCCTCTCTTTTACATTTTGTGTATCTGAAGAAACTTTTGGCATCCTCTTTAATATAACTGGCTAGCTTACTTTCGTATTCCATCTTTACCTTAATGACTTTTTTTACTTGCATTCTGTTGGTTTTTAAAAGATTCCCAATCCTCTAACCCCACAGTAAACTTTGCTCTATTATATAGCCACTCTTCAGCTTTTATGTTGGCTTTGACTTCTTGTTAGCTATGGTTGTGTCATCCTTCCTTTAGAATACTTCTTCCTCTTTGCGATGTATATATCCTGTGCCATTTGAATTGCTTCCAGAAATTCAAGCCATTGCTGCTCTGCTATCATCTCTGTCAGTGTTCTTTTCCAATCAATTCTGGCTAACTCCTTTCTCATTCCTCTGTAATTCCCTTTACTCCACTGTAATACTGATACATCTGGCTTCAGCTTCTCAAATTTCAGGGTGAATTCAATTATATTATGATCACCTACTCCTAAGGGTTCTTTTACGTTAAACTCTCTCACCAATTCTGGGTCATTGCACAACACTCAATTCAAGATAGCTGATCCTGTACTAAGCTCAACCATGAGCTGCTTTAAAAAGCCATCTTGTAGGCACTCTAGAAATTCCCCTCCTGGAATCCAGCACCAACCTGATTTTCCCAATCTACCTGCATATTGAAATCCCCTATGGTTATTGTAACATTTCCTTTTTGGCATGCGTTTTCTATTTCCTGTTGTAATTTGTAGGCAACATCCTTACTATTGCTTGGGGGTCTGTATACAACTCCCATCAGGGTCTTTTTATCTTTGCAGTTTCTTAGCTCTATCCACAATGATTCAACACCTTCCTACGTCACCTCTTTCTAATGATTTGATTTCATTTCTTAACAACAGAGCAGTGTCATCCCCTCTGCCTTTGTGCCAGTCCTTTCAATACAGTGTGAATCCAAGGATACAGACAGACTGTCTGTCTGTCTGTATCCTTGGATATTAAGCTTCCAGATATAATCTTCTTTCAGCCATGAGTCTGTGATGCCTACAACATTATACCAGCCAATCTGCAACTGTGTTGCAAGTTATTGATCTTATTCCGTACATTACACACATTTAGATACACCTTCAGTCCTGTATTCACCCTTTTCTGATTTTGTCACACCATGCTCAACCTTTTGATTGCTAACTTTGTATGAGGCTTGACATCTTAAAACGAGAGTTGATAATGGAGTGTTTAGAACCAGGAGTCAGTCTCAAAATAATTCAGTCATTTAAAATAAATGAAAAGGAATTTCTTCACCCATTGAGTAAAGAATCTTCAAAGGCTATGGAGGTGAAGAGAAAGTTTTCCATTGGAAGGAGTTGTTGGATAATTTTCAGTGAAAAGGTTAGCAATGATTCTGTTTTGTAGTGGAGCAGGTATGGGAGCTGAAGGATCTACTCGAGTTTCCTACTGTTCTTAATGATAAAATAAGAATCTTGAATAGCCATGTACAAAGGGTATGTATGATAGATATTCGAAACATTTACCAGTAGAAATGTGGGTTGCTTGCATTAAATGTATTTTGAGTTCTATTTCTACATTAGACCACCCTTATGGCTCAAAACATTATCTGAAGTGGCACACTTTACTTTTTCCTCATTCCTACTATCTGTGCACTGTTATTTGCAGGTTGAAAAATTATAATAGGAGAAAGAGTTAAAATTGCTCAATATGTTTCAGGAAAAGGAAACACAGTGCATCTGTCAGTCCAACTCGTGTGGCGAGGCGTGTGAAATCACCGTCACCACGTTCAGAACGGTCGGATAGGTCGCGTACCAAAGACAGTCCACACACTCGGTCGGCTCATAAAGACACATCTAGAGACACAAATAAGAAGTCCAAAAGGTATGTCCAAGTTTGCATTGTATTTTTGTTTTCATTTGTGTGCTGAGCATTAGAAATTAGAAATTAATTCTTATTTTGGTTTTGATGCTCTGGTATGTCAAGTATAAGGAGCCCCTTAAAATTCTGAACTGCAGTTGTACATTACATTGACAACAAAAGTCAGTTTCTCTCTTTGGAGCAAAAATAAATTAAAAACAACATTCTATCATGCGTGTCTTTTCCTTACAATCCACACAAGTTCCTTCCTTCACACTCTCTGTCACTCCGTTTATTCTTCTTTTGATTAATCCTTTTACTGTATCTAGGTGTTGCTTGCAGGGCCGGTATTTATTAACCATGATTTAAAGCCGTTAAGATCATGATGAGGTACTGAACTGTAAAGTTCGATGGCGAAGGTGATACTTCAGTTTTGTTTGGAAATTTTGGTCTAGTAACGATAAAAGGCCACTGATGGATGTTCGCATTGTGTGCTTACTGTCCTTGGTGTTAGAGATTGAAGGTTTGAGAATTTCTTCTGTAATATTTTGGTCCAATAATTGTGTATTGGTAAATGGTACCCATACAGCCACTGTGCACTGGTGCTGGAAGAAGTGAGTGACTGGGTGAGGTGCAGTCAAGTAGACTGCTTTGTCCTGGAGGGTGTTAATGCTGAACTCATCCAATCAAGTTTGTGGACGGTACTTTGATAAATTTATTGTGAACTTTGAACTCAAACAGGGAGTATTCCATCAAGCTCCTGGTGTAATTTGTTTGTAGTGAAAAGCTTTTTGGATGACAGGAGGTGGGTTACATGCTGCAACGCTCCCAGCCTCTGACCTTTCTAAACACTATGGTATTTATGTTTGGACGCTTGAGTTTCTGGTCAATGATGGCATTGCCCCCCACCCCCCAAACTCCCCCAGGTAATTAATATTGGGACGATTGAATGTCAAGAGTAACTGATGAGATTCTCTCTCATTGGAGATGGTCATTAACTGGTACTTTTGAAGTGTGAATGTTACTTGGTGCTTTTCATTCCATGCCTGAATATGTGCGTCCTGCTGAGTACCACTGTGCTGCCACATCTTGTGTGTCTCTTCTGTCAGTGGTCAGTAAATACCCAGGGGTTACGATGAAGGGCAAGGTCCAATTCTGTGGGCATTATTTTTTGGGTTGTTGCTGGACTACTTTGAAACCAGTCCTGGTATTTGTGAGCAACATATACAAAATGTTGGAGGAACTCAGCAGGCTAGGCAGCATCTATGGAAAAAAGTACAGTTGACATTTTAGACCAAAATCCTTCTGTATTTTTATCCATAGATGCTGCCTGACCTGCTGAGTTCCTCCAGCATTTTGAGTGTGTTGCTCGGATTTCCAGCATTTGCAGATTTTCTCTTGCTTGTATTTGTGAGGAAGGCTTTGCAGAGTGACTGGGCAGGGAGCAAATTGGCTGTTTCTGAATTTGATGCTTGGCTCAAAGCCAGGTCATTTAGTTCTCTATTTGCACATATTTGTAATGTTTAGCATCTGAGTTGCTTACCGGGTCATTTGACCACAAGACATAGGAACAGAATTAGGCCATTGAATCTGCTGGGCCATTCCATCATAGCTGATTCATTATCCCTTTCAATCCCATTCTCTTCTCCACATAAGCTTTTGCACTCTTACTAACCAGGAACCTATCAACCTTCACTTTAAATGTATCCAATGACTTGGCCTCCACACAGTCATCTTGTGGCAATGAATTCCATAAATTCACCAGGTTTTGGCTAAAGAAATCTCTCTTCATCTCTGTTCTAAAGAGACATTCTTTAATTCTGAATCTGTGTCCTCTGGTCCTAGACTCCCCTAACTTTTGGAAACAATCTCTCCATGTCCACTCTAGGCCTTTCAATATTCAATAGTTTCAGTGAGATCCATGTTGCCTATCTAATTTTGATTAACATTATTACAACTTCGTTTTTCAAAATCCATTTTATTATCCAAATGGTGATGAATCTGGTATCCCACCAAGTGAATGCTTTCTGCTACTTTGTTTTCAAGGAAGTTTCTAATTTGCAGGGTCATGTGACATTAAATTCATAAACTCAACAGTCACCAACTTGTTTTCTTTTTGTGTAGAAAAGTTATGATTAAAAAGATCCTCAGTTTTACATCCTTAAAAATTCTCTCAATAGCTCTCAAACTCATTCCCTGTACTTAAGATAGTTCCATAAGATTAGAGCAATTTCATTTGCCGATGCACATTTAGTACTATTCCTATGCCCTTTTCTCTCTAAGTTCTGTTTCCCTGCCCAAAACTGTTTGTTTCATTCTGATATCCTGTGAACTTTTAAGATGGGTGTGAATTGATTCTCCGTTTGTCCATGTGACTCTGTTTATGTTTATGCTATCAGCAGAGTTGGTGGTGATTGTGCAATTCCAATTTAATGCCATTGCATGACGTGTCCACTATAATACAGAGCATGTATTGAACATATGATTTTTTAAATGGCCTTTCCATTTACTGCATTGGATAATTTGCTATGCCTGTGCATAAGGTGTGAGATAAGATTTAAGCATTGTGAAAACTTAAGTGTTATGCTTTTTTTTAAAGTGTATTCTTTGTGGTATGTGTTTCACTTATTAAGTTTGAGCACATAGATTTAATTTTCACTTAAATAACTTGCAACTATTATTGCACTTAATGCATTGAATATTTTTTTGGATCACTCATCAGCTATGTAATCACACAACCACTTTTTTTCCTGTGAACATTTTTCCTTGATTTTTCTAGATATATTGATTTGCATTAAAGATCTCTGCAAATGCAAAGTTTTAAGCTGATGTACATCATTTTGTGCCACTAATTGTTGCTAATGTAATTAATCTCATGGCATTTTAACATCCATTCAATCTCAGTGCAGTTTGTGAAGTCAAATAGGGGTAGGGCAAAGCAGGATACCAAGAAATGCTAAAGGACCAAGCCACCTTAGGCTTGTGTCCATAGTTTACTGAAAGTGGCAACAGTATAATTGGCTTGCTCCATACATCAGGGCACAGTTGGGGTGTAAGTTGAAACTTCTTAAAACACTGAAGTATCATGTGCTGTTCAGGTCACCACACTATAGGAAAGAGTGTTGCACTGGAGCGGGTGAAGAAGTATCATCTGGATATTGCATGGACTGGAGGACTTTATAATGTGGAGAGGTGAAATGTGTAAGGGGAACATGAGGGGTGGTGAGAGTGTGGAATGAGCTGCCAGTAGAAGTGGTGGATGTGGGGTCAATTTCAGCATTTAAAAGAAGTTTTGATAAATATGTGGATGAGAGGGGCATGGAGGGTTTATGGTGTGTGTGCAGGTCAATCGGACAAGGGAAATTAATGGTTTGCACTGACTGGATGGGCCAAAGGGTCTCTTTCAGTGCTGTAGAGCTTTGCATCTGCAAAGGAAACAGCATTATGAAGGACCCCGTGCACCTCTCATACAATCTCTTCTCCCTGCTGCCGTCTGGGAAAAGGCTCCAAAGCATTCAGGCTCTCACGTCCAGACTATGTAACAGTTTCTTCCCCCAAGCTATCAGACTCCTCAATACCCGAAGCCTGGACTGACACCTTGCCCTATTGCCCTGTTTATTATTTATTGTAATGTCTGCACTGTTTTTGTGCACTTTATGCAGTCCTGTGTAGGTCTGTAGTCTAGCTTAGCTTTCTCTGTGGGTTTTTTTAACATAGTTCAGTCTAGTTTTTGTACTGTGTCATGTAACACCATGGTCCTGAAAAACATTGTCTCATTTTTACTATGTACTGTACTAGCAGTTATGGTCGAAATGACAATAAAAGTGACTTGACTTGACTATGACTTGACTAAGAGATTGGACAGCCTGCCCTGGAGCAAAGGAGGCCTAGGTGTGACCTGATAAGTAGTATGCAAAATAATAAAACACATATCAAGAGCATTATAAGGTAGAAAATCAGAATGTTTGTCCCATGATAGGAATATCAAAAATTGAAGACATGGGGGATAAAGAGAAAGCAAGAAAACTTGAAGGAAAAACTTCAGTGGTTGATATATGAAAGTCACTAGCAGAAGAGGTGATGGAGTCTGATACAATCTTTGTTTAAGAGACACACAGGCAAGGCACAGAAAGTGAGAAACCCAGTACAGACAAAAAAGATTAGTACAAGTGGGCAAAAGGGTAGACGTGGACATAATGAGCCAAATGCTTGTTTCTGTGTTGTGCAACTGACTGATGCTGTGCAGTTTTAAAGTCTTCTCACCACTTCAGTTAAACTTTTTGGTTGCATGTCTCTTAAAAGTGATTTTTTTTTACAATTTTGCACAGATCACGATCCGGTTCAAGGACTCCGAAAAGGTCCAAAAGATCGCGCTCTAGGACTCCCAGAAAATCTTCAAAAAAATCTCGATCCCAATCCAGATCTCCGCATCGATCACACAAGAAATCCAAGAAGAGCAAACACTAGTGAACTGTCTATCATCATTTTTCTGTAATTTTAGTTTTGTCCCGTGCCTGAAACAAACTGAGGAATATCATTCCTGGCTTTCTTTTGAATGCACATACATTCATTATGAATATTCAACTCCAGTCAATCTGTGTGCTTTTTTGTATATTAAAGAATTTGACTTCTATAGTGCTTTGGCTTCATTAGTCCCCAAACCCTGTTTGTAGATTGTGTAAAGACAGACCCCTTTATGTTAGATTTCTCATGAGGATCCTTGTATGTCTCTTCCACCAGCAGTAGCAGTATTGTATTTGCAGAGGTGTATGAGGATGCCTGAAGCAGAAGTGTTATCCTTTTGTAATTTTTAACTTTCAATGAGAGTTGAATAAAAATCGGTATAGAAAGTTACAATATTTCTTGTTTTATAATAAAGTAAATGCAATAATGTTTGAGCAATTCAACTTTTGATATCTTAACATGCAGCTTTTTTGGGCATTACACCATAAAACATTGTTGACACCGAAGTGAGGCATTTTGCCTGAGGCAAATTTTCCTGGTTTCTTCTAAGCTGCATTTTAAAATAGCACCTCAAGCAGTCTTGAGTGGCTTGAGGAACAGGAATGGTGTAGAGCAATCCAATCTTTACAAATTCTGAATTTGAGATCCAGTATATCAAAATACTGTGGTTGTTAATGTGCTCATTATCATTTTGCATTGATCACTTCTGGTTACAGAAGTAAAGTGTGATGAGCATCTTGTGCAGAGGCAGTCACTAGCATTGTTTCAGAAGATTTATTTGACCTGAATGGCAAGAAGCACAAAGTCAAGGTTGAAGACTAAATGCTGGGCATCTGAACTAGAAGCAGAAAAGCAGCAAGACCAGAGATGATACACAGCTCTGTCAGATGCAAAACCTCAACTGTTTTTCTTTTAACTTGCTGAGAGAACTGCTGGGTATTTATTTTTTTATTTTTACTTTATAAGTTCTTAGACATTCTAATCACTTTTTAAACAATGTGTCAAAATTGCTATATTCTATAAATTAGAACTGTGTAAACATTTGTAATTGCTCCTTGAATTCAATGTTTCTTTGCACGTCAGAGACCAGATGAAAATGCTCAATGATAACTTTTGTCAAAATATTTTGCACAGTGTTTTTTTTATAATTGAGGTGACTGAGCGGATTACACTTGCTGAATTCATGTTCTAAGTGAAAACAGCAAAAATCTACCTGATATTTATGAAATGAATCCATTGTATCTACATTCTAACTTTTATCTTGTTTACCCTGAGTTTAGATCTTCATCATTGTCAACTTCTTTTGGGGAACCCTTACCGTTTCCACATCACTGATAAAGAGAATCCTGGTGAATTACAAATATAAAACCCACAATACCTTAAGCAGGCAATAAAATAGATTTTAATTGTGCTGCCGTTTAGTCAACTGTATTGTTTCAAAGTCCTTGACAATTTAGCTTTCTGTAAACAAGAGAAACTTGACCTCAGAATCTAAATGTTGCTGAACCTTTTGAATTTGTTTAGTGGCTTTAGAAAACCAATTATGCATTTCAATTACAGAATTCTGACTGCACACAATATTGGTTAATGCAATGCTGACAAATAGTAACTACATTGAACTGCAATTCTTTGGATATATTAAATCTGAAAATCTGTTCATACTAGGTTTTTGGTTACCTGACTTTTCAATGTGTTTCTTTCAGTTTGCCACCAGGAGGTGCACAAATGTAGCAAGTAAATCTATAGCTCAAGTCTAATTGGTAGCTCTACAACAATCGTGATCAGTTAATCAAACATTTCCAGTTAATTATATTGACTGTTACATTTCTTTTTCTATTGAACGAATTATGCACAAAATATTGGCTACCTCAGTAAGTTTGCTAACATACAATAGCTGCACAGAAGTGCAATTCTTTAGATATATTAAATATGAAATTCTGTTCATAGTAGTACCGTGGTCCTGAGTCCGGAGGAGACGCTGGTTGCTTGGAGGTTGAGAAAATTTAAGAGAAGAGAGTGAGGGCAGTTGGCATATTATGTGCACCTGAGGAAATGCCATTTGCTTCTTGGATGGAGAGACAGAGAGCTTAAAAGAAGCAAGCCGGGACAGTTGGCACATTAAGTGTGCCACAGTACCAGAGAGACATTGAATTGTGCATAATAGGACTTGGCAAGGGCCAATAAAAAGAAATGGAGCAGTCATTGTGTGAGTCAGCCGATGGTGGAATGGGGAATTGAAGCTTTGGCAAGGAGAGACTAAGGCATAGGTAGATTTTTTTTTTCATTCTTTATTATTTATTTCTTATTGCACATTTCGATCAAGGTATGCCAGACGGGGTACTGGAATGCTCCTCATGTGGGAAGGTAGAGAGACCTACAATGTCCCTGATGGCCACACTGCAAGAAGTGCGTCCAGCTGCAGCTTCTGGCAGACTGTGTTAAGGAGTTGGAGCTGGAACAGGATGAACTCCAGATTGTTCAGGAGGCTGACAAAGGGGGAGGTGAATACACCCAAGGTGCAGGACATATAACTGGAAGATCGTCAGGAAGGGGAAAAGGAATAGGCAGCCAGTGCAGAGTACTCCTCTGGCCATTCCCATCAACAAAAGGTATATTACTTTGGATACTGTTGGAGGGGAGATGACGTAGTAGAGGAAAGCCACAGCAATCAGGTCTCTGACACTAGTTTGGCTCTGTAACTCAGAAGGGAAGGAGGGGAGAAGAGACAAACTGGTCACAGGGAATTCATTGGAGAACGGAAGGGAGGTTCTGTGGATGAGAATGAGATTCCAGGATGGTTTGTTGCTTTCTGGGTGCCAGAGTTCAGGACATCGCAGATCAAATTGACAGCATTCTTAAGCGGAGTGAGAGCAGCCAGAGGTAGTGGTACCTGTCAGTACTAATGACATGAGTAAGAAGGGCAATGAGGTCATTCAAAGTGAGTTCAGAAAGTTAAGCCCTCCATTAATCGGATTACCCACGGATGTTGCGTCCTAGCTGTCTACACAAGCCAGGGCAGTATGATATGGAGAGCAAGTTGCCCATACCACAGGCTCCCCATGTCACATCCCCACGCTGCTGATAAATCCAAAGGAATGGTGGAAACCGATAACAGTTTGGCACCAGCAGTGTTGCAGGAGTAGCTAGTCAGTGTTGAATTTGATGTAGGGACTCCAGCTCCGTGTTTATTCCTGAAGCTTTCCCCAAGAGTGCGTATAGCTGCAAGGCATTGGAGGTTTGAGAAGGGTTTTCTTTCTCTGAGATGAGCTGCTAACTGTGGTTAATGAGCTCCATCTGCCCGAAGCATTCAGGGAGTTAGGTGCTAAGTTAAAGGACAGAACCTCCAGGGTTCTGATCTCAGGATTGCTGCCTGTGCCACATGCTAGTGAGGCCAGAAATAGGAAGGTCATTCAAAGTCAGGAATTGAAATGTTGAGCATGGTGGAACTAATATTGAGATGCGTGTATTTCAATACAGAGAGTGTTGTAGGATAGGTTTATGAAATTAGGGCATAGATCAGCACATTATAGCCATTAGTGATACTTGGTGGCAAGACTGGCACTCGCTGTTCTGGAGCTCTGTTTTAGATGTGATAGAATGGGAGAGATTAAAGGGTGGCATTACTAGTCAGGGAAAATGTTACAACAGCTCGTCTAGTAAGGCTTTGTGAGTAAAACTGAGGGATAAGAAAGGGATGACCACATTAGTGGGGTTATGTTGTAGACTGCCCAACAGTCAGTGGGAACTAGAGGAGCAAATTTGTAAAGAGATCATAAACTGTTGCAAGAAACATAAGGTTGTGATAGGTCATTTTAACTTACCACATTTTGACTGAAACTCCCATACTGTAAAAGGCCTGGATGGGAAAGAGTTTGTCACATGAGTTCAGGGAAGTTAACTTAATCAGTACATAGAAGTTCCAACTAGAAAAGAGTGTGATGCTAGATCTTCTATTAGGGAATGTGATGAGGCAGGTGATATGAGTTTGTATAGGGGAACACTTGGCATTTTGTCATCGTAATGCCATTAGTTTCAATGTAATTATGCAAAAAGGTACGCCTGGTCATTGGGCTGAGATTCTAAATTAGAGAAAGGCCAATTTTGATGGTATTGGAAAAGGTCTGGGAAGTGTGGATTGGAGCAGGGCGTATGTAAGTGGGAGGCCTTCAAAAGTTAAATTTTGAGAGTACATAGTTTGCATGTTCCTATCAGAATAAAAGGCAAGGATAACAGGTTTGTGGAACCATGGTCTTTGAGAGATGTTGGGGCCCTGGTTAAGCAAAAGGAAGTGCATAGCAGGTTTAGGCAGGCAAGAACAAATTAGGTTCTTGAGTTTAAGAACTGCAAGAGAACATTTAATAAAGAAATCAGGAAGGCTGAAAGAAGGCATGAGGTTGCTAGCAGACAAGGTGAAGGAGAACCCTAAGGACTTTTACAGATACTGTACATTACGAGCAAAAGGATAGCAAGGGACAAAATTGGCCATCTATGTGTAGAGATGGAGGAGGTCTTAAATGGATTTTTTGTCTCTATTTTTTTAGTTTGGAGACAGACACAGTCTATAGATGTGAAGCAATGCAGCAGTGAAATCATGGGCCCTTTACAGATTACAGAGGATGAGATGCTTAATGTCTTGAGGCAAATTAGGGTGGATAAATTCTCAGGCCCTGACAGTGTGTTCCCTTGGACCATTTTGCAGGCTAGTTTTGAAATTGTATGGACCCTAATGGAGCTATTTTAAACTTTAGCTATAGGTGAGGTGCTGGAGGATTGGAGGTTAGCTCTGTTGTTAAGTAAGGCTCTATGAATAAGCCAAGAAATTATAGGTCAGAGAGTCTGGCATTAGTAGTGGGAAAGTCATTAGATGTTATTCTGAGGGACCAGATTTGCAAGTATTTGGATAGACAGGGGCTTTTAAGAATAGTCAACATGTCTTCATGCATGGTAAGTTGTATCTAGCAAATTTTACAGTTTTTCAAGGAAGTTACCAGGAAAATTGAAGGCAAAACAGTGCATTTGTCTACATGGAACTTTGGCAAGGACTTTGAAAAGGGCCCACATGAGAAGTTAGTCAAGAAGGTTCAGTTGCTTGGTATTCAAAATGAGGAAGTAAATTGGGTTGGTCATTGGCTAAGTGGGAGAAGCCAGAGAGTGGTAGAAGATGATTGCTTCTCTGACTGGAGGCTCATAACTAGTGGTGTGCCATAGGGATTGGTGCTAGGTTTGCTGTTGTTTGGAGTCTATATAAATGTTCTGGATGATAATGTAAACTGAATCAGTAAATTCAGCGATGGCACCAAGATTGGGAGTGCTATGGACAGCGAGAAAAGCTGTTAATGCTTGTGGCAGATCTGGATCAGCTGGTGAAGTGGACTGAAAAATGGCAGATGGAATTTAATGCAGGCAATTGTGAGGTGTTGAACTTTGGAAGGACCAACCAGGGTAGGTCTTGCATGGTGAGCAGTAGGGCACTGAGGAGTGCGGAAGAGCAGAAGGATCTGGGAATACAGATCCATAATTCCTTGAAAGTGGCATCGCAAGTAGGTAGGATTGCAAAAGTTTTTGGCACATTGTTCTTATTAAGTCAATGTATTGTGTGCAGGAGTTGGGATGTTATGTTGAAATTGTAGATTTCGATTATGCCTAATTTGGCATAGTGTGTCCAACTTTGGTCACTCCCCCCCCCCCCACAGGAAAGATGTAAATAAGATTGAAAGAGTGCTCAGAAGATTTACAAGGTGTTGCTGGGTCTTGAGGACCTGAGTTGTAGGGAAAGGATGAATATGTTAGGACTTGACTTTATTCCTTGGAAAGTAGAAGATTGAGGAGAGATTTGATAGAGGTATACAAAATTGAGGGGTATAGATGGGGTAAATGCAAGCAGGCTTTTTCCACTGAGTTTGGGTGAGACTACAACTAGAGGTCACGGATTAAGGGTGAAAGGTGAAGTGTTTCGGTGCATTACGAGAGGGAGCTTTTTCACTCGGTGGTGAGAGTGGATTGAGCTGCCAGCGCAAGTGGTGGATGCAGGGGGTTGATTTCAACATTTTAAGAGAAATTAGTTAAGATGTGGAAGGGAGAGGTTTGAGGGCTACAGTCCAGGTGCAGGTCAATGGGACTAGACCGATCAATGGTTTGGAATGGGCCTGTTTCTGTGCTGTGGTGTTCTAAGACTGAATTAGATTAAAGTCAGAAAATGAATTTGTTTATGACATTAAAGCATAATGATTTTTTTTTGGTGCAATATTTTGGGAGTGATGGCTGGTTTTACTTTTTACCCATGTAGATTTGGTAATCTCGAGAGTTGTGCAGGAACGAATACTCCCAATATATCCCTGTCCACATACATATTTTGTGCTTGGTCATCCTGGTCCCAGTTTTGATGTCACTGGTGACTAGTTTTGGAATTTGATAAAATGTGATGAAGTTTGTAACAATCACTATTATCTCCAGTAAAGCCTCCACTAGTGCCTGCTTAAATGTCTGATTCCCCCCCCCCCCAACATACTTGTTAATTTTTTTCTGATCTTAAGTTGGGGAAATTGCTAATGTTTGATTCCCTTAACTTTGTTTGACAAGCTCTCTGAGGCAGTCTGTAGAGTTTGACTGTCACCTGTGTCCACTCTAGTTCTGGGTTTTTGACTGTCAGGTGAGGCTCCCAAGGGATTGGCAAACACTGCCACAGATGAGGTAGAAGATGCTTGAAGGCAGATGTGAGACTCCAGTGCTTTTTCCACTGTGTTTCTGAGGAAGAGACTTAATCCTGTTCTGTTTATGGTGGCCCTTGGGATGTTATTGCTGGGATATATTCATTGGTGAGCCTTGGACTGGATCAACCGCACGAAACTGAGAATGGAATAGTCCCACAACCATTACTGAACATCTGTACTTCTGACCAGATGGAAGCAAGATCACTGAAATCACCTCACTGCTTGAACGCATGCAGCCATGACCTGGGACTAAGATTATTAACTTTTTAAGTAATGGAAACTATTTTCATGTGTGTGGCTTTAGCTACTAGATTATTTTCCATCTCCAGCATCTTGTAAATCTCTCAAAGCTAATGCCCATAAGTTTTAATTTTCTCAGGACACCATGTCAAATTATATTTTTATCACCTTGTCTTATTAGATTTCATCAGAGGGAGTTGTTTGTCCATGTTTTGGCTTAGGATGTAGTTAAGTCTGGAGCAAAGCCAGTTGGAGGAATTGGTAAGCAGGTTATTAGGAAATGTCATCTCATTAATGACATCATTCTGATTTTTGGGCAATGATTTGGATTTGTCCTGTTTGCGGACAGGATAACTTGGGCAGATTTTCTTAAATGGCAAAATGACAATATAGTAGTACACCAGACAGCTTGGCTTGAAACTCAATAGTGCTGGAGCAATGAATGTTGTCTTTCTGCATCATCACTCAAAGAGTTGAACTGCACGTGTATGTAACAAGAGTGTTTTGGACTTCCAGGTGGTCCACAGCAGAGGTAATAAGTTCATGGCCTAAGATAGGAGATGAGTTATACAGCTCTCATTACATAAATGTGCAGTTCAACTCTTTGAGTGAAAATGCAGAAAGTTTGAAGTTAATAACTCATCTCCTTGAACTTATCAATCATCCCATGCTGTGGACCACTTCTGGAGGTCCAAAATGCTGGCTTCTACAAAGAAGGGATCTGTTTGCTCTACGACCGCTGGACTGTGTGTAAATGTAGGAAAAATAAATATGTTAGTTTTTCTAAAATTGACTCCTACCTTAAGCCACGAACTTATCAATCAGCCTTCGTATAATGATCTTTCATCTGAGGGAGGACAGTCGGTGTTTTTCTTGCAGTTTTGTCCATGGGAGCCTCTGATGAGGATCTTTGGATTTGATCCCTTCCCATTAAACCATTCTGTCAACTGTGTGGCTTCTGCCACTGACTTGAGGGTGTCGAACAACGTGTGATGTTGGCTGAAAGGTATCAGGCTCTCACTGATACACCCCACTTTTGGTGTATGCCATCAGATGTTAGTGATGGTTTGAAGACTTGAGTTTTGCTGAGTGCACTATTGTCACATCTCATGCCTTGATTGATTCCAGGTTGCCACCTAGTTTTATGCTGAATTGATTTTATAGTTACACATGCTAGACTATAACATCTGCTCCATAATAACAAAGTCAAATTCAATGTTACAAAAGACTATTTCAATTTTCTATTAACCACTAATGTCTGATCCCATTGTTATTCATCAAATATTGTAACATTGTAAAGATGATTTCAATGAAACTAATTATAGTAATCCTTTGGCTTATCCCATTCTTCTCTAAACCTTTCATTCACTGTTCCATCTTCCCTATCTATCAACCATCTGCAGATGACCTAGATTGTGTCAGTTTTCCAGTGTGTCATTGAAAGCTTAAGTGCTTTTTATTTACATTGTGTTTTTGTTTATGCCTTTTCTGTCCAACTTCTGTAACCGTCAGCTCCTAGCCTCTGCTTCTTGCTGCTTGTTTAGTTTCCACTCCTTTCTCGTCTCACTTTAGTCTCTTAGTCTCTAGAGTTCGCCACCACAAAAATTCACATTTTCTTGTGTCATGGGTTTGATGGGCTGAATGGTATTCTATGCCAGCTGTCAGACCAATATTATTCCAGTAATTCCCCATAACCCGTTCTCTCTCAACCCCTCTCTCTCTCAACCCCTCTCTCTCTCAACCCCTCTCTCTCTCAACCCCTTCTCTCGCTCACCCCCTTCTCTCGCTCACCCCCCTTCTCTCTCTCACCCCTTCTCTCACCCACCCCTCACCTGAATTTCCTGCTACTTACCTATGTCAGAGGTAATGTCAGAAACCAATTCAGATATCAAGTCATCACTTTTATTGTCAGTTCGACCATAACTGCTGGTACAGTACATAGTAAAAATGAGGCAACGTTTTTCAGGACCAGAGTGTTACACGACACTGTACAAAAACTAGACTGAACTACGTAAAAAAAAACAACACAGAGAAAGCTACACTGGACTGCATAAAGTGCACAAAAACAGTGCAGGCATTACAATAAATAATAAACAGGACAATAGGGCAAGGTGTCAGTCCAGGCTCTGGGTACAGATATTGGCTGAGAGAAGAAACTACTACACCTAGAGGAAACACGCACAATGATGGAGAACGCTCAAACTACAGGCATCATCAGAGGTCAGGAATGATTCTAGGTTGCTGTAACAGAGAGAGAGCAGGACTATCTTCTATGTTCCCGAATGTAAATCCTCCAAAATCACCTCTGACCAAGCTTATGTTACTTTGAGATGAGATATTTCATAGACATGATGTTTTTTTTCTGATTAACCCTTTGTTATCTACCTTGAAACGTAATAAAAATGTTAGATGACATGCAAGTGGAAGAAGATGTACAAACGTTTGTATTATAAAATAAATATAGTGCTTTATATTTTTAATCCAATAACCTTTTAAATCAAGACCATTAAGAAATTGTGTTTTAAGTTCGAAAGTCTAGTATTTTTCTATTTAAACAGTTAGGTTTGGCCCTACAGGAGGAGGTCATTCACTTTTTCCTCAGCGACTTGGGAAGAATATTCACCTGAATGCATTGGATTGAGAGTACTTATTCACTTGGAAAATTTAAATTTGATGCTTTGATTTTTATCCTCCCTAACAAGTTGGGTTTAAAACAAATGTTTTAATGTGATAAATTGGACTTGTTCTCAGTGCTTTTAAGCAAAAGTTAAGGTTATTTAAAAAATCACAGTGCAATTGTTGTATCTAACTTTTATACACTAGCTTTGGCTCTTGTGGGATTAGTAAATTGTTCACTCTCTCCTATTTTGCTAATATCAACTTTGAGAGAGCCAAGTGTGATAGAATGGAAATCATGTAAATATTTTAGCAGAATCATAGAGTGGAATAAACAGTCAATGCTTTGGGCAGAAATGCTTTTATCAGTGATCAGCAAATGAGTTACTAAATTCATCCAGTATTTTGTGCATGTTGGTCAAGATTTCCATCATCCGCAGAATCTCTTCTCTCCGTGTAAATACTTTACATGGTTTTGAAAGTGGGTTTTCATTATTAATGTTATATTATTCAAAGACAATGATAAAGGAATATCAGATCAATGAATGAAGTGAGTGCTATCCTCAAGGTATATTTTGTTCCCTTGTATGAGGACAGTGTACGGAGCAGATAGTCTGGACTTAGTTCTGGAACACAGAGCTGATGTTGTACTTTAATATTTGTTTTGTGCATTTAGAGTTGTAAATCTGTCTCGGCATGGTGATGATGTCAGTTGATATGGATGGGAGTTTGCTACCCTAAGGATTCTTGTCATCGCTAATACTGCCTTGGGCTGTTGCATCTTTTGCAGTGGTGAGAGTTAGCTTAAGGGTTAACAGACAGGTGCATTTTTATAAATGTAACATTAGAAATGTATAGGACTGAAGTGATGAATCTTTTTGAGAGTGTGTTTAAATTGGCAATAATCTTAAAAAAATTATCTGGCATGTCATTGTAATTTTGAGCAGAGATTGAATGAATTATTAATAAAATTATGGGTTTTTTAAGGAAAAGGGATGTCCTGTTGCTTATTTATGTGCATTGTTTTATTAAAAATATAACAGATGTTGAAATAAAACTTCTGAAAATCTGTTAAGATTATTAATATTAATATTTTTAAATAATTGAACAATAATATCAGATCTAAATAGTTTTGTTGAAATCTCTGTTTACTATCTAAATAGTAACGTGTCCACCACGTCTGCAAGGATTTCAAAATGTATCATCCAACATTGTGTTCTTGCAACTATCTATCTCGCACCAAGCCAGCATGAGATGTTTCCTGAGAAAGCACCTCACTGCTCTCGGTTTGAAAAAAAATTATTGCTTCATTTAGCAGGAGGTATAATCATTGTGTATCTTTTTTTATTATGGGCAGGGCTTAAAGAATCAATGGGTATGCCACATGCCAACAAAATTTTTGCACGTCCCATCTTGGGTAGGTGGGCCATAGGTTCACCACCCCAGTATAGGATGTTGCAGTTGTCAGTATTACAGATTGCTTTGCAAAATTGACCATCTTTCATCCCATGATTTATTAATATGAAATGATGAGCTTTAAAGGAACCTAAACTGTTCCACATTACTCATGTGTCAATTCTCTAGCCTGTAAATATCTTTGCTTCCTGTTTCAGAATCCTTCCTGAATAGCTGGATGAATTATAGAGTGATTGGGCATGCAGAATAGACTTGAATATTGTGGGTTGCAAAATATTTTTAGGAGTATCAGGCGGGAGCAGGAAATCCTCAGATTTGTAAAATTGTTTGAGATAGAGTGTGAAATACTGGCACAACAAGATGCACTGTCCAATGATCCATCTCTTTAACCCTAGCATAATCATAGGACAACTTACAATGACTAATTAACCTCTTAACCAGTGTGCCCAGAGGAAACGCACACGGTGTTGGAATTAAACTCTGACGTCCCGAGCTGTAATAGTGTCGTGCTAACAGCTAAGCTACCACGAAGCCCCATAAAACTGGCTTTTTCTTTATTCTGATCTTGCTTTTTGGGTAGGATGCAAAGTAATATTATGATTCTCAGGAGTTGTTTAAATATATTTCTCCAGAAGTGAAGTCTTTGAAAACGTGTATCATATTTGTAAACAAGGGTCAGCTTTCTTGGGATTAATGGAAAGCATAGACCACCTGTTGTTAGGTGATGAATGGACATCAAAAATGCCACCAGTGAGGGATAGATGAATGTGGTCAGATTTGATGTTGAATTCGGCTGGATCACTCCCACTTCATAATCACATCTGAATGGCCTTGTCTTGCATTTGGAGTGAACAACATAAATCAAAGATGTCAAGTTCACTTCTGTGCTGAATTAACTGATCTTTTCTGCCACAGTGATCGGGGAAATGCAGTTGACATTGGTGTAGCCTGAGTAGTAGAAGGAGAGGGGGTGGAAAGACTTGTCCTCCTTTAATTGCCATCTAATCCTATCTAGAAAATAGCTCCATGAATGAGTCAGTTATTGGTATGCCAACCTTATTAAGTGGATTTGTACCTGAATGAAGTTGGCCAACGCTGGCCAAACTGTGACCCAGCAGAAGAGGCGAATGAGCTGAAGTGGAATTTTTTTTAAAGAGATTGATTAATAATTTTATCTGTAAGGCAGTACAGTAACTACTTTCATAAATGCTTCTTTCATGACCAAGTGCTAGAACAATGTGCATTAAAAAAAAATTAAATTAAGGTGTTTGGGAGTGAAGGCAATGTTATATGGCACAAAGTGTAGCAAAAGAAAAACTATCATGCAAAGATAAAATCCCGAAATGGAAACCTTCAGAAAGTGAATTATTGAGTGCTGTGAAAAGTGTAGCCCTCCAGGTCTTAATTATGACTCTCCAGAGAAAATCTCATAAGTTTTGGGTTTGACTGAGGATTCATGGCAATAATATAATGTTCAACCTCAGCAAATAAATGTGTTCTCACTGGCCTTCTTGTAACAAAGCTATAAATTAATAAGGAATAAAAGCAATTGTTTTAAAATCTTGCAAAATAAGAGTTTTTGATAAGATGAGGGTGTTGTGAACTAGGCTGGTGTTTACTGTCTGTGCCTAACCAACGACCTGCTAAATGCAATAATATCTGCCAAGCTAAATGGTGTCTGTGTTCTGATAAGTGTTTATAGAGTCATAGAGAGGTACAGTACAGAAACAGGTCCTTCACCTGCACCAGGATCATAACTCTCCATATCTCTACTATCCATGTACCTATCCAAACTTCCCTTAAATGTTGAAATTGAGCTCGTACACACCACTTGTGCTGGCAGTTCATTCCACAGCCTCACAACCCTCTGAGTGAAGAAGTGTCCCCTCATTTTCCTCTTAAACTTCTCACCTTTCACCCTTAACCCATGACTTCTGATTATTCTCCCACTCAATCAAATTACAATTACTTCATTCTGGCAAGAAAGTTCAGGGTAAACTTGGTATCAAAGTACATGTGTGTCACCTTGTATAACTCTGAGATTTGTTTTCTTGCAAGCATACCCAATAAATTGAATAACTATAATAGAATCAATGAAAGACCCACACCAAACAAGATGGTCAACCAATGTGCAAATGCAAAAGTAAAAGTAATAATAATAATAATAAGTATCAAGAACATGAGTTGAGTGCTAAAAAGTGAGTCCATAGGTTGTGGGAACAGTTCAGTGATGGGGCAAATGAAGTTATCCCCTCTGGTTCAAGAGCCTGATGGCTGAAGGGGTAATAACTATTCCTGAACCTGGTGGTGTGGGTCCTGAGGCTCCTGTACCACTTTCCTGATGGGAGCAGTGAGCAGAGAGCATTGCCTGGGTGATTGGTGGGGGGGCCCTGATAATGGATACTGCTTTCCTGCAACAACACTCCGTGTAGATATGCTCAGTGGAGGGGAGGGCGTTACTCCACTACTTTTTGTTGGATTTTCCATTAAAGGGTACTGGTGTTTCCATACCAGGCATAATACACCCAGGTAATGTACAGTACTATTCGCTACACGTCTATAGAAGTTTTGTCGAAGTTTTAGATGTCATGCTGAATCCTTGCAGACTTCTAAGGAAGTAGAGCTGCTGCTGTACTTCATAATTGCACTTGCATGCTGGGCCCAGGACAGGTCCTCTGGAATTCAAAGTTGCTGACCCTTCCACCTCTGATTCCCCGATGGGAACTGGGTTAGGGACATCCAGCTTCCTCCTCCTAAAGTCAATAATCAGCTTGTTGTTCTTCCCGACATTGAGTAAGAGGATGTCGTCGTGGCACCACTTAGCCAGATTTTCAGTCTCCTTCCTTATATGCTAAATCTTCACCACCTTTGATTTGGCCAACAATAATGGTGTTGTTAACAAACTTAAATATGGTATTGGGCTGTGCTTAGCCTCACAGTGGCTGTTTAATAGTCAAAATTTCTGATACAATCTTCCATATAATAAATTCAGTCTACCTCAAGCTCATGCCTTTGAATTAGTATTAAAGACTGTGAACACAAATTAACGAAATATATTAGAATTTCAGGCAATTGTGTATTGTAGATTAGGAGGCAGTAATTCAACTTGCTTTCATGTGCTGATTATTTGAATAAGTAGTCATGCTTAGATCTGGATTTGTGCTTTTTTTTCCTGTGATCCTGCAGATTTCTCATTTTGTTCCATATTACTTGGGAAATGTGCTTTCATCACGCTTTTGGACAAAATGTTCTGGATACTGAACCGGGGAGGAAAAAAGTCTTGACAGCTCTGGATCAAGTGATATTAAGTTGACAGAATCAGAATCTGGTTTAATATCACCAGCATATGTTATGAAATTTCTCAACTCAGCAGCAACACTACAATGCAATACATGATAATACAGATTAAAAAGTGATGTAGTGTTCAGTGTCCATTTGGGAATCAGATTAGCAGAGGGGAAGAAGCTGTTCCTGAATCACAGAGAGTGTGCCTTCAAGCTTCTGTACCACCTTCCGGATGTTACAATGAGAAAAAGGCATATCCTTGGTGATGGGGTACTTAATAATAGACACCATATTTCTGAGGAACCACTCCTTGATGTCTTGGATATTTTGGAGGACAGTACCCAAGATGGAGCTGACTAATTTTACAACTTTCTGTAGCTTCTTTTGATCCTGTGCAGAAGCACCCCTTTCCCGATACCAGACAGTGATGCAGCCTGTCAGCATGCTCTCCACAGTACATCTATAGAGGTTTTTGCATGTTTTAGGTGACAAACCAGATCTCCTCAAACTCCTAATGAAATATAGCTGCTGCCTTGCCTTCATTAGAGCTGCATTGATCTGTTTGGACTCAGAGATTCTGACACTCAGGAGTTTGAAATTGCTCACTCTCCCCTCCCCACTTCTAATCTCTCTGAGGATTGGTTTGTGTTCCATTGTCTTGCCCTTCCTGAAGTCCACAATGATCAACTCAACTATTATAAGTAATAGTTATTTACAATCAAAATGTCATTGCCTCAATCTCTGAAAGGTCACATTTGTTCCAAGGTAAATCACTTCCACCCTCACTCTTCTCCTGAGTAAGTATCCTTAAAGTGACCACAATATTCGACCTGAGGTTTAACCAGTGATTTATAAAGTTCTATCATGATTTATACTTTTTAAAATATGTTCCATTCTTCTTTGGAAAACCACAGACCACCAATGCACTTTTTAACCACCTTATCTACAAGCTCTGCTCAATTAAAGGCATGGATGGGAAAAGTTCAAAGGTTCATTTATTATCAAAGTATACACCTCTGAAATTCTTCTTTTCCGGGTAGCCATGAAAACAAGAAAGGAAAGAAAGGCAGCACAATCATCTATCCCCAATTCCCCCCCCCATACACACAAAAAAAGAACAAAAGTGGAACAAGCACATCAACCCGCAAATCCCTCCCGCACAAAAAATGAACATAATGGAACAGGTGCATTGACCCCCAATTCTCCCCCTGCCTTTTAAAAAAAGAGAAATATCAGGCAAAAAACACAGAATCTGAAAAAAACAATAAGACCTAAAAAAAAAGAGTCCATAGTCCAAGTCCACATTCAAAATGCAGAAAACCTGGGCAACATTCTCCAGGCATAGTCGCAGGTCTCCCTCCGGTAGCATAGCAAACCAATCTTCAGCAATCAAAAGGTAGGCTGCCTGTGCTCACCCTCCACATTTGCCTTGATGTTTCAATCTTCCTTGTCACTTTAATCAGAGAACAAAGTAAGTTTTAATCGATGAAATGGAGTCAAAAATTGGCTCACACCCTGTTTCAGCACCTGCCCACCATGAGGTTCAAGCATGTTGCATCTGCCTCCCGAAATCCTCTCCAAGATTACAGAGTGAGTGCCGGAACACCCAATTGTTCTTCCAACGGCAAATCACATGCTCTAACAGTTCCAGAATCACACCCAAGACTGAAAACAAATGTAAAAGGCATAAAAGAAATGAAACATATGGTTTCATGATCTATCCAGAAGATGTCAGCTGGAGTGTTGTACGCAACCGCCGACTTGATAGTTGAAGTTAACTTTATTCATGCACATAGATAGACCCTAATATCTGCATGCCCTAATTTGTATATCTGTGCACCCGTAATGGGGCTATGACACTGCAATTTCCTTTGGGATCAATAAAGTATCACCCCATCACCATCTATCTCTACCGTACCTACCTAACTAATGGTGAGAAGGGGGGAAAGTACAAGGAGTCATGAGAGATTGCAGATGCTGGAAAGTACAAAGCAGAAGTGTGAGACAAATTCTTTTAAATAAATGACAATGATGGGTGACGGTAAAGGCAGATTGCATGGGAGGATTGAAGTGACTCCTAGATAAACATATGAAGATACAGAGAGGGGAGTGGTGTGTCAATATCCATGAAAGAGAGATTAAGATTAATTTGGAGTCACTGGTTTAATTATTTTCACACAACATCATGGGCCAAAGGCCTTGTCCAGCGTTGTACTGAGCTCTGCTCTAACTTTGAATTCAATTGGAAATGCATGGAATTCACTTTACTCCAGCTGGATACTAGTTAATATATTATGGTACATATGCAATAAATTACAGAATGAGAGAAAATTCATTACCATTCCATTATGATTGGAAGCTTGCCTTGGGATTTAAATGCATCTTCTTCTGATTTTTCATCACTACCTTCAAATTCCTTCTGTATCAAAGTTCCTAGAGCAACTTTATAAATAATGCTAGTTCATTAATTCATGGAAATGGGCATGGACTAATTCAGAGTCATATTACCCCTCATATTCCTAGCAATGCAATTGGGAGGGTGTTGTTGCAATTACAGTAACCAGATACCACTTACGGGCTTGTTTTCTCCATGAGCAATTAATCAATTTTAGTCAACTAGTTAAAAATGCTATTACTGAGCTTTTGAGACAATAAATTCTTCATACAGTTCTACTAAGAGGTGCAATCCTTCTCTTAATTAATTATATTGTTCAGATGGGCCATAAGAATGACTGGTTTGAGAAATAAAAATCTCATACCAATGCACTTTGTGTACGCTTTATTAAAGCAGCTTGGCGATCTGAAACCTCATCATGCACAGATAATTAAAATAGAAGTCTCTGTTATAGATACTAGGGCAAAAATCAAAATAAAAATGTTTAATTCCCAACAAGAAAAAGAGGAATGCCACAAAAAGTCCAGTTAAGATTTAAACCATCCTTCCAAAAATCATTTAATTAATTCAATTTGATTTAAGTATATCAACTACTGAAAACACACAACTCATATTCCATGCTACACAAAAATAAATGATCAGAGGTAGAATGCTACAAGATGTCTGCAATGCCGAAAACAAAATAATTAATATATTGTATAGCAACTGGCAAAGATAAGAAACGTCATGCATGCACATTGATGTAAGCTTTACTATACATTAAGACAACTCAGTAAGATTCCTGAGACTTAAAGAACTTTAAAAGAGTCTGGGCGACAGAATACATATCTGCACCTCAAATACCCGAGTTTGTATTCAACAGGGTGATGAAGTGAGAGGCTACTTGCAGAGATCATTGAAAACCGCTTCAGTTATTGTTCTACCCCATAGTACAACACTTGGTGAGTTTGTTACAAATACGCAAAAGCATTAAAAAGGGGCTGCTTGTGTCAGGGTACCTTAGTGGTTCGTGCAACTCTGTAACAGCTTGGGGTGTCAGGGTGTCGGAGTTCAGAGTTCAATTTTGACATAATCTCTAAGCAGTTTATATATCCTCCACGTGAATGTGAGGGTTTTCTCCAGCTGCTCTGGTTGCCTCCACCAGTTCAAGGATGTACTTGTCAGTTGGTTAAATGGTCATTGTAAATTGCTCCAAACACAAAAAAAAACGTGCAGATGCTAGAAATCCAAAGCAACACACACAAAATGATGGAGAAATCCAGTTGGACTATTGAGCTCCTCTAGCATTTTGTGTGTGTTGCATTGTAAATTGTCCTGTGATTAAGACCATGGTTAAATCGGGATGGGGGGGGGGGGGCAGTGTTGCAGAGCAGCACCGAAAGGTTTATTCTATGCTATATCTCTAAATAAGTAAATAAATGGTTAGTATGGAGAATTAAATAACTTCAGATGTTTGAGGAAACCATGACAGTTTGTTAGCTACAAGTGGTTGAAGGAATAACGCTGCCCTACTGGATTTGGTTCTCTTAGTTCAGTTTATTAGAGAGAATTGGAATACAATGTGCATACATTTTAAATGTAAATAATGTCCTCTTACTGTAAATGAATTGATTTGTAAATATTGAAAATAGATGCCGAACTAATCCCAATGATGCCATGCACAGGGATAGCCTTACAAAGTAGATCAAAGAATTTATGTTACCTGAGTGATATAGATGAATCCTTCAAGAATAATTACTTTTGTTCATTTCAGAAACAATCACTAATGAATACTGAAGCAATTATCCCAAACTTTGTACTTTTAAGACCTAACTCTGATTAATGGCATCACTCAGTATCAAATAGACCAACCATGATACACTTCCCCGTATTAGCCTATTAATAATAATTAGTAAACTTATCACAGACATACAATCGTATTTTTTTAAAGTAACTCTTAAATTCCTTCCTTGAAGAGTTCTTCCCAAACTAATAGCAATAGATCAATTCAATTTCATGTTGAGATTTCTAAAATATATAGAGTACTCCAAACATTTTATTTTACTACTGTTGTATCTATGAAGGGTGGTTGATAAGTTCGTGGCCCCAGGTAGAAGGAGAAGATTTTAGAAAACCTAACACATTTATTTTTCAACATTGGCCCATCCTACATTTACACACTTAGGCCCTTGGACCTTCAGAAAGTGTCCACAGCAGGGGTGATTGATAAGTTCGTGGCCTAAGGTAGAAGGAGATGAGTTATACAGCTCTCGTTACATGCACATGTAGTTCAACCCTTGGAGTGATTATGCAGAAAGTTTGAAGTTAATAACTCATTGGGATGATTGATAAGTTCATGGCCTAAGATAGAAGGAGATGAGTAATTAACCAAACTTTCTGCATAATCACTCAAAGAGTTGAACTGCATGTGCATGTAATGAGAGCTGTATAACTCATCGCCTTCTACCTTAGGCCACAAACTTATCAATCACCCCTCGTATTTCCAAGTGCTGTTTTGTACAGAATATACGTCATACTTCAAGATTACTGCTAATTTAATTTAGAATTTACTTAAACATTATATTCATCCCACAACGCGAGGGAGTAAAAATCTTAGTGTTTTGAACCTGTTGCAATGTACAGACATGTGAATTTATAAGTCTAATGGGTTGTAGAAAGAAATTGTCCCATAGACTGTCGGGCCTGGCTTTAAGGCTGCAGTACTGTTTGCTAGATGGATGCTGCTGAAACAGTTTATGGTTGGGGTGACTGGTGTCCCTGATGATATTCCAGGCCTTCTTTATACACCTGCTGCTATAAATGTCCTCAATAGAGGGAAGTTCACATCCACACATGTGGTTGGCTGTCCATACCACTCAGCGATCAAGGTTGGTGCAGTTCCCATACCAGGCAGTCAGGATGCTCTCAAGGTTGTCGCTGTAGAAGTTCTATGATGTGGAGAGGTTTTTTCTCAAAGTGGGTTGAGTCCCGAACTAGAGGGCACAGACTCAGAATAGAGAGACATCCGTTTAGAACGCAGAAGAGTGGAATTTCTTTAGCCAGATGGTAGTCAATCCATGGGATTCATTGCCATAGACGGCTGTGGAGGCCAAGACACTCGAGTATATTTAAAGCAAAGGTTCATTGGTTCTTGATTAATCAGGACATCAAAGGTTACAGGGAGAAGGCAGAAGAATGGGGTTGAGAGGGGTAATAAATCAGTCATGATGGAAAACAGAGTAAACGTGATGGCCTAATTTTGCTCCCATGTCTTATGGACACATTCTGTTAACGCTGCACATATAATAAGCATCTGGAGAAAAACTTATCCACTGCTGTAACTATGTTAATTTTTCCTTAACCCAACTGAAGGAAGACAAATCAAAATAGGGGTTTTAGCTCTTGTAGGAAGGAATTGTACCTTTGATGCGGCCAGCGACATTGGAGCTGTACTTAGCATCACACTCATAGGTATAAAGCAAGTAGTGCAGAGGTCTAGGCACACAGCCTAATGATGCTTCTGTATTGATGGTTATTGTGGAGGAGATGCTGCCAATCCGAACTGATTGGGGTCTGCAAGAGAGGCAATCAAGGATCTAGTTGCATAAAGAGGTATCGAGGCCTAGGTCTTGGAGCTTATTAATTAGTACTGAGGAGGTGGTAGTCAATGAAGAGCTGAAGTCAATGAAGAGCATCCTGAAATACACATCTTCACTGTCCAGACGCTCCAAGGGTGCGTGAAGAGCCCATGAGATGACAGTTGCTGGTGGCCTGCCATGCTGGTCAGCAAATTGGTTCAGATCCAAGTCACTCCTCAGGCTGGAGTTGAAGTTTCATCACCAACATCTCAGCACTTCATCACAGTGGATGCAAGTGCTACTGGATGAAAGTCATTGCGGCAGGTTACAATGTTGTTTTTAGGCGCCGGTATAACTGAAGCCTGCTTGAAGCAGGGGAGTACTTCGAACTGCCAAAACAGGAGATTGAAGATCTCATTGAACACTCCAGCCAAGATGCTCTCATGTCAGCCTCAGAGAATGAAATCACAGGTTCAACAGGAAGTGGAAGTTCATGAAAGTTACGTTCGTCAGTCAAAGTGAGCATTAAAGGAAATGAGCTAATCTGGGAGAGAAACTCCGTCACATACTGTATGTCACTTTGTAGGAAGTGACAGCGTTCAAACTCTGCCACAGCTTTTGAGCATCCTTCTGTGATTCCAGTTTGGTCCAGAGTTCCCTCTTTGCGTATGAAATGGGTTTCCCAAGGTTGTACCTGGAACTTTTGTATTTTACCTGGGGTCCAGCTTTCAGCAGATTGCTGATCTCTCATTCAGAGCTGCTGGCTGGGGAAGACTTGAAATGATTTTGTGGAGACACACTCATTCATGACTGGCTTGACATGGCATATTTGTTCAGATCCAATGAGTCCTTGAACGTGGCCCAGTCTGCTGACTTGAAGCAGTTCGTGGCTGTTCCTCTACCTTTCACAATCACCTCTTTGGGTACTTAATTCTGGACTCTTGCTCTTTAGCCTCTGCCTGTATTTGGATAGACAGGAACTGATTAGGGACAGTCAACATGGCTTTGTACATTATAGTTCATGTCCAATCAATGTTGGAGTTCTTCAAGGAAGTTACCAGGAAAGTTGATGAAAGCAAGGTAGTGGATGTTGTCTACATGGAATTTAGTAAGGCCTTTGACAAGGTCCCATGTGGGAGGTCAGTCAAGCATTCAGGGTGGGATTAAATTGGATTAGACATTGGCTTTTTGGGAGAAGCCAGAGAATGGTAGTTGATGGACACCCTGGTTTGGTCTCTGTCCTTTTGGCTTTTTGTTTCTGTTTTTCTCTATCTCCCTGCTGTCCTTATGCTTCTCTTACTTTGCTCATTTCAATATCCTTGAAAGTTAATTAAAATGTCCGTAAGCATTTTTGACTTCCAAAGAACCTTCAATCACAAAAACGTCAAGCTCCAACACAGCAAACCTTGGAGGAAAAAGCCTGCTTACATTTACCCTATCTATACCCCTCATAATTTTATATACCACCATCAAATCTACCCTCATTCTCCTATGCTCCCAATCATCTGGGTATAGTGAAGATGTTAAAGGGCGCAGAAAAGAATAACGAGGATGTTATCCACATTGGAGGATCAGTGACATAAGGAGAATGGATAGGTTGGGACATAGTTTCCCATATTACATTGGAAGCTAAGGGGTGACCCTTCGGAGGCTTATAAAATCATGAGGGGTATTGATAAAATGATTAGTCAGTATTTTTCCAAGTGTAGGGGAATCTAAAACTATAGGGCATGGATTTTAGGTGAGAAGGGAAAAATTTAAAGGGGATCAGAAGGGCATTTTTCCATATAGAAGGGGGTGGTGGGCACATGGAATGAGCTATCAGAGAAAGTGTTAGACGCAGGTACGATTACACCATTTATAAGATATTTGGACAAGTACATGAATTGGAAAGGCTTAAAGGGATAAGGGTCAAATGCACAGAAAAATGCAGGAGGACACCTAAGAAGGAAACCAGGAGGTTTAAGAGAAGGTATAAGATTGCCCCCAACCTTTGTTATGCCATGGACCTACAAGGTGTCCATGGAAACGCTGCTCTGAGCAAACGAGGTGAAGGGAAATCCCAAGGGCTTCTACAAATATATTAAGAGCAAAAGGATAGCAAGGGAAAACATTGGTCCTCCTGAAGGTCTATGCATGGAGCCGAAAGAGATGGTGGTGGCGGGGGTGGAAATTTCAAATGTATTATTTTGCATAGATATTTACTGAGATAACATGAAGTCTATAGATGTGAGGCAAAACGGCAGTGAGGTCATAACCCGTATCCAGACTACACCTGAGGAAAATTAGAATGGATAAATCCCCAGGGCCTGACAACATGTTCCTTCAGACCTTGTGGGAGGCTAAAGCAGAAATTACAGGGGCCTCAGCAGAGATATCTAAAACATCTTTAGCAATGGGTGAGATGCTGGAGGATTGGAGGACAGCTAATGTTGTTCTGTTGTTTAAGAAAGGCTCTAAAAATAAGCCAGGAAATGAGCCTGAAATCAGTATTTTTCCAGTAATCAGTAAGCTATGGAAAAGTACTCTAAGGGACCAAATACTGTATACTTGTAAGTATTTGCATAAACAGAGATTGATTGGGGATAAACAACATGGCTTTGTGTATCACGAAATGAGAAGATCTGCAGAAGCTGGAAATCCAAGCAACACACACAAAATGCTGAAGGAACTCAGCAGGCCAGGCAGCATCTGAAGATACTCTTTTCTATAGATACTACCTGGCTTGCTGAGTTCCTCCAGCATTTTGTGTGTGTTGCATGGCTGTGTGCATGGTAGCTGTGTCCAAGACTTGTACAGCTGTAACATGATGTGTCTTCTGCACTATGCGATTACTGACTAGCAAGCATATGAAAATTGTCCAATAACTAATGATTTGTAGTTCTCAGATTATTTGGTTACCAAGCGTTTGAATGGCCAAAGAGAATGGCCAGTTAGGTTTTCTGTAATGCAACATTTTCGTTTAATGGATCAGAAATCTACCACAGTGATTGTATACACCAATAAACACACTGCATGCCTTTGAGAAGGTACAGTAGAGGAATTAGGAATTTGTATCTGTCCCACATTTAACTGTAATCAACCATTAACAAATATATAAACAATTTATGCCTGGAAAAAATTGAGCACTGCATCTCCTTTGCTACTGTTTGTAGTGCTCAGCCAAAGGCTGTGTGGAGGGAGAAAAAACAATGTTTGATGTTGTACCTCAAGCACAGCTTTGAAATATTTGGACACTCTGTGGCAGTCGCTTTGGTAATTTAGGAACCTTAGTTGGTTACAAATTCTGGAAGCCTGATAGTGTAGAGAAGAAGGATCTTATTGAAGCCTATCAAATATTGAGAGGCCGTGATAGAGTGGATGGCGAGAAGATGTTCCCAAATTCAGGGCAGTCTAGGACCAGAGGGCACAGCCTCAGAATACTAGGGTGTCCCTTTAGAACAGAAGAAGAAGAAGAAAGCCCTTAACTCCAAGTGGAGTCATCGGGACGTCGTTGTGACGGTGTTTTTTTAGCAGGCTTTCTTATTTTTACAAGGCTGAGTTGCTAGTTCGACACTCAACCCAGCACAAATGGAAAGCGTGCAAGGGAGCCGTCTGGATCCGAACTTGGGAGCCTTCGTTCTGAAGTCCAGCAATGATGCCACTACACCACCACCGGCTCCTTTAGAATAGAGGTGAGGAGGAATTTCTTCAGCCAGAGGGTGGTGAATCTGTGGCCACAGATGGCTGTGGAGGCTGAGTCATTGGGTATACTTAGAGCGGAGGAATTTTAAGGCACAGTTAAAGTAAATCAGTCAAGACGGAATGGTGGAGCAGATTCAATGGGCCAAATAGCCTGTTCTGCTCCTTTATCTTATGGATCCAGCCCCCATAACTTGCAGTGCCCACAGTTCTTTTCATCATAAATATCTCAGACCACAAGCATCTCTGCCAGGCCTATGCTCTTGCTAGGAGACAACCATTCAGTGTCTTCAAACAGGTTGGGACAACAACTACTCGATATTCAAAATCAAACTGCATTGCGGGCTGAAAATTTGGTAAAAATGCTGAAGGTAGTTAATAACAAAGACCCCTCTCACTCTGGAATTTCTTCTCCTATCTCTGACTGGATAGAAGATTCAAAATCCTTAAAGCACATATCACTGTAGGACAGGATCTATTCTGCTATTACAAGACTATTTAAACTTCTTGCACAATAAGATAGATCCTTTTCCTCACAAGCTACCTTGTCGTGGCCTGGCATGTTATCGTCTGCCTGCGCTGCACTTTCTCTGTAACTATAACACTGTATTCTCAAAATCAAATCAAGTCAAATTTAATCATCATTCAACCATATATGGATATAGCCAAATGAAACAGTATTCCTCTGGGGCCAAGGTGGAAAACACTCACAGCACATTCAAAACAGCAAGCAAACAAAAACATTATTACACAAAAATACCCCACATATACAGTCCAAACCCTGAGCGACATGTTCCACAAATTGATGGTACAGTTCCCAACAAACCAGCTGTCATTGCTTTTCTTCTGTGCTATGTTGATGCATTGATGTGGTTGAATGATCTGTATGGCATGACATAAAAAAACAAAGATTTTCATTGTGCCTGAATCCTTCTATAAATCAATGACCAACTGCTCAATAGATCAAGTAGCATCTGTTATTATCTCTGTTCTTTCCTTAGAATCTGTAGAATATTTCCAGCAATTTTTGTTTCATTAATACAGAACTAAACATCTGGGTCTTTGTTTCTAATATTTTACCTTTTCACTGAACCTTCCTGTTGAAGGAGATACTTAAGTATTCTGCGAGACACAGCATGAGGCATACACAAGGAAACATCTACAGTGACCAGTTAATCTATGACCAGCGTGACTTTGGTTGGGGTGAAGCCCAGATGATCCTACGTCGGAAGACTATGTGAATCCCGCACAAAAACTCTGGAGGCTGGGAATGAGCCTTGGTGTCAGGAACTGTATGGCAGCAGAATTGTTGACAGCACCTGTATGAAAGAAATCCTTTCATGTGCTGTTATACGTGGGTGTACATAGGACTTCAAATCAAAGGTCAGCTTTATTTGCCGTGGTGTGTTGGTGCAACATGGAAGAATAAACAACATTCAATAATTGTAAAGAATAAATAATTTATATAAAAAGTAAAATTAGAGGTTTAAGTACAGATATGGAAGAAAGTGTGCATAAATACATAAATGCTGGCATGAATTTACAATATTAACAGCATTATTATTATTAACAAAAGTGGTTTGAAGTGTTTACGTTCAGTGGTGGAGGTAATAGATAGAGAGTTGTGAGGGAGGCTATCTAGAACGTTTGATCAGAGTAACTGCCTGGGGAAGTTATGCCATTTTAAAATGGCATAACGTTCTTGTTTTAGTACCCCTATAGCACCTTCTACAAAGGGTCTTTTGGAAGGAGCAGTCCGCAGGGTGGGTAGTGTCTGCAATGTGTTTTCCTGGCTGCTTTTTGTCCTGGACACCATACCATGTCCCGCAGTGACAGCCAACTGCTATTTGATTTTGACTCCTTTCGGAAGGAAGCACGGATGCATCAATCCTTGATGCTAACAGTTGAACAAGTGAGTTAGTAAAGGATACAAAGAAAGGATTAATGAGTAGGCAAGGTATCTAAGAGTTGGGTTTATTACTAGGGGTTTAGAGTACAAATGTTTGGAAGTCTTCTGAGAAAGCTCAGGTCTCCTTTGTAATTTTGATTTCTGTACTGTAATGAGGGAAGACTATCCTTAAAATCAGTGCTGAAGCAATTCAATAGATTGATTTCAGGGATGAAGTGGTTGCCCTATTAAGAGAGACTGAGTTAGTTTGACGTTTACTCATGGGACTTATGGTGATTTCATTGAGAGACAAGCAGTCTTGAAAATAATTAATGGGTTTGATGCTGAGGGATTATTTCCTTGAGCTGCAGAGAAGGTGAAACTGTTTTGTTCGGGGAATTGTAAAACTTAAGAATCGTCTACTTCAGCTGGTTGTGGATACCATTTACATTCATGATGGCAATTGATAGAATTTTGGACGTGGAAAGAATTGACATGGGAATTAGGTGAGAACGTGAACTTGAGCCGTAGTATCAGCTATGATCGTATTGACTGGTGCAGGTTGTTGACCTGATACATTGACTATCTCTTTGATTCTACAGATGCTGTTTGGCCCATTGAATTTGTCCTGCAGTTTGTTTTTTGAACTGGAATTACAGTGAGTAAGTATGTTAATTTTCCTCATGGAGTTATAGAGCCATTCTGATTGGAAATAGGTTCTTTTGCCCAAATGGCCCATGCTGACTGTGTGACCACAGTGTGACCTGTGTGGTCATCTGTGTGACCATGCTGACCATCTGGCAAGCCCCATCTACCTACATTTGACCTGTAGCCCTTGAAACCTCTTGTGTCCATGTTCTTATCCAGATTCACTAGGTTGATTCTTGGGATGGCAGGGCTGTCTTACGCAGAGAGATTGGAGAGATTGGGCTTGTACACACTGGAATTGAGGAGATTGAGAGGGGATCTGATTGAAACGTTTAAGATAATTAAAGGATTTGATAGGATTGAGGCAGGAAATATGTTCCAGATGTTGGGAGAGTCCAGTACCAGAGGGCATGGATTGAGAATAAGAGGTCAGTTATTTAAAACAGAGTTGAGGAAGAGCTTCTTCTCCCAGAGAGTTGTGGAGCTGTGGAATGCACTGCCTCGGAAGATGGTGGAGGCCAATTCTCTGGGTGCTTTCAAGAAGGAGCTAGATAGATATCTGATGGATAGGGGGATCAAGGGATATGGGGACAAGGCAGGGACTGGGTATTGATAGTGAATGATCAGCCATGATCTCAGAGTGGCGGTGCAGACTCGAGGGGCCGAATGGTCTACTTCTGCACCTATTGTCTATTGTCTCTATTGTCTATTGACATTTAAATGTTGCTAATGCGCCCACTTCAGCCAATATGTCAGGCAGCTCATTCCAAATATGTACTGTTCTTTCCCCTGATGTCCCTTTTAAATCTCTCACCTCTGATCTTAAGCCTATGCACTCTGGTATTTAGGATCCCAGCCTTTGGAAAAGACTGGGCTTTCACCCTGTATATGCCCCCACCCATGATCTTATATTCCTTAATCTCCTATTTTTTTGGAAATAAAGTCCTAGTCCATGTAACCTCTCCTTGCAGCTCAGGCTCCCAAATTCCAGTAACAACATAGTCCACTTCGAAAGATATAGTCAGACCAGAGTCAAACTCATGGTCACTATCATGGACAGTAGCTTTTTATTGTGAATTTATTTAATTATCAGAATTTAAATTCCACAGTTACATGGGACGTCTCCAGATTAATAGCCCATTGTCGATGTCAATTGTCCTGTAATCTACTTCCAAAGAATAGCCATTAGAAACACATCAATACTTAGCTACTTAATTACCAGAAAATGATTACCAGAAAATCCTGTTTTTTTGGCATAACCCATAAAATATCTGCTGTAGATTTCAAAAGCAATTTAAAAAATAATACAAAATCCACAAGGGAGAAATTTTTCAAGGACAAATTGCATTAGTTACTCATTACACATAAACGTGACCTGTTTCTTGACTGATTACAGAACTGCATTCCAGTTAAAATCAGGTTTTGATGGGCAACAAATTATTCTGTGTTCAACAACTTATGTAGAATCAGTTGCTGGGATCCATCCAATCACATCCATGACAATATTGTGCTGCTGTCTGATTGTGTGAATGGCAGCCTGTTTGAATTTGTAGAAAGCATTCATTCATATCCTTCAGGCTGGTCATCAGAATGGAAAATGGAAGATACTGAAGAGGCTAGAGTAGTTTTCTACTGTCGAAATATTAACAAAACGAAAGGAAGAAAGGTAATGGAAAAGCTCAGAGAAAGAAAAGGACACAAGTACAAGGACGATTAAACAGAATCAGTTGGGAGCGGGGGAGTGACGTGTGTGGGAGAGACAAATAAGTGTAAAATGGATAAATTCAACTAGTGGTTGGTAATGTAACATTACTGCAACCTTTCAAAATAAATTCCTATACTGTAGTTGAACAAATAAAAATGCAAAATCTGAAGCTGCATAATTTGGTTTCCATGGCGAGCATCTCAAACAGCCTCTGACAACCAAGTCCAACTCCTGGCCTTCACGTGTGGCATAGTTCTTATGTCCGGCAAAGCTGTTCTCACTGACAGGAGAAGGGGCAAAGGTGGGCCACTGGCACCTTAAAACAAGTTGCTCCGGGCAGATGGGGCTCGTTAACCACTCATCTAGGAGAGGGAAACCTCCGATTTCAAACCTCTGCTGCCTTGCGGCTATACCCGCTCACGGGAAAGGATTTGGGAGTAAACCCCGAGGAAAAATCCGGAGTCAGAGTCCCGAAGGTGGCTGACTGCTGGACCCAGCACCGGCACGGCAACTCCCGCGATGCTGCTGGCACCAAACTGATTCGACTTCCGTTGTTCCTTTGGACCCGTCATCAGCATGGAGAGGGGGGTCCCACTGCATGGGCAACAGACCGATCTCCATAGCAACTCTGCCCTGGCTTGTGCCCTGGAGAGGCCACTCCAGTGACTACCAGAGGCACAGTACCCATGGCCGACCACGACTGACGGAGGCCACACATTCTATCCAAAAAATGGCAAAAAACAGAGAAGAACATATGCAGCATAATCACCTAATTAAGGTGTATAATAATATCCCCTTAGTCTTTAATAGATAATTATGGGGAATTTTAGTGGAAGGTTATTCTTTATTTTCTGTATGTAATTAATCATTGCTTTGGACTGTCCATGTAGGATGCTACAGGAAACATTCCAGAATACTATGTAATAACGTTTACAATTAGGCACCCTTTTTAATTTAGGAATGGCACAGTTCTCCTATTGCTTTGTAAACAACCACATCAGCCTGAGAACAGCATCTTTTATTAATTCATTCTGCCCCTGTATTTTATAAGTATGGTCTCTTCACCAAAGGAATGGGTGCCTCTAAATGTATCTTTCAGGCAACCATGAAGGCTTGGACCCTTCTATTAATTTTGATGAGTAGTTCTTTTGCTATGCAAAGTATTTAGTTTTTTAAGCTGTATTAATTATACTTCTTCAATTTATTTTATTTGTAACAAAAGTTTTCATAAGTATTTAACTTTCCAAAGGTATTCCATTCTTCAATGTACCCACTCAACTGAAAGACTACATGACTGAAATATTCAGGCTAGCACGTTGCACTTATAAGACCATAAGACATAGGAGCAGAATTAGGCCATCCTCCTCAATCCCCATTCCCAGCCCTCTCCCTGTAGCCTTTGATGCCATGTCCAGTCAAGAACCTTTCAACCTCTGTCTTAAATACACCCAGCGACCTGGCCTCCACAACTATGTGGCAACAAATTCCACAAATTCGCCATCCTTTCTCCGCGTCTCTGTTTTGAAAGGGCGTCCCTCTATCCTAAGGCTGTGTCCTCTTGTCCTAGACTCTCACTCCATGGGAAACATCCTTTCCACATCTACTCTGTCTAGGCCTTTCAACATTCGAAAGGTTTCAATGAGATCTTCCCTCATCCTTCTAAATTCCAGCAAGTACAGACCCAGAGCCATTAAACATTCCTCATATGAAGTACTGATGTGAAGTATTGATCTATTATATACAGTAGGTGTCAATGATGGCCTAACCTTATACATTTTACATGAGCTAAATGAGACTTCATGCAATAAGCTCAGTAGCTAATGATTAATTTCTCAACATACCAACTGAAAGGAGAATGCAAATTATTTGTCCAAAATTCTATCAACCAATATTCCACGATATTGTTTGTTCCTGTTACTGGCCAGTCTGCAAATGTCATTGTGCATGTAAACAGAACACGGTGTTATGTGTGAAAGGTGTAGGTGAGAAACAGAGAATCTAAAGCATTGTGATCCCATCATCTTGAGCAGGGGTTGCCAACCCAGGGTCCATAGACCTCTCAGTTAATGGCGGGGGTACATAGCATAAAAAAGGTTGGGAACCCCTGACCTAGGGCGAAGTCATAAGCTAGTCATTCACAATATGGAAGCTTTTTTCGTGAGGTTGGTTTTTGAATGGGCTGGTTATGTCAGACTCCCAGGAACTGTACGTTAAACTGTCCATTGGAAACTATTCAATTCATGGCTGCTTTTAGTTCAATTGAGAAGAAATATGATGTGGCCTCCCTGGTGACTGCATCTGCAGGAAGTGCACCCAACTTCAGCTTCTGACTGACATGGACAAGGAACTGGAGCTGGATGGACCCAGATCCATCTGCGAGGCTGAAAACCTCCTAGATGAAACTTCTACTGAGGAGTTCACACCCAGAGTGCAGGCCTCAGATAGTACATAGGACCATTGAACACTACAGCACAGTACATGATGTCAGCCCTCCATGATGTGCCGACCCATATAATCCTTAAAAAAAAAGTACTAAACCCACACTACCCCATAACCCTCCATTTTCTTTCATTCATATGCCTATCCAAGAGGCTCTTAAATACCCCTAATGTTTTAGCCACCACCACCATCCCTGGCAAGTCATTCCACGCACTCACAACCCTCTGTGTAAAAAACTTACCCCTGATGTCTCCCCTAAACTTCCTTCCCTTAATTTTGTACATATGCCCTCTGGTGTTTGCTATTGGTGCCCTGGGAAACAGGTACTGACTATCCACTCTATCTATGCCTCTCATAATCTTGTAGACCTCTATCAAGTCCCCTCCCATTCTTCTACACTCCAAAGAGAAAAGCCCCAGCTCTGCTAACCTTGCTTCATATGACTTGTTCTCCAAACCAGGCAACATCCTAGTAAATCTCCTCTGCACCCTCTCCATAGCTTCCACATCCTTCCTAAAATGAGGTGACCAGAATTGAACACTCTAAGTGCGGTCTCACCAGAGATTTGTAGAGTTGCAACATGACCTCTCTACTCTTGAACTCAATCCCCCTGTTAATGAAGCCTAGCATCCTGTAGGTCTTCTTAACCACCCTATTAACGTGTGCGGTGACCTTGAGGGATGTATGGATTTGAACCCCAAGGTCCCTTTGTTCATCCACACTCTTAAGTAACTGACCATTAATCCTGTACTCAGTCTTCTGGTTTGTCCTTCCAAAATGCATCACCTCACACTTGTCCGGATTGAACTCCATCTACCATTTTTCTGCCCAACTCTGCAGCCTGTCTATATCCTCTTGTAACCTTCGACCACCTACAGCTCCATCCACAACTCCTCTAATCTTCGTGTCATCCGCAAACTTACTCACCCATCCTTCCGCCTCTACATCCAGGTCATTTATAAAAATCACAAATAGCAGGGGTCCCAGGACAGATCCCTGCGGCACTCCACTAGTCACCGACCTTCAGGCAGAATACTTTCCTTCCACAACTGCCCGCTGCTTTCTTCCTTTAAGCCAATGATGGGTGACTATCAGGAGAAATAAAGGGCATAAGCAGTTAGTGCCGGATTCCCCTGTGGCCATTCCCTTCAGCAATATGTATGTTGCTGGGGGGAATGACTTATCAGGGCACAGCAGCAGCAGCCAGACCAGAGGTACTGTGGCCAGCTCTGAAGCCCAGCAAGACTGGGTAAGGTTAGGCAAAGTGACAGGAGATTTGGACGTTAAGGGGGATAGACAGGAGATTCTGTGGCCATGAAAGAGACACCAGGATGGTGTGTTGCGTCCCTGGTGCTAGGGTCCAGGATATCTTGGAACAGCTGCAGAATATTCTCAAAGGAGAGGGCAAACAGCTAGTGGTCATAGTGCTGATGGGCACCAATGGCATAGGCAGAAAGGGGCAAGAGGGCCTCTACAGTCAGCATAGGGATTTAGGAAAGAGGCTGAAGAGATGTACCTCCAATGGAGTAATCCCTGGATTATTTCTGGTGCCACATGCTAGTCAGGGCAGGAATAGGATGATAGTACAGATGAATGAGTGGTTGCGGACCTGGTGCAGGGGACAGGGTTTCAGGTTCTTGGATAATTGGAACCTTTTCTGGGGCAGGAGTGACCTGTACAAGAAGGGCAGGTTGCACCTAAACTGGCGGGGAATCAATATCCTGGCTGAAAGGTTCACTAGTGCTGATTGGGAGGATTTAAACTAGTTTGGTAAGGGTTGGGAACCTGAGAACCTGGTCAGAAAATGGCGGGATGGAGATGAAGGTAGATGTCAGGACCAGTAAAAAGAAGCAGGCGCAATGTAATAGATACCATAGTAGGGATAATGTGTATTTTAATGCTAAGAGTATTATGGGTAAAGGTGATGAACTTTGAGCATGGGATTGTATATGGAGCTATGCTGTTTTGGCCATTGCAGAGATCTGGTTGACAGAGGGACAGGAATGAGTGCTTAATGTCCCAGGGTTTTGATGTTTTAGAAAAGATAGGGAGCTAACGGAGTACAGGGAGTTGTACTACCAATCGTCGCTGCACTTAGAAGGGATATAATTGAGGGCTGTCCACTGAGTACATATAGGCCAAACTCAAAAATAGCAAAGGTGCATGCACTCTGATGGGATTGTACCACAGATCCCCCAATAGCCACTTGGATATTGAGGAACAGATAAGCAGGCTGATTAAGGAAAGTTGTAAAAAGATTAGGGTTGTTGTCATGGGGTGGGGGGGGGGGGAGGTCTTCAACTTCCATAATATAAACTGAGACCTTCTGAGTGTAAGAGGTCTAGACGGGGCATCCAAGTGGGGTTCATAAATCAATATGTAGACATTCCAACAAGAGGAGGGACTGGACTGAGCCTGGCCAGGTGACAAACCGTTCAGCGAGTGAACAGTTCGGGAACAGTGACCACAACTCCACAGCTATAGATAAGGATAAGTATGGACCTTGTGGGAGAGTGTTAAAGTGGGGCAGGGCAAATTACAAGTGCAGTAAGCAGGAACTAGGGAGAGTTAATTGGGAACAGCTGCTTTTATGCATCCGCATCTAACATGCAGAGGGTGTTTAAAGACTAAGTGCACAGAGTTCAGGAGAGGTACGATCCTGTTCAAAGGAAGGACAAGGATGGCAAGGTAAGAGAACTGTGGATGCTAGGAGAGGTGATGAATTTAGCCAAGAAGCAAAATGAAAAGTATGTAAATCTTTGTAGGCTACAATCAAACAGAGCCCTTAAGGATTATAAAGAAGCCAGAAAAAAACTCAAGTAGGAAAGCCAGGAGGGGCCATGAAAAATCCTTGGCACGTAGGGTTAAAGAGAATCCCAAGGCATTTGATACATACATCAAGAGCAAGAGGATAACTAGGGAGAGGGTGGGATCACTCAAGGATAATGGAGGAGCATTTGGCTGGATGTGGAGGATGTTTTTAAAGTCCTAATCAGTATTTACCAAAGAGAAGAATATGGAGGATAGGGTGATCAGTGCTGAGCATATTGATTTGCTAGGGCTTTTCAAGGTAAAGGAGTCTCTTAAAGAACATTAAGGTGGATAAGTCCCCAGGGCCTGATGGGATATTCCACAGGTATTTGAGAGAAGCAAGAGAAGAGACTGTGGGGGCCCTGACCGATATCTTTGTTTCCTCTCTAGCACAGGCAAGTACCCAGAGGACTAGCATGTAGCTAATGTAATTCCAGTATTCAAGAGGAGAAGCAGGGATAATCCTGGAAACTATAGACCAGATGAAACTCACGTCAGTGGTAGGGAAGTTGCTGGAGAGAATTCTTAGGAAAAGGATTTATGAGCATTTGGAAAACCACAGCCTAATTAAGGAGAGCAAGCATTGCTTTGTGTGGGGTAAGCTGTGTCTCATTAACTTAAGAGTTTTTGATGAGATGATGAGGGTGATTGTTTAAGGTAGAGCTCTGAATGTTGTTTACATGGATTTTAATAAGGCATTTGCCAAGGCCCCTCATCCAGAAGAGATTCTGCAGATGTTGGAAATCCAGAGCAACACATACAAAGTACTGGAGGAATTCAGCATCTGTGGAAATGAATAAGCAGTCGATGTTTAGGACTTCATCAGGACTGAAAAGGAAGGGGGAAGATGCCAAGATAAGAAGGTGGGGAGAAAGGAAGGACAAGCTAGAGGGTGATAGATGGTGCAAGATGGGTAGGGGAAGGGTTGAGGAAAGAGGCTGGAGGTAATGGGTGGGAGAGGCAAAGGGCTGGAAAAGAAACTGTTGCTTCAGAAGATTAAGATGCATGGGGCCCATGATGAATTGGCATTTGGATTCAGAAATAGCATACCCATAGAAAACAGAGGATGGTAGCCAGAGGCACTTATTCTAGTTGGAAGACTGTGATTAGTGGTGTTCCACAGGGATCTGTACTGGGACCTCTGCTGTCTGTCATGTATATAAATGTTTGGCTGAAAGTGCAGATGGGTGTGTTAGTAAGTTTGCAGATGGTATGATGATTGGTGCCTGGGATGGCGGTAGAGACCAACGTATTAGAGAATTTTTTGAGATGTTTAGATGGGGACATGAATGTGAGGAAAATGGAAGAATATGTACTTTGTGTAGGCAAAGGAGATTAGTTTAGATAGCTATTTGATTACTAATTTAATTGGTTTGGAAACCACATTGTGGGCCAAAGGGCCTGTTCTCTCTCTGTACTGTTCTAAGTACAGTGATTAAATTCCTTAATGATATAAATCAGAGATCCATCAATGAGAAATGGAGAAATTGTCCACTGTACTGGACTTCAGTTAAAAATATTACATTTTTGGACTATGAGTTGTAGAATTTCAAAACTGGACTGCCTACGATGAAAAATAGGGAAAAGTTCTTAAACAAATGCATGATATTCCTAATGAAACACGTAGATTCTCATTTCAGGTATTGCTATGTCAAACCGAAGATTCATTGTGATAAATGCCACTGAGTGAATGTTATTAATGCACTGCAGTACCCGTGAAAGCAATTATCTTTCCACTACATTTGCAGTTATGACATATGATCCTTCTGAATTGTGCAAATGCACATATTCAAAAAGAAACAGTTCTGTCAGAAGGGCCACAACTTAAATTTTAAATGAGCTTTCAGATTGTTTTCAGAAATTTTCATTTTTTTTCAGGAAGGAACTGCTTAAGAAAGACACAATGAAATACACATGGTTGTTCAAGTTGGTTCTCTCTCTAATCTCTGGCTGAAGAAATTTACTAAATTTTATTAAAATAAGCATAATACAGATATCTAAATGAGACTTTAAAAAAAGATTCCTTATTTACTGTGATTGGATTTTAAGGGATTGCAAAAGGCTGGGGCAACTGCAAAAAGATGCAAAAACTTTAAAAAAAATGATTGATGCAAATGTTTAATCGACTATATGTAAAGCATGAATTTTCCCGTTACAAAGGAAATATCAAAAAGGTACAAGTCAATGCAGATGTTATTTAAATAACTAAAATGCCATTGAATAAGTCTGTACAACATAAGATATGTAAGTATCTCTAAGCATATGAGGGGTGATTGATATGTTCGTGGCCTAAGGTAGAAGGAGTCAATTTTTGAAAACCCAACACATTTATTTTTCAACATAGTCCCCTCCTACATTTATACACTTAGTCCAGTGGTCATGGAGCATAAAGATCTTGGACCTCCAGAAAGTGTCCACAGATGGGTGATTGATAAATTCATGGCCTAAGATAGAAGGAGATGAGTTATACAGCTCTAGTTACATGCACATGCAGTTCAACTCTTTGAGTGATTATGCAGAAAGTTTGAAGTTAATAACTCATCTCTTTCTACCTTTGGCCATGAACTTATCAATCACCCGCTGAGTTAACTTCAAATTTTCTGCATAATCACTCAAAGAATTGAACTGCTTATGCATGTAATGAGAGCTGTATAACTCATCTCCTTCTACCTTAGGCCACGATCTTATCAATCACCTCTGCTATGGACACTTCCTGGAGGTCCAAGATCTGTATGCTCCACGACTGCTGTGTAAATGTAGGAGGGGACTATGTTGAAAAATAAATGTGCTAGGTTTTGTAAAACTGACTCCTTTTACCTTAGGTCACGAACATATCAATCACCCCTTGTATAGTATCCTACAATAATGTAAGCATTAGATTTCAATGTGGTGCTTTGTATTGTATATTTAAATAGTCTTTGCTTGTCATTGTATCAAAGTTTGTTGAAGGACTGAAATTTGAGGCTACTAATTGAGATCCATATGTTTACACAGTGCTCTGGAATGTTTTGAATGCTCTGTACTTGATAAAGAAATTACATGTTTTTCCTTCTGCAGAATGCACAAAAAGACTCAGGTATTTTATACTTTTTATTGGCATCTGGATATTGTTGACAAAGTCAGTATTCATTACCCATCTGAACTGTTATGTAGAAATGGTTTAGAACAGGGATCTTTTACATTCTACTTAATTTATTGCCCCTTTGTGAAATGTGCAATATTGCTAAATCATAGGCATGCCATTAGTTATTGCTAACAAGCTCAATTAAAGCAATCGTAATTGTCCATGTGACAGAGGATTGCTATTTTCAACACCATCCTTAACTGATCTTGAGAAGGTACTGTTGAGCCACCTTTTTGATTGGGAGCAGAAAATAAAGAATCAGCAATAGGTTTCCATCGTTGATGATGTCCTCACCTGTATCGGCTCCATTGCACAGACATCCGTGCTCTCCCCATCTTCCAGTCACCTTAAAAGGAAAAGTTCCTCTTGTCCTCATCTACTACTCCATGAGCCTCCCAATCCAACACATCTTCTGCCATCTTCAATGGGATCCTCCCACCAAACACATCTTTTTCTACACCCCCCCCCCCCCCCCCCGGGCAATCTCCCTCCTGGCACATACCTTTGTAAGAGTCAGAAACGCTACACCTCCATTCAGGGTGCTGAACGGTCCTTCCAGGTGAGGCAACACTCCACCTGCAAATGTATTGGGGTTGTCCATTGTATCTGGTTTTCCTGGTGTAGCTTCCTCTAGGTTGGTGAGACCTGACATAAATAGGGAGACCCTCTACTCCATCCACCAAAAGTGGAATTTCCCAGTGGCTAAGCGTTTTAGTTATTATTCCCATTCTCATATGTCAGTCCATGACTTCTTCTTTTGCCACAATAAGGGCACTCTCAGGGAGGAGGAGCCACAACACCTCTTATTCTGTCTAGGTAGCCTTTGAACTGATGGCGTGAACATAAATTTCTCTTTCTGGTAATTTTTCCCCTCCCCATTCCCTCTTCGATTTTCCACTCTGGCCTCTTACCTTTTCTCTTCACCTGCCTATCACCTCCCCCCCACTGCCCCTCCTTCTTCCCTTTCTCTCATGGTCCATTCTCCTCTCCTCTCCAGATTCTTCTTCTCCAGCCCTTCACCCTTCCCTCCCACCTTCCAACTAGTCCTCCTCCTCCCTCTCCCTCCATTTTTTGGTTCTGCTATCTTCCACCCTTCCTTTCCAGTCTTGATGAAGGGCCTCAGCCTGAAATGCCACCTGTTCATTCATTTCCATAGATGCTGCCTTACCTGCTGAGTTCCTCCAGCATCGCGTGTGTGTGTGTGTGTGTGTGTGTGTGTGTTGCTTTAGATTTCCAGTATCTGCAGAATCCCTCCTGTTTCAAGAACTTCCTTGAGAGCCTGCGGGTTTGTTTATCTATTTATTTACTGATGATTTATTGACATACAGCATGGAGTAGGCCCTTCCGGCCCTTTAAGCCCTGCTGCCCAGCAATCCCTCAATTTAATCCTAGCCTCATCACTGGACAACTTGCAATGACCAATTAAGCTGCCAATTGGTACATCTTTGAAAACCAGAGCACCCGGAGGAAACCTACATGGGAGAACATATACACTCATTACAGGGAATTAAATCTGGGTTGTTGGTACTATAAAAGTGTTGAGCTAACCACTATGCTACTGTGTTGCCCCAGGTTCTGATATACTTGCTGTCTAGGTGGCAGTGGTTCTGAGTTTGGGCAATGCCGCTGGAGTAGCCTAGGTGAATATCTGTGATAAATGTTATAAATGGATACATCTTGCTGCAGTAGTGTACTGGTGGCAAAGGTCCTAAATCTTGATTCTTTGTTGGAGATGCTCATTTCCTGGCATTTAGTTGGCAGGAATATCAATTAGCACTAACCAATCTGTGCTTTGCATTGTCTGGTTCTTCTATATTGCTAGAGGAGGACATGGAAATGAACATTATGCCGCCATCAAAATGTGTTCCTGCTTGTAACATTGTGATGGAATGAGGTCAATGGTGTAGCTAGAGATGGTTAGTCTTCAGGAGACTGGGATGATTGACCTCTTTTAACCAATGCCATTTGGTTTGATGTGTAACTCCAATCATTGCAGTGCTTCCTGCTTTGTGTATATTTATCCTAAGGCTTCACAATGACAAATTGTCAAACTCTGCCCATGCTATCAAGGACAATCACTTTCGCCTTGGATTCAGCAGTCAGAACCTTGCATTGAAATATTTGGAGTCTAACTAGTCCTGGCAAAATACAAACTCTGCATCAGTGAGCAGACTACTGCTCAGTATTGCCACTTTAATGGACTGCCTACAATGTACTTATGACTTCCATTGTGATTGAGGAAAAAGCTGGCTGCAAGTTTGTCAGACTGGACTTGTCCTGCTTTGGTGCAGACAGAACGTACCTGTGTAATTTTCAGCAAGATGCCAGCATCAACCAATGTTAGAAGTTGGTCATTGATACCTCAACAGGAACCTATAGGTTGCATTTATCAATGGAATTCTAGTTCAGTGGTAAAGATGGGTATTGTAACAAATGGAAGAAGGCAAAAGAATTTAAAGACCCTAAGTAATACAAATAAAGATCAATGAAAGGCCATCCAGATGGTGAAATCCACTTGTTATTTTCACTGCTATTAAAAATTTATTGTCCATTTTATAACCTGAATTATTGGATCAAGACTACAGTTAAGATCTATCAATAATATGTTGGGTCTGGACCTTCAAGGTGACCCAATTCAATTTCAAAACTGTATAGACTGACAAAGTGCAAGCACCTAGCTGTTCAGGATTTAAATACTGGGTGATGTTGGAAAGCCACACAAATATTATACAACATGAACTGTTAGAAATATGTTACCTGGGAGGGAATTGAAGAGGACGGTAGTTTTGATAAAAGGTAATGTTCAGAGTAATCAGAAAGGAAGACCCAGTCAGGCCAAGAAGTTGAAGAATTGTAGTTACTCAGCCACCACATTCACATTGAATATCGAGTCTCTCTCTGGAAAATCTCATTTTCCAGCACTTGGTCTTTTGGCCTTTGTGATTCAAGTGCTTGATACTTGCACCACCACCCATTCAGACAGTACATTCTGGATTCCAACAGTCGTGGGCCAGTGGTTGAATGAGTCTTAAAGCAAACAAAAAAATTGAGCAGCCTTAGGGAAAGAGAAGAAGGCGGCAGCTTCTTAACATAAAAGTTAAAGAACTGTGTTGCATGTGGCTCAAGGGAAATATAATTGCCTACCTATTGTCTGATTTTTTTTTATCCCTCAATTTTAGCAAGACAAGTGCAATTAATCAGTTGCATTTGTCATTCTGTCTGATCCACAGAAAGCAGGATGAGAGTTGGAGACAGCTGGTTTGAGAAAGTACTACCATAATCTGACAGATAATGTAATAAAACAATCCCCTCTGCCTAATGATTGCTATAAATAATTAGTTGATTAACAACAAATAAAGAACATGCTGCTTCCTCATGGATTGGATAACAGTGGACCTCAGTTTTCAGGCTGACCACTTAACTGTCTGTAAAGTTGAACAAAACTCTTTCACAGTAAACTTGCACTTTACCCACCTCAGTATTTATTGATTACATAGACCAGATACTTCGTTTTAACCTATGTCCGCAGAATGCATCATGTTGCACAAGGAGTAGTGGACTTGTAAAGAAAATGCATTTAATGAAGACAACTGTAAGGGGGGGGGGGGAGGAGAACCTTCTCACATCCATTAATTAATTGGGCATTGAGGATGAGGCTAACAGGTTTTGTGAGTAATATGGCACACAACTGCCCATTTGTCTTGCCATGTAGGCTGGTAAGAGGTAAAGGTCATGCTTCTGATGTTTTTCCAAAATTCTCTTTTTTTTAAATGGTTGGATTCTAATGAAATAACTGAAGCCAAACAGTTTAGCAACAATTTTAAGTGAAGTCTGCCAGACATCAGCAGTTTAATTGCTTGTTCATCAGTTTAAATGAAAAGTCACCGACCTGAAATGTTAACTGTTTCTCCACCAAAACGTGCTGCCAGATCTGTTGAGTATTTTGGGTATTTTCTGCTATTTTTGTCAGATTTGCTACATTTAAGATGTTGCCGTTTGAATAAATGATTCAATCAAATATTCCTGGCAACAAAAAGTACAATGATAAAGCATTATTGGAAGTTCGAAGTAAATTTTTGCAAGTATGAATATGTCAGGCATTTTCTTATGGGCATTTACAGGAAAATAAAGAATTCATGAGAAACTATAAATGATAAAGACTGAAACAACCAATGTGCAAAAGAAGACAAAATCATGCAAATCATACAAACTGTAAATATATAACATTGGGAACATGTTGGAAAGTCCTTGAAAGTGAGTATTGGCTGTGGAGTCAGCTAAGCATTGAGGCGGGTGAAGCTGTCCACACTGGTTCAGGAGCCTGATGACAGAGTAATAACTGCTCCTGAGCCTGGTAATGTGGAACCTCCTGCCCAATAGTAGTAGCAAGAAGGGACTATGTCCTGGATGATGATGAACGCTGTTTACTTGTGACAGCACTTCTTGTAAATCTGCTCAATGATGTGAGCCACTGACCTTGCTTTTACTCAACGGCACTCGAGGAAATAAAGTAACCTCGGTGGTTTGTTTGAGGCTTTGGTTTCAAGATTCTTTCTCAGCCACCCAAATACTTCGTTGGTGCACTCCAGACAGTGGTGTAGTTCTCAGTCCGAAATGTCGACTGTTTACTCTTCTTCCATAGATGCTGCCTGACCTGCTGAGTTTGTGTGTGTGTTGGATTTCCAACTTCTGCAGATTTTCTCTTGTTTGTCGGTGGACTAATCTGGCCTTAAAGATTTTGGAAATAATTCCCAATGATTGGCATTTTTTTTATTGGGAGCTATCATAGAGCATGGACAGCTTGGTAAGAGACTTGATTTCCACATAATACTTATTAAATGTACGTCATGTATATTCTAGTGAAAGAATTGATATATTCACTGTGGGCATGCAGAATGTTAACAGGAACCTAATTTCTGAATGGACTGAGCTTACAGGCCAGCTACCGTTACATTTAACCCCAGCATGGACACGTGGCACGGATACCCCAGTCTGCCATTTAATTTTCTATAAGGGTGGTTATTAAAAAAAGCCTGCACATTAGGTCAATGAAAAGTTAAAGTGTACTAAAGCAAAATGCTGCAGCTGCTGAAAATCTGAAATACACACCACATGGAATTTAAGTGAAATCTGCATTTGGAAGTTGATGATCGAATTTCCTTAAATGTCGCCGCTGGTCACGCACTTCCACTACAACCATCCCTTTCCCAGAACCACATCACCAGTGTTAGAATATGTCGCTTTTAAAGACGTTTTGGGGGATTGGGGAGGAAAAGTCAGCGCTGAAATGTGTCTTCGTTCAAACTGCTCATATCTGCCGGGGGAAGTTCCACTGTAAACGGAGAAGATAAAAGTGTCTTGCAATAGAGAAAGAATACGTTCTGAAACCTGTTTTGTCCGCGTAGTTTTTTCCCTCAGTAAATTAAATATGAGTTTGTAATATAGAAGGCTCTGCAAATGACAGCGTGTGAGTTGGTTTTGCCGATTAACGGAGAAACCTGACTTGTTTATCCTAACGGCATCTGCGTGTACTTGCATTTCACTCTCTGTTAACAGCTTACCCAGGCAAGTCTCATATAATGCCTCCCAAACTCGCACCTGGGTCGGCGCTGCATAAGGCCAGGCTCTCCTTTCCCACCACAACCCACCCTGCCCTGAAACACCGTCACCCACTACCTTCTGTCACATATCGCGCTCCACGACGGGTGCAACTCCACAACGATTCTCCCAACTCTCAACATTTGTGCCCATGCACTTGGTTCTGAGGAACCCCGCTTCCTCAACTGTCAATCCCTTCCGCTTCCCACCCTCTCCTCCTTTACATGTCCACGTTCTGAAAACCTCAGCCACCCTCTTGCCAATCATCAATCTCCCCAACTGTCAGCCCCCTTTCCTCCCCGCCTCTTCCGCAACCCTTAACCCCCAGCAGTCCAGCTGTCCCCCGCCGCGCTCTTCTCTGCGCCCGGGGGTGACGAGTGACACCACCGGCCAGTTAACGGGCCCCAGAACCGACCCGCCTCGGACCCAATCCGCGTTATTCCGGCACGGGGCGGGACTCCGCTCGTTTGCCAACCGCGGCTACAAGAGAGCGAAGCGAGGAAATCTGTGCAGAGAGGGGTGGGTAGAAGCAGAAATCCTCTCTCAGCCCCCTTTTTTAAATCTATTTTAAAATAAACATTACCTGTGTAGTGAAAAGATCATAAAGAGGGGAGAGAGAATTCTGAACCGAATCACCATGAGATCGAGAGCATTAGAACACCGCCTCGCCGGTCTCGACGCACCAAAAGACTCACAGGAGCAAGACGGAGGCTGCCACCGGAGGGTATCTTGTTAAGTGACTGAGGGGGACGGGTCGAAGTTGGGAACAGGACACGCGAGGATCCCCAAGAAGAGGAGAAAAATTCCGAGGTAAGAGTTGGCGAAGAGATCGGACGCAGGGGGCACGCACATAATTCAGACACACAGATGCGTGACAAAAAACAGGAAGAAGCCCGTCTGTGCTCAGCTCGCACAGAGGCGAGGGGACTGTGTGCAATGCGGAGGGACTGAACCTCTCGCTCCCTTTTGGAACGGAAGGGGAGTGCAGCGACGGAGGAGGAGTAGCGAAATTAAAGGGGAGAAAAGTTGACGGCTTGTGATGTGAGACCAGGAGAGGGAGAGCCCCGTCAGGCAGCCGGAGCAGCCGTCTCCACAAACACCGTTACATGGCCGGGGTTCCGATTCTGTTAGAGCTTCTGGTTCCAGGCATCGGAGGGGGTTGAATAGAGGTGCCCACGATGCTACAGTGAGTTATTGTGTTTTTATTTTTCCCCGTCGGAAAGAAATAAAGGACAATGAAGGTTCTGCGCAGGAAGGCGGTTTTCTTGGTGCTAGGCTACGTCTTACTGGTGGTGCTGACAATGCTGCATTTCACAGACTATAAGGGCGCCAAGGAGTGCAGCCAGGTGAAGTATGTGCCCTACCCGCTGCGCTATACCGTGGAGCACCAGCGAGCCCCGGCGCCGCTCAACGCGTCCGCCAAGCGGCAGCATGTCTACGTGTTCACAACATGGCGATCCGGCTCGTCCTTCGTTGGCGAGCTCTTTAATCAGAACCCCGACGTCTTCTTCCTCTACGAGCCCATGTGGCATATCTGGCAGAAGCTGTACCCGGGCGACGCGCTCACATTGCAGGGAGCGGGTCGGGACATGCTGGGCCACCTCTACCGCTGCGACCTCTCCATCTACCAGCTCTACAACGGGGGTAACAATGTCACCAGCATGGGCATCTTCGGCGCGCCCCGCAACAAGGTGGTCTGCTCCTACCCGCTCTGCCAAGCCTACAGGAAGGAGCGGGTGGGCCTCATTGACGAGCACGTCTGTAAGAACGAGTGCCCACCCCAACATCTGGACTCCCTGGCGGCCGAGTGCCAGAAATACAGCACGATCGTGATCAAGGGCGTCCGTATCTTCGATCTTAGCGTGCTGGCGCCTCTGATGAGGGACCCTACTATCGACTTGAAGGTGATTCACCTGGTGCGGGACCCTAGGGCTGTGGCCAGCTCCCGTATCAGATCCAGGAACGGGCTGATCCGGGAAAGCTTGCAGGTCATGAGGAGCAAGGATCCCAAAGGACGACGGCTCAAGGTGTACGACGGCTACCAGAGGAGTCGGCGGGACGCGGTGGATTACCACGCCCTTAACGCGCTGGAGGTGATCTGCAGCAGCATGGTGAGGACGGTGCAAATGGCCAGGGAGCCACCACGCTGGCTCAAAGACAACTATCGGGTGGTGCGCTATGAGGACCTGGTGGAGGAGCCCATCAGATACCTGAAGGACATGTACCACTTTGTCAATCTGTCTCTCAGTCAGGACCTGGAGAGGTTCGTCCTCAACATGACCATGGGTTCCAGCTACAACAACAAGAAGCCCTTCAGTGTGTCCTCACGGAACGCCACGCAGGCTGCCAATGCCTGGCGGACCCAGCTGACCTACTCCCAGATCAAACAGGTGGAGGAATACTGCCAACAGGCCATGGACTGGCTGGGCTACCAGAAGGTCCAAACGCCTGAGGAAGTCAAGGATTTCAGCAAGTCGTTTGTGACCAAACTCCGGCTCTGAACAGTAGGACAGAGGTGATGCAGTCAACCAACCCATGAGAGGCAGAGGGCAAACCCCCAACGTGTTTGGTTTCTAAACATGCTCAGATCTAAATCTGACAGTGGGGTTCTGTCGGGGGAAGGTGAGGTGGAGGGATTTGTGAGGTACCTTCTTTCTCTGGCACACACAGACACGTTGGCATTCTTGTACACCCACAGACCTATTTGCACAATTGCCTTCATCTATACACCCACAGATGCTCAGAGTTTCCTTAGCATCGATATACACACCCATGAAAACGCTCATCCAGGCACAACTTTATATTCACAGACACACATTACAATTTCTTCCACTCCCAACATTCTAACATTATCCATACAGACTTAGCCAAACACATACTCTTCAACTGACAAAACATTAATGTACTGACACTGACATTGCTTGGTATAACTCATTCACTTTACTACTTACAGCAAAAAGCTGTTGAGATGTGAATCATCTGATGATTTTTAAGGGAAGTTTTTCATCATCAGGTGTTGACAAAGGTACAAAACATTCATTTGTTCACCGGAAATACTTGATCTTTGGGTTTAAAGTTGTTATATATGTTGCTCTATGAATACATATATGTATATATAGGTTTTGATGTCTGGTTAAATGAATAAATTGATAATTTATCATTTTTTAAAGAAAGTATTCTATTATATGATGGCATGTGACTGTAGAATTGTGAGTACAGTGCTTTACTGCCAAAGGTCAACAAATCAGGATCCTTTCTGTTCACTTTTTTTGCTCGAATGTTCTTCCCACACAAGTACGTTTGTCCTTTCCCCTACAATGTGCAAATCAAAGAAGCTGTTGCAAAATAAATCTTTTTTGACCCTTAATCTTATTCTTACTGTGTCATCGCAAGAAATCAACCCCAAAATACCAAAAAGCCTTTAAAAATAGCCTTTGTTTTGAGGATAATTGAAATTTGACATAAAATTCAGCACAACATGTTGTTCTTGTAATTACAAGAAACCACGCTGATGGGGTTTTTGTATTTTATTGAGGGTCTTTGCGACATTTACAATATGGAGTATTTTAAGGAGTTATTTGAGCAATGTGCGCCCAGAAAGATTTTTTTTTCCCATTAATGGCCAACTCAAAACATCACACAAGGGGTTTTCTGTTACATCTCTGTCACCAATACCAAAGGTATAGAATTAAATGCATTGATTCTGTATAGAAGTTATTTCAATAATGTTATTTCTAAATGTCCTTAAGTCATGGGTGGCAGCAGAATTTTGTTGGACTGTTTCAGAAGGCACAGTGCCTATTTACTGGAATATGTACAATATGTACAAGATATATACCACATCTTGTAAACAGTTTTGGAGTAACAACTACAATTTGAAAATTGAGGTCTGGGGAGAAAACACTAAAATAGAGACATACTGTAAATTTTGGTTGCTGCACTTCATTATATATTCTAGGTTGATTACTATTTGGCAAAACCAAGATGCATTTATAAGATAGTCTTGAGGTTTGGACCTAAGTATTAGATGAATGCATTCAGATAGTTAGAATGCAGGTGAAGGAAATTTATTGGGTTCCATATAGCAGGAGAACAGTGCACCTAGTGTTGACTTCTCAAGGTAAAAGTGCCTTTATCTTGCTTTGGTCTTGTAATAGTAGTATTACATTGTGCTGGACATGCTCTCACTCCTAAAAAAAATTAACCCTTATTTTATTTAAAAAAATAAACAAATGACTTTATTAGATGTTGGAAGGTTCCTTTGCCAGTGTTGTCCCGTAGAAACAAGCTGCATGATTTACCTATCCTTCCTCACCAGCCCTGTGAGGTAAATTACCACTATTGAAATGGGACCTGACCCTTAGTACTGGCCGTGAATGCTGCTTCCTCTGAAAACTATACTACTGGCTGGCTGCTGCTGCCCGGTCAGCCAACTGGTGCTTGGTTGACAACTCTCCGATTGAGCTTGTCTCCCTCATACTGCTGTCAGGCAAAATTACCTTGCCATTAGCGTGAAGAGGGAAGAGGGTCTGTGTACGGTAATGGGAAGGTTTAAGGGGATAGCTGTCAAAGAACTTCAATGATTTACTAAAGGTCAATTAAAAACAAACTGACTGCTACACTCGTTCTACTTAATACTAACTAAACCAACTATGAGAAATGATTTCATTCACCAGCTTAAAAATGCATGCACATCAGCAGATGGATCAGTAAGCACAGCTTGCTGCATGTGTTTGAGAAATCGTGTTTGAAATGAGTCTGCAGTATAGCAGCAGGTTCTCACTCTCTACCCTTTGGATAAAGGCAGTGGATTTGGTGTAAAACCTACATCTAGAAAACTGAATAAAACAATTCAGCAGCTGCCAAACAAGACAAGGTAACAACATTGTCATTTCAAGTTGTTACCATCTTGTAATGCAGAGTGGGGTGCTCATCATTAGTTTTTGTTAGTGTGATACAGAATTAAGTACTAAATTGCAGGTTTGTGCTGGAGCTGGTCCATGGACCAAGCTGCTCATTCCAAATCCTACCAGTGCAAGAAGTTGTAAATCTGGTGCTTTTTTTTTTAAAGAGTCGGGCAAAGTCTGTAAGGTCAGAGATTTCTTAATAGGACCTTGTCTGCGCTCTTAAAGTTTCAATTGCTGGAACCCCAGAAATTTAGAGGCAAGAGTCTAAACAGTAGTGCTGGTAATACTGCAGGATCAAACAGGTTGTCAGTCAATGTTCCCTCTAATTTTCTCCACAGCTGTGCGGACCAACCATTGCTCTGAGTAGGAAGTTTTAACACTGCTTGAAAACTGCACGGCACTTTATAATAACATTATATAAAAGAGAATTCCAGCTGCACAGCTACAAAAGCTATGTGCATGGGGGCATTTCAGGTACTGCTGGGCCGTGAATCTGTGCAGCTTAGAGGGAACAGTATTGTCAATGAAGTTCAGGGCATTTCAGCTGTGTTCATAGGCACCAGACCTCAAGTGGGTGTTCAAGTTTGTCATTCGACCATATACATGTACAGTATACTGCCAAGCGAGACAATGTTCCTCCAGACCAAGGAGTACAACATGATACATACAGCTTGCACACATAACACATGAAGTAATATTACCACAAATAAATTAACAAATAATAAGGTGCAGATACAATACAAGCTTCATACGTGGTGAGACCTGGGTGCTGACTGGGAGTTCAGTAGTCTTACAGCCTGGGGGAAGAAGCTGTTTCCCATCCTAACAGTGCTTGTACTAATGTAACAGTACCTCCTACCTGATGTGGGTGGTGTGGGGGGGGGGGGGGGTGGTGTAGGAGTCAAAGAGATTGTTGGATGTATTGCAAATCTGAGCTCTTTCCATTTTACATTATTGTTGGCAAATGGTCCTATGGGGGAGAAAAAAGAAATGGTTGGCAGACTTCAGTGAATGTATAAAGCTTTTAGGTATGCAGTGAATTTGTGAGTTCACTTTTAAAATAAGTAATATTGGGACTTATTAAAAGTGATATTTGATGTAATAAGACAAACTACCTGTTTAAAGACATACTTGTTGACCATAATTTCTAACCATGAATGCTGCCAACTGTGTTCGAGAATTAAATGATGAATCCCTTAAATTTTGCATCTCCATAAAATGTTGTCTTTTTTGTAACAATGTCTCTTCTCTTTCTGCCCATGCAATCTTTATGTAACAAAGCAGGAATTTGACACACACTCATGTAAAGAATGTAAATGGTTTAATAAAATAAATTAATTTAAAGTGGCAATTAAATGTCTTATTTCTTCCTATATTTACAGGTTCAGTTATTATGTCTGTAAACGAAACAACTAGGAAAACGTATATTGTAGTGCAGTTATTTTAAGTGTTGCTGGCTTGCAGAAGAATTATTGTGGGATAGGATTACTCACGTTTATAAGGGCAAGAATTTGAATTGTCATTTTTGATAGAACCCATAGATAATATCTCCTCCCCCCAAACAAGATGTATTCACCCTGATTTCAGAAGTTAACTTTAACACAAAATAATCATTATCTACTTGTATCAGTGCTATCCACTTCTGTAGAAAAATTTACCAACAATCATGGGAAGATATGATTGCCTAAGTCATGACAGGGCACATACCGAATGAATGATCAGTGCAATATTCTTCCTGAAAACTGAAGACCATATATATTTATGGAATGGTGCTTCCTTAATGGACAGATCCATGATATGTGTATATTATAACAACTTGGGACATAAGGTGGCTACTTATTGAAAATATCAAGCACACATTAATCCAAGCAGGTCTTGGGAATATTTGTTTATTTTTCTTATTATTTCTGAGTACAAATGCCAGATTATTTAATAAATACCTTCCTGTTCACTGTACTCTCTAATCGAAGGTGGGCAATGTGTATGCTTGTCATCAGGTCTGTGTAAGCTTATTGAATTAAATCTTAAGTTACAATCTATTGTGTACTTTGGTCATGAGCACATTTAAAAAAAAAGGTCTGTTTGCTGTTTAAAATCTTTTCCAGTTATAATATTTTGATTTAAAATTACCATCTGATCTCTTTTATACAGTAGTTTTCAATCAGCTAAGAGTTATTCATCAGGTGGATAACTCAATTACTTTTATTTGGATTTTGAAACATCTTTAAATTGTTGGCTTGCTTTGGGGGGTGGGGGGTGATTTCTTTGGATGAGGAACCAGAAAACTGAGAAATGCCAATGCAGCTAACTTGAGGCCAGTTAGTTTAATATCTATTGTTAGCAAGTTGCTAGTCAATAATCAAAAGGAAATAACCATTCCATTTCTTGTCTTTGTAATCTGCAAGTGATGTTTCTCCTGATTGGATAAACAGGATGAACAAAAAATATTATTTAAGAATTTGAATTATTTTACAACAGCCACCTTAATCATCAAACTGTTTTCGTCTGATGGTTGGTAGACTAATTCTTGGTACCAGTTTCTTCCTGAGCCTAGGCGGTGGATAGCCATCGCAGTGATTAGGCAAAACCTGGCAAATGGAGTTTAATGTGGGGGGGGGGGGGAATGTGAAGTTGTGCACTTTGATAAGAGGAATCAAAAGGCAAATCATCATTTCAATGGAGACTTCAAATGAGGTAACCTCTAGTTGTGCTAGTTCATGAACCATAAAAAGTTAACAGGCAGGTCCAACAAGTAGTTAAGCCAAATGGTATGTCAGCCTTCATAATTAAGTGTATGATGTTATAATATTGAGAATAGGGATGCCTTTAACAGTTTTGCAGGATGTTGATGATGTCACATTTGGAATGCTGTGTGCAGTTTTGGTCCTCTTATCTGTATCTAAAAGGAAATGGAGCTAGTCTAAAGGAGAGCCACTAGGGTAGTTTTTAGGATGATGGGGTTGCCCTATCAGAGGATAAAGAATTTGGGCTTGTATTCCTTGGAGTTCAGAAAGAATGAGAGGTGACCTGATTCAGACATATGATCTAAAGGAACTTGACGTATAGAAGTTTGGCTGTGTTCACTAGTATGTGCATCACCAATGAAGGGACATAGCCACAAAATAAGGGCTGGTCATTTAACAAGGTGCATAGAAATTTCATTCCTTAGAGGGCAGCATGTCTTTGAGGGTGGTGGAGGCCAGATCATTAGATAGATAAATGTCTGAAAGACTGAGGAATTGAGAATTATGGGGGATTATTACAAGAAGAGGACTTGAGACCAACGTAGTTCAGCCTTGGTCATAATGAATAGCAGAACAGGCTTGAGGAGTTCACTGGTCTTTGCCTCCTGTTATCTCCTTGTGCAGGGTTGTTTGTTCTGTGGATAGCTGTGGCTTTTCATTCACAGAATGAGACTTGGCAGTGAATGTGCATAGATCGTTTTCAACAACCAGGTCTTGGTCTCGAACACAAGAGATTCTGGAAATCAAGAGTAACATACAAAATGCTGGAGGAACAAAGGAGGTCAGGCAACTTCCCCCTTCCTTTCCAGTCCTGATGAAGGGTCTTGCCTGGAAACATCAACTGTTTACTCTTTTCCATAGATGCTGCCTGACCTGCTGAGCTCCTCTAGCATTTTGTATGTCTTACTGAGGTCTTAAAATCTCTGCTTAGATACTGATTAAAGGTGGTAATTCTGGCTAATATTTAACTGAGCTCCTTTGGCAGGAGTCCAATGCCAATCTTGGAAGTCAGTGAACCCATATAGTTTCAGATCTGATACTTTCCTCAGTGGTTAGTACAGAGTTATTGATGAGAGCTGGAGAACTCTAATGGAGAACAGTCTCTTTGGCCCACAATGTTGCACTGACCCTTAATCTACTCAGATCAATCTAACCCTTCACATCCACATAGAATTCCATTATTTTCTTTCACTCACGTGGCCATTTAAGAGTCTCTTAAACATACTTAATGTATCTGTCTCTACTACTACAGCTGGCAGCTCGTTCTATGCACCTACCACTCTGTTTAAAAAAAAATCCCCTAACATCCTTCCCTTATACTTTTCTCCAAACATATTAAAATAACATCCCCTCATACAAGTCATTTTCACCCTGGAAAAAGTCCTGGGCTGTCCATTCTATCTATGCCACTTATAATTTTATACACCTCTATTAAGTCACCTCTCATTCTCCTTCACTTCAAAGAGAAAAGCCCTAGCTTACTTTACTGATCCTCAGGATTTGCTTTATTTTTAACTTTACATTCCACTGGGCTCTTTCTCAAAGTCATGGTGCAAAGGTTTGTAAACTAGCAGGAATAAACATCTAGGAACTGGATTTTTTGAAATTCTATTCTACTTTATAGAAAATTTTATGGCTTCACATTACAGCAACACTTTAACAAGAAGTCCTTATGTTTTATGTGAAGTTGTTCTGTTTGACGTACTTTGCAATCTGTTATTGGCACCATATATGTGCAGTTACTAACTGCTAGCAAGAGATTCCTTTGCATACTAAGTGTTACCAGTGGTGTGTTCTGCCATAATGCCATAGATTGTAAACAAATTACATGCAGTGTTGCAATCCATTAGCAATCTACCACCACAAAATTTTAATCTCTTTCATCACTTAGCCTCTTACACATATCTATATATTAGTTATGATATTCATAACTAATTTATCATAAGTAATTAAAGAATCAACAATCTGGAAAATTGTTAGAACAAGGTCATAGAGCAGTCCAGCATGGAAATGCTCTCTTCTCACTGTTGCCATCAGGAAGGAGGTACAGAAGCCTTAGGTCCCATATTGCACGGATAACTTCATTCATCCCTACTCTGAAATAATTCCATAAGCTATGGATTCAAATTTAACTCTACAAATCATGCTCTCAGTACTTTATCTATCTATCTATTTATTGCATCTGCTACCATCACGAGGGAACTTCATTTGCCACCACTCTAAACTGGATCATTGAACACAATCTATGGACTCGCCTTCAAGGACTCTATAGCTCAAGTTCTCAGTATTATTTATTTCCTTATTGGTATTTGTCTTTTGCTCACTGGTTGCTTGTCAGTCTTTGTATTTATTTATCATTCTATTGTACTTTGATCCACTGTGATCTCAGGGAAAATGAATCTCAGGGTGGTTTTGGTGACATACACATGCTTTGATAATACACTCAACTAAGAACGTGGGACTGTGTTTGTACGGTGAGACAGATGTGAGCTGGAGGGATCTGAGAATGGTCTGTAACCAGGAGTTTCTGTAAGTCAGTATCTCTGTCAGCCGAGATTGCAGAAGTTGCTAATTAGCTACAGATTAATGGAGATCTTGGTTAACTTTAGTTCTTAGTTAGATCTTAGTTGGAGTTAGCTAATTACTACACATGCTGAGCCTCAGGACTTGATGGATTACAGAATGCCAGGCCAGAAAGGTTCAACTCTCATGCTATGAGCAATTTACAGTAGTCAAATAACCTATCAACCCACACATTTCTGGGATGTGGGAGGAAATCCATGAGCACACAAGATAAAGTGTGATCTCCTTATAAACAGCACCAGTGGTCTGAATCAAACCTGGGTCATTGAGCTGTGAGACAGCAGCTCTATAAGCTGCAGCACTGTGCTGCCCTGAAGTTTGGGTAAAATATTTTAAAAGTACCATTATATCTGATCGTATCTAACTTTGAATTGTTACCTTACATATGTAAGATTTTTATGGTTTGTGATGTTGCGGGATTCTTAGCTACTGTTGATAAGTGGTACATTTTTCCTGTTTTCCTGTCAATAGAAAATTGTAAGATTCCAGTTTCCTTCTGTGTGGAACTATTTTGTTACCATACCTCTGTTCTTTCACCTCCTGTGATTGATGCACTTCCTTCCAATAGTTTCTTCCTTCACAATGACTCCTTTGACTCTTTGGAATATCCTGAAAATGATGTGAAATGTTGGTTTGATTTCTAAAATGCACTTGCATCAAATTTCTCTGATGCAAGAATGAAAATGGTTTAAATAATAAATTTTGAATTTTAATTTTGTTTTACAGTTTTTAAGTTCGTCATCATATGACAAGTTATCTTTATGTGTTGCTCTCATCTCAACTCTGAACTGATCCAGAACATTCTGACTCACTTTCAAAGACCCTACAACTCATGTTCTCAGTATTAATTATTTTATCTTTAAAATTTTCAGTTTGTCATCATTTGTACATTGTTTATATATAGATTTTCATAACTTTGATTATACTTTCTTGTAAATGCCTGCAAGAAAACAAATCTCAAAATAGTATATGGCAAAATACACAGACTTTGATGAAGCACCTTGACTTTTCTTACAAACATCCTTGGTGGAATAAATCTTTAAAGTCACAAATATTTTCTGTCCTCTGTACAACTTTTGTCAGGAAGCCACGTAGATAACATAATCAATTTTAAACAGAAAGATTCAGTTTTTATTACATGCCTGGAAGTGCCTTTTGGGTTGAATTTTTTAAAAAAGAATTTGTTCTAGTGTGGTGTTGTTCAGAATCATGAAATTTCCCGAGGAACATTACAGCCAGTGAAGTCCTTTTTAGTGTTTTGTTAAAGCAATGCGAGAAATCTTCTGTAGGAATTTGCAGAGAATATCTGGTGATGGAGGAGTAGTTGCCATTGTCATGGCATGCAGTAAATGTCATGGTACATTAAAGTATGATGAGAACATCCATTCCTTAAGCTTCTTTAATTGCCCTTCTTTGAGCTGTGAAACAGTAATCTTCTTTTACAGTGACAACCCCACTATTGGGTGAATTATACCGGTGTATCTCAGCTATCAAAAGGATCTGCTGAAAATACACTCTATCATGTTCCTGAAATGAAGTGTAAAAATGTTATGTTAGTATGCAACAGGTTGTTGAGATTTTGAAAGAGCAAGGTGATGTTAGTTTAAAGCCCAGCATCTCATAACAGGTGCACTAAACTGATGTGTTCGTTGGCTGAGAAAAATCCAAAGAATTCAACAATAATCCATTGAAAGGGGAATTCAGTGAAAACCTGTACATAGATGCTTGACAATAGTTGGGTGGAAATATTATGATAATGACAAGAATAAAGGCAATTCATTTCTAATATTTAATATACAATGGGAAAATATATTTGTTTGCATGTTCATGGTTGTTAAAGATAAGTATAAGAACACATTTTGCTTTAGATGGGATGTTGGGGTCATTTGCAGTGTTACCATCTAATCTTGTTAGAGTGAGGAAATCAATTATTCAGTACATCTCTCTTTTTGAACTTGCCCTCCCCCCACCCACCTTAAATGCGTGCTCTCTGGTACGAGACATTTCGACTTTGCAATAAAAGATACTGTCTGTCTACTCTATCTATGCCTCTCACAGTCTCATAAATCTCTGTTGGATCTCTGCGCAGCCTCCACTGCTCCAGGGAAAACAACACAAGTCTCTCAAATCTCTCTTTATAGCACATGCCCTCTAATCTAAGGTGGCATCCTGGTAAACCTCTTCTGCACCTTCTGCAAAGTGTTGATTTAATGGGACAAATGGCCAGATTCTGCTCCTATGTCCTATGGTCTTATGAAATCAGTCCATAATGCAGCTACCAAACACTTTCTTGAACAAGGTACTGTATTTCCCTTTGCCACAGGAGGCCATTCAACTCGCTGTCCATGCTAGTTCATAGGGCATTATCATTCCTGCACGAATGTACCTTGTAAACAATTACCTTCATACTCTCACTAATTTTGCCGTCCACCTATACAGGAGTAATATGGTGGCCAATTAATCTTCTCACTCTTATATCTTTGGGATGTGACAGGAAACCAGAGGACACCAATGCAGTCACAGGGAGAACACAGAGGCAGGGTCCAGATTGCATTGAAGTTCAGGGTGGAACCCACGTAGCTGGATTTATGGGGTACAACTATGCCACTAGGAGGGTACAGGAAGAAGCAACTTTGTACTTGTGCAGTTGCATGGGTGATTAAAATTTTGTGAATTAAATTTAATTTAATTGTTTATGTCTGTGGTAGCGTGGATGGGAGGGGAATGAAAGAGGTGTAGTTAAAATTAGTAGGATGCTGTACTCAAGATTAATTACACCCCAGTCAAAGACATTTTAGTATTCAGTTTTCTCGAGCTAAAATTGGAATCTGGATTCGGAGATCTCCGCCCTGATGCAACCAAATAATGTTCTAGTTATTCACATCAATACAGTTCCCAAACCAGCTGAAACTCGGGTCCTTCAAACAATCTTCAATCCAACCAAATAGTTATTATAAGACATATGAACAGAATTAGACCATTCCATCATGGCTGATTTTATTATTCCTCTCAACCCCATTGTTCTGCCTTCCCCCGTATCCTTTAACACTGTTACTAATTAAGAACCTATCAACCTCTGCTTTAAATTTACTCAATGATTTGGCCTCCACATTGTCTATGACAATGAATTCCACAGATTCGCCACCTTCCACCTAAAGAAATTCCCCCTGATCTCTGTTCTAAAGGCACATCCTTGTATATCCTAGCTGTGCTCTCTGGTCCTAGACTTCCCCACTACTGGACACATCCTCTGCAGGTCTACTCTATCTAAGCCAGGGGTTCCCAACCTGGGGTGCCCGCACCCCCAGGGGGTGCGACAAAGAGTGGCTTGTGTCCTTGAGTGACGAATCACGAGTCATCACTCAGCCAGCTGCCAGTGTGCCTTGAGAAGTGGTAGTAACGTTTGTCCCAAGCACACTCCAGTGTCCCCGCTGCCCGAGTCGAGGGAGACACAAACTCACTCCAGTCTCCCGCTGCCCGAGTCAGCGTTGAGGAGTCTCATCAGTGTTACCTGGGAGTTACACCTCAGAGTTGAGGAGTCTCATCAGTGTTAGCTAGAAGGTTACATCTCAGAGTTAAAAACCATCTCATAATGCCAACATCTTTATGCATCCGGAATCAACCACCGAGTAACGATTTCACATTAAAACCAAACCTGTAGACAGTAGGTAAATTATTCAATTATAAAATTTGAAAAAAGCCGCATTTTGATTAAAAAGCAGTTGAAGTCATTCATTTGTATTTGGCTCAATGCATTAAAGAAGTTTTTTTAATTTCAAAGGTTTTTTTTCTCTTAAAAGGTTTTTTTGTTGAATTGTTGATAATTTTGGATAGTGTTAGTTGAGGAGGTATCATGGTTAGCATCAAGGACTTTGAATCGTGTTCATATTCTCCGGTAATCATCGGAAACAGGTGTGTAAATTCAGTAGAGAGTAGCCTAATAAGTCATGTCACGTCCTCGTAGCATTTCCACCTGACGATTTATCTTGGCGTAACCACAGATAATATCGTAATATAATATTCGAAAGCGTACTTCTCGCGATACTTTGCTATAGGCGTGTCTGGTTGAGTAAAGCAGATCCCTGACTTAGTCAGATAGTTTTTCTCATATTAGCTCATATTTTTCTCTTTACCCTTAACCCTTCATGATGTCAAAAAGAAGGAAATGGAATGATGACTATGTGTGCTTTGGTTTCACTTGCACAACAGGAAATGATGGCTTGCATAAACCCCAGTGCATTCTTTGTAGTGTTGTGTTTTCCAACTCAAATCTGAAGCCATCCAAGCTTCAAGAGCACTTCAAGAACAAGCATGGCGGAGCTGATGTTGAAGGACATGATGTTGAGTCATTGAAAATCAAAAGAGCTCGTTTTGATTCACAAGGAACTCTTCCAGAGTTAGGTTTTGTTTCTGCTGAAAAACCAGTACTTCTTGCTTCAAGTGGCATATAAAGTGGCCAAATCCAAGAAGCCCCAAACAATTGCGGAAGATCTCATCAAGCCATGTGCACTGGAAATGGCAACAATTATCCTGGGCAAAGAAGCAAAAAAAAAATTTGAACAGGTGCCCCTGTCAAATAATGTCATTCACAGTCGAATCAGTGATCTGAGTGAAGATATTTTGGATCAAGTCATCTCAGATGTCAGAGCTAGTCCTCTTAAAATCTCTATTCAGTTGGATGAGTCAACTGATGTCTCCAGTTGTAGTCAACTCATCACATTAGTGAGGTATGTCAATGATGGTGCTGTAAAGGAAGATTTCCTGTTTTGTAAAGATCTGAAAACAAACACAACTGCAAAGGATGTGATACAGCTGGTGAAAGACTTCTTTGCCAAACATAATTTAGTTATCAAAGTCATTGGTTCTGTTTGCACTGACGGGGCACCTGCAATGCTTGGAAATAAAACTGGCTTTTCTGCATTGATGATAAAGGAGATTCCAGACTTGCAAGTTACCCATTGTTTTCTTCATCAGCATGCTTTGGCATAAAAAAAATTGCCTCCAAATTTGAAGAAAGTCCTTGATACTTGTGTGAAGATCATCAACTGGATCAGGGGGCGTGCTTTGAACCATCGCATCTTCAAATCATTTTGAAGATCTGGGAAGTGAGCATTCAGTTTTGCTTTTCCACACAGAAGTCTGTTGGTTGTCACAAGGACAAGCTTTAACCTGCTTCTCTGAACTGCGGGAAGAAATCAAAGTTGTTCTGGAGGAGCATGAATGTAATCTGGTTGGGGCAATAGAATCACAGGAATTTGCCCAAATGCTGGCTTACTTAGCTGACATTTTCACTCGTATGAATGACCTGAGTGTTTCTCTTCAAGGAAAAGGGATAAACATATTGAAGGCTTGTGAAAAGTTGAATGCCTTCAAAGAAAAGTTATGTCTTTTGTGTCGAAGGATGGAAAGAGGCAGTCTCTCAAATTTTCCTTCACTAGAAGAGATGGTTGATGATGCTGGATCCATAACTTCTACTGTGCGTGAAGAAATTGTGACTCATTTGGAAATGCTGTCAGAATCGTTTGATGGATATTTTGCTGAGGAGACCTGAAGATTTCAGAAGAATGGATCATGAATCCATATTCCTACAATTTGGACAAAATGTCAGATGATGAAGAGCTGAAGGAAGATCTTATTGATTTGCAGACAAATTGAACTCTTGAAATGCAATTTGAAAGCAAGACTTTGGAGGAGTTTTGGTGTGCAGCACTGGATATGTTCCCAAGACTTAGTGGAAAAGCACTCCGAGTCCTCATTCTATTTGCAACAACATACTTGTGTGAATCTGGATTCAGTTCTCTTTTGTCAATCAAGACAAAATCTAGGAATCCCTTGAATCCACAGGCAGACCTGCGGATCACAGTCAGCAAGAAAGTTCCATGTTTTGACAAAATCATAAATGAGAAGCAGGAGCAAAGAAGTCATTGAATTTTATGTTCACAATTGGGATTGATTTTACTGTTTACAATTTTTTCTGAATAAATTAGAATCTCATTGCTCAATTTATGTTTGCATTTTATGTACTGAGTTAAAAGCTTTTTTTTAAGTTCAATTTGTTCACCCGCAGTATTGCATGTGGTTCAATTTGTGGTTCAAAAATTCAGAATTAGACTTCTTCATCTTCCAATGTGATATACTTACTTTTGTAGGGGGTGTGAACACTAATCAAACATTTCCTAGGGGTGTGGGTCATAGAAAAGGTTGGGAGCCACTGATCTAAGCCTTTCACTATTCTGTATTAAACCCTCCCCAACATTTTTCTAAGTTTCTGTGAGCACAGACTCAAAGGTATCAAATGCTGTCACTGGCTGTCTGCATCAATCTGTCTGTACTTTAAGTGCTGAGAAATTGTTGGAATGCAACTTTGCTTTGTCATTTTAAAATAACCCCCAAGTTAGACATTTTGTGCTGGCTCAAGGCATGCTTGAACATTGCTATTAACAGCATCCTCTAGAGTGACAGATCTTTCATTCTTCGGAGGATAATGAATCTGTATTTAACATTTCAACATAGAAAAGACAAGGTACCTCATAGTATTCCATAACGCCTGCAACTGAGAGTTTGCTAATTGTAGATGAGAAGAAAAAATGTAATGTTTTGGTAAATGTTGTACTATTGTGTGTAGTTCTAGGCACCACACTACAGAAATGATGTGACTAAGCCAGTAAGGGTGCAGAAAGAATCAACAAGGATGTTGTCTGGTTTGGAGGGCTTGAGTTCTTTGGAGCAAAGGTCGGCAGGAGGCATATAAAATTACAAAAGGTATAGGTATAGTAGAGAGCCAGAGCATGTTTCCCATGTTAGACATCTGTACAACTAGAGGACAAAGGTATAAAGTGAGAAAGATGAGGCTTAAAGGGGATCTCAGGGTAGTTCTTTCACACAAAGAATAGTTGGTATCCAGAATGAAGGAGAATCTCATTGAAGCTCACTGAATATTGAAAGGCCTAGATAGGGTGGACATGCAGCAGAGGATGTTTTCAGTAGTGGGGGAAGCCTAGCATCAGAGAGCACAGCTTCAAAATAGAAGGGTATCCCTTTAAAACAGAGATGAGGTGGAATTTCTTCAGCCAGAGGGTAGTGAATTTGCAGAATTCACTTCCACAGATGGCTGTGGAGGCCAAATCATTGGGTATATTTAAAGTGGAGGTGGATGGGTTCTTGATTAGTAAGGGCATCAAAGGTAAAAGGGAGAAGGCAGAAGAATGGGATGGGAGGAAAAGCAAATCAGCCGGGATTGAATGGCAGAACAGACTTGATGTACTGAATGGCCTAATTCTGCTCCTATGTCTTAAGGTCAAGAATGGGGTGAGTGAGGCAGGAATAGTAGCAACACTTACGAGATACGTGAATAGATACTTGAGTAAGCAAAGTATGGACGGGTTTGGTAGAAGTACAGACATGTGGCATTAATATAAATATACATGATGGTTGATTATAGGTGCAATAGGACAAAGAGCCTGATTTTAATGCTTCTTTCACTGCCAGATAAGTGAAGTCTTGGTGCTTATTGACGAGTTCAGTGACAAAGGATTTTGACAAACAGTTATGGCTGCCATCTCAGGAGCTATCCCATAGTATCCACTGTGTCTTTCTTTCACAAGGTCTATAATTCTGTGCTGACTGCTGTCCAAAGGACTTGGGGCCAGAATATTTTTTCTTCCGAGAGAACTTTTCCATGAAGGGTAGGTAGTGTGGCAGTCCAACTGAATGAAATGTTGAGTGGCATGAGGCCAGGCCCATCTTTCACGACACTGGGGTTGTGTAAAACCTCAGTACATGTGTTTATGTACTTGGATTTTACACGCAACTTGAAGGAGTCAAACACGAAGGAGGGCATTAGGATAATGGTAATGATAATGATAATGGGTAAGCTTTTTCTCCTAATTCCTGGAAACTTGCACATCACACCCATCAGACGCATTGTCTTGTATCACCAAATGGGTTGGGTGACTGCTGTGATAGAGCATCAGGGTTTGGGCCACATCTGGACCTCATCAGCAACACTGAGAGCATTTCACACTCAATGACAAGGTAATTGCTTGCTATCGAAAAGGAGCATCACTGCCACATTCCCAATTTTTGTTGCGCCTCGTTTAACAGCTCTAGCCAATTTTTGTTAAACTTCTTGGCCCCTCTGAACCAGATCCTCTGCACCTTCAAATAATGCGACTTGAAAGTAAAGGAATTTGCCAAAGTGAGCCTCACTCTTCCTGTGGTTGTCTCTGGCCACCCACACACTTCCCCCTCTTAGATCAAGCAGAGGGTGGTTCTGCATGCTGGTCAGTCTGTGCACCAACCTTGGATCAGAGTAGAAGACAATGATATCATCTGTATACGGGGAGGCTTTTATCTCCATGTCTGCCTGGTATTGTCACCCCTCTTATGTTTGGTTCCTTCCTGATGGATTTGGAAAGTGATTCCACGCAATATACAAGCAAGACTGGAGAGTGGGCACCCTTGCCTGACTCTAGACTCGCTGGGTAAGTTATCTGTTTCCTACCAAGTGATTTGGATTGCTCAACTGATAGTTGTACAGAGAAGTTGAATCCACTTCCTGATTCATTTTCCAAACCCTATTTGAGCAAGCATGTCCAATTTGTGTGCATTTCATATAATCATACAACAATTACAGCACGGAAACAGGCCATCTCGGCCCTTCTAGTCCGTGCCAAACGCTTACTCTCACCTAGTCCCACCGACCTGCACTCAGCCCATAAACCTCCATTCCTTCCTTGTCCATATACCTATCCAATTTTACTTTAAATGACAATATCGAACCTGCCTTTACCACTTCTACTGGAAGCTCATTCCACACAGCTACCACTCTCTGAATAAAGAAATCCCCCCTCGTGTTACCCCTAAACTTTTGCCCCCTAATTCTCAAATCATGTCAGCTTGTTTGAATCTCCCCTACTCTCAATGGAAAAAGCCTATCCACATCAACTCCATCTATCCCCCTCATAATTTTAAATACCTCCATCAAGTCCCCCCTCAACCTTCTATGCTCCAAAGAATAAAGACCTAACTTGTTCAACCTTTCTCTGTAACTTAGGTGCTGAAACCCAGGTAACATTCTAGTAAATCTTCTCTGTACTCTCTCTATTTTGATGACATCTTTCCTATAATTTGGTGACCAGAACTGTACACAATACTCCAAATTCGGCCTTAACAATGCCTTTTACAATATTAACATTACATCCCAACTCCTATACAATGCTCTGATTTATAAAGGCCAGCATACCAAAAGCTTTCTTCACCACCCTATCCACATGAGATTCCACCTTCAGGGAACTGTGCACCATTATTCCTAGATCACTCTGTTCTACTGCATTCTTCAATGCCCTACCATTTACCATGTATGTCCTATTTTGATTATTTCTACCAAAATGTAGCACCTCACACTTATCAGCATTAAACTCCATCTGCCATCTTTCAGCCAACCCTTTTAACTGGCCTAAATCTCTCAGCAAACTTTTTAAACCTACTTCATTATCCACAATGCCACCTACCTTAGTATCATCTGCATACTTACTAATCCAATTTTCCACGCCATCATCAAGATCATTAATGTATATTACAAACAACATTGGACCCAGTACAGATCCCTGAGGCACACCACTAGTCACCAGCCTCCAACCTGACAAACAGTTATTCACCACTACTCTCTAGCATCTCCCATCCGGCCACTGTTGAATCCATTTTACAACTTCAATATTAACACCTAAAGATTGAACCTTCCTAACTAACCTTCCGTGCGGAACTTTGTCAAAGGCCTTACTGAAGTCCACATAGACAACATCCACTGTTTACCCTCATCAACTTTCCTAGTAACCCCTTCAAAAAATTCAATAAGATTTGTCAAACATGACCTTCCACGCACAAATCCATGTTGACTGTTCCTAATCAGACCCTGTCTATCCAGATAACTATATATACCATCTCTAAGAATATTTTCCATTAATTTACCCACCACGGACGTCAAACTTACAGGCCTATAATTGCTAGGTTTACTCTTAGAACCCTTTTTAAACAATGGAGCCACATGAGCAATACGCCAATCCTCTGGCACCATCCCCGTTTCTAATGACATTTGGAATATTTCTGTCTGAACCCCTGCTATTTCTACGTTAACTTCCCTCAAGGTCCTAGGGAATATCCTGTCAGGACCCGGAGATTTATCTACTTTTATATTCCTTAAAGGTGCCAGCATTTCCTCCTTTCAGTTAAAGGCCTTTCCTGGCCTACACTGATCATGAAGGCAATGGTATCCTTGAGCAATGCAAAGCTATCAGTTTTCTGACAGATATGGGTGGGTCAGCTGTCCCAGCATAGACTCGATAAGTGATCACTCTGGACCAGAGGCTGAATCCTAAATTCTTGATGTCTGCTTTCTTGAAGTCCTGACATTTGCTTTCTTCCTCTTTTTCTTGTAGATTAGGGTGAGAATGCCCTTCCTTTTGTATCCTGGCACACTGCCACCCAGAACATAAGCTTTGTGCATTACCAGCAGGTCTGGGATAATTGAATTCACTTTTTGGAACATTGTAGTCCTTTTGCTATTGATGGAAGAATCCTAGGATCTAGAGCTGAAGGAATAGCAATGTGCTTCCAAGTCAGGATATGTTGGGGACCTGCAGGTCGTGGTATTCCCATGCATCTGCTAACCTTATCCTTGCGAGTGGTGAAGGTTGGGGACGTACTGCTGGGATAGCATAGGTGAGAAACCGTGACAGCAGTGTGCAGGTGGTGGAAAGACTGAATAACTAAGGAGATGGAGAATGGGTGGCCAATCAAGCAGGCTGCTTTATCCTGATTAGTGTCAGGTATCAGGAGCATTGTTGAAGTTCACCTCTTTCAGGCAAGTGGCAACCATACTGTCACAGTCCTGGTTTGTACCTTGAAGGTGATGGGATGTTTTTAGAGCATCAGGCAACCTGAAGACACAAAGGGAAATTCAGTACTTAAAGATGACACTTGGAACAGAATTTGGGAGTTATCATAGAGCCTTAGAATTAATTTGTAAGATCATTTTTTTGCAGTGCTCTTTAAGCTGACATCTCTGTAAAATAAATATATGTTTTAGATTGGAAAAGGAAATTTAGCATGTTACTCTTTGAGTTTGTGGATGGAATTGAATTATTGATATCTCTGAGTTACTATCAAAATCTTGGAATCACATAAACTTGCTTTGGCTTTACTACTTCATTTGTTAAAATTTTATCCTTTTTTGTAAAATCTGGGTTGACAGAGTAATGGCATTCTAATTAAGTTAGCATATCTGTCCTACAAATGATTTTCAGGGAAAAAATGTACTATAGCTTCATATTGAGGTACAAGAGACCTCAAATGCTGGTGAAGCACAGCCATGACTTGCTGGTAGCAAACAAAATTATAAATTAGTGTATTAATCACACTTCTTCTCGGATATGATCACTGCAATCAATAGCCTGTGACTTCCCTTTCAGAGCTGAGGTTTTAAACCACCTGAACAACCTGTTTTTTTTTGTTTTTTTTTGCGCTGTGAACTGAAGTCGCAAAGATCCGGGAATGTATTGAAGTGGTAGGGCTCAGATCCAAGAATGAGGAAGGTACAGACAATCTAAGTGCTGGATCAGAATGAGAAGGTCAGGGTGTTGGGGCTGGAGGTGAGGGATGGGCCAGTTCAGCTTGCTGCTCTGTGAGGTTTACTGCACCGAACTGGTGCTGTGGTCTGCAGCTGATTGGCTCCTGAATTGGCTGCAGTGATAACTGATTTTGTGGCTGTAGATTCACTTTCGTGAACTTCAGTTCTGAATTGCTTACTTTTATCGTTTACACAATTTGTGTTTTTTTTCTGCACACTGAGTACTTGACGGTCTTTTTTTTCAAGTGTTGTCTATTGAGTTTATTTATGTTGTATCTGCCTGTAAGGGCACAAATCCTAAGGTTGAATAGAGCATGCATACTTTACTTTGAACTTTGAATCTGAAGCCAAAAACAAGGTGCTAGAGGAACTCAGCAGGTCAGATGACATCTGCAGAGGGAAAAAGACACTCAACATTTTGAGTTGAGACCCTTCATTTAGACTGTTAATAGAGTTAATATTATTCCAGAAACATAATTGCTTTGTAGCAACTTTCACGCGGCACTGATTTACAAGCGGCTGTGAGACAATTCAATTAAACTGATCACTCTGATTGCTTGAATGTTAGGTCATTAAAACAATACATCATCGAGATGTCCCTGATGCCCTTTGACCCAGTTCTTCACGTTTGGTCCATTTGGTTTCTGTTTACTTAGAGTGACCAGAATATACTGAAAATTTGTTTCTAGGTTGCAATGCTGTCTGTGTGGAGTTTGCACATTCTGACTAATTACATGGGCTTTTCTTGGGTGCTGTAGCTCGCTCTTGTATTCCAAGGCTGTGTGTTTAACTTCCCATTGTAAATTGCCCCCAAGTGGATAGGTGAGCATGGGGAAGGACTAAATGGGAATAGTTATGTAGCTAGTGAAAATGGATATTTAATCAGTGGGCAGATTGGCTTGTTTCTTTGCTATATTAGATTCAGATTACCACATTTATCAAAACATACAGTGAAATGTGTCATGTACATTAACGGCCAACATGACCTAAGGATGTGCTAGAGCAAGTGTAGCCACACATTTAGTGCCAACATAATATGCCCACAATGTTCAGCAAAACAACACAAACAAAATCTACAACAAAAAAACAAGCATGAGAAAACCTGCTGATGCTGGTTTAGATGACTTAAATGATGTGAGTTATCATCTTTTGCAGCAGCAATACAGAGCAAAGACATAAAATTACTATAAAGTGTGCAAAAATAGGAAAGAAAACTTAGGAACAAATCCTTGTGCAGAACACCCTAAAGGTTAACTTGCAGATTGAGTAGGTGGTGAGGAAGGCAATTGCCACATTAGCATTCATTTCAAGAGGTCTAGAATACAAGAGCAAGGATGTGATGCTGAAGCTTTATAAGTCACTGATGAGGCCTCACCTTGAGTATTGTGAACAGTTTTGGTCTCCTTATCTTAGAAAAGATGTGCTGGCATTGGAGAGGGTTCAGAGGAGGTTCACAAGGATGATTTGTGGAATTTATTATCACAAGCAGTTGTGGAGGCCAGGTCATTTGGGATATTTAAGGCAGAGATTGATAGCTTCTTGATTGGACATGGCATCAAAGTTTATGAGGGGAAGGCTGGGGAGCGAGGCTGAGGAGGGAAAAAAGATCAGCCATGATTAAATGGTGGAGCAGACTTGATGGGCCAAATGGCCTAATTCTGCCCCTATGCTCTATGGTCTAAACTGTTCCTGAATAACTTCGCTCAACTTTACTGACTCCATCATATAAATGTTTTCACAACCTATGGACTCACTTTCAAGGGCTCTTCATTTCATGTTCTCAATATTTATTGCTTATTTACTTAGTTATTTAGTTTTATTATTTCTTTTTTTTGTATTTGCACTATTTCTTGTCCTTTGCACATTGGCTGATTGTTTGCCCTTTGGGGACTGTCTTTCATTGATTCAGATTCAGATTCAGTTTATTGTCATTTAGAAACCACAAATGCAATGCAGTTAAAAAATGAGACAACGTTCCTCCAGAATGATATCACAAAAGCATATGACAAAACAGACTACACCAGAAAATCCACATAACGTTTGGCAATCCCCAATCCAGAGTCCGGAGAGGCTGCTGCATATCAATATCACGCTACCGTCTTAGCGCGTTCCCCGGAAAGGAGCTCCAAATCCACCAGACAAACAAGACTAAAAACTAAAGCTACAAGACCTGCACAAAACCACATAGTTAAAACAGTGCAAACAATAGCATATTGTATTTACTTTGAGCCCCACCCCCACCACCCTGATGTTAGTACCAAGAAGGGGGCATGTCCTGGATGGTGAGGGTCCTTGGTGATACTGCATTCTTGAGGCAAATGCTCTTGAAGGTGTCCTTGATAGTGAGGGTGAGGAGGATAATGTTGAAGCTGTATCACTACTGCAGCTGCATTGTGTAAACGCTCGACCATTGTTACAGAGATGCAATCTAGAATTAGAGCTGGGGGAGGAGTAGGTTCTAATGAAGGCAGCACTTAATGAATGATGATTTCAGCCGAATTGCTACAATGTCAAATAAGGAAAGGAAGGATGGGTAAATTCTGATAAGGCCTTACTACAAATTTAAAGAAAATTGGCCCATAATGAATCATGTCTAGCCCTTATTCAGTGGGATCTGCATGAAACAAAATGTGAACTTTCTACTTCAGTGTAAGTACTTTCCTGTTGAGCATAAATGCATCAGTTTTTCCTCCATATCCTTTCCCAATACTCCGCACAGCAGTCATTCATACGCGTGTTCACTCAATCTACCAGCTTGTGTGCATGGTCGGTTATCAGTGTCATACACAGAACTGCTACCCTTCCCTAGCCTCCTTGCTCTGAAAAGTATATCTTGATTTTTCACACTTGCTGTCCTGGCCACTGTGCAGCTAATGCCCAAGTAGTAGATGGTGGTGCTGGTTGACTAGGATGTGAGGCAGAACTCTTTCTCCTCTTTGAAATAATGTGGAGTTCACAGTGAACTGTTATCCGGAATTCATCAAGAGAAGTGAGTTTCCTTCCCACTTCTCTTGATAACTGGAGAATTTTACTTGCTGATCTGCTAGCAAAATTATAAACTTCAAAAATTGCATTATGTGTTAGTTGTTTTTTTTAATTGTATAACAGAAGTAACAATATTTCCTTTGAGAGTTGGAAGAAATTTTGAACCATTGATCCCAGTAGAATAGAAATAAAATCCCTGAGGTCTTCTGTTGATTGTTACACTACTGTAGAATTCCAGCTTGTCACATTCCTGATTTGATATCAGTAGATGATGGAGAATAAAATAAAAAATGAGAAATTGAGGTATCGTAAGTATTGTTTTAAAGTTTCCATTTAAGATTGATGTAGGGGTTAAAACAAAGTAATTAAAATTGCAGTTAGTATCCAGTAGATATAATACTCATGCAGTTTGTAAGTGTTGTAACTAAAATCTGAACCAATGTCTCAGGGGGCAGTCAGAGGGAATGAGACAAAGGTAAAACAAGATTTGATTACAGTGATGTATGTACATTATATGAGGTATTCCATAAGTGCCACAACAGAAGCAGAAAAATTTGTGGGGTGGGGGGAGTCTTGATGACTAAGTTGGTCACAGGATTATTTGTAATGGTAAATGTTGTAACCTGTGTCAAGGGATTGTGCCTCGCAGGCTCAGAAAACAACTCTAGACACTGGGAGTGCACCGCAGACCGTAGCTATAATTCCAGGAAGTATGATATGAAATGCATTCAGCATAAGTACAATATCATCAAAACTAGGCACTAACACCACCCACCCTCATGACCCTGCCTGACTTGCTTGAGTTTCTCCAGCACTTTGTGTGTGTTGCTCAAGATTTCCAGCATCTGTGGAATCTCTTGTGCTTATCATTGATTTCCACTTGTTGCCCACTAATATTTGTCTCTTCCTTACACCATGACAGCATATTAGCCAAGAAGTTAATGGATGGGCTACTACATAATGAAAGAGTACATTGTCCCAGTACTTGTCTCCACCTTCCTCATTATAATGATGCATTTCACTTCAGTCAAATTGTTTTGCTAATGGGTCTAATCTTCTAAAGTTGTTCAATCTACGGTGAATACAGAACCAAGGTTATGTACTCCTGAGTGTGCAGATGATGTTTTCGCTTGAGCATGCTGAGTGAATGGTTCTGCTGAAGCAGTTGATTGAATGGACCTTATACACGTAACTTGCCCCTGCTGTTGTCTGACAATGAAGGTTTATGGCAAGACCTAGGAAGATGTGAACCCTTCCAAATGTTAGTAGGCAGCTATTGACAAAGGCAGACTTCTAATCACGTGCGTCTAGAAGCCAGGGATCTCTGCTGCTACAGCTTCGCTATAACCAGTCAGGATCTGTGTGATTAGTTCTGGGAGCCAATTATGTTCGGTGTCTAGAATCTATGCAAACATCACACTGCTATCATTCTAATTAGTAGCCAGTGTAGATGGGTCTTAGTGATTTCAACTGCAGATGGTTGCTTGTAATAGCAAAAGGAGACTGAAGATTCTGTGATGTCATTATCACGATGGATCGAAGACTAGTGCCTGCTTATAACTCACTCTGCTCCTTGGAGCTACATGAGATGCCATTTTAAAAAGTTCTGCAATATTATTTTAAATTGTAGGTCTGAGATATGTGGAATAGGTTATGTTAAGCAATGTCCTCATCACAAGAAGGAAAAGCAAGGGACCCAAGATGGTCCTGGAAGTTGCCCAGGGAAAAGGGAAGTGAAAACTGTGGATCTTTGGCCTTCTGGTCCAGAAAGATTCTATGATTTTAAGATTCCATGTCTGCTATTCCTCCCGAAAGGAGAGGAAGCCTGGAGTTTCATCTGGGATGAGACTGAAACAGAATGAAAGCTTGAGTCAGAGCAGTGTAATTCTTAACATTTGCAATGCATTTATCTCTGACCCAGATTATCTGCCGACATTTGCTTCTTGACAAAATTTTGTTTGCTATCAGCTGAGTATCTTATTTTGTTTGTTATTTATGTTGTATTTGTTGTTATTTCTTTACCAACTTATTGTGCCATTTGTCAAAGACCAACAAACAGGTAATAATGTTTTCATTATCTACATGAAAAATCATGCCATTTTTACAGGAAAAAAGTGAAAGTGAGAACATCCTAGATGAACCAAGTAACTAAATGAGAATACCCTAGGTGAAGTAAGTAATATCAAAAGTCAAAGTTAGGAACTCAAAAATGCTTTGCATTAGCAAGGGTATAGGATGGAAATTAAGAACTTCCATTGTTGTACAATGTTAACCCTCACCTGAACCATTCAGCTCATTAAAAATCTGCATAATTTGACTTGGTTCTCACTAAATCTAAATAATTTGAGGCACCAATAAACAAAATAAAAACTTGGCTAGAGTCCAAGTCTTTGGATGTACAAAGTTCCTATAAAAATGCTGTGTGTGAATTAGTGATTGGATTATTAATTTCATGAGTTGAGGCACAGTGAAACACTTTGTTTTGCATGCCATCTATATGGATTTTGTAAAAAACACATTAGTGTTTCAAAGTAGTATGAGGGCAGAACAATAACAGGGGGCAGAATGTAAAGTGTTATGGTTACAGAGAAAGTGCATGCAGATATGGTGCAAGACCACAATATAATAGATAGTGAAGACAAGAGTCCATCTTCTTGTACAAAAGACCCGTTGGGAATTGGGGGACCACTTCATTGAGCAGCTCCTCACCACCTGCCACAAGTGGGAAGCAGGACTTCCTGGCGGCCAAACATTTTAATTCCGATTCCCAAAATCTTTCCGACAGGTCAATCCATGGGCTCCCCTTGTGCCAAGATGAAGCCATCCTCGGTGGAGGAGCAACACTTCATATTCCGCCTGAATATCATTGCACGATGGCATGAATATCAATTTCTCCTTCAGGGTGGAGGAGCAACACTTTATATTCTGTCTGGGTACCCTCAACCCAATGGCATGAGTATCAATTTCTCCTTCTGGTGAACAAGAATCACCCTCCCCCTCTATTCCCCATTCTGACCGCCTTCTCACCAGTGTATTACTTCCTCCTGGATCCCCTCCCCCTTCCCTTTCTCTTATTGTCCACTCTTCTTCCTAACAGATTCTTTCTTCTCCAGCCTTTGACCGTTCCCACCCACCTGGCTTCACCTATCTCCTCCATCTAGTCTCTTTTCCCTCCCCCCAGCCTTCTAATTCAGACATCTACGCCCCCCAGTCCTGAAGAAGGGTGTCAGCCCAAAAAGCCAACTGTTTACTCTTTTCCATGGATGCTGCCTCATCTGCTAAGTTCCTCCAGCTTTTGTGTGTGTGTGTGTATGTGTTGCTTTGGATTTCCAGCATCTGCAGATTTTCTTGTTCTTGTGGTCCATTCAGTTGCCTTATGAAAGCAGGATAGAAGCTGTCTTTGATCCTGGTGGGAAGTACTTTCAGGTCTTTGCATGTTCTGCCTGATGGGAGGTGTAAAAGAGAGAATGTCTGAGGTGGGTATGGTCTTTGATGATGCTAGCTGCTTTACCAAGGCTGTGCGAAGTGTAGGCAGACGACATGCTTTATCATGGTTTGTCATCCAGCTCTGGCCACTGGGGTCTTGGATGGAGCAATCTAAATCATAACTGAAGAAAGGGCCTGTTGCCATGTGTAAAGGCTCTGAAGAGTGATCTGACCAGCTAGATTTGACAATTATTGGATTGTTGGGGCGCTGAGATAAAGTAAACTTGTAGGAAAACTTTCATATATGCCAAAAACATCTGGGTTTAGGGCTGCAAAGGTCAAGTGAAAATCTTGGTACAGCAGTTGGTAACTAATTGAGTTAAAATCACTTTTTAGGACTCTACAGCTCGTTTTCTCAGTATGATTTATTTACTGTTTTTGTTTTTATTTATTTGTACAGTGTCTTATTTGCACTTTAATATCAGTCTTCATTGTGCGTAGTTTTTTCATGATTCTATTGTGTTTCTTTGTATCTACTGTGAATGCCTGCAAGAAAATGAATCTCATGTTGGTATATGGTGACATAGATGTACTTTGATAAATTTACTTTGAAAAGGGTGTGAAAGTGATTTTGATCCTTTGGAGATTGTGTCAGTATAGAAGCGTATTTGACTGTTAGCATAGATGTGGTGTACCAAAGGGTATGTTTCTGTTCTCATAGAATCATACAGAGATACAGTTTAGAAAGTAGTCCCTTCACTCACCCAGTCTTCATACAGACCATTAAATATATTTACAGTAATCTTACTTTAAGTCAGAGATTGGGATTGAACTAGCGTCACTACAGCCGTGAGCTGCGTTTCTACTGGCTGTGTTTTTGTGCCACGGTTAATGACTCTATTCTGTCTGAATCTATATAACCAGAACGTGCAGCTATGTAGTTGGTGTTAGGGCACATAGCAAATACTAATTTTAACAGCAGCCATTCTTCAGATTTGAATGTGGATTGCAGATTGAATTTAAAACACAGCTCAGAACAATAGTCTCCCCGGAGCTGCAGGCTGGAGCGAATTGCAAACAAAGAAGCATGCCATTTGACCAAAGAAGCCTGCTTATGCATGAATACACCCCAGAGCCAGTGGGAATTAACATTCATTTTGGGTGTCTGGAGTGTGGGTGTGAAGATGGAGGCGTCTGAAAATTATATGCAATTCAAAGGAAGCATTGCAGATACATTTTAAGTATAGACTTGTCCTGCTGTTACCTTTGAGGTTTAACATATAAAATTGTCAGGTAATAGGTTAGGCAGACCCCTTCTTCCAGGAGTATCTCAATTATGCTGCCTACTGCTCGTTTTTTCTGAATAAACACTTCTATAACCACTAGCTTTAGTGCCTCTCCGTTGACCTTATTCACAGTCACAATAGTTGGCTTGATATCCTGAAAGGTTTAGGTCAAATGGGCTGACAGGATTTCATGAACAACTTGAGTACCTTCTTCACAAACAATAAAATAAATTACGTTTTCCAAGATCAAACAACATTAATAATACTAAAATTTATCTGGCCAAATGGTTTGAATGGCGAAATATTTAAAGACACCTCAAACTAAGTTTTTAAAAGTAAGGAGTAAAGGGAGAACTCATTTAATGCAGCGAGCAATGAATGTCAGATAAGTAACAGGTAAAGGAAATTGAATGTAGCAAGAAATAGTTCAATGATAACAAGAGATGTTGGAATCAATATGAAGCTGAAATTTTCTTATTCCCATACTTGAAACTATTTACACCTTTATTCTTAGGTTTCAAATATGTTTTCAAATATTTGTGACCGCTGGAGACTGGCAGATGGACAAGTAAAAACATATGGGTATTTGCAGTTTGCCAAAATATCAAGCAAACATTTCCCTTAAACCATTTGTGGTTTGAAAAAATTTAACATCAATGTGCATGTAAAGGAACTTGACAAGTGATTTCCCATGAGCTGAGATGATAAAGAAGTTCAAATGGCAGACACGAAGTGAATGAATCAGTTATTATTCAGAACAGCAAATGTGAGATTTGGGAGTAAGAAAAAACAAACTCTGATTTGATAATGAGTTCTTGTAAGAAATTGCTACATAAACTCAGCTATTCTTGGGATATTGCCTCTCACAGAAATTACATCAAAATGACAGCAGCATTGAAATAAGCAATTAGGAGTCCCAAAGAAGATACTGCATTGATTTAAGTTTGGATCCATTCTGCTTTGTGCAGTCTGTGGGATTCTTCATTGGGAATAAACTTTAAATAAGGTCCTCATCTTAACAAAGATTTTTGACACTGAATTTTTTTTTTAAAGTAAGTATCCAGTAATGATAGAGACCAAGGGAAATCTAGTTGTCTATATGTCTATGCTCTGCCGGATTCTGAATGAGCTACGATTCTGAATGAGCTACAATTTATACTGAGATAGTTGCTGCTGCTGAAGTTAAGCCATCCAATAATAATTGGGATGAAATTATGTCAAACTCAAGTCTGACCTCTTAAACTTTGGATACCTATACTGAAAAATATTCTTGCCTGATGTGATCAGAGCTACTGCTCTCTGTTATCTTTAAAGCTTCATTATAGGTGAACTTCTGTAGCTGTTTACTCAGGGACACGAGGCCACAGAATAATTTGCCCTCCAGCTAGAACAAGTTTAGACAAGGGATAGAGATGCATTTCAAAATCTGTAGATACAAATTAAATTAGCCATATGAAGTTGCCCGCGACTGTCAAACGAACTTTTTAGATGATTTTGTTTAGAAAATAGTATATGAACATTTCCTGTAGAATTAGTGCACATGTAATTTATTCAAAACCAGGCAATGTTTTGCATCAGAATTATTTACTATCACTGACATATGCTGTGAAATTTGTTGTTTGGTGGCAGCAAGATATATAACTTACTGTAAGTTACAACAATAGTGTAGAAGTGGAATAATAAACTGGTGCTCATGGTTGTTGTTCCTTTCAGCGCTTTGTGGAGCACTGGGTGACAACTTTGCTGTTTCTTTAGCATCTGTCTGCTTTTTGTTTTTATGAGGCTGAGTTGCTAGCTCAACGCTCAAGCCGTCATGGATGGAAATTGTGCAAGGAGCCAGCCAGATTCAACCTGGAACCAATTGCTTTGAAGGTTGGTGTGGATGCCATTACACCATCAGCTGCCTGGTGCTCATGGGTTCCTGGAAACGATGGTAGAGGGGAGGAAGCTGAACCTCCTCACTGATTATGTCCCAAATGGTGATTGCCCTCAATGAAGCATACCACTTTCATGAGGCACCATCTCTTGAAGATGTACTCTGGTGGGAAGGGCTGTGCCCATGGTGGAACTGGCTGAATGACTCAATCCTGTGTACTGGAGCCTTCATACCAGGTCAGAATGCTCTCCACTGTACATTTCTTGAAATTTGCAAGAACCTTTGGTGACATACTAAATCTCCTCAAGCTCCTAACAAAGTAAACCCTTGACGTGCCTTTTGGAATTGCACCAAAATGTATATCTAGGATAGATTCACTGAGATGTTAATGCTCAAGAACTGGAAGCTGTTCACCCTTTGTACTGCTGATCTTTCAATGAGGACTTTGTGTGTGTGTGTGTGTGTGTGTGTGTGTGTGTGTTCTCAGGTCTTCCCCTTCCTGAAGTCCATGATTAGTCCTTGATCTTGCTGATGTTGAGTGTGAGGTGGTGGTTGTGATACCATTCAACACACCAATCTATCTCACTCCTGTACACCTCCTCATTGCCACCTGAAATTCTGCGAACAACAGTGTGTGTCATCAGCAGGTTCATAGATGCCATTTGAGCTATGCCTAGCCTCAAGTTACAGTGAGGGCATAGAGAAAGTAGAGCAGTGGGCTAAGCATGCCTTCTTGAGGCGTGCCTGTGTTGACTGTAGGTTAGGAGATGTTATTATAGTGGTCTCCTGATAAGAAATCGTGGAAGCAGTTGCGGAGCCAGATTTTGTAGCCATGATTAATACTGACGGGATGATGGTGTTGAATGCCGAGATGAGATCAATAAATAGCAGCCTTTACAGTTGGCTAGGTGTTCCAAAGCCAAGTGGAAAGCCAGTGAGATTGCATCCACTGTAGGCCTGTTGTGGTGGTAGGCAAATTGCATTGAGCTCAGGCAAGTGTATAGGGTTGAATAGGATCTGGGATCAGCCATGGTATAATGGTGGAGCAGACTTGATGGGCTGAATGGCCTAATTCTGCTTCTATGTCTTACGGTCCTTTCTCAGGCAGGAGTTAAATCTAGCCACAACCACCCTCTCAAAGCATTTCATAAGAGATATGTGAGTGCTATTGGTTGGTTGGCCATTGTAGCTGCTCACCCATAGTTGCACAAAGACAAGAAAATCTGCAGATGCTGGAAATCCAAGAACACACACAAAATGCTGGGGGAACTCAGCAGGCCAGGCAGCATCTATGGAAAAGAGTAAACAGTCGACATTTCACACTGAGACCCTTTAACAGGACTGGGGAAAAAAGATGAGGTTAGAGCAAGAAGCTGGGTGGAGGGGAGGAAGAAGTACTAGGTGGCAAGGTGATAGGTGAAACCAGGAGAGGGGAGGGGTGAAGATCCGGAAAGTTGCTTGGTGAAAGAAATGAAGGGCTGGAGAAGGGGAATCTGATAGGATAGGGTGGAAAATGATGTAAGAAAGGGAAGGGGGAGGAGCACCAGAGGGAGGTGATGGGCAGGCAAGGAGATAATGTGGGAGGGGAAACAGGAATGGGGGAATGGTGAAGGAGTTGGGAGGGATAGAATTACCAGAAGAAACTGGAAGGATGTTTACTTAGCCCCCTGCTCTACTCGATTTACACCTAGTACAGCTCCAACACAATATACAAGTTTGCTGATGACACCACTTTTTTGGACTGTCTCAACATTGGTGATGAATCAGCATACTGGAGGGAGACTGAAAATTTGGCTGAGTGGTGTACGAACAACCTCTCACTCATTGTCAGTAAGATTCAGGACCTGATATTAGTCTTCAGGAGAGGGAAGCTGCAAGTTGGAGGATTGGATCACTGGAGGATCAGAGATGGAGAGGGTCAGTAACCTTAAATTCACTATCTCAGAGAACCTGTCCTGAACCCATCATATAAATATACTTGGGTAGAAAGCACAACAGCACCTCTACTTCCTCAGGAGTCTCTGGAGATTTGGCATGTCATCAAAAACCCTGGCAAACCTCTATAGATGTGTGAAGGAAAGTGTGCTGACAGGCTGCATTTCAGCCTCGTATGGGGACACCAATGCCTTTGAGCAGAAAATCCGACAGAAGCTAGAAGATTAGGCTCAGTACATCACGGGTAAAATCTTCCCAACCATTGAGCACATCTACTTGAAACGCTGTCGTAGAAAAGCAGCATCCATCATCAAAGATCCTCACCACCCAGGCCATGTTCTTTACTTGCTGCTGCCATCAGGTAGAAGGGACAAGGAACCTCAGGACTCACACCATCAGGTTCAAGAACAGTTACTACCCCTCCGCTATCAGGCTGTTTAGCTTAAGAGGAAAACTACAATCATTTAAGGACTCTTATCTTGTTATTTTATGTTCATTATTAATTGCTATTCATTTATTTATTTAGCTGCATTTGCAAAGTTTGTTTACAGTTCTTGATGTTTTCAGTTTATAGATCCTGCTTACAGTTACTGTTCTGTAGATTTACTAAGTATGCCCGCAGAAAAAGAATCTGTTTTGTATGTGGTGACGTGTATGTACTCTGAACATAAATTTTACTTTGAACTTTGAAATCGATGTTCATGTCATCAGGTTGGAGGCTGACAAATAAATTTGAAAGATGGCTACCAGGAGTTCCTGCCTTTTCTGGCTCGGTGAAGAAGTCTCCCAATCTACGCTGGGTCTCACTAATATACAGGAGGCCACACCAGGAGCACCAGATACTGCAGATGATCCCGATAGACTCACAGGTGAAATGTCATCTCACCTGCAGGGACTGTTTGGGGCCCTGAATGGTAGTGAGGGAGGAGGCCTAGGGGCAGGTGTAGCACTTGTTCCACTTGCAAGGGTAAGTGTCGGCAAGGAGATCAGTGGGGAGGGACAAGTGGAGAAGGGAGTAATCCCTGCGGAAATCAGAAGGTGGGTACGGGGAGGGAAAGATGTGCTTGGCGGTGGGATCCCGTTGGAGATGGTGGAAGTTGCGGAGAATTATGTGTGGAGACTAGTGTTGGGGTAGGTGAGGACAAGAGGAACCCTACCCCTGATTTATGCAGTGGGAGGATTGGGTGAGGGCGAAATGGAAGAGATGTGGTTGAGGGCAGCGTTGCTGGTGGAGGAAGGAAAGCCCCTATTTTTGAAGAATGAGGGTATCTCACACGTTCCAGAATGAAAAGCCTCATCCTGAAAGCAGATGCGGCTGAGACAGAGGAACTGAGAGAAAGGAATATTTTCTTGTACCTATTTCCACTTTGACACTTGTAAAAATGCCATTCCCTTCTCTCAGTTCCTTCATCTTTGCTGCATCTGCTCTCAAGATGAGTCTGTTGGGGTCACCTACAGGTACAGCTCCCAGTGTAGCCTCCTGTACATCAGTGATACCTGATGTAGATTGGGAGACAGATTCAGCAAACGCCTACGCTCTGTCTGCCAGAAAAAGTGGGAGCTTGTGGTGGCCAGCCGTTTCAGTTCTACTTTCCGTTCCCATTCTGACATGTCAGTACATGGTCTCTTCTACTGCTGCGACGAGGCCACACTCAGGTTGGAGGAGCAACACCTCAAATACCGTCTGGGTAACATCCAACCTGAGGGCATAAACATTGATTTCTTAAACTTGCCCCCCCCCCTTCACCATTTCCCATTCCAGATTGCCCCTTCTTCAGCCCTTTATCTCTTTCACCACTCAACTTCTCACCACTTCACTTCACCCCTCCCCCTCTCCTGGTTTCACTTAATACCTACCATCTTGCAACACACACAAATCACTGGAGGGACTCAGCAGGCCAGGCAGCGTCTATGGAAAAGAGTGAACAGTTGACGTTTCAGGTCGAGACCCTTCATCGGGCCTTCACCTTGTGCTTCTTCCTCCCCCTTCCCTCTACTTCCGTGCTCTAACTTCTTATCCTTTTTTCCCAGTCCTGATGAAGGGTCTCAGCCCAAAAGGTCGAATGTTTACTCTTTTCCATAGATGCTGCCTGGCCTGCTGAGTTCCTCCAGCATTTTGTGTGTATTGTACACATAGTTGCATTCAATTCATTCATACATTCTAGTAATTCCTGATGTGTATTTGGGAATGTAATCACTTTTAAGAACACATTACAGGATTGAAGGACGTCCATTTAGAACAGAGATGCAGAGAAATTACTTAGCCAGGGGGTAGTAAATCTGTGGAATTTGTTGCCACGAGGGGCTATGGAAACCAAGTCATTGGGTGTATTTAAGGCAGAGATAGATAGGTTCTTGATTAGCCAGGGCATCATGGGGTATGGGGAGAAGTCAGGAGAGTGGGGATGACTGGAAGAATTGGATCAGCCCATGATTGAATGGCAGAGCAGACTCGATGGGCCAAATGGCCTACTTCTGCTCTTATATCTTATGGTCTTACAAAAAATACAAACAAAGGATTAGTAGAGCAGCCTTGCGTGGATGCAAATATGCTGTCCTGCTGTATTTACCACTGGGCCTTTGTGAGCACTATGTTTTGAACAAGGATCTATTTGCAATTCTGGTGTCGGTCTTTTCCCCAAGCTAGATTAGAAAACTGTGGCTAGTGCTCTTAGTTCCATCCTCAATGACCTAGAATGCAGCCGATCCATATCTTCTATGAACAGACTTTCCCATTCCACTTCAGTGGCATCCTCTGCAGTTCCTGGGAAGTTTTATTACATTTTAGCAGTAATCTCTTTCTAAGTATTGACAAGTACAGAACACTTCTCAGGAAGGATCTCTTTTAACACAGTCTAATCAGCCTACATCTCCTTTTATTAGCTGTTTAGTGGTTATATAACCATATAACAATTACAGCATGGGAACAGGCCAACTCGGCCCTTCTAGTTCATGCTGAACGCTTACTCTCACCTAGTCCCACTGACCCGCACTCAGTCCATAACCCTCCATTCCTTTCCTGTCCATATACCTATCCAATTTTACTTTAAATGACAATATCGAACCTGCCTCTACCACTTCTACTGGAAGCTCATTCCACACAGCTACCACTCTCTGAGTACCTCGTGTTACCCCTAAACTTTTGCCCCCTAACTCTCAATGGAAAAAGCCTATCCACGTCAACTCTATCTATCCCCTTCATAATTTTAAGTACCTCTATCAAGTCCCCCCTCAACCTTCTACGCTCCAAAGAATAAAGGCCTAACTTGTTCAACCTTTCCCTGTAATTTAGGTGCTGAAACCCAGGTAACATTCCAGTAAATCTTCTCTGTACTCTCTCTATTTTGTTGACATCTTTCCTATAATTTGGTGACCAGAACTGTACACAATACTCCAAATTCGGCCTTACCAATGCCTTGTACAATTTTAACATTACATCCCAACTCCTATACTCAATGCTCTGATTTATAAAGGCCAGCATACCAAAAGCTTTCTTCACCATCCTATCCATATGAGATTCCACTTTCAGGGAATGATGCACCATTATTCCTAGATCACTCTGTTCTACTGCATTCTTCAATGCCCTACCGTTTTCCATGTATGTCCTATATTGTAAGGTTGGATATTTTGTTAACTGTGAATATACACTCATGCTTGCTCATTTCCATTTTCATATCCTCCTCTGTACTTCACATCTTCAGTTTAATTCTGGTTATCGCAGACGTAACTGATCACATAGCAATATTCAAAAAGAGCAACCACATTTCCAACTGCCTTACTTTGGTCAAGAATTACTCTTGAAAACGTGATCTGATGCTTTATTTCATTACTGTGTGTGGGAGCTCACTGTATTCAAACTGGTTAATTCTTGTTCCTACATCACAACATTTCAAAATGTTTTGGGCTGGTTCTACAGTACTGTGCAAAAGTTTCAGTCATATTTATAAAATAGATCTGTAAAGAGAAGATGCTTTCAAAAATAATGAAATGGAAAAAAATTCAGACTATCAGAAGAATTTACAATGAAGAGCAGGAAACACTAGAAGACTAGATCAAATCAATATTTGGTGTGACCACTGTTTGCCTTTAAAACTGCATCAATTCTCTTAGGTACATTGCCTTGGAGTTTTTATAAGAAACTCGGCTGGTAGGTGGTTTTAAGTATCTTGGATAACTTGCCACAGTTCTTCTGCAGACTTTGGTTTTCTCGCTTGCTTCTGTCTCTCCAGGTAATCCCAGACAGCCTCGATGATGTTGAAATCAGGGCTATGTGGAGGCCACACCATCTGAAACCATATAAAAAACCTTGGGTGCCTAAGATGTTTGCACAGTACTGTAGGTCATGAAATGTGCTTCATGGGACTTGTTCTGGCTGGTGGTCTGTAACCAGTGGCACTTCATGGCAGCTTCCTCAGCCCCAATGGTTTTAGGTATTAATGCATTTGACATGAATTTTCTGGTTGCAATAATATCAAAATTATGCTTACTCTATGGGACAGACAGAAACCTTAAGATGTGTATGCAAGTTCATCTTATCCTAGTATCTCAAAGATACTCTTAGCAACCCAGTCTGCCTTCACAAGTTGAGATATTTAGCAATCTTTTCCACTTCAACCATGCTAAAGTCCTTTGAATTTAGACTGTTAATATGTTAGTGCCACAGTAAATTGCCCTGCTAATTTAAGCCATGATTAAATGAGACAAGTGGCTTTTAATAGCATGATAAGCTATGATTAGAGCAAAGTAAGTGGCCCAGAAGAAAATTATAAAGTTATATTTAATTTCCTTGTGAATCTTTCAATGTATAGTTGAGGGAGTTTAAAAATTATTATTGAAAGAAATTCCTTCTAATTTATTTCAGTTTGTATTGCAACACAAAGTACATGTCCTGTTTACTGGTTACAGTCCTTAACTTACTAATTTAAAATTGGCTCAGACAGCTTGGGGAGTTTGGAGCAATGCCACAGAGACTGCCAGAACTTGTGGGGTTGCCATAAATTCTGGGCTATGAGAATCATAATTAAAACTTAATTTTACCTGGGTGATAAACTGACATTAATGGCCATAGTTCTTGTGAAGGACTTGGGGAAACTAAAGAGAATGTATGAGTTTCAAGGATGTAAAAGCTGAAGCTTAAAAAGAGAAAAAGACAAACGATTATAACCACCAGATGGTGATTTACTGACATTGGCCATTAATTTCTGCTAATATAGTATAAGTACAGTACTGTGTAACTACAGAAGTCTTAGATGCACACACGCACATCTTATAAAAATGTTCACCTCTCCCTTGAGTTTTTATATTTTACTACATTGAATCACAGTGGATTTAATTTGTTTTTTTTTTGACACTGATCAACAGAAAGGACTCTTTCGTGTCAAAGTGAAAACAGGTCTCTGTGAAGTGATCTAAATTAATTACAAATATAAAACTCATAATAATTGATAGCATAGGTATTCACCCTCTTCAAGTCAGTACTTGTTAGAGATGAGGAGAATTCGTTGCCACATACAGCTGTGGAGGCCCAATCATTGAGGGCATTTAAGGAGGAGATTGATAGGTATCTAATTAGTCAGGGCATCAAGGGATCTGGGGAAAAAGCTGGAAATTGGAACTAGATGGGAGAATAGTTTAGCTCATGGTGGAGTGGCGGAGCAGACTCGATGGGCCGAATGGCCTACTTCTGCTCCTTTGTCTTGTGATCTACTTAGTAGATGCACTTTTGGCAGCAATTGAGTGTGTCTGGATCGGTCTCTATTAACTTTGCACATCTGGACACGGCAACTTTTCCCCATTCTTCTTTACAAAACTGCTCAAGCTCTGTCAGATTGCATGGGGATCATGAGTGATCAGCCCTTTTCTTCAGCCATAAATTCTCAATTGGATTGAGGTCTCGGCTCTGACTTGGCTGCTCCAGAACATTAACTTTGTTGTTTTTAAGCCATTCCTATATAGCTTTGGCTTTATGCTTATTTTGCTGCATTCATTTTACCGTCTACTTTCACAAGCCTTCCAGGACTTGCTGCAGTGAAGCTTCCCCTTGATGCAGCCACCACCTTCTTTCACAGTAGGGATGGTGTGTTTTTGATGATGTGCGGTGTTTGGCTTATGCCAAACATAAGCCAAACGGACTTTGGAGTCTTCTGCATGCCTTTTGGCAAACACTAGCTGAGATTTCATGTGAGTTTTTTTCAACAGTAGCTTTCTCTTTCCCACTCTCCCATAAAGCAGCAGGGCACCAGGGCAACAGTTGTTGTAAGTGCAGTCTCTCCCATCTCAGTCACTGAAGCTTGTCATAAGTTGTCTAGAGTTGTCGTAGGTCTCTTGGTGGCCTCCCTCACTAGTTCCCTTCATGCACGGTCACTCAGCTTTTGAGGATGGCCTGCTCTAGGCAAGTTTATAGTTGTTCTATATTCTGTCCATTTCTTGATGATTGACTTAACTGTACTCTAAGAGATATTCAGTGACTTGGAAATTTTGTTGTGTCCATCTCCTGACTTGTGTTTTTCAATAATCTTTTCGCAGATTTGCTTGGAATGTTCTTTTGTCTTTGTGGTGTAGTTTTTTCCGACTTACCAGCAGTTGGACCTTCCAGATACAGGTGTATATTTATGACAATCAGTTGAAACACCATGTCTGCACACAGATCTCCATTTAACTAATTATGTGACTTCTAAAACCAGTTGGCTGCACCAGTGATGATTTGGTATGTCATATTAAAGGGGGTGAATACTTATACAATCAATTATTTTGTTTTTTCTATTTGTAATTCATTTGGATCGCACTGGAGAGATGTTTTCACTCTGACGCAGAAGTCTTTCTGCTGATCAGTGACAAAAGATTACTGTTAGATTAAAGATTATTGAATCCACTGTGATTCAATATTGTAAAACAATAATACATGAAAACTTACGGGGGGGGAGCAGGTGAATACTTTTTATAGGCACCATACAAAAACATGCACACACACATACACACCCACCCCTTAGGCACTTTGCTATATATATTTAGGTGGTCAAGTTGCTATCACTACCTCTATGTTACCACTGAGTATTGGTTTACCAATACCTGAATGTTTCAGCAGAACCAGCCCAGAGTGCAGATTATTATCAGTGTGTGAATATTAGAATTCTATCTGCAGCACAATGTGAAAATCAACCTGAATAAACAATACTGTGCTCAGTTCTGGTTGTCTCACTACAGACTGTGCTCAGTTCTGGTCGTCTCACGACAGACCGTGCTCAGTTCTGGTTGTCTCACGACAGACCATGCTCAGTTCTGGTCGTCTCACGACAGACTGTGCTCAGTTCTGGTCGTTTTACGACAGACTGTGCTCAGTTCTGGTCGTCTCACTACAGACTGTGCTCAGTTCTGGTCGTCTCACGACAGACTGTGCTCAGTTCTGGTCGTCTCACTACAGACTGTGCTCAGTTCTGGTCGTCTCACTACAGACTGTGCTCAGTTCTGGTCGTCTCACGACAGACTGTGCTCAGTTCTGGTCGTCTCACGACAGACTGTGCTCAGTTCTGGTCATCTCACGACAGACTGTGCTCAGTTCTGGTCGTCTCACGACAGACTGTGCTCAGTTCTGGTCGTCTCACGACAGACTGTGCTCAGTTCTGGTCGTCTCACTACAGACTGTGCTCAGTTCTGGTCGTCTCACTACAGACTGTGCTCAGTTCTGGTCGTCTCACTACAGACTGTGCTCAGTTCTGGTCGTCTCACTACAGACTCTGCTCAGTTCTGATCGCCTCACTACAGGAAGGATGTGGAAGCAATAGAAAGGGTGCAGAGGAGATTTACAAGGATGTTGCCTGGATTGGGGAGCATGTCTTATGAAAGTAGGTTGAGTGAACTCGGCCTTTTGTCCTTGGAGCGACGGAGGATGAGAGGTGCCCTGATAGAGGTGTATAAGATTATGAGAGGCATTGATCGTGTGGATAGTCAGAGGCTTTTTCCCAGAGCTGAAATGGTTGCCACAAGAGGACACAGGTTTAAGGTGCTGGGGAGTAGGTACAGAGGAGATGTCAGGGGTAAGTTTTTTTTTATGCAGAGAGTGGTGAGTGCGTGGAATGGGCTGCCGGCAATGGTGGTGGAGGTGGATACTATAGGGTCTTTTAAGAGACTTTTGGATAGGGACATGAAACTTAGAAAAATAGCAGGCTATGGGTAAGCCTGGTAATTTCTAAGGTAGGGACATGTTTGTCACAACTTTGTGGGCCGAAAGGCCTGTATTGTGCTGAAGGTTTTCTATGTTTCTATAATACAAACACTAGGGGTAGAATTAGACTGGGTTATTTTGCTTTAGAGAAGAGAGCTGAATTACTTCATTAAACAATGTCTTGGGTGTAGGATTTTCACTTCAATGTATTCACAAGGCACTGGTTAAGTGTATGAATAGCAAATGTATCTGTTCCGTTGGTTATAGTGGAAATGGAAGGCATGCATTAAATATTGAATAAGGCATTACATATCATTACGTTCTCTTGAAATTACATGTGCCTGGTATACACATACTGTATACTTACACATGGAGACCTACCTCTCACATATGCTGGATCACTTCCATGTTTACATCATACATAGAAACATAGAAAACCTACAGCACAATACAGGCCCTTCGGCCCACAAAGCTGTGCCGAATTTGTCCCTACCTTAGAACTACCTAGGCTTACTCATAGCCCTCTATTTTTCTATGCTTCATGTATCCATCCAGGAGTCTCTTAAAAGACCCTATCATTTCCACCTCCCCCACCGCCGCTGGCAACCCATTCCGTGCACTCACCAATCTCTGTGGAAATAAATAAATAAATGAAACCAACTTACCCCTGACATTTCCTCTGTACCTACTCCCCAGCACCTTAAACCTATGTTCTCTTGTGGTAACCATTTCAGCCCTGGGTGTTCATTCCAGATGAATGGATGGTATAATGGTCCAAAGATCTTTGCTGTCCAGGCAACGATTAAAGTTTTTTCTAAGTTTACAGTCTGGAAAGATGTTAACACAGAATTTAATTATGTTTCCAGGATGAACCATTTTCTGATTAGCCAAATTTACTACAGAAAACAATCTAGCTGCATAATTCATTGAGGACTGCAGGCAATATGCAAAATCTTTTTATGGGTAATGATTTTCTACAGTGCTTCCTGCACCTTGTGCCTACCCTACTGGGGTAGGGAACATACACTTGAACATTGACAACTGTTACTTGACAATCAAAATTATTGTGTCTTAACACACTCTGCTTTATTTGTAAGGATACTCACTGCCTTACTCAATTTTAAACAAGCTGTATTGTTCATATCAATTTACAAAGCAAAATTAAATTGTTTTTCCAAAAGGTTAGGAAATTCAAGTGTCGAGAGGTGTGAATAACGTAGGAGAATCAGCAGAACAAAAACAGGACTGCAATGTAGTTCTACCAATTTAATTGATTACATTCATTTCTCTGATTTCTCAAATAAATAACCACTGTCCCATTCATCGCCAGACCCATAACACACCTCAATGCAAATATATGACCCCTTTCTGAACTGTCAGACATTTCTAACAAATCTCTCAGCCTTCAATAGTCAGTTCTGATTTATCTCAAATAACACCAATAATAACTTCTCCAACTTTAATAAAGAAATGGTCAATTACAAATACACCCATAATCATAATATTGTGACAATAGAGTGAAGTTAGATCTGCATCCTCTGCTTCCCTTCATATACTTTTATATTTTCAATACAATTTTAATCACATTCATCAGTGGAGGAAGTTCAATACTACTTTAAAGACAAAATGTAATAACTTGATACAAATGCTTACATTTCAGTTTTAGTATTACACCAGCAAGGTAGGAAAGAGGAAGCACTGTATTTAAAAATGATTCTATGTCAGAATATTCTTGGATTGTTATTTTTATTAAAATTTGTTCCTCTTCATGCCTTGTGGCACATTGGGCAGCATCTTTCCCATTTCTGGAGCACTTGACTTTTTTTACGAGGCCACGTTGCTAGCTTGACGCTCAACCCAGCTTGGATGAAAAGTGTGCAAGGAGCCGGCTGGATTTGAACTTGGGACCGTTTGCCTCAAAGTCTGGTGCTGATGCCACTACACCACCAACCAGCTTTTTATTAAATGACAAAGTCAAAATTTAATTTCCACAATTCAAACTCTTTATTTTTTTATTACTGGGAGATACAGCATGGTAACAGTTCCTTCCAGCCCAGTGAGTCTGCACCACCTAATTACGTGTTATGCTAACCACACTGACGTGGTTCTGTCCCTTTTCTATTTGTTGGTGTGCAGTAAAACCCTGGAATGCATAACTTTTTACATGTACAGTTGGGATGTGATCATTCCCTCAGTAGCTGGATAAATGGCTCCTGATCCAGGTCTCTGATGGACAAAGTCATCAATATAAACATAAAATGTTTGGAAATAGGAAGTTAAAATTAAAGCTGCTGGTCTTTATGAACTTTACCATATTAATATACTGGAAACATACATTCATAATTAAAGACTGGCACAGCTAGTGAAATTCACCTATGACCATGGTAGAACTCAAATCCTTATAGGCTCTGATATTATTTCTGAGCAAAAGTCAGCAGCTGATAAACCAAGATGAAAAAATAATGAGAAATACAAAATGACAAAAAATGAGCATGTAAGCAAACAAGTAACTCGGGTTTTAAAAGAAAATTCATCCGAGTTTATCACGCAACTGAAAAATTCCCAAGTATCAGGAAAAATCTATTTGTCACTCAAATATTTTCGTTTAAACTTCATGTACCAAAATCAGGTTCTAGTTATAGGCTAATTATTTTAACAACAATCTTTTGCAAAACTATCACTTTAGCTCGAATAACGTTGTCACAATTTAAATCAATTCCAAACCAAAATGACGTTCAAGGATTTAAAAATAATTTTTGAAAGATGTACTTTCTCCAACATAGAACCATTGAACCCACCACTGAGCACATTTATAAGGAGTGCTGCCACAAGAAAGCAGTATCCATTATCAAGGACGCCCCCCTCCCCCCCACTGGCACCATTCAGGCCATGCTCTCTTCTCACTGCTGCCATCAGGAAGGAGGGACAGAAGCCTTAGGTCCCACAGCATCAGGTTCAGGAACAGTTATTACTCATCAACTGTCAGGGTCCTGTGGGTAACCTTACTCACCTCAACAATGAAATGATTAAACAACCTATGGACGCACTTTCAAGAATTCTACAATTCATGTTCTCAGTATTTAAATATATTTATCTATTATTTAGTTATCAACTTATTTTGTATTTGAACAGTTTCTCTTTTGCACATTGATTGCTTGTCAGTCTTTGTGTGTAGTTTTTCATCGATTCTGTTGTATTTCTTTGTCCTACTGTGGATGTCTACAAGACCTGTTTGGATACTATATGGTGTTCTATGTGTCATCTGATCACACATTTCCTTTGAAGTGTGAGAATACCAAGGGTAAACATTTTTCAACTCCAACCAGAAACTGATTCTAAATATGGGAAGTTGCTCATTTTAAAGACACATTTTCATGCATGGATGTTCAAGCAACATTTATATTTTCGCACACCTTTGTGTTAAAACTCCCTGGTAGCAATTTCGCAAATACAGGCCAATTGGAGATCTCAGTCAATAGAAAGTTATTTGCAGTCATGAGTTCATTCATCTGAACCCCACAGGCAATCAGCAAATGTCCATGGACTGTCTCTTTCCTCTGCCAAGTTTGAGACAATTCCACAAAAAGGCTCAGCGTTGGTTTCTACTGTTTTTAGGACCTCATTCGTTCTACCCTGGTGGGACCTTCCTGCTCTTGTCACAGCCGTGGGCAAACCAGTAAACACTAAATAAATAGGATTCAGAGGTAAAGATAAGCTAAATTCAGGCTGCTGTGATACATCAGTAAGAAAGTGACTGGCACAATGTCTGCAATGTGACTGTGCCAGTTGGAAATATTAAGTTAATTTTACTTCCAGCAGGGCTGAATTGATTATAAGGCAACACATCCTTGCTTTGTAGAATTCTCTCCTGACTCAGTTGACTCCCGGTGCATTATTCAGCATGCTCGATAGAGCTTGTGGGTGGAAGGTGGATATGTCCAGATTCTGTTCATTCATCAACTTGCTCATTAACTGGGGATTCCTTGTTATCAACACACACAAGATAATAGAGGAACTTGAGCAGCATCTATGGGGAAAAAAGGGTATAGACAGTTCAGGTCAAGGCCTTTCATCAGGATTGGAAAGGAGGGGGGCAGAGTCAGAAGATGAAAGTGAGGGGAAGGAAAGGAATACTAGCTGGTGATAGGTGAGGGGGAGGGGCATAAAGTGAGAATCTGGGTGATGATAGGTGGAGGGCTGAAGAAGGAGAAATCTGATAGGAGAGGATTGAATCCCTTTCATCAGTGAATGATTCTCTGTCATTCAATCACAGGGTTTCTATGGCTGCATTTGCAATCATCTTTTGTGATCCGCATAATCACTCTACATTTATGCTTTTGATTCTGTGTAAACTTAAAGGTGGCCTTTTCATGACTTCTGCCTTCCTCTGCACTGTATGCTTCGCCTATCCATCTGTCACATCTCTCATGGGCAGTCCTGGTACCTTTTTGTAAACTTCATAACCTCTTCACTTTCAGCAATATAAACAACATTTTCACTCCTCCGCCCACTGCCCTAGTCTTCAGTATTTGCTTCTCAAACTTATTTGGTAATAGATTAATTATTACATTCTTCCACAAAAACTCTTTGGGCAGACTTTCCATCACAAATACCACGCACACATCTCACTCCTATATTTTAACACCATGGAATTCTGTTATCATTATCAGAATTTAGTTTTCCTGACGTTGGAATATTTTGGTCTTGTAACACCAAATCCCTTTGAAGACACCAAAATCTATAGGAACAAAGCCTTTCCAAACTACATCCTTTACAGGACTTTAATGTTATGATTTATAAGTCAGATGACTAGGGTCCCTTCATTACAGAGCTTTGTCAAGGTTGGAATATATTCTACAGATTTAATCAATACTCATACAGGTTTTCCATATTATTAAACGTACTTGTTGTAATTTGATGTTCCAACTCCTGTACTCCTGAGATTGGCAAAAATGACTTTGTGGGCATCCCTGAGACGTGGCTGGAAGAAGATCATAGTTGGGAGCTTAACATCCAAGGATACATCTTGTATTGAAAGGACAGGCAGTAAGGATGGGGTGGCTCTGTTGGTTAAAAAAATGAAATCACACCCTTAGAAAGAGGTGACATAGCAATGGAAGATGTAGAATCCTTGTGGGGAGATGTAAGAAACTGCAAGGGTAAAAGGACCCTTATGGGACTTAGATACAGGCCCCAAACAGTAGCCAGGTTGTGGGATATAAACTTTAAAGAGAGATAGAAAAGGCATGAAATAAGGGCAATGTTATAATGTCAAGGGGTGATTTCAATATGCAGGTAGATTGAGGAAATCAGGTTGATGCTGGATCCCAAGGGAGGGAATTTGTAGGATGTCTATGAGATGGCTTTTTAGAGTAGCTCATGGGAAAGGCAATTCTGGATTGGGTGTTGTGTACTGAACCAGATTTGATTAGGGGGCAGTTTGAGATGGAGAAGGAGAACTAAAGTCAGCTGTATCAGAAAAAAAGGAATTAGACATGCAAGAATTGCTGGCCAAAGTTGATTAGGAGGGGACATGGCAGGGACGATGGCAGAATAGCTGTGGCTGGTGTTTCTGGGGGGGGGGCAATTCAGAAGACGCAGGATAGATACATCCCAAAGATGAAGAAGTATTCTAAAGGGAGGGCAAGGCCACAGTGGGTGACAAGGGAAGTCAATAATATAGCAAAGATGAGTCCGAAATTACAGGATTGGGAAGCTTTTAAAAATCAACAGAAGGCAACTAAAAAAAAAACAAGGAGGGAAAAGATGAAATATGAAGGCAAGCTAGCCAATTATATCAAATGCTTTTTTCAAATGTACCAAATGCAACAGAGAGGTAAGAATGGATATTGAATGGCTGAAAAATGTCACTGGAGAGGTAGCCAAAGAAATGCTGGACAACTTTATAAAGTATTTGTATCAGTCTTCATTATGGAAGACACTGGCAGCATGCTGAAAAATTCAAGAGCGTCAAAGGGTAGAAGTGAGAGTGGTTACAATGGAAACATGAGAAAATCTGCAGATGCTGGAAATTCAAGCAACACACCAAATGCTGGTGGAACGCAGCAAGCTAGGCAGCATCTATAGGAAGAAGTACAGTCAACATCTTGGGCCGAGACCCTTCGTCAGGATACACACACATGGCATGGGAGAGGGTCCAGAGGAGGTTCATGGGAAGGATTGTGGAGAAAGTGGGGGTTAACATATGAGGAATGTTTGATAGCTCTAGGCTCACACTCACTAGAGTTCAGAAGAATGGGGGGTGCGGGATCTCATTGAAACCTATTGAGTATTAAAAGGCCTCATGATGTGGGGAGGAAGTTTCCAGTAGTGGGCGAGTCCAGGACCAGAGGGAATAGCCTCAGAATAGAGGGACGTCCATTTAGAACAGAGATGAGGAGTAACTTATTCAGCCAGAGTGTGGTGAAGTTGTGGAATTCATTGCAACAAACTGTTGTGGACATCAAGTCTTTGGGTACATTTAAAGTAGAGGTTGATAGGTTCTTGGTTAATCAGGGCATCAAAGTTTACAGGAAGAGGGCAGGAGATGTATAATAAATTAGCCATGACGGTATGGCAGAGCAGACTCGACAGGCTGAGTGGCCTAATTCTGCTCCTATTCCTTATGGTCTTTCTACTTGCTGTACAAGTTATGCCCTAGTTTAAATGACCAAAATGCAACACTTCACGAGTTAAACCTCATCAGTCATTCCCCCGTTCATCTAGGTTCCTGTGGTAATCTCATATATATTATAACTTTCACCTTTTGCATTATTTATTTATTTTGTAACTTATCGTAATATTTATGTGTGGCACTATATTTCTGCTGCAACACATTTTTGCAGATTTCACAACATACCTGTACGACGGTGATAATAAACCTGATTCTGATTCACTATCATGACATCACCAATTTTGTTGTCTTCTGTAAACTTCTAACTGCATTAACAACAGTCGTGCAAGTTGTTAATATAAATGACAAACAGTGGGGCCGGCACAGTCTTGGACATATTAATAGACAAAGCAGAATTTTCAGTTCCAGTTCAATCAATGGTTTTCCATTGCACTGGAATCTTTTTTAATGACCAAAATGATAGACCATAATAGATTAGTGCTGTATCTAAAAATTTATATCTATTGAGCTGTTGTCTCATCCATTGATGAAATAACTGGGCCCAGCAAAGTCATCTGTGACCATGTTAATAGTTCGGTCTTGCAACAAGAAGGATTATTGATGCTGGTGGTAAAAAGCCTGCACATTAAAATTTGCCGTTTATTATAACTGTTGTTTTACACTCCTGATGTTCATAACAAAAGCCCAGACTACTCTCAGACTACAAAATACATGGCTGACAATTTAATTTAAAGTCAGCATATGGAGAAGCTTGTCAGGAAGTTAATAGTCTGCTAACTTTAACCTTTATTTTGTTTACTTTCTCTGGTGGATAAGCAATGATTATGTTGGTTAAAAAAAAACATATTACAGTCCACTGCTAGGAGCAAGCTGGGGCAGATTCCCCTCTTCATTTGATCCTCAACAGCAGATAATCCTGGGAGTCAAAGAAATGCCAAGTAACGAGTAGCTCTTGTGCTTCCTTTTTCTCTCCTTTTCAACATATAAGAGATTAGGGAGCCTGAGGACATTAGTGGCACAAGTCACCTGATCATACACTACAGAAACAGGCCTTTTGGGGTAGATGGACAATAAAAAAGGTAAGTGACTGAGCTGATCTGATTAATAATGATGTGACTTCTACTGTTTATCCCCCAACTGGTTCTTTTGACCAACTGGTCCTCTGCCCCACTGGTCAATGCCATCCAAAATGCCCATCCCAGGTAGTCCCAAGATGCCTGTATTTGGCCCATATCCCTCTAAGCCTTTCCTACCCATGATTCTGATGAACATTTAACAGGGGAACAACTTGGACTCTAACATATGTCTGTGATCCTGCTGCTGCAAGTAAGTTTTTCATTGCACCTGTGCATATACATACTTGTGCATAAGATGACGAAACTCAGCTTTGAGAGTTTGAAAAAAGAAATGCCCTAGAGTTTTGGCAGTGGTCCAAGTTTGCCTCTACTTGTGGGCGCTGTGGTAGTGTAGTGGTTAGCCGATGGTATTGCAGCTTGGAGTGTTCTGGAGTTGGGACTTCACTCCCAATGCCATTCTGTAAGGAGTTTCTGTATGTGATCCCTGTGAAATTTGTGAGGTTTTCTCCCACAGGCTGAAGGATATTTGGTCATTGTAAATTGTTCTGCGAGTAAGTTAAGTTTAATTGTGGTTTGTGGGGTTTCTGGGGTGGTGTGGCTTGAAGAGATTACTCTGCTCTGCATCACTAAAAAAAATAAAAGTTATGTAACTGCAGTTTTATGCTTTATTGTGCAAGAATCAGAGTGGTTAAGCTGTAAAATTCTACCATTCTGTGCTAGATTTGAGATCCTGATATTAAACACCTGCCAGTGTAGTTAGCCAACTATGCAGTGATCAGGCTTTTAGTAAAGTTTGATCACCTGAAGCATTGTGAAGCACTTATCCCTCTTGCAATTCTAGAATGAGGGATAATTTTTTTCCCTGTGTCATTTTCTCCAGGTTGACATATTCATTAGGGATGTAGGAGGTGTTAATGGGGGTGGGGGGTCAAGATCAACAAGGCGCACTTCACCTTTGTGCCAACACCTCCCCTGCACATTTTGGCAGTTCTAATATTACAATTGTATTTCCTATGATAACGCTGACATTAAAAATGAGCCAACACATAGGAAATGAAATTACTTCCTTTGAAGTCAAACATATAGGATGAAATATTTTTTTTACAAAACTCCCTAGACTACTTCTCACTCGATACATCCTATCTTTTACAAAATCAGATTAAAACAAAATTACACATGGCTCTGCAAGTGAACACTTTCTAATTCAATCTATTCTGTTTTTGGAAATACATGAACATTCTTCTGCTTATTTCAATGTTATCTCTATCTTGAAGTGCTCAGCAATTACATTTAAGTCCATCCCACAAACCAGTGCAGAACTCAGTAAAATCAATTTGTCCAATTATTGGGTTGTTTTTTTCAGGTGTGTTTGATGAAGTATAGATAATAAGGGCATGCTTTATGTTTATATTTCACATATATTGAACAAAAAGAAAATGGTTATTTTGTTTGGCTTATCTATAGATCAAAGACAGTCATTACACTGATTACCTTTCTTTGTTCTTAAGCTTAAACACTACCTTCTTGAAAATCATCAGATCTGTAAGAGATTTACACTAATGTAATGGCCTCTGTAAGCACTTAAAAACTCAGCAGAACGGCAAGAAACGGCGAATGTTCAGTTGCCATGGTGATGTTCTGATATACCAAGAACTAGAGCATAATAAAAAGGAGTTCATTTCCTTCAGATGCATTGAAGATTTTATCACATGCACTTCAAAACATTGCATCTGTACTGGAGGAAGGTGAACATCCGAACAGGAAGGTTTGCTGCTGCCTCAAGGGTGAGTGGGTGGGTGTCAAATTGGAATTGTGTTGGGGTGGGGAGGTGCAGTGGGAACCAGAGCAGCAGAACAGATGGTGGAGTAGTTGTGAAGAAAGATGTCATTAGGCCTACATAAAAGGTCAGGAATCAATAGGTGGGACAAATGTTCTGAGCAAGGAGAATTGTAGGGAAGGCGAATGAGTTTAGGGCATGGATCAACACGTGGAATCATGATATTGTGAGACTTGATTGCAAGAGGGGCAGGACCGGCAGCTCAATATTCCAGTTTCTTTTAGGCGTGATAGAATAGGGTCTGCGGATATGATAGAGCCTTTTAAGAGACTCCTAGAGCTTAGAACAATAGTGGGCTATGGGTAACCCTAGGTAATTTCTAATGTAAGGACATGTTCGGCACAGCATTGTGGGCTGAAAGGCCTGTATTGTGCTGTAGGGTTTCTATGTTTCTAGTAGCAGGAATTAAAGGGGGAAGAATAGTAATGCTAGTTTGGGCAAATGTGATGGCAGTGCTCAGTCAGGACAGACTGGAGAGCTCATCTAATGAGGCTTTATGGGTAGAACTGACAAATGAGAAAGGTATGACCACTTTAATGTGATTACACTATAGAACACCAAACAGTCTGCAGGATATAGAGGAGCAAAATTTTAGTAAGATCATAGCCTGTTGCAAGGAACATAAGGTTGTGATAGCAGGCGATTTTAATTTCCCACATATTGATTGAGACTCCTGTACTGTAAAAGGTCAAAATGGTTTTTGAGAGATATTGAGGCCCTGGTTGAGGTAAAGGAGGTACATAGCAGGTATAGGGAGGGAGGAACAAATTCTGCACTTGAAGAGTAGAGGAAATGCAAGAGAATACTAAAGAAGGAAATCAGGAGGACTAACGGAAGGTATGTGGTTGCTTTTACAGACAAGGCATATCCCTACAAATATATTGAGAACAAACGGACAGCAAGGGAAAAAATTGGTCCTCTGGAAGATCAGAGTGGTAATCTATTGCTGGAGCTGAAAGAGATAGGGGATGGGTGGAGGGAATCTTAAATGGATGTTTTGTATGTTTATTTACTTAGGAGGCAGTTACAGAGTCTGTTGGTCTGAGGAAATGCAGCAGTGAGGTCATGAACCCTATACAATTTACAGAAAAGAGACTTACTGTTTGGTGGATAATCCCTAGGGCCTAACAAGATGTTCTTTCTCAGGGAAATGATAGGGTAGTGCAGAAATTTCAGGGGCTGTAGCAGATATATTCAAAGCATCTTTAGCCACGGGCGATGTGTTGGAAAGGCTCTAAGAATAAGCCAGGAGTTATTTGGCCAGTGAGCCTGACATCGGCATTGGGAAAGTTATTGGAAGGTGTTCAAAACAACAGAATATACAAGTATTTGGATAGACAAAAACTAATTAGGTTAGTCAAAATGGCTTTGTGCATGGTAAGCCATGTCTCATCAGTATTATAGTCTTTTGGGGAAGTTGCCAGGAAATGAAGACATTTGACAAGGTCCTGCATGGGAGATTAGTCAAGAAGGTTCAGTTGCTTGGCACTCAAAATTGGATTGGGCATTGGCTTTGTGGAAGAAACCAGAGTGGTCGTAGATGGTTGCCTCTCTGACTGGAGGCCTGTGTCTACTGGTGTGCCACAGGGACCGGTGTTGGGTCTGGTATTGTTTGTTGTCTATATCAGCAATCTGGAAGATAACATGGTTAAGTGGATCAGCAAATTTGCAAATGACAAATGACAGATTTGGGGTGTAATAGATGGCGAAGAAGACAATCAAAGCTTGCGGCAGGTTCAGGACCAGCTGGAAAATGAGCTGAACAATGGCAGATGGAATTTAATGTAGACAAGTGTGAAGTGTTGTACTTTGGGAGATGCAACCAGGGTAGGTCTTACATGGTGAGTGGTAGGGCACTGAGGAGTGAGGTAGAACAGTGGGATCTGGGAACACAGATCCATAGCTCCTTGAAAGTGGCACCACAGGTAGGTAGGGTTGTAAAGAAAGCTTTTGGAACATTGACCTTCCTAAGTCAATGTACTGTATTGAGTTCAGGTCTTGGCATCCATGTTGAAATTGTGTAAGACATTGGTGAGGCCTAATTTGGACTATTATGTCCAGTTTTGGTGGCCTACAAACAGGAAAGATGTCAATAAGATTGAAAGAGTGCAGAGAAAATTTACAAGGATGTTGCCAGGACTTGAGAACCTGTGTCATAGAGAAAGGTTGAATAGTTTAGGACTTGATTCCTTAGAATGTAGAAGATTGAGGGGAGATTTGATAGAGGCCCTCTGTTGGTCAAGATCAACCATGGATGCAAACCAGGGCAAGCGCTGTCCATGTAACAGGCACCCCCTCTCCATGCAGCTGATGAATCCAAAGGAACGTCAGAGACTGATAAGAGTTTGGTATCAGCGGCATCACAGGAGTTGTCAGTCAGCGTTGAAGTCAGCGCAGGACTGCCTAAGGGACACAGCTCTGTATTCTTCCTCAGGATTTACTCCCATAGCCTTCCTCGTATGTGGGTATGGCCTCAAGGCAGCAGCGGTTTGATATCTGTTTTCCTTCTAGATGAGCTGCCAATCATGGCTGACAAGCCCCATTGATAATAATAATTTACAGAGAAGTACAGCACAGAAACAGGCCCTTCAGCCCATCTAGTCCTCGCCAAAATAATTTAAACTGCCTACACTCCCACTGACCTGCACCGGGACCATATCCCTCCATACTTCTCTTAAACATTGAAATTGAGTTTGCATGCACCCCTTATGCCAGCAGCTCATTCCACACCATCACGACCTTCAAAATTGGACATAAGACTCCAGTTCCCCTCATGTTCCCCTTAAACATTTCACCTTTCACCCTTAACCTCTAGCTGTAGTCTTACCCAACCTCAGTGGGAAAAGTCTGCTTGCGTTTACCTTATCTATATCCCTCATAATTTTGTATACCTCTATCAAATCTCCTTTCAGTTTTCTACGTTCTAAAAAATACAGTCCTAACCTATTCGATCTTTCCTTATAACTCAAGAACTTCAGACCCAGTGGCATCCTTGTAAATTTTCTCTGCACTCTTTTAACCTTCTTTACATCTGTCCTGTAGGTAAAGTGACCAAAATTGCACACAACGCTCCAAATTAGGCCTCACCAACATCACATCCAATCTTCTGTACTCAATACGTTGATTTATGAAGGCCAATGTGTGAAAAGCTTTCTTTACAATCCCATCTACCCACGACACCACTTTCAATGAATTATGCACATTTATTCCCAGATCCCTTTGTTCTACCACACTCCTCAGTGCTCTACCGTTCACCGTGTAAGACCTACCCAGGTTGGTCCTACCAAAGTGCAAAACCTTGCACTTGTCTGCATTAGATTCATCTGCCCAAAGTGACTAATTTTAAGGCACCAGCAACACACCTTTGCCTCTTCTCGACAATAGAAATGATTCTGGCTGGGCTTTGTAGCTAACACACTCGTGAAGGCCAGGAGCTGCACTTGGTTGACAGAGGCTATTTGAGATGAATGCTATTTAGAGCATTTAATAAGTAGTGGGAGATTTTCCCCACTACCACCCTCAACTACAACAACTTAAAGGGAACTGAGATTTGCTAGATGTGTACAGTATTATAAGGGGTATAGATAGGGTAAATACAAGCAGGCTTTTTCCATTGAGGTTGTGTGAAACTGCAACTAGAGGTGATGAATTGAGGGTGAAAGGCTTAGGGGAACTTTTTCACTCAGAGTGTGGGACGAGCTGCTGGCACAAGTGTTGGATGCAGGGTTACATGCAACATTCAGAAGTTTGCATAAGTACATTAATGAGTGGAATATTGTGTGGGGGGGGGCGCTATAGGCCAGGTGCAGTTCAAAGGGACTAGGCAGATTAATAGTTCACCGTAGACTAGATGGGCTAAAGGGCCTTTCTCTGTACTGTAGTACTCTATGACATACAGTGAAATGCGTTAACAGCCAACACACCGGAGGATGTGCTGGGGACAACCCGGAAGCCACACATTGCAGTGCCAACACAGTAGGCCCAAAGTGTTCAGCAGAAAAACACCAGACCCAACAAGCGACGAACAGCAACAGCAAACACAAACCACAATCCTCCCTCTCACCCATGCATATAAACAGTCCTTTAACCTCAGGCCTGGCCTCCAGCCAACACAGACTTGGGCCTGCAGACATCGGGCTTCAACTTCCCCAGGGAACTCACAGGGATTTGCAGACTCAGCTTGGGCTAACATGTCTCAACTTCCAGAATTTGATAATGCAAGGCACAATGTTGCAGAAGACTTAAAAATATATTCTGGGACATCAGCTTTCCAACTGCAAACAAAAGCTGTCCATTATTTCCCTTACTGCACTGGGCATTCAGAAGGGCTTGCAGAGCTAGCTGGATTTTATTCCCCTTCCTGGCCCATGTGCATTAAAATTAATTGTTGCCCACTATGTGTCTTTGGAATCGTTTATTACTGCATCCCTTCTGTACCCTCATTCACTGAGACTTGAGGGTAGAATAGTTGAACGTGTGATTTTTTTCTGTTAAACTTGCCCAGTGTCCACACTGAGACTAAGATAAACAAACTTCAACCTAAAACACCTTAAGAAGAAAGTAAAAGTAATGATAACATTGGAAAAACCTGTATTGGGTAGAATTTGAAACCTTCAAGTTCTAACACCAGTCGAAGTAATATATAAAAAGAAATACAGAAAAGTATTATTACAATTATAATTATTAAGTTTCAAATGTTTCCATAACAATGTAAAGATTTTCCTTCAGCATTAACAGTGCAGTCGGCATCAGCATTATTTTTGCATGAATACACTGGAGCCCAAGCAAGGGCCGTCTTACACAAGAGATAGTATTGAGCATAAGATGACATCCAGCACTGGAAAAAAAAATCACAAGCTCATGTCATTACTTTAACTAGGCTGGAATGTAAATGTGGGATCCTTGAAATAAATGTCATTACTTGGAATAATGCCACTGACCTCCCAGTCATAATTCACTGTCACAGGTCATAAAGTTACTGTTCATATATTGGTCAACTTAATAATGGTGTTTGCCCTGACTTTAATATAGACTAGTGCCTGCCACATGGGAAATTCAGCAATCAGGAGTTCAGGAACCATGATTAGTTCATTTGTTACAAGCAGATCAGAGCAAATTCATCTTCCTTTCCAATTTATGCCCCCAAAAGTGTCAATAAAAAAAGTGCTCAGATTAAGAAGGAGGGACACTCAGAGTTTGACTTGAAGTAAGATCCAGTGATGGCTGAATCGCTCCTTCACAGAAGTCGCCCTTGTCGGCTGTTTGCTGTTCAGGAATGCCCTTTCCCTGTGCCTCTCCATAGCACGAGGCAGATGCTGCTTTGTCCTCATAGTACATTGACAGCTCATCGTTATTAATGATGTAATCAGAGTCATCCACGTCCTGATGGTCCTGTGTTTTAGAAACAAAACCAGCTGTTACAGGTACTGACAAAATCCCATATTGAGATTCAGATGACAATATTGTTTGTTGGAAGCTTGGCTGAGTCACAAAATACAAGAGCACAGAGATCATGGTAGATTGGTAACACCAATCGAGCTAAGCTGAGAATTACGTGTATTCCTGTTCACAAGTATATTTAAGGAGGAGATTCAAGAAGGTATTGCCAGAGCTGGAGAACTAGTTTTGATGGACCCTAGTAGACTGAAGTTATCTCTTTGGTACAAAAGGGCAATTTAATTGAGATGAATCAAATACAGTAATGAATGGCCAAGATGTGGTGAAAACTTCCCTTTGCAGCAAGGACAATAAGTAGGGACAAAGATATAATGGGAAGTTTAAAAATATTTTCCCACTCAGTGTCATGGATGTCTAGAACGCGTCTGAAATTATCTTTTTAAAAATGCAGAAATAGCTCATGATGTGCTTTGATAAATTTTTAAATGCTTTCACCACTTCCTGCTGAAGTCCTGTCCACTGTAAAACAAAGATTTTTTGTTCTCATTTTCCTGTTGTATTTTGCAGGCATGATGATGTAAAAATGTGCAGAATGCATTAATGCCTGATGGAAATTGGACGTCTTTCAACCTTCACAGTTAACAGAAGAGTACATCAAAGTGAACTTGTGAATATTGCACAATCCAAAGTAGTCCAGGGCTAATATTCTAATGCATTAAAAATAACCTCTTAATTTTCATACAAGAACTAATTACCAGCAGACTTCTGTTGTCAAGCTCTCTATCGCCTTGTGCTGCTGGAAAAATTGGTCTTCTTAGCAATATTCTTGGGCCATTGGTCCTCTTCTCCCTGCATTCTTTCTTCCTACCCGTTGTCTTGATTCCACAAACGCCCAGCCCTCTGCTCCACTTATCCTGAGAGTCTGCTTCACGAGTGCTACTCTGCCACCATGGTCAACACATTTAGTTTTGAGCCCGACAAGCATCAATGTTTGTCATTGAAAAGAACAGGGCGGCTTTTAACACTTAATCAGAGTAAACCATGGAAATAATTTCTTCATGTAATAACATCCTAACTCCATGATTTTCATTTGGTGATTTTCAATTCTGGGTAAATGTTAGTTTCCAGGTGTCACTGCTTCAAGAAAGGTGATAGTTTCTACTTCCATCATCACAATAATATTACATTTGTATGAATACTCGAACAGCGATAACCCAGGGTTAGGAGGTAGGATTAAACTAATCAACACATGTGGCTTAATGGACCATAATTTAGTAATATTCATTGAATCTGAGCAAAGCTTAGGCCTAGTTCATAGAATGGTATTGGTATATTATTGTCAGATGTACCAAGATACAGTGAAAAGCTTGTCTTGCAGCTGTTTATGCAGATCAAATCATTACAAAGTACATTGAGCTAGAGCAAGGTTAAAAAAAAACAATGAAGAATAAAACAAGTGTGGTGCAGGTAAATGATAAAGTGCAAGATTGTAACAATGTAGATTGGAAGGTCTAGACAAGAGGTCTGTTAACAGTGGGATAGAATAGTAACACTAATTTGATTTCATTTATATTTTATTTAGAGATGGAGCACGTAACAGGCCCTTCTGACCTAATGAGCTTGAGCTACCCAATTCCACCCATTTGACCTACCAACCCTTACATCTTTGCAATGTAGGAGGAAACCAGAACATCTAGAGCAGGGGTTCCTAACCTTTATTATGCCATGGACCCCTACCGTTAACCCCCAGGGGTCTGTGGACCCTGAATTTGGAACCCTTGACCAATAGGAAACCCACACAATCGCGGGGAGAATGTACATCCTCCTAATAGACAGTGGTAGGAATTGAACCCGGGTTGCTGGTAAGGAAAAAATGTTACGCCAACCCCTATGCCACTGTGCTGCCCAAAATGGCTATGATAGGACATGAACCTGCAATCTTCCGACGACTTGTATTAAATACGAAAGTTAGATGGAAGAAATAAGCAAGTATGACAGCAAACAAAAACATGTAACAAAGCAACACAGAGAAAGGAGAGTTAATAGATGTTGTTTACTTGGATTTTCTTAAGGCCTTTAATAAGATGCCACACATGAAAGTTCAAAGATAGGAGCTCATGATATTACAGGTAAGGTATTAACGTGGTTGGAAGATTGGTTGATCAGCAAAAGGCAAAAAGTGGGAATAAAGAGGGGCTTTTCTGGTTGGCTGCTGGAGACTACTGGTGTTCAGTGCACTACTTCTCACATTATATGCCAGTGATTGGATGATGGAAATGATGGCATTGTGGCCAAGTGTGCAATTGGAGGAGCAGGTAGTGTTGAGAAAGTAGTGAGTCTGCAGAAGGGCTTGAACAGGTTGAGAGACCAAGCAAAGGAGTGGCATATAGAATACAGTACAAGAAAGTGTATGGTCTTGCACCTTGGCAGAATGAATAAAGATGGACACTACTTTTAAAATAGGTGAAAATTAAGAAATAAACTGTGCAAGGGGAATTGGTAGTCCTATTGCAGGATTCCCTAAAGGTTAACTTGAAGGTTGAGACGGTAGTAAGGAAGGCAAATGCAATTTTATCATTCATTGCCAGAAGACTAGAATACAGAAGCAAGGATGTAATGCTAAAGGCAAACAAGAGAAAATCTGCAGATGCTGGAAATCTAAGCAATACACACAAAATGCTGGAGGAGCTCAGAAGGCCAGGCAGCATTTACGGAAAAGAGTACAGTTGATGATTTAGGCCGAGACCCTTTAGCAGGCCTACAGTTCTGCTAAAGACAATGCTAAAGACTCTGTCAGGCATTGGTCAGACCACATCTGGAGAATTGTGAGCAGATTTAGGCCCCTCCCCAAAAAGAAACTTTTATGCTGACATTGGAGAGAATCATGAAAAGATTTATAAGAATGATCCCAGGAATGAAAAGGTTAATATGATGAGTGTGTAATGGCTCCTTGCCTGTACTTGCTGGAGTTTAGAAGGATGGCAGGTTGGGGGGGGGGGGGGAATCTCATTGAAGCCTATGGAATATTGAAATATTCCTGGATAGAATGAAACTAGAATTTTCCAAAACTGGGGAAATCTAGCGTCAGAGGGCACAGTCTCAGAATAAAGGAACATCCCTTTAGAAGAGAGATGAGGCAAAATACTTTCAGCCGTTCTGTGGAATTCAGTGCTACAGAGATCTATGGAGGCCATATGATTGAGCATGTTTAAAGCACAGATAGATAAGTTCTCAATTAGTATGGGTGTCAAAGGCACCAGAAAGCCCTGAATCAGCTGTACTTCAGAGATGGAAAGATTAGGCATTTTCGACCCATCACCAGCAGAATCAAATTTTGCTGCTTTTTCATGCCTGAAGCTGTGAACTAAAGTGGTAAAATGTCATATAACCTTACACCAACCAAGAAGCTGTGTCGGCAGCAAGGAACTGCTTTTGCAGCAAATTTGTTTCAACTCACTGGAGGTACAAGAACACTTGGCGCTTCATCTGCAGAAGACTTCTAATATTTCCAGCTCTCCTTAACTTAGGAGGCGGGGAGCAATTCTTTGTTGTGTTATATTCACCTTCTTTACAGCAGCAACAACAGATTTACAAGGCTTCTTCCTGTTCCTTCACTGCACTGGCTGCCATTGCATACAACTGTTCAGAAAATAAAGCGCCACATATTTTCAGACTGAATTCATTCCATTATCCTTTGCTGTCTCTTTGCCTATCGACAGAACCTGTGTTACTGTGAACAATGAAGGAAGCGTTTTCAGGTCAACTCCGACAAGCTGTTCTACAGCTCTAACTCATCTACAAGTTTACAGATGATATCACTGTAGCAGACTACATCTTAAATAAGGAGTCAGGGTACAGAAAGGAGATAGAGAGCTTCATGTCATACCGTTGTGACATTTTTTCCCTTAATGTCAATAAAACAAAAAGGTTCAGAAAGGGGGCAGTGCACATCCTCCTGCCTACATCAATGGTGCTGAGGTTGAGAGCTTCAAGTTCCAAGGTGTGAACATCACCAGTCGCCCATCCTGGTCCAACTACCTCGAAGTCCATGCCCAATAAAAGCTCACCATCAGCACTACTTCCTCAGGTGGCTAAAGAAATTTGACTCTTACTAGTTTTTAAATGATGCACCATAGATTGGATACATACGGCTTGGTAAGGCAACTGTGGAGAGTGGTAGACATAGCTAAGCGCATCACATGAACCAACCTCCCCTCTATGGACTCTGTCTATACTTCTTGCTATTCAGCGAAGCAGCCAGCATAATTGAAGACATTCTCTCTTCTCCCCTCTCCCAGGCAGAAGATAGAAAAGCCTGAAATCATACACCACCAGGCTCAAGGACAGCTGCTAACCTACTGTTATTAGACTCTTGAATGGACCTCTTGTATGATTCAGGAACAGCTTCTTCCTCTTTGCCATCCAATTTCTGAATGGACATTGAACACTACCTCACTACTTTTTTTTAATTTCCTTTAACTATTCTCATTACCTTTTTATTTCCCTTTTTAACCATTTAATATAAATATATACTTACAGTAATTCACAGTATTTTTCTCTCAATTAGGTATTACATTGTACTACTGCCACAAAGGTAACAAATTCCACAACATATACCCTTGATATTAAACCAGATTCTGATAAGATGGACTCTTGACCTCACAATCCACCTTGTTATGATCTTGTGTTTAACTGATTACCTGCATTGCACTTTTTCTGGTAGATTTAACACTTTATTCTGCATTGTAACTGTTTTACCTTCATTCTAGCTCAGTGCACAGTGCAGTGATTTGAATTGTATAAACAGTATATGAGAGAGGCTTTTTTACTGTATCTTGGTACATGTGACAATAGTAAACCAATACCAGTAACTAAAGGAATGCATTACAAGTTTTCAGGTCCATGTCAGCTCAGCTTTAACATTCCTCAAAGATTAAGCCCAACAGAGGGTATCATTTACATACCAATGTTATTAACCTCTACAATGTGATCTAGCTTTGAATTCACTTCTTTCATGGTATACTGTACACTTGCTCCAGGCAAGCTTGCTTTTGCAGTGTTACGCATGGCTTAACGGTGTATTGGTTCACGCTGTGGCTGGACCCTGAGGCCCTGGTCAGTTACAATCAATCACATGCTGACACCAGACAGAGACTGACAGTAAAATGAACCAAGTCAGATGGAACCACACCACAGGCTGGCAAAGGCTGGCATAGCCTGCAGCTGTGGTAGGCACACCAATGACTGACGAAAAGAACATTTACATCCTGGCAATCATCAGTCTTGCGTGGAAACAAACTCAAAGTTAATAATGCAGTTATTCATTTCAAGTCTAACAAACCAATGGTTTTATAGTTGTCTCCCATCACGTCCAGAATGAGGGAATTGTCAGCCTTACCTGATGTGCTTTGGGACTGGTTAGCAGCTTAGCAATAGGACCACAGCAGGTAGGGAGTGTCGTTGTGAGCGGTGGACCAGCATGTGTCAGAACCGGCTTCAGGTATCTATACAGTTTGGTTGAGGAAACATCGAGTTTGGCACTAAACTCAAATACTATATAATAAACGTCACGAGTATATCACAAATGACAATAACAGATTACAAAATAGGTCTTTGCACGGAGAGCTGAAATTAATAAGGCATTGTTAACTAAAATTAGATAGGAGTGATAAATAACCAGCATCATCAGACAAAAGTGAAATCTTATGAAACAAACAAATTAAGCAAGAAAAGAATCCACTTGGAACATGAAAACACGTGACTTTTAATGAATGCACTTTTGACTCGAGATTAAAACATTTGTGCATGGAGAGAATACCAATCTAGTAGGTAGGTTAGATCCGATACAAATGTGTAGGTCCAATATGTGGTTGATGCAGTGATGGTGTATCAAGGAAGTCTGCCTCATCTCTCCTGTTATTCTTTAAGTGCATACCTCTATGTTTCACAATGGGAAGTGTGGCTTTATCTTCACCAGCAGCAACTTTGCCTTAGAGTCACAATATATGGCTTAATCTGGGCTGTAACTCCCATTCTGGGCATGCTTCACTCTCTTTTGGTTGAGACACTAGAAGCAGCAAACGTCTCTGGCAGAAGAAATACTGAGGGGGCCAATCAACAAGTGTGAGGTGTTGCATTTCGGGAAGTAAGCTTGGGACAGGACATATACAGTAAATGGAAGGATGTTAAGGAATGTTGATGAACAGAGGGACATTGGGATTCAAGTTCATAGTGCCTGAAAGTGGTGACACAAGTAGATACGTTGATGGTGAAGGATGTTGCATACTTGCCTTCATTGGTCAAGCTACAGAATGTAAAATATGGCACATATTGATGCAGCTTTACAAAGCAATTGATTGTGCTTGGAGTATTGTGTGCAGTTCTGGTTGCCTCATAAGAGAAAGAAGAGTGGAGGGGAGATATTTACTTGAAGGGAGGACTTTAGTTATGGGAAGAGATTAGAGAGACTGGGTTTGTTTGACCCTGAGTAAAGGAGGGGTGTTCTAATAGAGGTATATATGACAGAGTATATGGCTGGAATCTTTTCCCAAGACAGGTATATCAAAAACAAAGGTGGTGAGAGAAGGGAGGGAAAATTGTTTTTTTTAAAGAAAACTAAAATGTTCACAGAGAGCAGTTGATATCTGGAACTCACTGCTAGAGGAGTGTTCTAATCACTCTATTTAAAAGACATTTTAGACAAGTATGTGAAGTGGCAGGACATAGAAGGGTACTGACCGAATTTAGCAAATGGAATTCAAAGTTCAAAGTACATTTAATATCAATTTATACATTATACAACCTTCAGGTTTGTCTCTTACTGGCAGCCACAAAACAAGAAACCTGAAAGAACCTGTTTTTTTTAAAAAAGATTGAGAAAAGACAAAGTGTAGGGAGAGAGAGAGAGAGATACAAAACAAATCATGCAACAATAAAAGTAAGCAAATAGCATTTAGAATGAAAGTGAGTCCTCAGACATGAAATCCAGAGCAGATGGAGCAGGCCCAGCATACAGCGGAATAAACATCATGGAGCCTGCAGACACAAAACCTGGTGCAAACACAGCCTCAGCCTTAGTGCTGCAAAGAGCAGAGTAAACCTCGCAGAACTGGCCTCACCCTCATACCTGTATCAGCGTAGCTGAACAAAAACGACGTCTGTGGTAGGGCAAAGGGCCAGTCTGTGTGAAACAACTGTATTATAATATTGAAGGTGGCTAAGTGAGGCTAAAAGGTTTCTCTAATGTTGAAAAATATCCATCCCTCAATCATTAAATACTAACAACTATTCATCATATTTCTATGCCTGGAACCCTCTGTGAAACTGTTTTTTCTGCTTCCTGTAATACTATGCAAAGCATCCCCATTACGCACACAGCCCTTTAGGACATATAGAATACAAAAAAAACTCAGTCTTTGCAACACTTACATTTCCTTTGAGGTGAGGTTGCAGTTAATTTCGGTAACATGATTTAAGAACATGTGCAGCTAATTTGAAGCAAGAACATAATTAACTCAAATCAACCCAATATTAATTAATAGGTCAACAAGCTGTATACTAATAAGTGGAATTGTGACTTTCATATACAAAACTTGACCAAGCTTCCTATTACAGTTTAACAAGAATGAATTTCTAAAAATAAGTTTCAAGACGAGTGGAATCCTTCTTAATAACAGTCCACCATATCTTTGGTTTCTGAAATCTGAATCAAGGAATTGGATAAAACTAGCAGTAGAGTGATTGCTTGAGTCAAGTGTGATGTTCGCCTGAAGGGTTATTCCCTTAAGGGAGAATGACTGTGTGTGAGGAAGCTGATGCACGGGCAGCCCCCCAAATGTCACTCTAGACAGATTGTGGTCATGGTGCAGTGACATGGAACGCAAGACAGCTGGGGACACTTCACTGTAGCAGCCTTCTTCTGTCTTCACCACCGTTGTGATCGTCATCTTCTGTCAGGTCCACTGTTGAAGTCTTGGTTGGATCTCTCTTTGTCTGGAACCTCCCCCTTGCCCTTACTGCCATGGGTCACCTTACCAGGAACTAAGCTCCTTACAGCGTTGTTCTCAGGATCTCAAGCTCATAAGCCTTCCCACTATGACAAGGTGATGATCCTGGGTGAAGTAATCAGCACACCGCTGCATGAATTTGTCTACATTGAATTCTGTCTTGCTCATAGAACTCCTGTGGCCAAGAGGTTAATATGAGATGCATATCAACAAAATGGGTAGCAAACACCAACCCATCAAACCTGGCTTTGTCCCCACCACCTCTGGAAAATTTACAAGGGTATATACCCATTCACTAACCTTTCAAAATGCTGATGAATTGAGAACTTTCTTCCTCATCGATCACCTTTTTCATTAATGACAGCAGTCAAAAGTCAAATGGAATGATTTCCTTGAGATGAATGGATTAATCCATTAATCAGCTAATTTAAGAACTCAACAGTTGCCATAAGCTGGATTGCATCAAGCGAATGGAATATGCATGAGTTTCAAATTCTAAAAAGTGAAATATTAGCAACTTGCTAAGGGAACTGCAGATATATTTCATTATAGATATATACAGGAATAAGGTGATCTTTAAAATCTGAGAGACTTAAAGAAAAAATGTTAACACAAGTGGTATTTAACGTTGTTTAAAATGGGCAACATGCTGATAATTGTGATACAATAAACTACTAAAAGAACATTGCATTCAACTTCTGTCTCTGACCCATTTTACCTACCCGAGATGATGCAGTTCAGGGATTTACAGGTATTATACAGAAAGTATGGGTTTATAAGGTTAACTTGCAGGTTGAGTCAGTGGTAATGCAGGCAAATGTAATGTTAGCATTCATTTCAAGAGGACTAGAATACAAAAGCAAGGATGTAATGCTGGGGCTTTATAAAGCATTGGTCAGACCAGGCTTGGGAGTATTGTGAGCAGTTTTGGACCCCTTATCTAAGAAAGGGGATTCAAGAGAATAATCCTGGGAATGAAAGGGTTAATGTATGATAAGCATTTAATGTCTCTGTACTCACTGGAGTTTAGAAGAATGGGGTTGGGGAATATAATTGAAACGCTTTGAATATTGATAGGCCTAGGCAGAGTGGATATATGGATTCTGAATATGAATTACTCCAGGACATGAACAAACAGGTTTATAAAGTGGAATCCTGCCTAGAGGTTTGCATATAATATTAAAGGATAATCTCAGCCCAACCCTCCTATGGCTGAGCCAAAACTTCCCCAATCTGAGTCATTCCAAAGGCACTTTCAAAATATTGTGCCTAGATCCTGACAGAGGAAAAGGACACTCACGTTCAGAAAGCGCACTCCAAGTTTAGTAAACTCCCGCATTCATCTGAGCATGTGACAGTGTCACTGTATGACTGCGGATGAAGAAGTCATGAAGTTGACCCCAGGATGTAGTCTTGGACAACAGCTCACATCTACTCCTCTGCTGAGAACACACTGATGCTGATGCTAAGCAAACTTGAAAACTGACACAGACAATCCCCTCAATCTGAGTCAAAATCCTTGTCCAATCTTCTAGCCAAGCATTTAACACTGCTGTCCCCAAGCCAACATTAAATCCCACACAGGGTGGCATGGCCTGGCCCAAACTGACTTGCTGGTGGAACACAAGATATAGGAGCAGAAGTAGGCCTTTTGGCCCATTGAGTCTGCTCCACCATTCAATCATGGACTGATCCAATTCTTCCAGTCAACCACACTCTCCTACCTTCTCCCCAACATGAAACTGATCCAAGCCATGTGGTCAGGTCCTGTGGTGCGGGGCAGTGGTTCAGCTACTCAAGCTCGAATTTAACTGACTCAAAATTCTCCAAGGCACTGTGAAAGCATCATGGAAGCTGAGTATGATAAGGATCAATGCTGTTTGCAATTAAAGCTTTTCTTGATTCGGCTCAACACGATATATTGCCTAGTACATGCAAGAGAAATAAATAGTCTCTGGAGAAGTATTTTAGTAAAGGCAGAACAAAGCACAAACAAAAAGCAGAATCTTATTTGGCCCTTTCTAAGAAGCAAACAATTCTTGGATAGATTTTCTTTAGTATTGTTTCATTCACCTAATGTACTTGTAGAGGGAAGCATCAAATTTTGACAATGGTGCGACAGTTTCTAAGATTCAAAAGAGTCTGCAATTTCTTGTCTGAAATATGGGGTTAGGGAAGGGGTGGGGACTGAGTGCACAGGGATGAAGGCTACAGTGTAATGTGCATAACAGGCAGCTACATGCAGTGCTATTTAACTGACCCAAGGAAGTGGCAAGTGGGATCATGCAGCACTACGGACACTGGGCTGTTCCCACCAATAGAGTGAAATTTAGCTCTGTGATCTCAATGGGGCTTTCATTCAACACGTTGTGTCTTGCTGACTCAGGTTTTACAATCTGAGAGATTTAGCTGTTCCAAAAAGGCAGAAGTGCACAAGGGATTTAAAATTGAACTGAACCTCAATCTTCGCTGGATGGACATTACAGTGGAGGCAACACACACAAGATGCTGGAGGAACTCAGCAGGCCAAGCAGCATCTATGGACAAGACTGAATAGTTGACGCTTAAAGCTGAAACACTTCATCGGGACATTAAAATGGTTTGACTATAACAACAAGTCATGCTGTGGAATACCAGACAAAGTGGACCATCGAAGGAAATGGAATTCATCCAGGGCTTCATGAATGTACTGATTTGGCAGATATAAGCTAATAGTATTTTATCTCTCCAAAATCTTGTAAACAGTGTTCTGTTCAGAGAAGCAGCATCTCAATGAAAATTAAATAACGTTAGTAAAGAACGTACAGGAAAAAATATCAGCAGTTTTTTTATGGTTGTAATTCCAGTGCAGTTCACAGGAGATGATCTTATAAGAATTGTTTATTCATTATGTGCTGTGTCATATGATGTAGATGATCATGGTCTTTTTGGAGATGGTCTGCCTGGCATCAGTGGTGGTATAACCAGGACTTGTGATGGCACCAGTTGCTCATGCGACCATCCACCACTTGCTCCCATGGCTTCATGCGACCCTATTGGGGGGGGGGGGGAGCGGGAGGCGCTAAATAGAATCTACACCTTGCTCAAAGGTGATCTGCAGTCTAGCAGAGGAAAGGGTTGTCTTACAACTCCTTTGGTAGGGATGCATCCCCCTTGTAAGAACATACCCTAAAAAAACCCCTGAAAACATTACACTGCTAACTAGAATATCCTGCTTTCAATCCGATTAATCAATGCTAAGATTAAAGTCATTGCCCATCAAGACAAAATGATTAACACAGTTGGAACACAAGCATCTTACTTAGAGCAAGGGTGGGATGAAATTTCTCTCCAGTATGAGTTCTGTAGCACATCCAGAGTCTAGAATTCCAACACTTACGACTGACTTCCCCAACTCTCCCCCGCCCTAAGCAATGCTGCCAATGTCATAACACACAACAAGTACTCATCACCCAAAACCCACTGACCTATATCTGCTCTCCATTACAGGCCATCTCAGTTTTAAAATTATCACTTGCACTTTCAAACACTGTCAACATTGCTTATTCTTGTTATCTCCCAGCTTGTAGCTATCTGAGATACTCACCCTTTCAGTAAACAAGATCTTTCATTTCATTGCTGATTGGCCTTTGGCATCCAAACTCAGAACTGGAATTCACTCCCTAATTCCCCTTCTTTCCACATTTTAATTTCTTCTGAATACAGTGCTAGAACTCTTCTGATAACATCAAAACATATGCTGGGTTGCTGCTTTATCGATTATGTATTTCCATTCAATGCTATTGTAAGATCATAAGAGCAGAACTAGGCCATTCAGCCCATCAAGTCTGCTCCACCATTAAATCATAGCTGATTTATTATCCCTCTCAATGCCATTCTCCAGCTTTCTCTCCATAACCTTTCATGTTCTTACTAATCAATAATCTATCAACCTTCATGTTAAGATATACCAAATCACTTGGCCTCATCCCCTCAATATTAATCACCAGGCTTCTAAACCAGGGCTTCAGTACCTCTGTTGGCCAGAAAGAACCACAATCTATAAATCAGTGAACAGGAATGAGGTAAAGGAGGTGGAAACAGACAAAGCAAAAGGCTTTGTATTTGATGGCAGGAAGGGAGGTGGCCATTTTGTGAGACTGTCCTTGCAGTTGCCCTTTTGTGAACTGTTTGGTGAACTGATTTTTGCTCTGGGATAACTTAATCAGAGCAGCTAAACATGGGCACGAAGCACTTCGGCTGAACCTGAGACCATCCTCAGGTAAGAACCAGTTTATGATGTAAAACAGAGGGTTTGCAGAAGGAATAGCCTGTGATCTTGTTGCTGGGCCCACTGTTTGGATGACCTGGTTAGACTGGTTTGAATCAGTCTGAGTTCAAAGTAAATTTATTATTGAAGTACATATATATCAGTATATACAACTCTTGAGATTCATTTTCTTGTAGGCATACTCAATAGATCCAAAAACCATAACAGAATCAAGGAAAGACCACACTAACAGGGCAGACAACCAGTGTGAAAAAGACAACAAACTGTGCAAATACAAAATGAAAGGAAAAAATATAATAATAGTAAATAAGCAATAAATATTGAGAACGTGAGATGAAGAGCCCTTGAAAGTGAGTCTATAGGTTGTGGGAATGGTTCAGTGATTAGGCAAGTGAGGTTATCCCCTCTAGTTCAGAAGCCTGATGGTTGAGGGTAATAACTGTTCCTGAATGTGGTGGTGTGGGTCCTGAGGCTCCTGTATCTACCTTCTCATGGCAGTAGTGAGAGGAATACATAACCTGGGGGATCCCTGTAGATGCACTCAATGGTGGGGAGAGCTTTCCCCATGATGGATGGGTCTGTATCTACTACTTGTTGTAGGACTTCCCATTCAAGGGCATTGCTGTTTCCATACCAGGCTGTAATGCTGCCAGTCAACATACTCTCCACCACATTCATAATTGCACCTACATGCTGGGCCCAGGATAGTTCCCTTGAAATGATAACACTGAGGAATTTAAGGTTCCTGACCCTCAATGAGGATTGGGTAGTGCACCTCTGGTTTCCTCCCCTGAAGTCAATAATCAGCTCCTCAGTCTTGCTGGCATTGAGTTGCTGTTGTGGCACCACTCAGTGAAATTTTCATTCTCCCTCCTAAAACGCTGATTCATCACCATCTTTGATTTGGCTTACAACAGTGGTGTCATCAATGATCTTAAATACAGCAATGGAGCTGTGCTCAGCCCACAGTCACCAGTATAAAGTGAGTAGAGCAGGGGCTGAGCACACAGCCTTGTGGTGCACTTGTGCTGATGGAGATTGTGGAGGAGATGCTGTTGCTAATCTGTACTGACTGGGGTGGGAAAATGAGGAAATCGAGGATCTCTTTGCACAAGGAGGTATTGAGGCCGTGGTCTAGGACCTTGTTGATTAGTTTTGGGGACGAATGTCGAGTAAAGAAATCAGAAGGCTGAACGGAGAGCCATAAGACATACTACTTGTGGCTCTGTGCTGCATTCAATGAGAATTTGACACAGGTCAGTCAGATGACCTTGAGCCAATGAAATTGAAAGGTTGATCTGTTAAAGGATAAGAATAAAGGATTTTAGAAGCACAGGGAGTGACAACTCTCCTGAGACCAACCATCATGGATGTGGAGGGCCCCACATCAGACATGTGAAGATGACATCAGGTCCATGGCCAGCAGAGACTCTTTTCCCGGGTGTTACCATTTCTTTTCTTTGACTGTTCATGGAGGGTCAGGGAAACCTAGTAGGTGTGCTCACAGGTTGTGTAAATTTACAACGCTTTGGAACTGAGTTAATAAAGCTACTTGTCAGTCAATACAAATCCTCCCTGTGCCTAACTAATCATTATTATTGAGGGGTGATCCTTATAAACTTCTCTCTCTGCAGTTGGATCCTTGATGTCTTCATCGGAACACCAGTTAGTATGGAAAACATCTCCTGACTATAAATTCACAGATGACATCACTGTCACTGGTAAAATGAGGAGGATTACAGGATTGAGGTACACTGGCAGATTGAGTGATATTGCAACAGCAGTCTTGTACTCAGCATCAACTAGACCAAGGAACTTCAAGGAGGAGATATCAGGAGAACTATCATTAAGAGAGGGGTCAGTGGAGGAAAGAGTGAGCTAGCTGTCAACATCTCAGAGGATCTTTCCCGGGCCCAACACAAAGGCAGAGCCACAGCTCTGCTTCATTAGGAATTTGTGGAAATTTGGTATGATTTTCGTTTTTTTAGAGATGTACAGTGGAGAGCATCCTGACTGGCTGCATCACAGACTGGCATGGAGGTTCAAAGTTCAAAATAAATTGATTATCAAAGTACATATACAACCCTGAGATTCACTTTCTTGTGGGGATACTCAATAAATCCAAAATAGAATAATAACCAATAATAACCATAATAGAATCAATGAAAGACCACACCAACATTCTACCAGTGTGCAAAAGACAAGAAGTTGAGCAAAAACAAAAAAGAAACAAATAATAATAATAATAAATGAGCAATAAATATTGAGTACATGAGATGAAGAGTGCTTGAAAGTGAGTCCATAGGTTGTGGGAACATATCAGTGATGGGGCAAGTGAAGTTGCCCCTTCAAATGCACAGTATCACAAAAGGCTGCAGAGGGTTATCAGCTCAGCCAGCTTCATCATGTCACAACCCTTCCCACTGGATATCTTCAAGAGATAGTGTCTCAAGAAGGTAGTACCCATATTAAAGACTCTCACCACCTGGGATGTGCCCGCATTGCTACCATCGGGGAGGAGACAAAGAACCTGAAGACCTATATTCAATGGTATTTAACTTTCTGCTCTTCCACAAACCAGTGTACAGTGTCATCACTCTTTTTATATAAACAATATTTTGCAATTTATAGCAATATTATGTCTTTGCAGTGTACAGTTGCTGCAAAACAACGATTTTCATGTCCTACAAGGCAGTGACAATAAACCCAATTTCAATTTGGAATTCTTTGACATTAAGTAGCATTTTAACTCAAAGCAAAAATACTTTGGATTATAGCTAGTGATCCTTGTCAATCTTTAAGTGGGGTTCTTTATATAGCTTATGTAATTTCTATGTGGAAATTGCCTCATGTAAGCAAAATACTTAAATTATTATACAACATGACTTCAACTACCTCTACTCTGAAATGACCTACCTACTCACTGTCAGGGACTGTTTACATGCCCTCAATGTCATCTTTTATTTGTACAGTTTTTCTTCTTTTGCATATTGGTTGTTTGTCAATCTTTGTCTATTTATGTATAGTTTTTATTAAATTCTATTGTATATGTGTTTTCCCATGTATCTGCAAGAAAATAAATCTTAAGGTAGCATATATGCTACATACTTCGATAATAAATTTACTTTAAAGTTTAGAGATAATTCAGTAATTCCTGAAACTCTCACTAATTTCAGTGGATTTTGTACTATGCATATTCAAATGCAGATCTCCACCTCTGTCTACCTTTGATTAAATTCTTGGTCATTCATCTGACATTCATCATAAATGGCTTCGTTGCAAATTCAGTCCAGCAAAGCCCTGAAGCACCGGAGGATGTTCAGCAATTCTTAAAAGATGCTATATGAATAAAAGATATTGCTGTAACACTGATAGGGGTTGAATGAAGGGGTACAGCAGGAAATAACTGAAAAACAAACATCAGCGTGGTCCCACCGGGCTGCGTGGCCATTTCTGTGTTGTAAATTTCATGCAAACCAGATAAGATAAACTGAGGAAACACATTATGGAGATCGAGATGTTGATAAGATTCTTGATGAGCCAGCTCATGAAGGATTACTGGGGTGGGGTGGGGGGGGGGGAGGAAGAGGGAGGCAGGAGAGTAGGGCTGTGAAGGAAATGGATCAACCATGATGAAATTTGGGTACAGGCTCGAGGGGCCAAATGGCCCAATTCTGCTGTTATATCTTACGGTGCAGAGGGGCGATGAGCACATGGAACAGAACAGTTTGTCACTATCTGCTCAGCGTCCTGCAGATCCCAGTGTAGTAATCAACCTACTTCTCATTGAATGTCACCTTACTATTTCATCTTCTTTAAAAACTTTTAAACTTTTTTTCCACTGACAAGAACTGAAGAGAGCAAAGCCTGTGGTGTAATCCCGTATATTCAAAGACATCAGATGAAACACAAGGCTGATTAGACTGGTAGGATAAAAGAGACAGGCACCCTGCATGCATTGCTTTTAACTCCCAGAGCTGCAGTCACTGTCCATCATTTAAATGGCAAAGACCAAAGAGATTACCAGAAAACTTGATCTGTAGTAAAGAGTCACTGTTAAATAGAAACAATTTTGAAAGTAGGAAATTGGTTTATTTGTAATGAAATAGCAAGAGGGCATAAATATATCTGTATGACCTCATCATTCAAGTTGGCATATTCCCCCGGCAAGTTTCTCTTTTAGTCACTGTGACTCAAGGGCAGCAATCAAAGTTTAATGGCATATTGCATTCCTACTCTGATTGAATGGAAAATGACTGGCTAATCCTTGCCTTGTCTCAGTCAGATAATTGTTTAACCGTTCAACTATTTTATCAAATACAGTGAGTTTTTGTTCTTTAAGAATCATCCCAAATAAGACGCTACCCTGACTAGCCGATAGTACCAACGGTACCAATTAATTTTTTGGAACTTGCTTCCTTCCCCTTTGTAGACAGACATACACAGTATAATCATCACTTGGGATGTATACACATGGTCACCTGCAGACAAAAAATTCAGGCATTAAGCTGAGCCTCGTCAAACTGCAGGAGCAGTGCTTCAAATATCAATACAAATAAACCAGTCCACACCGGTCCTAGTTCATTACCTTGTACAGAAGGATGTGGTCAAAATTACGGGAAACCTTCACTAAATGAATGATATGAGACCAGCCACTCTCAACTTCCATCTTGTAGTCAGAAGCAATCAGATCAACAGGAAGATGCAAACCAACACACACAAAATGCTGGAGGAACTCAACAGGCCAGGCAGTGTCTATGGAAGAGTAAACAATCAATGTTTTGGGCCAAGAAGGGTTTAAGGAGCCTACCCTCTCAAGAGCAAATGGGAAAGGGCAATAAACGATGGCCTTTCCAATAATGCTGTTATCTAAAATATTGAATAATAAAAAAGTTTTGACCACAAGGGTACAATAGTTTTATTAAGTATTATGGAATGGCATATAAACATTAGAAGCTGAGTGAAAGAGATATGCATGATGCAAAGGTTCAAATACCAATCGTGTCCATTCAGCTACCTTTCAAACATATCAACACTATATCAATCAACTCCATCAAATTTAGAATATAAATTATAATAATGTAGAACTATATGAAATCACCAAATGCGCAACACAAAAGATTATTCAATCTTCATTCTGAAAGCTCAGAAGTTGGATTAAATCAAAGAATTTACAACAGACTGAGTTCAACAAGCCTGTGCTTGTTTACGATCAGTATCAACCCTCGTTCATCACTATTTGTCGACTTTGTGTTTCATTCTCTCACCTGAAGATAAAGATATAACAAAGGAAACTTGTGTAGAATAATATACTCTATAAGTATATTCCAAACAGTGAAGCTATAGGAGATGGATCCTATATTTCTACTACCAATAGGAACATTGCTGTACATTTTTGGGCGCCATGCTAGTGTAACTGTTAACGATATTACAGCCTGGGGCATCAGAGTTCAATGCTTCTGGTGTCCTCTGTAATAGGTTAGTACTTCGTTCCTGTGGAATGTGTATATTTCCTCCCAATATTCAATGATGTGCTGCTTAATTGGTCATTGTAAATTGTCCTATGATCACTCTAGGGTTAAATTAGGGGTTGCTGACATTGTGATTTGAGGACCAGCTGGGCCTATTCTGGCTGTATCTTGAAATAAATAACTTTCTTTTTTGCTGTCCACTTAATAACTTCTCTTCATAAGGGAGCTCAGAATTGTGTATCTATGATTGGAATCAAGAGCCTAGAAATGCAAAATGTCTACTTAACAGAGTCAATCTCGAGAATGATTTCAGGAATGAAAGGGTTACCATATGAGGAATGTCTGGCAGCTCCTGGACTGTATTCCCTGGAGTTCAGGAAAATGAGGGGAGATCTCCTAGAAACATTCCGAATGTTAAAAGGCCTGAACAAATTAGATATGGCGATGTTATTTCCTATGATAGGGGAGTCTAGGACATGAGGGCACGACTTCAGGATTGAAGGACATCCATTTAGAATAGAGATACGGAGAAATTACTTTAGTCAGAGAGTGATAAATCTGTGGAATCTGTTGCCGCGAGTGGCTGTGAAAACCAAGTCTTTGGATGCATTTAAAGCAGAGATAGATAGGTTCTTGATTAGCCAGGGCATCAAAGGGTATGGGGAGAGGTAGGGGAGAGGGGATGACTGGAAGAATTGGATCAGCCCATGACTGAATGGCAGGGCAAACTTAGTGGCCCAAATGACCTATTTCCGCTTCTATATCTTATGGTCTAATCAAATGTCAAATAGAGCTTCAAATACAAAGGCATGCTTGCGCAGAACAGGCCATTGATGTTGGTTTATTTATACTACTTGTGAATGTGGAGGATTCTGCAGTCTCCAAAATCATCTCTTCCATGCCTTGAGATACTTGGTGTCATTCATATCTTGATAACATAGTGGAAAACCTATCTTGCTGCATTGTAGATCAGAGGTTTTATTTTAGGTCTTGCTAAGCTGATCACAATGAAAAATCTCATTGCAATCTGTTACTTCATCGACACACGGCTCCTATGATGTGCGACTGATCCACTTGTTTCAGAGTTACGTTGTGGACATCTATTATTGATAGAGGGCCAATGTTTTACAGATGTTAAATGCAAGATCCGTCCCTTCAAACTCATTTCAGTACAATACACTAATCTGACACTGCACAGTTCCTACAGATTCTTCACACACCTACAGTTAGTTAATGAATCAAGCTGTTGCAGTGTAGCCTGCAACAGAAAAATCGTTCCAATATATCTTGGTTATTCCCCACTTGAGAGGTTAGAATGATGCTGCAGAACAACACTATCCTTCAGCAATTTGTTTCACTGTGTGCTCTAACAATTTTTTATGGTATTGGAGTCATGCACAGAGAAAGTGTTTAACCATTGAACCATGATTTTCCTTCACCCTCAAACAACATTTTATATGGTATGCCCTTTATTTTGGAAATACATTTGTCACTTTATCATTGACAGTACTCTCTACAAATTCCCTTAATCATGTACCGTAAAAAATCTTTTATCTAAGCATTCGGATCCTTCCTATAACTCAGTATCATCTGCCGTATTATTAAGAATCTTGTATCAGGGCAAATTTTCCAGCTGTGGTTAGATGTACATCACTAAAGATATTACTGATCAGTTTAGGCTATCATTGAACTGGCTAAATATGTATTGGGAAAAAAGGAAACACACAAGGAAATTGCAGGAATGCAACCACCAAACGTTTGGATCAAATGCTCAAATTAATTTACCTTCTTGTGTGGTTAAGAATGACAATGTAACAAATATTAACAATGATCACTTCTGGATATATTCCCAATACCCCTGCCCCACTCTCCTCAATTTTTTTCATGAAATATCAGAATATACAAGTATCTACACTGTTCTTCATTTATACCATAAGACATAGGAGCAGAATTAAGCCATTTGGCCCATCGTTGTTAATTTATTAACCCATTCAACCCCCATTCTTCTGCTTTCTCCCTGTAACCTTTCATGTCCTTATTAATCAAGAACATAACTACTTCCTCTTTAAATACACCCAATGTTTTGGCCTTCACAGCCGTCGGTGGCAATAGTTTCCTCAGATGCACCACCCTCTGGCAAAAGAAAATTCTCCTCCTCTCTGTTCTAAACGGACGTCCTTCTGTTCTGAGGCTGTGTCCCCTCTAGTCTTCAGACTCCCTCACTACAGGAACATCCTCTCCATGTCCACTCTAGGCTTTTCATTATTCTATAGGTTTCAGTGAGATCCCCTCCTCCCCTAACTTTTCTAAGCTCAGGAATACAGGCCCAGAGCTATCAAACACTCCTCATACATTGACTCTTTCAATCCTGGAATCATCCTCATGAACCTTCTCTGGACCCTCTCCAATGCTAGCACATCCGCTCTTAAATAAGGGGTCCAAAACTGCTCACAATACTCCCAAGTGTGCTCTAACCAGTGCCTTTTAAGGCCTCCGCATTACATCCTTGCTTGTATATCCTAGTGCTCTTGAAACTTCATTCCCATAAGGAGGATGAATGGCATCAGAGCTTGAGTCATACGGCAATGAAATCTTCATTTTGAGTAGCAAACACTAGAGGGCATATGTACGAAGTTCAGGGAAGGAAGTTTAGGGGAGACATCAGGGGTAAGTTTTTTTTTACACAGAGGGTTGTGGATGCCTAGAATGACTTGCTAGGGATGGTGGTGGAGGCTAAAACATTAGGGGTATTTCAGAGCCTCTTGGACAGGCATATGGATGAAAGAAAAATAGAGGGTTACGGGGTAGTGTGGGTTTAGTACTTTTTTTAAAGGAATATATGGGTTGGCACAACATCGAGGGCTGAAGGGCCTGTACTGTGCAGTAGTATTCTAGTGTCTAGTAAGTGTCATCATGGGGCAGGGGCGTACACCAGGTTCCTATTGGCAGTGTCTCTTTTAAAGTGGACTTGGGGATATTGGAAGATCTGAGATTGGTTTTCAAATCCATCCATACTAACCTTTGGCCTTAACAGTCACATACTTACAGATACCAATTGCACTGTTTCATCTGTAAACCTAACTGATGGTTAGTTTGAATTGGCCTTGTTCTGATAGGTTGACCTTTGAAGACCAGGATAGCAGGATGTAAAAGTGACTTAAAATTCTTGAGAGTGGAATGAAGTAGGATTACTGAACACTACCCATCATGCCCACGTAGACCAAGGTTTGATGAGCCCATCACCCTTGGCAAGGAAGAGAATGCCTACAAGAGAAAGATTAGGGAATCACTAGAAAAAGAGCATGCGGGGAGCCTAAATGCAGATTCTAAGAGTGTAGAGGTAGAACCAGTCTGGGATCACACATTCCTAGTGAGGATTTGGCTTAAAAAATTGACCAATCTGGAATAGGCAATTCAGATCCATCCAATCAGGATCAAGCATTATGTTCCACCCATATCTTGCTCACTTGAGAGGGTACATAAGGAAGAGTCTCTTAGGAGATTTATTGTTTGACTAACATTTGATGGTCAAGTTTACTGTTGAAACATTTAATCAGTATTTGTAACTATGCAACTGTTCAGCCAAAGGATTGTGCAGGTAGATTTGGGGATATGCACCTGTGTGTGTTTAGACTCCAGGACAGAGAACACACTGAGATTGTAACCGACTTTCATACTATGTATTCAACATGTTTGTTATTCCTCCTTTTTAAGCCTTTACAGTGCTCTCCATACTGTGTACATACATCTACTGATGCCTCTATTCACATCTTCAGTGATGTTCCTGGAATCTTCGGGTGTTTCGGGTCTTTCAACATCATACATCCTCCTCCAGGTGACCCAGCCGGGGCTGATCAGACCCCAGCTTGTGTCCAGATAACTAGCTACTTATGACTCCATGGCTCACCTCTTTTGAACCACAGCCATCTTGAGGCCCTCTCTACCGCATTGGTGGTATTGTGGATGGCTCTCCTCTCCCTCTCTCCCTCGATGCCCAAATTGCTGTAGGCTCTGGCTAAGGCATGGGCTACGAATCCCCTACAACCAACCTCCACTGGGAGACTCCTCGCTCTCCATCCAGCCTGCTGGCAGTTGCTGACCAGTCCTGCGTACTTGGAGAGTTTCCTTTCAAAAGCCTCTGCCAAGTGATCTTCCCATGGGACTGTCAGCTCCAGCATCACCACTCGCTTGGTAGACTCAGACACAAGGACACTGAACAGTATTCATGACATGACTTTTATCTTCTTACAAAAATGCACAAGCCTCATTGTATCAGCCTTGTTGTTGAGGCCCTCCCTGGTTGGGGTTGACCAGGGATGTTGCCTCCAGCTGCCTACATGAGACGTAAACTAGTATGCAAGTCAGGCAGTATGTTTCGGAGAGCAAGCTACTGCCCGTGTAGCAGGCTTCCTCTCCCAAACAGCTGATGAATCCAAAGGAATGGTAGGTACTGATAGTTTGGCACCAGTGGTGTCACAGGAGTTCCCAGTCAGCTCTGAACTCAATGTAGAGCTACCTTAGGGACTCCTGCTCCAATTTTACCTTGGGATTAACTCCTGAAGGGTTGTAGCCACAAGGCAGTGGATATTCGAGGTCAGAGATTTCCTTCTCTTAGATGAGCTGCCAACTATGGCTGATAAGCCCCTTCTGCCCAAAGCAACTGGCTTTGGTGCCAGTAACCTGCCTTTGCCCCCTCTCCTGTCAGTAGAAACAGTTCTGCTGGGATGCTAGCTGAGAACAATGTGGAGGCCAGGAACTGGACTGGGTTGTTAGAGGCTATTTGAGACACACACCACTGGGAGCATTTAAGATGTAGTGGGAGCTTATCCTCACTACCACCCCCATCTGTAAAAACCTTAAGAACCCCTCAGCTTTGATATTGCTTGCAAAAATAGGAAGCCCACACTTTGAAAGTCCAATCCCATTAGTACCTTGCCTTTGTGAACACATGGTCTGTTACCTTTATTGAATCTGCATTCATCATTTCAGGTAATGTGCCATAATTTACAACATGAAAATAAAAAATAAAAAACTGTTTTACCTATAACTGGTTATTTTCAAATCACATCCTTTGGATAATCTGTATTACATGTGAACCTATAACAACTGACATATAAGATAAACAAAAAATGATTAACCTGTTTTGGTGTTTAGGACATCAAAACAATGATAAACTGATGATTTCTTCTGTAACAACACTGCTTTTAACGAATAAACTCTTCGCGGGTTATAAGGTTATAATCGATACCTGTACCCGGCCGGTAGCCTGAGAATAGTTTATTTGTCATTTGCACCAGGAAAGCACTAGATTCTTTAACACTGATTTAAAGTCTGCACCTATTTTGGAAGAGAATTTTCATGCAGAATATAATGATAAATCCAGACATTTTGAGTGCAGTTTATGATAACTCAAAATGGCAAGTTCAGAGTCAAAGTTGAGTTTGTTATCATATGTAACTGTGAAAAGATGGTCTACAGTATATCAAATGGTGGGGATCTTTGATGATGGACGTTACTTCAATGGCAGTGTCTTTTGAAGATACGACTCATGATGGGGGAATGGTGTGCATGTGATGTTTTGGACAGTGTCCACTACTCACTCCTGCATTTTGAACTAGCATACCAGACCGTGATGCAATTTGACAGGATAATTTCAACAGTACAACTGAGCAAGTTTGTTGGAATTCAGTGACAAGCCAAACTCCTTCACCTTTCAAAGTAAAAGCACTGGTAAACTTCCTTGTGATTGAACCCGTATCTGGTTTAAAATCACTGCAATATTTCGTGAAATCTATCGTTTTGTGGCAGCAGTGCATCGCAATACATAATAACAAAAGCCTAAATTAAAATTAGTATCTGTATTCAAAAATTACATTAAATAAGTTATGCAAAAGGTCCACAATCAATTCCTTGCTGGTAATGGCATTTGAGTGCAAGGTTGTCATTGTGGCTCCAATGAACCAGCTTATCTATCTCACGCCTGTACACCTCCTCGTCACCATCTGAAATTTTGCCAACAACAGTTATGTCGTTGACAAATTTATAGATAGCGTATGAGGTGTGCCTGGCCCTGAAAGGGTACAGCAGTGCCACACTTCCTTGTGGTGGTCCGATGTTGACTGTCAGTGATAAGTTGTTATTTCCTATCTGCACTGACTGTGGCCTCCCAATGAGGAAGTCAAGGATGAGAATCAGAACCAGGTTTATTAACACTCATGTGTTGTGAAATTTGTTAACTTAGCAGCAGCATTTCAATGCAATGCATGATAATATTAAAAAGAAAAAAATAATTAAGTTAATCAATTACAGTAAGTATATGTATGTATATTGAATAGATAAATAATAGCACAGAAACAGAAATAATATATTAAAAAGAGGTAGTGTTCATGGATTCAACGTCCATTTAGGAATTGTATGGCAGAGGGAAGAAGCTGTTCCTGAATCACTGAGTATGTGCCTTCAAGCTTCTGTACCTCCTACCTGATGGTAACAGTGAGAGGAGGGCATGGCCTGGGTGACAATGATACTTAATAATGGACTCCTCTTTTCACAGGCCCTTTTCTCAGGAAGGAGGTAAAGAAGCCTGAAGGCACACACTCAGTGATTCAAGAACAGCTTCTTTCCCTCTGCCATGCAATTCCTGAATGGACTTTGAAGCTTTGGACACTACCTCACTTTTTTAAAATATACAGTATTTCTGTTTTTGCACATTTTTTGAATAATTTATTCAATCTACGTAATTGATTTACTTTTTTTTTAATTATTATGTTTTATTTTATTTATTATTTTTTCTCTCTCTGCTAGATTATGTACTGCACTGAACTGCTGCTGCTAAGTTAACAAATTTCACACATATGCCAGTGACAATAAACCTGATTCTGATTCTTGAAGATGTCTTGGGTACTATGGAGGCTAGTACCCAAGATGGAGCTGACTAATTTTACAACTTTCTGTAACTTCTCTCGGTTCTGTGCAGTGGCTTGCCCAGAACCCCCCTCCCCCGTACCATACAGTGATGCTACCTGTCAGAATGCTCTCACAGAACATCTATAGAAGTTTTCAAGTGTTTCAGTTGACAAACCTAATCTCTTCAATCTCCTAATAAAATATAGCTGCATTGATATGTTGGAACCGGGTTAGATCTTGACACCCAGGAACTTGAAATTGTTCACTCTCTCTACATCTGATCCCTCTATGAGGATTGGTATGTGTTCCTGCGTCTTACCCTTCCTGAAATCCACAATCAACTCTTTGGTCTTACTGATGTTGAGTGAAAGGTTATTGCTGCAACATGACTCAACTAGCTGGTATACCTCGCTCCTGTATACCTTCTCATTTCCATCTGAGATTCCATCAATAATGGTTGTATCAACAGCAAGTTTACAGCTGGTACTTGAGCTATGCCTATCCACACAGCCATGAGTACAGAGTGAGTAGAGCAGTGGGCTAAGCACACACTCCTGAAGTGCACAGTGTTGAGGAGGTATTATCACCAATCCGCTCAGACTGTGGTCTTTCTGTTAGGAAGTCGAGGATCCAATTGCAGAGGGAGGTACAGAGGCCCAGGTTCTGTAACTTATCAATAAGGACTGTGGGAATGATGACGTTTAATGCCGAGCTATAGTTAATGAACAGCATCCTGACATAGGTGTTTGTATTGTCCAGGTGATCTGGTTGCAATTGGAGGCACACAGGCCCAGGTTTTGGAATTTGTTAATTAGTACTGAGGGTGTGATGCTGCTGAATGCTGAGCTGTAATCAATAAAGCATTGGAATGATTGTTTGCCCTTTTGAAGCAGGTGGGAACCTCCAACTGCAGCAGTGAGAGACTGAAGATATCCTTGAACAGTCCTGCCCATTGGTTGGCACAGATTTTCAGAGCCCTAACACGTACACCATCAGGGCCTGCAACTATGTGCTGGGCCCAAGATTGGTCACCTGATATGCCAGCGCCTAGGAATTTAAAGTGACTCACACCATTGACAATCCTCCAATGTAGACTGGTACAAGTTCTCCCCTTCTTTCCCTTCCTGAAATCAACATTCAGCTCTTTAGTTTTGCCGATGTTGTGCAAGAGGTTCTTGTGAAGTACCGTGCAACTTGATATCCTACCTCGCTCCGATAAGCTTACTGTAGTTCGGTCAATAACAGTCATGGCATCAATAAATTTGAAGGTGGCTTTGGGCTGTGCTTAGCCACACAGTTATGTGCACATAGAAAGTAGAGTGGGGGGCTAAGCACATAGCTTAGAAGTATACCTATGTTGATGATCAGCAAGGAGGAGTTGTGACTAATCTTCACTGATTAAAATCTGCCAATGAAGAAGTCAAGGATTCAGCTACAGGGGGAGGTCTGGGGGACCAGGTCTTGAACCTTGATGGGATGATTGTCCTGTTGTGGTTGCTGATATATGGGTTCCTGTTATCCAGTTGAACCAGAGGAGAATGAAAAGCCAGAGGAACCATGATGGGAGGCTGGTGAATACAAATGCAACTGATGCCATTACTGTTTCTGCAAGAATTACTAGTTTGATTGGTCTTGCATAGAGCCAGCACACACTATGGGCGGAACAGCCTCTTTCGATACAGAAACTACTGAGATTCCATAACATTTGGAAGTGTAAATGAAAAGAAGTTGAAAGGTTTTTGGGGGAAAGGAAGAAAGGTAAAACAAGTCCTCAAATCACTTGAATAGTCCAACCATATTGGATGAACATTTCTAAACAGTGGACAATTGTTTACAAATGCACTTGCACCAAAACTTAGAAAGGGAGGTGTATTTTACTGCAAAGTGTTGTGCACCTTTCAACATCAGAACAGTATGCAGCATTTTTACTTCATCAGTTATGTAATATATAGTTCAGCTGATTTACTGTGTGGGCAGAATCACACATCTCTTTCATCAGTCAGCTTCCCAGATCTTACTTCACCTCCTCCCCCCCCCCACCCCTCCGAAGTTTCATCTATCACCTGCCAACTTGTATTTCTTCCTCCCCTTTCCCCATCTTTTCCCCTTCCTTTCCAGTCCTAAAGTGGGGTCTTGGCCTGAAACGTTGACTGTTTACTCTTTTCCATAGAGGCTGCCTGGCCTGCTGAGTTCCTCCAGCATTTTGTGTATTGCTCGGATTTCCAGCATCTGCAGATTTTCTTGTGTTTCTGCTAAGTTCCTCCAGCAATTTGTGTGTAGCTCACATTCTGGCTGCACGGGGTTACAGTTAACACAAACGAACCACGCAGCTGATCAGGATCCATCTGGAATACCACAGCTGATCTATTTGTAGAGGTTGTGTACACTAGAAACAGCTGCGGTCCCTGGGCCTCTTCCTCTTAATCCACAGATCATATTAATTTAATATTACCTTGCTTTGTTAAATTGAAACATAATTTAATGTGTTATTTACACATTTGTCTCATTAATGTTTCAATTTCAGAGTCAGTCAGCACAGACACAGGCCCTTAACCTCCATCCCTCACTCCACACCAACCATCAGCTATCCATTTGCACTAGACTTGCATCAATGTCTAATTTTTATTCTCCTCACATTCTCTTCAACATCTCCCAGACTCTAAGCACTCACCTATACATCAGGGATAACTCTCGTTGCCCAAATACCATACAACCCACACATCTTTGGGATGTGGGTGGAAATCTGAGTGCCCAGAGGAAACCTCCACGGTCACGTGGAGAGCATGTAAATTCCACACAGCAAGCACCTAAGATCAGGAATGGACCCAGGTCTCCAGCATCGTGACTATATAGAGACCACATAAAAGTCAAAACTATGAAACTCATTGTGCATTCCTATCACTGAGCACTTTCCTGGACTCCTAAATTAAAAAATTAGCATTTATTTTCAATACTGGTCGTTTCATAAATCTGTACAGGTTGTCAATATTCATGTCCTTAGCTTTGTTCTAACTTGTTCGAATTACTTCCATCACAATAGAATTCAATTTATTTCCTGCCGTAGTTGGAACATTGAGACTTTGCTCCGAATAATGGGCTAGATCTCATTTCTTTGTGAAAGCCAGTTTCATTCTGTATTTAATGAACTGCAAAACATTCCTTCGATACAACTCCCCCACTACCATTCTCAGTTCCTTAGTATTTTTGGATTCATTTCGTACAACTCTGCTACCTTATGAATATTTTTATACCACAGGTTTCTACAAACAGCCCCTTTGTGAGAATATGCTCCAAAAGCTAAGGTTTAACTCTCATCCACAGCTGCTTCAATGGCAAAAGCTGTGGTAGAAAATAAAAAGCTTAGTATTTTGTTTTCCTCCTTCACTACCTCACTTTTAATACCCGTGGGTCTCATTAATATTTAATCAGTTTCATTTTATTCAGGCACCAATGCACCAGGAAACCCTGGAAATAATAGCTAGATGCTTTGGTTGGTAACAGCAGTGATTCCCATCCATGACACCTCAAAATGTCATTGCTTTTTTGAGCAGAATTTATTACCTTTTCTGGGCCTGTTTAAATATTTTCTCCCCAAAACAAAGGAGTTAATCAAAAAGAGACACAAGTGTAGATGCTGGAATCTGGACCAGAGAGAAAGAAACCGCTGGATGAACTCAGTGGGTTAATTATTTATTGAGATACAGCACGGAATAGGCTCTTCCAGCCTTTCGTGGAACACTGCTCAGCAACCCCCGATTCCAATTTCCAATTAACCTACCAACTGGTATGTCTTAACCAGGTTGGGTAGCATCTGTGGACAGTCCCACTTCCCTCCTCAGATGCTGCCTGACCTACTTAGTTCCTCCAGCAGTTTGTTAAAAAAACATTGTTCTTTTAAACATGTTTTCCGGAGGAAGATTCAGTCTACCTACTTTCAGAGCAGAAAAGTGTAGCAAATGGTAGGGGACTTGATACACTGAGGACTGTACTGCAACAAAATCCAAAGGAAAGAGTAGACCAAATTTTGATTCACTTGTTCAGACCTTCTCGGTAATACGCAGGTAGTGCGGAAATCCAGTTTAGATTATGGAAGTGTGGGTTATGGGGAAACTGAAGTGAGGCCGATGATCACATTGTTCCACCACTCAGTTAAATCATCACTAAATCTGGAATAACAAACAATTTGCTGGAAGAGCTCAGTGAACAGAGCAACATGTGTGGGAGGAGAATTGTTTCAGTTCAAAACACACTTGAGTTCTCACAGCAGATTGTTTGCGGTTCCAGATTTCAGCTTCTGCCATCTCTTGCATCACCACCAAATTTTAATAGCCTAATAGCTATTCCTCCTTCCATTTCAGAGACATCAAAGACCCAACCACCCAGCTACAAGAGGCACAGAGGCTTTAAGTCCCACACCTGCTGGTTCAAGAACATTTATTGCCCTACAACAATCAGCTTCTTGAGATGGCATGGAAGTCATCATTCACCACTACTCTGAACAGATAATAATGTACGAACTCACTTTCAAAGATCCTTTACAACTCATGCACTCAGTATTACTTTTATTTTCACAATTTATCGTCTTTAGCACCATTGTTTTTAGTCTTTGCTCAGTTTTTCGTAAAAGTCTATTGTTTCTCCCCCCCCCCCACCCCATTGTTTCGGCAATACATTCACTTTGAACTTTCAAGCTGGAACTCTGCAACCATTGGCCAATTTCTAATGAATTGGACTAGGTTTGTATGAACTTGGGCCGTTCAGTATGACCATTGGTTTTTGATTTCAGTTGATAAGGTACGATGTTCATTGTTTCAGGAAGAAAAACCGGATTTATCCAGACAGGAATTGAGCCCATACCAAAGTTTGTTCAGGAACAACCCAGTTAACGAAGCTCTCTCCCTTCAACTCTTTCAAACAATTATCCAATTGCCTTTTGAAGGCTTTGATTAAAACTATTTTCCATTTCCAGATCTACAGTGCATTCCAAATTCTAACCATTCATAGATGTAGAATAAACATTTTGATCACCTTTGGTCTTTTGCAAATTATCTTAAATCTGCGGTCTCTGCTCATCAACCACAAGGAAAAACTTCTTCCAGCTGCTTATTTAATCTAAATTTTCATGATTAGCCCTTAAAAAATCTCTTAGCCCTTCCTAATCTAATAGAGAACAACAGCCTTTTCAGTCTTGTGCTGTAAAAGTAAACACTCAATCTTAGAGCCATCATATTTAATCTCATCGACAAAACTTTTCTTAAAGCATTGGACACAATTGATCAGATGCAGCCACGCTGGATAAAGATTCAGTGTAGAATCCTGGATTTTGTACTCCATAAAGCCCCAGAGGTTGCCACTGAAGCCAAAAGAAAGCTTATATTTACCTAAAAATTTTTGACTGAAATATTCAAACTAGAAATAGGAAAATGTCATAATTCATTTGGAATTGAACTGCAGAAGGACTAGCAAAAAAGTGCATGGGGTGATTCTCATACAATCTTTTAGAGCTTGTGGAGTTTTGGGCGTGTGATTAGGAAAGAGGAGATAGAATGCATGGTAATTATGGGAAAGACTAAAGGGAAGAAAGCACGAGGAAGGCAAAGACAAATGATGATGGAGACAGCAGCCAGAGAACTGGAAATGAATACCAATGAATTGATCCACTTGACTCGAAACAGGAGTGTGTGGGCCATGGCAGTCAAAGCTCAAACTGGGCATGGCACCTGGTGATGATGATGATGATGATGAGAGTTTTGCAGACATGTTGCTAAAAAGAGATGGATGACCAATGACTCTTGGGAGTAGACATTACTTAAATATCATTAATGAGGCTGACTGCCTTCATATTCAACAGTAACTCTATCCTTAAATCATTTGGACTCTTGGAAATCATTGTATAAAGAATATTAGTACCTTTCAACACCTCACGATTATTCAATGCTCTACCTTTGTTTTTAGATGAAAAGTAATGGCCTCAAGTTTCTCCATATTATATTTGAGGTGTCTCATTTGTACTCATTCACTTGTCTACCCCCTTGAAAATTTTCCCCACACTACCATCCTGATTTATATTATCAGCAAAGATAGCTAAGATGGATTTGATTCTCCTCTGCAAACCAATGAAAGACATGGTGGGGCCCCCAGCACCAATCACTGCAACACCCAACTTACTCACAACATTCAAAACCAAAGAGTGATCCAAGTATTCCTAATTTCTGCCTTCTGCACATTAACCAATCCTCAATCCACACTAGTGTTTCATCTCTGATACCAGACACACTGATTTTTGTTTAATAATCTTAAGTGTAGCATTTCATCCAAGACCTTCTGAATGTCCAAACATAAAACACCTAATTGGCCTTTATTTATTCTGCAAGTTAATTTTTAAAAACATAACCAAATTTGTCAATGCAATTTTCCTTCCATAAATCCACCTACTATACCCATCAAAAATATATTTTTTATTTTTATCAACTTTCTCACCTTGACTACTACACAATCAATGATTCATCAAACACCACACTTCTCAGTTGCTGCTCTTAAAAGTTGTTATGGGCAAAGGATTTATTTTCTAAGGTAGCTGTACATTTGAGTCAGCTGACTTAATTAACTAGTTCTAGCTGGTTACCTAATTAACTGGGAGATGATTTGTTTACTACTTTGTATAACTGTCATTTTAAAAGTACAGGTTTAAGGGAATTTAACTGTATTACTTAAATTAAACAAATATTTCTTTTAAGTGTAGGTAAATACGAAAACAAAGTTAATAGCTTGGAATTTGTACTAAATAAATCCAGCAATAATTCTAAAGCAAACACGAGGAAATCTGCAGATGCTGGAAATTCAAGACACACACACAAAATGCTGGTGGAACACAGCAGGCCAGGCAGCATCTATAAGGAGAATCACTGTCGACGTTTCCTGCCGAGACCCTTCGTCAGGACTAACTCGACAGTGCTTCTACTTATAGATGCTGCCTGGCCTGCTGTGTTCCACCAGCATTTTGTGTGTGTTCCAGCAATAATTCTAATACAGGTTGAGCACCCCTTATCTGAAATCCCAAATTCCAAATCCTCTGAAATCCAGACTTTTTTTTAGCACTGACATGATATCACAAATGGAAAATTCCTCAAAGTGCTGGGATGGTTCCTACGCAATGTGCAGGTTTCTGCATACCATAGATGATTCTGAGAAATGACCTCACATATGTAATGAACAGAAGATAAGGAAAAATTGAAAAACACTGCGTAAAGCAAACAAATGAAGATCTCATTGTGTATTGAAAGAGTGGATTTGTCAGTGTTGGACTGAATGTATCTTGCTTAATGGTATGCTGGCCATGAAACAAGCAAAGATTTATCACGATGAACTAAAAACTGAATTATGAATATTCAGCAGGCTGGTTGGAGAAATGAAGAAAGGGCATGGCATTAAATTTTTAAAGATTTGTGGTGATAAAATGTCTGCAGATCATGAAGCAGCAGAGAAGTTCATTGATGACTTTGCCAAGATCGTTTCTGATGAAAATCTAACATGTGGAACGGTTGCATCAGTACATAACGTGAGATGAACATGTGTAAAACTCAGAGTGGGGAATGATGGTGATGCCAAACAGCCACTGACTGTCCATCTGGATGGCCGAGGCAGTAAACAGCTTACCTTTCTGATGGTTCAATGTTCACATTATTGTTTCATGCACAAAATTAATAAGTATATTATATAAAACTACCTTCACGGTAAATGTATAAGCAATAGATGTATTGTAAATGGATTTTGTGTTTAGACTTTGGTCCCATCCCCAAACTATTTCATTATATAGATGCAAATATTCCAAAATCTGAAAAAAAAATCCTAAACACTTACGGCCCCAAGTGTTTTGGATCAGAGGTGCTTAACCTGTATAGCAAATTGTACACTACTGACAGCGTTGATTATTAGTCACAATTTAAGCTTTCTCCCTCACTCTCTCTCTATATAATCTCTTATTTTCTTTCCAATCCTGACCCCTGCCTAAAAGAATAGTTGACAGTGTACAGTGGCTGTGTTTCTCTATGTTACTGCATGAAGTCAAAATGATCATCACTATTACAATGTACATGGATAGGCAAGGTTTATGGAGAAATGAATTCGAATTTGAATTTATTTAAATCTTACATCCATCCCACAACATGATGGACTAAAAATCTTTGCATTATGACTCCGTCGCAATGCAAAGACATGTGAATTTGTAAGTCTAATAGCTCGCAGAAAGAAGCTGTCCCGTAGACTGTTGGGCCTGGCTTTAATGCTGCGGTACGGTTTGCCAGATGGAAGCAGCTGAAGCAGTTTATGGTTGGGGTGACTGGTGTCCCTGATGATCTTCCAGTCCTTCTTCCTGCACCTACTGCTATAAATGTCCTCAATGGAGGGAAGTTCATGTCCACGGATGCACTGGGCTGTCCATACCACTCTCTGCAGTGCCCAGCGATCAAGGTTGGTGCAGTTCCTGTACCAGGCGGTGAAACAGACCATGCCAAGTTTCTCCAGTCGTTTGAGGTGGAAAAGATGCTGTTGTGCTTTTTTTGGCCACACAGCCAATACCTACATTCCGGGTGAGATCTTCGGTGATGTGTATACCGAGGAACTTGAAACTACTCACCCTCTCAAATGCAGTCCCATTGATGGATCAGACACAGGCACATGGGACTAGGCAAGTTGGGTAGCAAGGACAAATTGGGCCAAAGGTCCTGAATCTGTGCTATGTGATTCTATTTAATAGGCCGAAATTCTTAGCACATCTCTGTAACCACAGACTTTTACTTGCATAAATAAGCCCCCAGAAGCTCCCCACTCTAGATCAGCATCCTTTGTTCCAGTTTATCTGGCAAATTGAGGAACCACATGATAATGCCAGGCTGGTGAAGCAATCAGTGTGAATTGTTGCCAATCTTCTACAGTTTGGTTGGGGAGAAGCTGATGATCAGCTCAAAGAGGAGCCATAAAAACTTGACTACCCAGTCTCCTCATTTCCCAATGCCAGCCCCCACCCTAGGAGAGAATGAAAATGAACTGGAAGAAATAATAGAAAGGCTTACTACATAAAAATGTACCAAATGCTTGTTTTGTCTTGTTTCTGAGATGTAATAGAATTCTCTTACCTAAGAGAATATAAGTAACAGCTCAGATACCTTCTGCAAGAGGTCGGTGTAAAGTGCTCCATGTCCCTAAACTCATGCTGGTGAGCTTTACGGTTCTTGCAGTGTGATCTATGACTGACAACAAACTCAAGGGTGCTGTATGGAAAATAGTACAATGTTCATTCAGATTTCTTGCAGGGGAAGTACTAGACATTTAGAGTTGGTGGTGAAAAATAAAACCAATACACAATTCATTCTTAAAATTGTCACACAGGCTGCAGAATAGGATTCAGTCCCAAACACTTTGGACAGTGTGTGTTCTTACTTCACATGCAACACATAGACACTGTCTTGGGAAGAAGTGTATTGTAAAGAAGTTTTTGGTCATTTAAGAAAACATCCTGTGGAAGTTCAGGAAATCAATCTCCCACCAGCTCTGGAGGAAGTCAGCAAAGATGTAAGTTTTTTGAAACAATGAGAGAAAAAAAGAAATGATGGAAGTGGAGAAGTAAACAAACTACAGCAACTGGAAGTTAGACCCATTCTGTATACTTTATCACCCTTCAAACCAATCTCCCTGTCTGTCCCTTTTCCACAACTTGTCGTGCAACTAGATAAAGGGATATGGGGTTATCTGGTACTGTGGGTTGGAAGATTAGTTGTTTCTCTCTGCAGCTGTATCCAAGCTAAGTTGTACATCACTTCCCTCTGCAGACACTTGATAGTTCATGTGATCAGAAGTCACCTTCGACTTATATTCTGTTCATGGGCATCTTCCTGTTAGGAGCAATTGACAGTGCAAAGTGGCTTTGATGTAGTCTCGACTTCCAGCTGCTTACATTCACTACAAAAACAAAAACAGAACATTGTTCAGAGCTAATAATTAGTTAGGAAATGGAACTATCCAATGGGTGCACAGAGATATTTTTGAGGGTAAGTCATGTTAGAATACAAAGGTGAGATCGATAACAACATTGCGATCCTGAAGTGAGAAAATGCCGACTGCTTACATCACTTGTTACAAAATGAAACAAAATATTGGCCGAAGGAATGGAAAAGCCTGCATGGCTAAAGCCTCTTTGATGCTGTGGCTAAGATGGTGACTCTACCAACTTAGAGGAGTACACGGCATCAGTGACTAGTTACATCAGCAAGTGTATCGATGACGTCACTGTATCCAAGGCCATCACGACACACACTAACCAGAAGTTATGGATGACCGCGGAGGTGCGTGCGCTGCTGAGGACCCATGACACTGCCTTCAGAGCAGGTGACAAGGCAGCCCTAACAACAGCAAGGGCCGTACTGTCCCGGGCCATCAGAGAGGCAAAACATGCACACACCCAGCGAATCCACAGCCACATGGCGCATGTGGAAGGGCATCAAGGACATCACCAATTACAGGATAACATCATCTGTGTGTGGGTGATGCCTCCCTCCCAGATGCGCTGAGTAACTTCTACATCCGTTTTGAGGCAGAAAATGACGTGGCGGTGAGGAAGTCCACCCCTTCTCCAAAGGAACAAGTGCTATGTCTCACTGTGGCCAATGTGAGAAGAACCCTGTGCAGGGTCAACCCACGGAAGGCTGCTGGACCAGACAACATCCCTGGTAGAGTGCTCAGAGGGTGTATAGACCAGCTAGCAGATGTTCTCACTGACATCTTCAACATCTCCCTGAGCAGCACAATCGTTCCAACGTGCTTCACGGCCGCCACCATCGTCCCCTTGCCGGAGAAGTCTTCAGTGTCTTGCCTCAATGACTACCGTCCCATTGCTCTCACATCCATCATCATGAAGTGTTTCGAGAGGCTCATCATCAGGCACAGCACGACCCTGCTGCCCCCTCACTGGACCCCCTGCAGTTTGCGTACCATCCCAACTGTTCAACAGATGACACCATTGTCATCACCCTCCACCTGGCCCTAACCCATCTGGACAAAAAAGACAAGTACATTCGAATGCTGTTCATAGACTTCAGTTCAGCATTCAACACAATCATTCCTCAGAAACTGATTGGAACGCTGAGTCCACTGGGCCTGAACACCTCCCTCTGCAACTGGATACTTGACTTCCTGACTGGGAGACCTCAATCGGTCCAGATCGGAGGCAGAATCTCCAACACCATCACACTGAGCACGGGGGCTCCCCAGGGCTGTGTGCTCAGTCCACTGCTGTTCACTCTGCTGACCCATGACTGTGCTGCAACACACAGCTTTAACCACATCATCAAGTCCGCTGATGACACGATCGTGGTGGGTCTCATCAGCAAGAACAATGAGTCAGCATACAGAGAGGAGGTACAGCAGCTAACAGACTGGTGCAGAGCCAACAACCTGTCTCTGAATATGAACAAAACAAAAGAGATGGTTGTTGCCTTCAGGAGGGCACAGAGCAATCACTCTCTGCTGAACATCGACGGCTCCTCAGTAGAGATCGTTAAGAGCACCAAATTTCTTGGTGTTCATCTGGCAGAGAATCTCACCTGGTCCCTCAACACCAGCTCCATAGCAAAGAAAGCCCAGCAGCGTCTCTACTTTCTGCGAAGGCTGAGGAAAGTCCATCTCCCAGAGCCTGGACTGACACCAACTTATTGCCCTTTACTGTGCCTATTGTCTTGTTTATTATTTATTGTAATGCCTGCACTGTTTTGTGCACTTTATGCAGTCCTGGGTAGGTCTGTAGTCCACTGTAGTTTTTTCTCTGTGTTGCTTTCATGTAGTTCAGTCTAATTTTTTGTACTGTTTCATGTAGCACCATGGTCCTGAAAAATGTCTCATTCTTACTGTGTACTGTACCAACAATTATGGTCGAAATGACAATAAAAAATGACTTGACTTGAAGTGTATGCATTTGGCTCCCGCCTTTTAGCACTGCGAGTTCTCACTTCTCCGACTAGACTGCTGAAACAGTACTCTGTTCCAAGGTCCAAAATGTTATGAGATTACTGAGTAGACAGGGAAGATGATTCAAAGCTATGCTCATAATTTCTTGATGAAACTTAGCATCTCCACTATCTCCTGGACATTACTGGTCTCTGACCAGTCAAAATAGAGCAGCAATCATAATGAAATTGAGATTAACGATCTATAGTATTCAGCCACTCTGCGTAAAGGGTGCACCACATGTAGTAGGCCTCCATTAGTCTCGACAGACTATGGATTTGTGCCTTGGGAAGTTTCCAGGGTGCAGACCTGGGCAGGGTTGTATGGAAGACCGGCAGTTGCCCATGCTGCAAGTCTCCGCTCTCCACGCCACCGATGTTGTCCAAAGGAAGGGCATTAGTGCACACATACAGGCGAAGAGTCATAAAGTTGTGCAGTGCAGAAATAGTCCCTTTGTTTAAACTATTACACACTGACCACAATGCCCATCTAAGTCATTTGCCTGTAATCAACCCATGTCCTTCTAAACTTTTCCTATCATCAACCTGTCAAAGTGTCTTTTAATATACCTGATTCAATCACTTCCTCTGGCAGTTAATTCCATAAACAAATCCCGTTCTGTATGTAAACGTTGTCCTTCTGCTTCCTATTACCACTCCCCTCTCATCTTAAGCCCAGGCTTAGATCATCCATGTAGTTCTTAACTCCTGAACCTTGGGAAAAAAAGCTCAACTATTTTTTAAATCATATCTACACTGAGGCTACATCCATACTAGACCGGATAATTTTGAATACACCGGTTTTGCATAAAAACAATAGGCGTCCACATTATGCATTTTTGAAAATATCTCTATCCACACTGAAATGGAGATTTCGGCGAATCTCTTCCTTCTGCGCATGTGCAGGACACACTTACCGAAAACAAGTGACATTCTTGGTGTCGAATCTCACTGTAAAAGTGCGCGTTTGTGTAGTTACAGACTAGAAAAACTTAAAATGATGGACAGCTGTTGGCTTTTGCGTAGGAGAACTTAAAACTAAAAAAAAACAAATACAGGAGCGTATGGCGGCAACCAACAGGGAGTTCACGGACAGATTGACCCGGCTGACGACGAACATTGAAAAACTGACTAACTCTGTTGCATTAAAAATGTACCTTGTTAAATGTATAAAACATGTCTGCATCTGTGTTATCTTGTATTTCCATAAAATGTTACATTAGGCTATTACACATCTATTGTCAGAGAGGTACTTGCATAAATTGGTAAACAACCTTCATAAGAGCAAGGACAGAAAACAGGGCAAAGTGAGTACAGTATACTTATTTATTCAGTAAGTTATGGGTCAAAGTATTTGGTGAGTACGTTTCTAACTCTTCCGGCTTCAGTCTCGTTGCCGTCTGTTCTGAAATTGTTAGGTTGCGTTCAAGAAAACAATGAAATAGCGCACTGCCGTCTGACAGCATTTTCAGAAGTCTCCGGTTACCCCGTCCACACTGATCTGCCCCAACAGCGTTTTCAAAAATATCCAGCCTGGAAAGTGTTTCTGAAAAGCTCCGGTTTCAGGGGATGAAAACGCCGTTTTAGTGTGGACGGAGCGTAAAAACGAAGAGGAAAAGCTTTGGTTATGGATTTATCCGGCGTAGTGTGGATATAGCAGTTTCCACTTCATTAGGTATCTCCTGAAGCAGTCTGGCCACTCTCTCTGACCTCTCTCATTAACAAGGCATTGTCATCCACAGAACTGATGCTCACCAGATGCATTTTGTTTCTTGCACCATTCCCTGTAAACTCTAGAGACTGTTGTGCGTAAATCCCATGAGATCAGCAGTTTCTGAGATACTCAAACCACCCCTTCTGGCACTAGCAATTATTCCATTGTCAAAGTGACTTAGATCACATTTCTTCCCCTTTCCAATGTTTGGTCTATAAAACAACTGAACCTCTTGAACATGCCAGCATGCATTTATGCATTTAGTTGCTGCCACATGATTGGCTGATTATGTATTTGCATCAATGAGGAGGTGTACATAATACAGTGGCCACTGAGTATATGCCTCTCATGATTCTAAATCACCCCTCCTTTTCCTACACTGCAATGAATGAAGTTCTAGCCTGCTCAACCACTCTTCATGGCTAAGTGGCAACATCTTCATGAATCTTTTCTGGACTATTTCCAGCTTAATAGCAATATCAAATACTCACACAACCACTCCTCCTACCCCATCTGTAGAAAAAGTAACCCACGGTTCCCAAACCTGCCTCAATAACCACCAAAGAAACCACAAAACCAGATCTGGAAGCAAGTCATGCTTAGTCTGAATAGATTCCATAACAAGAAGCAAAATAACAAGATTCCTACCAACCTACAGAGATTTTCTGGGCCCCAGCTTTTTAATGCAGTTCAGAGAACACATTAACCTAATCACAATGTCTCCTCACAACTAAAATAAGACCTTTGCATTTTATTTTGAAGTTTCAGTAGCTTCTATCTTAAGCTGAGGCAGATGATAAGTCCAGCAATTTTCATATGTACTGACTATCTCTGATAGAAGTATGACTGCAGAGAATAAATTTAGACTTCGTAATTTCATGCTTGAACCAATCCAAATTGATTCAAATTTCAACTTCTGCATGATAAACCATAATTCACGGGAAGCTGAAACAGCCAGCCTAGAATGAAGTGCAGCCAGGGCTCGACAAAGCTGTGAGTCGCTCAGTGCTCGTTGGAGAAACGCCACATGTGGAATTAAGTGTGGCATCTGAAGGAAAAGAAGTGGAGCTAATACTTCCGGTCAAAGACCTATTTCAGAACTGGGAAGGAGAAAATGCAGGATAGCTTCAGGGTGTAGAGATTGTGGAGGTGTGACAGGTAGGACAGTGAGAGAGAGGGTGAGACAGATGTATTTAAACATGAGAAAGTCTGCAGATACCGGAAATCCAAAGCAATGCACATAAAATGCTGGGTTAACTCTGCAGGCCAGGCAGTAATAATGGAAATGACTAGATTGTTGATGATTCGGGCCGAGACCTCTCCTCAGAGGACGGAGAAGGAAGGGGGAAGATGCCAGATATAAAGGTGGGGAGAGGGGAAGGAGGCTAGCTGGTAGGTGATAGGTGAAGTTAGGTGGATGGGAAAGGTCAAGGGTTGGAGAAGAAGGAATCTAACAGGAGAGGAAAGTGAAGCATGCAGTTAAGATCAAATCAAGTTTCTTTACCAGTATCACAGAGATTATGGAAACCTTCAGCAACACACACAGAATCAACCTTCTTCAGCCCTTTACCTCTTCCACATCACACTCCCTACCCTTCATCCACCCACCTGTCCTGCTCTCCACACCCCCCCACCTATCTTCTTACTCTGGTTTCTACCCGCTTCCTGTCCAGTTGTGATGAAGGGCGGCCCAAAGCCCGTAGCCTCTGCACTCTGCTCTGCCCTGTCCCACTTGGAAAATGGTGCCTCATATGCTAGGATGCTATTAATCAACTTCAGCTTAATGTTTCATTGACCATCCCTCAGAAGCTGGTGGGTAAGCTATCCTTGTTGGGGTTCAGCAACTCTCCCTGTAACTGGATCTTGGATTTCTTGAAAGAAAGACCACAGTCAGTCTGTGTTGGCAGCAACAACAACTCTAGCTAGCTCCATCACGCTGAGCGCCAGCACCCTCCCTCCACATCCCAGGGCAGTGTGCTTAACCCACTGCTGACTCATAAATACATTGCCAGATCCAATTCAAATAGAATCATCAAGTGTTGGTGATGACACAACAGTGGTTGGTCTCATCAATGACGATGAGATGGCGTACAGGCAGGAAGGTGGAGCAGCTGGCAGAACGGTGTGAGCACAACAACTTGAGTCTCAACATGAACGAGACCAGAGAGATGATCGTGGACTTTAGGAAGGTGTAGACTGACCAGTCCTCGCTGCACACAAAGGGAGAGTTAGGAGCGCCATGTTTCTGGGAGTGTACATAACAGACAATCTCACCTGGTCCCTCAACACCACTTTGGTCAAGAAAGCACAGCCGTGTCTCCAATTCCTGAGGAGATTGAGGTGAGTGAGGCTCCGCCCCCCCCCCCCCCCCATTTTTATAGCAGCACCATTGAGAGTGTCTTGACCAGCTGCTTCACCGAATTTTGGGAATTGCGAGGCACCTGACCACAAGTCCCTACAAAGGATTGCAAGGACTGCTAAGAGAATCATCGGGGTTTCTCTTCCAACCATCAGATATATTCATCAGGAGCTCTTAGCATTGGCAATGATCCCTCCCATCTGTCTAACAATGTCCTTGACTCCCTACCACCAGGCAGGAGGTACCATAGCATTAGGTCAAGGATTGTTAGGACAGAAAAGAACTTCTTCCCCCCAGGCTGTGAGACTACTGAACTCTCTGCACCACCCAGGTCTCATCATGTATGAAGTGCCAGTAGTGTCATAATGTTTACTTTTTAACTTGTGTCATAAATACACCTTATTATTTGTTAATTTATTTATGGTAATATTAATTTTGTGCTGTGCGAGTTATATGTACTGTGTTGTGCTCCTTGGTCCAGAGGAACATTGTTTCATTTGGTGGTATGCATGTGTATGGCTGAATGACAACAAATTTGAACTTGAAAACATCTGCTGTTTAATTTTCCCTCCAAAAATGCAGCCTGACCTGCTGAGTTCCTCCAGCATTTTTTATGTGTTTCCCAGTCTGATATGTTGTAGCACTGTGGGACATAGATTCACAGAGTTATACAGCAGGGAAAGAGGCCCTCAGCTCAATTGATCCAAGTTTACCAAGATGCCTAGTTAATCTGATCCTATTTGCCTGCCTTTGGCCCATTTCCCTCTAAACATTTCCTATCCATGCACCTGTTCAAATGTAATGTGTTTAATACATATTAATGATGTTATGACACTCTATAGTCATCTGTTTGAAATGCAAGAAATAATTAGAATTGAAAGAAAGAATAGGTTCAATCAAGTATTTGAGATTTGAATATTACAAATTAGTGCAGATTAAAGTATTTTCCGGGGAAAAAGGACATAAACGGTGAGCAGTTGAATCATTTAGCCATGGCAACCAATCAGCTAAATGGGGACACAAGAGACTGCAGATGCTGAAATCCAGAGTAAAATACAAACCGCTGGATGAAGTAAGTGGGTCATGCAGCTTCTGTGAAGGCAAAGAGATGGTCAATATCGACCCTGCATCAGTACTTTTTGCCCCAACCAGCTCTGATTGCAGTCCCTGATACCAGTAATGATAACTTGCTACCATTGGCAAAAGGTTTAATGATAAGTTGCAATGCTCCATCTCAAAATAAGCTGAGATGCAGCAGACTATGATTTGGAGAAATGGGAAACATCTTTAGTTGGTTTATGCCTGGTTCACTACCCCAGTAGACTTATCAAGCTTGACATTCTTTCTGTTAAACTTCATTGCTAGTACTTAATCATGCTATGATTTTCTAAATGTCCTGTTACCATGTTATTAATAATGGATTTAAGAACTACGCAGGCAAATAATGTCAGTCGAACCGGTTTGTAATTTCCCATTTTCCCTCTGTCTCCATTTGTGAATTAATAATATGCTATCATGTTGTACATTCATTGCTCAGTGTTCCATACTCCAAACAGAGTAACACATACTCTTAAAGCACTTTTGATGCAATAAAATGTCCCAAATAACTTCACAGGGGTATTATCAAACAAAACCAAAAGACAGTTTTTTCTAAACAGATAAGCTTGGTCAAAAGTGTAGGATTTAAGATGTGCTGAAAAGGAGGGCTAGAACAGTTGATCTCAAAATTTCGCAAAGAGAATCCCACATTTTCACAATTAATGTTCTCCCTTTACCTCCCAATAAAGAGCTGATGAGATGGAGGACTGCTTGAATTAGGTGTTGAGGGTATGCCAGATATTTCTGAATTCTGCTCACAGCTGAGGCACCTGCCATTCTGAATATTAATTCTTATTTATTTTTACTCTCTCTGAATTTATTACTTATCTCAAATTTACTGAGAGGTTTTGGGATACTTGGAGACATACGACAAAATTAGCTGAAATCGACATGCTTTACTTAAGGGAAGGTCTTGTCTGACAAATCTCTTGGAATTGTTTGAGGAAGGTACAGGCAGGACAGACAAAGGAAAGTCTGCAGATGTTGCTTACTGGAATTTTCAGAAGACCTTTGACAAGATGCCACATATGAGGCTGCTAAACAAAATAGGATCACATGCTATTATAGGAAAGGTACTAGCATGGATAAAAGATTGGCTGATGGCCTGAAGGCAAAGACTGGAAATAAAAGGAGCGCTTTCTGGTTGGCTGCTGGTGACTCATGTTTGGTGTTGGGACTGCATCTTTTCACATTAGACAGACAAACATACTTTATTGATCCCGAGGGAAATTGGGTTTCATTACAGCCACACCAAGAATAATGAAGAAATGTAGCAATATAAAACCATAAATAATTAAATAATAATAAGTAAATTATTCCAAGTGTAAATAAATCCAAGACCAGCCTATTGGCTCAGGGTGTCTGACACTCCGAGGGAGGAGTTGTAAAGTTTGATGGCCACAGGCAGGAATGACTTCCTATGACGCTCAGTGTTGCATCTCGGTGGAATGAGTCTCTGGCTGAATGTACTCCTGTGCCTAACCAGTACATTATGGAGTGGATGGGAGTCATTGTCCAAGATGGCATGCAACTTGGACAGCATCCTCTTTTCAGACACCACCGTCAGAGAGTCCAGTTCCACCCCCACAACATCACTGGCCTTACAAATGAGTTTGTTGATTCTGTTGGTGACTGTTACCCTCAGCCTGCTGCCCCAGCACACAACAGCAAACATGATAGCACTGACCACCACAGCCTCGTAGAACATCTTCAGCAATGATTTGGATGACAGATTGAGGTCTTTGTGGCCAGGCTTGCGAATGATACAAAGATAGGTGGAGGGGCAGGTAGTGCTGAGGAAGCCAGGAGCCTGAATAATACCTTGGACTGATTAGAATAAGCAAAAAGTGGAAGGTGGAATACAGCTGAGGAAAGTATACAGTTGTGCACTTTTGTAGAAGGAATGAAGGCATGGACTACTTTCTAAAAGAGAATGAATTAAGAAAATCAGAGGTACAAATATATTTTAGAGTCCTAGTGCAGGATTCCTTAAAGCAGAGGTTCCCAACCTTTTTATCGTCATGGACCCTTACCATTAACTAAGGAGTCTGTGGACCCCAGGTTGGGAACCTTTGCCTTAAAGGCTAACTTGCAGGTTGAGACAGTAAAGGTAAGCAAATAATATTTTAAGAGGACTATAAATGAAAACAAGGATATAATGCTGAGGCTTTTAAGGCATTGGTCAGACCACATATAGTGTGTTGTAAGCAGTTTTGAGCCCTTTTCCTAAGGAAGAATATGTTGGCATTGGTGAGGGTCCGGAAGAGGTTTATGAGAATGATCCTGAGAATGAAAGGGTTGACATAGGAGGATCATTTTATGGCTCTGTGCCTGTACTCATTGGAGTTTAGTAAAATGAGTGGGGATCTCATTGAAACATACCAAATATTGAAAGGCTTGGAAGGAATGGACATGAAGATGATGATTTCAATTGTGGAAGATTCTAGCAGCAGAGGACAAGGGAGGTCTCTTTAGAACAGAAGTGAGAAGGAATTTCTTTAGCTAGAGATTGTGACTCTGTGGAATTCATTATCAGCTAGCAATGGATGCCAAGTCATTGGGTTATTAGTTTCATAATTAATAATGATGTCAAAGGTTATGTGAAGAAGACAGTGGAATAAGGTTAGAGGGAAAATAAATCAGCCATGATCAAATGCCGAATCAGACTCGATGGGCTGAATAGACTAATACTGCTCCTAGGTATTATGGTTGCTTGGATCACCTGTAATCCTTCGTCCTGTAGCCACCAATCCTGAGGCAGTCACCACCCCAGTCTGGGAACCACTAAACTAGAGGATGTTCATGAAGCCAGAACTGAAAAAGGGCAGATACCCTGGGAGCTTTCACTGCTGAAGATGTTGACAGAAATGGGGCGTAGGTGAGAAGGTATTTTAAGACAAGGTTGAGAATTGGGAGGTGTGGTTTTAAATCAATTGATTAATTTTTAAGGATCTGTCTGTCACTGGCAAGGCCAGCACTTATTCACTATTTCTAATTGACAGCCATGCTGACAGTTCAGCATGCGGGTGGATAGATGATGGAATACAATGTAACTGAGCAGGCTTTGAGATGGATCTATTAGCGCATGGGATGGCAGCTAACACTGCACTGGAATATACAAGTGAAACGTATCAAAGTCTTTGGTGAAAGTTTCAGCAGCAGATCAGCTGAAGTGAAGACCTTTACTGTCAAAGCAGTCTGCTTAGTGAGGATATGTGGTTAGAATTTCATTCTGGAAAGGAGGATGCTAACAGGCTGCAAAAAGCCTTGGTCACCTCAGAGAGATGAATGACAGTGGTGACTAGGTGAAGAGACTGACAGAGAGTGAACACTACGTCTTTGGTCTTTCCAGTATTTTGATGGAGGTTATTTCTGTTCGTTGGGAAATGCTCTGACAATTTAGGGACACCACAGTAACATACACTTCTGTTGGTAAAGGAATCATATGTAACATTTTACAACTCAATTCTTTATCATGAATTTAATGTATATGCAGCTGTGGCAACAGCCATATTAAAGTCCTCTTTAAACATTGGGATATGCTGGCATCTGCTTTCAACGCCTAACTAATCAATGAGCAGCGTATGATCATTTTGGCTACAATTAGAATGTTGTGTGTAGTTCTGTTCGCCGCACTATGGGAAAGCTAGAGAGGGTTCAGAAAAGGTTAACAAAGATGTTAACACAAGGTACACTGCAGATGCTGTGGTCAAAGCAACACGTACAACACACTGAAGGAACTCAGCAGGTCGGGCAGCATCCGTGGAAATGAGCAATCAACATTTGGCATGAACATTGAATTCTCCAACTTCCGGTAATTCCCTTCCTCTCCCTTCCCACATCCCAGATTCACTCTGCCTCCTCCTCCAGCTGCCTATCACCTCTCTCATGATTCTGCTTCCTTCTACTACACATAGTGCTTTCCCCTTACATTCCTTCTTCACCTTTCCTGCCTAACCCTCCCTCACCCCTTGATCTTTCCTCTTACTGGTTTTTCACCTGACACCTACCAGCCTTCTCCTTCCCACCCTCCCCCCCCACCTTCTTTATAGGGCCCCTGCCCCCTCCCTCTTCAATCCTGACGAAGCGTCTCGGCCTGAAATGTTGACTGCTCATTTCCACGGAGTTCCTCCAGCGTGTTGTACGTGTAACAAAGATGTTGCCTGGATTGGTGGGCTTGAGTTACAATAAGAGATTAAACAAACTGGGACTATTTTTTGCTGGAGCAAAGGAGGATGAGGGGTGACACGATAAACTTATGAGAGGCCTGGAAAGGGTAGGTAAGCAGAGTCCTTCCCCCCTGCAGAGGCTGCTTGACCTGCTGACTTCCACAAGCAGATTGTTTTTTTTTGTTTCTGTTTCCAATCCTAGGGGTGTCTAAAACTATGGGGTTGGAGGTAAGAGGGAGGAGGTCTGCAGGGTAAGCTTTCCACACAGAGTATTTGGTGTTGGACTAGTGGCCACAGTTGAGGGCTGCCCTCTGCATATCCTTAGGCTGTGTTGGTTGTTAACGCAAATGACACTGTATGCTTTGATGTACATGTGATAAAAGAATGAACCTGGACCTGAGTGAGCTGCCACAGAAGGTGGTGGAGCCAGGAACAGTAACAACATTTAGGAGGCACCTGGAGAGGTACTTGAATGAACAGGCATACAGGGATATGGAATTAACAAAGACAACCGGGATTAGTGTAGACTGGCATGATTATTGATACAGAAATGGTGGGCTGAAGGATTCTTGTACAACACTGCCTGGAAATTAGGATAGGTACAAGGAGGGATAGCACCTCCGGTGAAGAAGCTTATTGTGTCCATTGCAGGGCAGCTCACACACCTTCGATCCCCACTGGCCGCTCCGCTCTCGCCAAGTAGCTGTTTGCATTCACAGCAGCCACCACCCGGTACACCACTTCAACAGGCGGGCAGCCAGCGGCCTCATACCTCGGTGGGATAGGGGCATGCCTATTCCAGCATGTGACCTCAGCTCCGGCGGACTGGACAGAGGAGACCTACAGTGAGATCCAACTGGTAGGAAGGTGGTACAGCAACACTAAGTGGAGAGTGGAGGGCATATGACAAGGACAGAAGACGTCGTGATCATCCGCTGCAATCAAGGAAGACCCCAGTTTGTGACGCTGGACCCAGACTTCCGAACTGTCCCAGTGTAATGTCTTTTCTGCTTTATAAACTCTCTCACGCAGGTTTCCTGTCATCGTCAGGGTTAAAGTAACTTAAACTTCTTACTGGTATAATTGTATACATTTCTAACCTGAATGATAGTAACACAAACCAGTAAGTAATACAAATGCACACGAGTGAATCTGCAGATGCTGGAAATAAATAAAAACACAAAATGCTGGCAGAACTCAGCAGGCCAGACAGCATCTATGGGAGGAGGTAGTGACGACGTTTCGGGCCAAAACCCTTCATCAGGAGTAAAGTAACGTGGGATGGTCGAGGGGGGATAAGAAGTGGGGGGAGGGATAAAGTAGAGAGCTGGGAAGTGATAGGCTGGAGGGAAATGGCCTATGGGAAGGTGGAGAATTATGGGAAATAAAAGAGAAAGAAAGGTAGGGCTGGGGGAGATTATAGTGAGGGGGAGAAAAGAGAGAGAAAGAGAACCAGACTAAAATAATAGATAAGGATGGGGGTAAGGGGGAGCAGGGGTATCAACGGAGGTCTGTGAGTTGAATGTTCATGCCGGCAGGTAGGAGGCTACCTAGGCGGGAGATAAGGTATTGCTCCATTGACCTGCGCGTGGCCTCATCTTGACGGTAGAGGAGGCCATGGACAGACATGTCAGAGTGGGAGTGGTCTGTGGAATTGAAGTGTGCGGCCACTGCTGGAGGACTGAGCGCCGCTGTTCGGCGAAATGGTCTCCCAGTCTGCGGCGGGTCTCCCCAATGTATAAATGGCCACATCGGGAACACCAGATACAGTATATCACCCCAGCTGACTTGCAGGTGAAGTGGTGCCTTACCTGAAAGGACTGAAAGGCACCCGATGTGGCCATCATCACACATGGGTGTGAAAATACACCCATCACAAAATGAAATGTGTTAATGAGCATTTCCAGGTGTTTAATGTCATTCTGGAAATTTAAATATACACACTTCGAAGTGTGAGTTCCTGCAAAGCACTTAACATAGTTTCCTACTGGTCTCTGGTCTCCCCTGATTGTGGCTGACAGCACCACCCACAAATCTCCAGCAGGCCATCAGCTGGGAGAATAAAATCACACAGACAACTTCCACCAATACAATTCCAGAAATAAATATACCACTTGTAATTCTACAATCAGAATAATTTCCCAGTTTTGAACAAAATCAGGGAATATCTCAGGTCAGTGCAAGGCTACTGAGAATATTTGATCTGCACCAATACTTGCTGTCCTGTTGAACCAGGTGAGGCAATAGCTAAGCTCTCACTCCTGGATTTAAAGAACTGATGCTCCCTCATTCTACTGAATGATGGCTGATGGCTCAATTGCTGCCATTTTGCTTGCTTCAAACAACAAGTGGATTCTCATCATACTCAGTAAAGCTGAGATAGTCGAAAATGCATTCACGCTTGTCTTAACTCGCACACCGAAATACCCAATGCTCTCTGGTTAACCATTGCCTTGATTTTGAATTTCACACCCCTCTTCATAAATCATGCCTCGCAATCTCTGTAGCTTAGTCCAGTCTCCTTCCTCTCTGAGACAGCTATGGCTCACCGTTTCCAGACGTCACAAGTTGAACATTCCATTATAGGCCTTCAGTCTACAAATTTGTAATTTCCTCCCATAGCCTCTCTCTCCCTGATCCTGACTTCAACAATGCATCTGAATTCAGGAAGTGGAGTACAAACAATGTCCATTTACTAAATACATAATTTAGCACAAGCTGCTGCCATTGATGCCACTTTGATGCAGCTTCTGTATATTTGCAGACTTCAAGGAGAAGCTCATCCTGCCTCGCTGCTGATATACGTAAAATGGCGCAGGCCAGGGAGTAAGAAACTCACACCTTGATTACCAAAACAAGCAGAAGAGTTCTGATGCTTGAAGACCCGGACAGCTGGATGGTATAGGCAGTTCATTAAGAGGGGATGAGATTATAAAAACTAAATGTATACATATTTTTCAAATGCAAACTGGGCCAACATTCAAGTTCTGCTGCAGTAAGTATTATAATAATATCCATTGCCTCCTGCTGTTGTACTCCATTATCCGTGACTCCATTAAAACACTCCTAATAAAGAAATGCTTTAAAGTGATGATGTTCTTGAACATGCTGTTGATAGGACTCTTCATTAAGGCTCTATATACAGACATGAAAATTATTTTTATTGATTCTGTTTCTCAATGGCATAAAAGTTTAAAACCCAATTGCCTACTTTAACTGGGCTAATTGGGTTCGACAACTTCAGCTGCCGTGTTTTCAGTCATTATAATTCCAGCAGGGTGACGTTCAACACACTTCCTGTGTACATAAATAACTCATCGCAGGTCACATGACCATACTGACATCCATATTAAATCAGCTTTCTCTGGACCAGTCAGTTGGATTATGGAGATTGCTGGAGACACCTCAAAGCAGCTCCTGTGTGACATTAGGGTAATTTACTGCAGCCACCTGGAATACCTTTCCAAAAACTGCATACACTTCAGGGCTGAACCTGACTGCTGAATTAGTAACACTTTCTCGTCTTTCCTATCCCTTTGTCTTTTTGTGCTGCCTCCTCTATTCAGACCTCCTTTATTTCTTTACGGACCTTTATTTAAAATTTCTATTCCTTGTTCAACTGAGAAGGTTATTTGTAAGTAGGAGTTTGTTACCGCCACTCCTGCCACACACAATTTCTGACTCTATCTGTTGGTTAACTCAGGATTTTTCCGCTCTGATGAAGGGTGGTGCCTAAAAGAGCAAGAGTTCTCCTGTCATGAATGTTTACTGACCTGCTCCATTGTTCTTCCAGCTTTCATCTTGTTTTTGCTTCAGATTTCTGACAATTGCTGCATTTTGCTTTGTAGCTGAATGCTTGTTGAGCCTAGTGACTGGTGCCACCAGGGCAGAGGTTGGCCTGTGCTGCAGCCATCTATCAGATACAATGTGAGCATATGTATGGCTGTCCTGTGCTGTTAACTTTATTTTATATATTGTAGTGAAAATCTTCTTAGACTTACTTACTCTCTGCATTCTTACATAAAAATGTCCCTTTCATTAATGTACACCTTACCAAATAAAAACAAAACAGCAGCTAATTTCATTGCTTTGGATAATAAGAGTATGATTACACTTCATTAAGATGTACAGGGTAGAAGACTCAGGGTAAAATGCAAACAGTTCTAAGATGGTCAAAGCAAGCCCAAGGTTTTTTTCAGTGTTGCAAGTGAAAGTATTATTGAATTAATCCTCCTTCCCTTCCTCCCATGATACACTCTCCTTTCCTATCAGATTCCTTCTCCTTCAGCCCTTTATCTCTTCCAACTATCACCTCCCACCTTCTCACTTCATCCCCCTCCTCCACCCACCTGCCTTCCTCCTTCTAGCTTGTACTCCTTCCCCTCCCTCCACCTTCTTATTCTGGCTCCTTGCATTCCCCTTCACAGCGGATACCAGTGCTGTCTTCAAATACTTTACCAGGAGGAATACTCATAGACTGAACTGAAAACTATGCACATTGGTGACAGGTTTGTGGAATATTTCCATTATGTCATTCAGGATTGTTTAAACTTGTCCTTTGTTTTTATGAAGACTTTACAACACAAACTCAGCCAAAACAGATCTCAGCCCGAAACTTTGGACTCCTTTCCACAGACGCTGCCTGACCTGATGAGTTCCTCCAGAATTTTGTTGTATTACATTGATTTAATGTACTTTATTTCAATGTAAAACTCGGGCATAATTTGTTTAAGGGTTCTTTCAAGAAAATAACACTGCCTCTATATTTGGCCTGGACAATTAAGATGTTGAACTTTTCTCTAACTTAATAGTAACAAAAGGTTGATGCAAGACATTCTTTTGTTGTAGGTGGTGGAGTGGCAGATTACAAACATATTTTTGATTTATGTGGGCACAAAGAACTAAAGAAAATAACCCAGTCAACAAATTTTCAATTTCTTCTAGGGTTTCCGATGGGTGTTTCATTAGGTGAGGGCAGATTTTTCAAGGCCATGGCGTGGTTCTTCAGAATAGAACCAGTCACAATGTGACAGGTGCCAACAAGTATGGCAACAAATGTGGTAAGATGGTGGCGCGACGCAGCAGCGTGCAGCGGCCACTTCGGAATGAATATCTATAATCTGTCAAGTAGGATGCCGAGTATAATCCTGATTTGATGGGGACGGACATGTGAAGCACAGAGGAACATCTGGTGAAACTTTTGAAATGCCTGTTTTGCTGCCGCTGCTACAGTGCGATCGGAGAAATCTCCAGGAGGAAGGCCCTGAATCCTCAGCTTTGCCTGTTGCTTGGCGGCCGGGGCCGGGCTCAAAGCGCTCGGCAGAGATGGCACTCGGTGCTCGGTGTCGGAGGGCTGGTCGGAGGCTTGAAGTTTTTGGACGGACTCAGAGTTGGCTGTGGTTGGGTGCTTCCAGGGGTCGGTATCGGCAAGGTTGCGGTGCTGGAGGATCATGGCAGGAAGAGTTTTTCTTCCTTCTACGATCTACTTGAGATGTTGGGCTGTCGGGACTTTGAGACTTTTTACCGTGCCATGGACTGCTCTTTATCAGATTACGGTATTGCTTTGCACTGTTGGAACTATATGTTAAATTATGTGGTTTTTGTCAGTTAGTCTTTTATCAATTATGGTATTATCTGCACTGTTGCAACTAAATGTTAACTATAACTATGTGGTTTTGTGTAGGTTTTTAGTTTGTTGGGTGGTAGTGCTGGTCTCTTGACTTGGTGTGTCTGGGTAGTCTTGTTTTGTCTGATGGGTTTGTAGTTCCTTTCCAAGGAACGTGCTAAGACGGTAGCGCGATATCAATATGCAGCAGCCTCTCTGGACTCTGGATTGGGGATTACCGATGTTATGTGGTTTTTCTTGTGTGGTCTGTTTTGTCATATACTTTTGTGATATCATTCTGGGGGAACGTTGTCTCATTTTTTAACTGCATTGCATTTGTGGCTTCTAAATGACAATAAACTGAATCTGAATCTGAAGATCAACTTCCATCTGTACAGGATCACATTACCCCTCCAGGAATAAACTCAGAACTTTCATGCGCAGCTTAAGAAAGGCATTTCCAGAAAATTAGAAAGTAACTTTTAAGTTTGCATCCTTGAGTTCATAAGGACAATGAAATGCATGAATGGAAGGATTTCATGTGGGATCTAGAAATCTCACCAGCTAAACCTAACCCCTCTGTGAATAGTGTCGATTTGTAATCAAAAGGCCTGAATTAAAGTCACCAGTGGAATTGTTTCAGCCTATGATCTTGATTGCTATTTTCATTCAACATTCATGTTTCCTGGGATAGCACAGTGGTGCGGCAGATTATACCACTACCTCACTGTTCCAGTGATCTGGGTTTGATCCTGATTCAGCTGCTGACTCTGTGGAGCTTGGGAGGAAATCAGAGGATCCAGTGAAAACCCACGTGGTCTCCCTGTGAACGTGTTGCTTCGGTTTCCTCCCACGTCCAGAAGACATGAAGACTGTTAGATTAACTGACGACCGTGAAATACCCTGAATGCAAGAGGCAGGAGCACTAGATGGAAGACCATGGGTCAGAGTGCAAGAATAGGTCACAATTCATAGTTCAAAGTAATTTATTATCAAAGTACATTTATGTCATCATACACAACCCTGAGATTCAAGAAACACATACAAGGAATATAAGAAACCACAACAGAATCAATGAAAGACTGGCGCCAATAGGATGGACAACAACCAATGTGCAAAAGACACAAAAAAATAATAAGAAGAAATAAATATCCAATAAATATTGAGAAAAAGAGATGATGGGTCCTTGAAAGTGAGTCCATAGATTGTGGGAACTGTTCAGTGATGCGGTGAGTGAAGATAGCCCCTCTGGTTCAAGAGCCTAATGGCTGAGGGCTGTTTCTGAACGTGGTGGTGTGGGTCCTGAGGCTCTTGTACCTTTTTGATGGCAGCAGCAAGAAGAGAGCATGATCTAGATCAGGCATGGGCAAACTACGGCCCGCGGGCCATATGTGGCCTGTTAAGCTTTTTAATCCGGCCCGCAGAACTTGATGAAATTATATTAATAAACCTTGTTAACGTTTTTTCCCCGCAATTCTGGCGTTTTCCCAATAGATGACGCACTCTATATACAGTGACCTTTGTTGAGGTGCAGCGTATTACTCCACATTTGCGCTTTACTCTTTGTTCGACTCGACCTATTTGTGTGAACAGGCGTTCAGCGTCATGAACATCAACAAAGCCAGCCACAGATCCAAGTTAACTGACCAACACCTCAGATCCATCCTGAGAATCGCCACAACAAAACTAAATCCAGACTTTGATGCGCTGGCTAAAAAGGGAAACCAACAACACTGTTCCCACTGAAATTAAAAATAAGTTTCTTCGTTGTGTTATGTAAAAAATGCATTTGAAAATATTTTTTTCAATAAGCCTTACATGTTACATGTCATTTCTATTAAGTGATGGACATGAGTAGTGTGCAGGTGCACATACGTTCTCAAAATAAAAAATGCGCTCCAGATCAAATAACACGCTCCGCATACTGGCGCGCTGTCACTGTTCTGTCATTGTGCTGGTCGTTGTTGAGTTTTGGCACAGGGGACAATTGAATAAGAAGGAGCAGGACAAGTAAACCTGCATCTCCTACCGTTTTTGAAATAAAGACAGTCAGGAGGAGAGTGATGATGATAATATCTTGAAGGATAACAGAATTTTCAGTGCTTTAAAATAGTAACTGTTACTATTAAAAAGCTGTATTTTATTCATTTAATTTTCAGTGTTTTAAAAGTCATTTCAATAAATAGCTAAATATCATGGGACTTCAAAGACAGATATTTTGTTGTAATGCATTTGTTCATTTTCAATTGAAATTAAAGCACATGTTTTCTACATATCCCATGATATTTTATTTTCTCTTATGAGGTGTATTACCAAAACACTCCGTCCATCTGCTCCTGGTCTGGCCCCCCTGTCAAATTTTAGAACCCTTTGTGGCCCACAAGTCAAAAAGTTTGCCCACCCATGATCTAGATGTTTGGAGTCCTTAATGATGAATGGAGCTTTCCTGTGATAGTGCTCCATTTGCATGCGTCAGTGGTGGAGAGGGCTTTCCCGTGATGAACTGGGCTTTATTCATTACTTTTTGTTGGCTTTTCCATTCAAGGGCATTGGTGTTTCCATACCAGGCTATAATGCAACCAATCAGTGTACTCTCCTCCTTGTCAAAGTTTTAGATGACATGTCCAATCCTCACAAACTTCTAGGAAAGTAGAGACACTGCTGTGCTTTCATCATAATGGCACCTGCGTGCTGTACCAAGAACGCATCCTCTGAAATGATTAACACCAAGGAATTTAAAGTTGCTGTCCCTCTCCACCTCTGATTCTCCCAATGGATCTTAGGTTTCTCCCCCCCCCCCCCTTAAGTCGATAATCAGCTCCTTGGTCTTGCTGACATTGAGTGAGTATACAGGGAAATGAGTGGGGAATGGGATTGATGGAATTGGTCTGAGGGCCAGCTTAGATTCAATGGGTCAAAATAACTGCCTTCTATATGGTAATGAGAAATCTTGATATCTCTGTAAGCATTTTACACAGTTAACAAGCCCCAGATATTTAGTGTAGCCCCGAGAATCAATTCATTGATTCACTCCTTCTTCTGAAAGTTATCATGTCCCTTGATACCATTATCTACATACTTTATGTGGCCACCCATTCACTGCTGTCAGGGTACGTGACATTTAGACCTAAGTAAGATGTTATTTATTTTTATCCTAAGATGTGGGCTGGTAACGAATACCATTAAATAACACTTCAGTAAAGGTCCATGTACTGTGTTAAAGGTGCTATGTAAATACAACTTGTTTAGACTTATGGAATTTATTGCCTTGGTTATATTTGAAGAAGTGGTCATAGCATTTCATCCACCCCAACCCTCAACACTCGTGTCCCCAGTGTTGCATGTTCAGTCTCCTACTCTTCTCTCTGCATACCCACAAATGTATGTCTTAGTACAGTGCCAACTTTAAGTTCACTGCTGACACCACCGTTATGGGTCAGATCAGCAATGGTGAGATGGAATATAGAAAAGAGGTTGCAAACCTTGTGTCCTTATCAGAGCAACACCAAAGCCTTAACATCAGCAAGACAAAAGAGCTGGGAAATGACTTAAGGAAGTTGGGGAGAGAGGGGATGGTGGACACAACCCTGAGGTCATCAGTAGAACTTCTGGAAGAGGTGGCTGACCACTTCAAGTTCCTAGGCATCCGCATCATCAACAACCTCTCCTGGTTCCCCCACATTGATACAGTGATGAGTCCATATACTTTCAACATATCAGCCAGTATATTTTCTAATGTGTCCAAGAAGATTTGGCTTGTCTATGAGGATTCCCTTGAACTTCCACAGATGAGCTACAGCCCTTGGTGGGGTGCATTTCAGCCTGTTATGGCATCTGCTCTGCTCTGGACTGAACTTCAAACAACATCTAGTGATGATGACCACAAACTCATCTGGTTCATTAATGAGGAGGAAATTTGACATGGTCATCTGGCTGATCTATCAGTAATTCCAGAACTATGCTATTCTTAAATTAAAATGGCCCTAGGAGCCACTCCATAGCAGAACCAAAATCAGAAGATCGAAATCAGATTTATCATCACTGATAATACACTGAGAGATTTGTTGTTTTGTGGCAGCACCTCAGTGCAAAATATAAAAATTACTATAATCTACAAAATAGATAAATAGTTCCAAAGTTGAATAGTGTTCACAGACTATTCAGGAATCTGATGGCAGAGGAGAAGAAGCTTTCTTAAAATGTTGGATGTGAGTCTTTAGGCTTCTGTACCTCCTCTCTGATGGTGGCAACATGAAGAGGACATGTACTGGATGGTGAAGGTCTTAAATGACGAAAGTCACCATTTTGAGGAACCACGTTTTTTAAGATGTCCTCGATGGTGGACATCTGTTGTGCCTGTGTTGAAGCTAGCTGAATCTACAACCCCCTGCAGCCTCTTGTGTATGTGTGTAGAAATTTGCAAGAATTTTTTGGTGACATATCAAATCTCACCAAACTCGTAACAAAGTAGCTCTGCCATCTTAATGATTGCATCAAAGTTTTGGGCCTAAGAGGGATACTCTGAAATGTTGACACCGAGGAATTTGAAGCTGCTCACTCTTTCAATCACTGACCTCTTGATCTGGACAGGTGTGTATTCTCCCGACTTCCCCTTCCTGAAGATCACAATCAATTATTTGGCCTTGCTGACCTTGAGAGTGCAGTTGTTTTTGTGACACCACTGAACCATCTGATCTCTCCTGGGCCTGTATGCTTGCTCGTCGCCTGGTAGTTGACTTGTTAGGCCATTATAGAGGCTACTTGGAAGGTGCAAAAGAGTAACAGTAACATCCAGGTCCCAAAAAAGAAATTAAAAATTCCTTTAACTGCAGAATGAATTAAGAGGAAGAGGTGCCTATGGGTTCGTCAGATTAAGCAGACAAATTCTACTTAACAGCTGCCAGACTTATAGTTAACACAAAGGAAATTAGAAACTTCCCAGGACTTCCTGAGCTAATGTCAATGACCTTGTATCATTCAAAGATTGAGCTCAGCAGGGAGGGGAAGCTTAATTGTGGTAGTTAGCACAGGATGCAGAATGTAACTGCAGACACTTAATATCTTGGTGATACGAACACTATTTTATCAGCTGGTGGCTGTGCTAATATATATGTAATATGGGGTCGGAGTTGATCCTTATAACATGCAATGCAATATATTTACTTACCAATATATTTTAAAAAAGCTTTTAAAAATAATTCATTGACTAGTTGTGGAATTTATTGGTAGGTCCAACATTTACTGACCCCTGAAGCCAGACCATTCCAAAAGGCAGCTAAGAGACAACCATTCTGGTGCAGTTGGCATCACACATAGGCCAGGATAGATTTCCATCCTCAAGAACAGTCACCCATTTGGATTTGTAGACAATTTCATAACTTCATGGGCCTTTGACTTTTCTGTTTTGAGATATATTCAAATTATTGAATTGAAATTTTATGCTGCTCTGATGGGATTTGAACTCGTGTCTCCAGATCAACTGGCCAGGTGTCCTCACAGTTTCTGGTGTATACTGGAGCAATAAAACAATGGAGAGACCCTCAGCTGCTTTTGCCAAAATTGTCAGAAGTCTTGTTCTTTGCTTTCCAGTGTTACTATTCATCTCAACTTGAAAAGGAAGCTGAAAATATTCCAACAATCCTTCCTCAAACAAAGCTGTTTCCAAATATGGCTCAATAGCTGTTTTCCCATGGATAAGCATGCTGAAACATTTTGTCTATTCATAGTACTTAGCTCAGAATTTATTTTATAACTGTAAAGATTTCTGGAAATATTACTATTCACTATTGGAAATTAGAACTCTTGGTGTACATTGAGTTCCAGTTGATGGAGGCATTTAACTCTGAAAGGGTCACAGAGAATGATTCCAGATTTCAGATACTTAATTCATTCTAGAATACTGAACTATGATTAGAAATCATAAAGACCACGAAAAAACAGCTTCAAAGATAAAACAAAAATTCCATGCACTCAGCAGTTTGTTATAGGAGGGTGTTCAGTCGGTAACCTTTTCAAACAGCTGGTCTGTATTGGACTTATATCAAATATGTTTAAAGAAACACTTCTAATTCTCCACAGTTTCATGTTATCAGAAGCTTTCTGACAAGAGCTCTAATTAAAATATTTGAAATCCTAGTGTCCCTTTCTATATCCCAGTTCTTTGCTAAATTATCTACATAGAATATGACACCTGAAGACCGTCTGTCTGTTCATCACACAGGAGCACTTAATTAATTCTGAGGGAGTAGATGTAAACTTTATTGCTTAATACAGAGGCAATTCTTTCAAGTGATAAACTAAAACATCACTTAAAAGCAAGAAACAATCTGCTAGAGGAACTCCGGGTCGAGCAGCATCTGTGGAGCGAGGGAAGGAATTGCTGAAATTTCACATTTCTTTCAGCTAACAGATTGTTCCTGTGGATTCCAGTACCTATGTGCCTCCATCTAATACTTAAAAACATTCTGGAATTAGTTTGAAGGATGACTAAAAACCTATCAATCATTTTCCAGCAATAAGTTGTACCAGATATGGATAAGCCCATATGTAATGAATGAAGTTTGTTTAAAATCAGAAACAGAATCTGGTTTAATATCACTGGCACATGTTTTGCAATACACGAAAAATACTATAAATTACACGCACTCACGAAGCACTGCTCTATCACATCATACAAGACTACTGATGCAGACTGTGCTAGGAATCCTGCTGAAACCCTGCAGCACATCGTAGCAGGTCGCAAGATTGATGCACCATCAATAACTCACTCTGAGATGTAAAGGCGAGATATTGGCTTTTATTGACTGGTAGAAGGAACAAGCAGTGAGTGACCACCATACTACATCCTGGAGACTGAGAGGCCGGGCTCAGGCCTCGATCGCCTTTATACAGGGGTCTGTGGGAGGAGCCACAGGAGCAGTCAGCAGGGGGCGTGTCCAGACAGGTATATGTAGTTCATCACAAAGATGCAGACAGGAACAGCGAACACTGAACGGCACAACCAAGCTGCAGGAATTGTGTACGGGAACATCAGCGCTGAGTATGGCTTGGACATTCCCAAGTCCAAATGGGAAACCCCCGAGAAGGTAGTGGAGAATGACAAAGCTAAGATCCTGAGGGACTTCCAAATACAGAATGATAAGCAAGTACTGGCCAACGAACCAGACCTAGTAATACTGGACAAGGAAAAGAAGAAAGCAAAAGTAATAGATGTGGCAATCCCAAATGATAGTAACATCAGGAAGAAAGAATATGAGAAAGCGGAGAAATACCAGGGCTTGCAAGGGCAGATAGAAAGGATGTGGAAGGTTAAAACCAGAGTAATCCCCATGGTGATAGGAACACTTGGAGCTGTGACAACTGGACTGGGAGAGTAGCTCCAACAAATCCCGAGAACAACATCTGAGATCTCAGTCCAGAAGAGCGCACGACTGGGAACAGCAAGGATACTGTGCTAAACCCTCAAGCTCTCAGGCCTCTGGTGAAGGACCCGAGATTGAGGGAAAAATACACATACACACCACCCATAAGGGGTGAGAGAAAGGAAATATATATACTGTAGCAACACACAAAATGCTGGAGGAGCAGCATCAAGCTGCATCTATGAAATGAACAAACAGTTGACACTTTGGGTCGAGATCCTTCTTCAGGACTGAAAAGGAAGGGGGAAGACGGCAGAATAAAAAAGGTGATGGGAGGGGAAGATCTAGAAGATGATAGGTGAATCCAGGTGAGTAGGAAAAATAAAGAGCTGGAGTGGAAGGAATCAGATAGGAGAGGTGGACCACAGGGAAGAGGAAGGGACCTGGGGAAGTAATAGGTGGGTGAAAAGAGGTAAGAGGCCAGAGTGGGGAATAGAGGAAGACAGGAGGGGGAGGGAAAATTTTTGTTTAACAGAAGAAGCCGATATTCATGCCATCAGTTTGGAGGCTACCCAGATGGAATATAAGGCATTGTTCCTCCACCCTGACAGTGGCTTCATCTTGGCACAAAAGTGGTAATGGACCAACATCTTAGAACGGGAATGGGAATCTGATGGCAAAGGATTCTTCTTCAGGGTAGGCATCCCTTGAAGAGGCTTTACAGTGGAGCAGCAAATCAGAAACATTAGAAAGTCTGAAGATGCTGGAAATCCAGAGCAACACACACAAAATGCTGGAGGAACAATAGACAATAGGTGCAGGAGTAGGCCATTCAGCCCTTCCAGTCAGCACCGCCATTCACTGTGATCATGGCTGATCATACACAATCAGTACCCCGTTCCTGCCCTCTCCCCATATCCCTTTACCCCACTATCTATGAGCTCTATCTAACTCTCTCTTGAACATATCCCGAGACTTGGCCTCCACTGCCTTCTGGGGCAGAGCATTCCACATATCCACCACTCTCTGGGTGAAAAAGTTTTTCCGCAAAACTCAGCAGGTCAGGCAGCATTTATAGAAATGAATAAACAGCCGGTGTTTCAGGTCAACACCCTTCTTCAGGACTAAGAAGGAAGGAGAAAGACAGCAGAACCTTTCTTCTCCAGCTCTTTATCTTTTCTACACACCTGGCTTCACTTAGCACCTTCTGACTAGTCTTCTTCCCCTCCTTTTTATTCTGACATCTTCCCCCTTCCGTTCCAGTCCTGGACAAGGGTCTTGGCCTGAAATGCCAAACTGTTTATTCATTTCTATGGATGCTGCCAAAGTTGCTGAGTTCCTCCAGCATTTCTTGTGAGTTGCTTTGGATTTCGAGCATCTGCAGACTTTCTTGTGTGTGTATATATAGCTGTTCCAAAAATATTGAGTGTTTGCCTTCTGATTCCTGTGGCTCCTCCTTGATGGTATCGATGAGGATGTTAGTGACCTTTAAAATTGTATGATATTGAGGAAAACCATTGAAGTCCAGTGAGGAAGAGCTCTTTTCATTTGCTGGAGGGCACAGATGTAAAGAAATGGGAAGAGATCTATTGGTCAGATGAGACAATTTATTCAACTTGACTTCACTTTGAACCCACTGCTGACTGGATGGTGGAATTAAACCCAATAGCATCTAAGGAAATGGATATGTATTTGAAGGAAAAGACTGGAGTGTGAAGCTAATTAGGCACAAAGGATTAGCACAATCGGCTGAACGGCTGTGGGACTGAGTGAGAGCCGAATCTGCACTGTAATATGGCAAACATTGCTGTGTATGATTTAATGCCTGTGAGCAAATGGAAATGTGTATAAAAGCAGAATAATACAACAGAGAGAGAACGGAACTAATGTGAATGAAAGGGAATATTGTATAGGGAAACAGCAGTGATAGAAACAAAAAGAGTGGATTCAATGGAAGCAGTGATTGGCAAGAGAAATATATGAGCCATAGAATATTAAAATTAATTTAGATGCATTTTAATGGCCCTTCTGTATGTCCATCTGTTTCTCTAGTTTGCTTAATTGGATCATATTGTCATCTGTTATGAAAGAATACTGAACAGCTTTAATTGAATGGCTGCTCTGGATCTGCATTATTTATATATAACAAGTTGAAATTTTTTTGTAATGATAATTTTTTGTGAAACTGTATTCGGGCTGCATTCATACTGAATCCAGCAAATTGGGGAAAATATAGTCTTTATAATATAGCCTATACATTAGTCTGAAGTATGTGGCTTAGAAATCATGGATCCAACCTCCAGCAAGTCTACTTCCACCCTGATAAAGTTTAGAAGATCAAAGGAAGTTTTAATCAAATATAGAATAACAATCTGGCATAAAACCACAAGACACAGGAGCAGGATTAATCTATTTGGCCCATCGAGCCTGCTCCACCATTCCATCATGGCTGATTTATTATCCATCTCAACCCCATTCTTTTGCCTTCTCCCCATAACCTTTGACACCTCGACTAATCAACAGTCTCTCCAATGCCAGCATATCTTTTCTTAGGTAAGGGGCCCAAAACTGCTGACAATACTCCAAGTGAGGTCTGACCAATGGCTTATAAAGCCTCAACAATACAATGCTAACATTGCATTTACCTCCCTTCCTTACCACTGACTCAACCTGCAAGTTAACCTTTAGGGAATCCTGCACAAGCATAGAAGTCCCTTGGTCTGACCTTACAGGCAGTGCTGACTTGCAACCACACAGACCATATGAGATGTGACAAACTGAATCATAAAGGGAAAATGAAAACTTTTCTTATGCATGGCATCAGGAAGAGAAGAAGTCCACAATGACTGTCTGGCCAAGCCAGGAAGAGGTCATTGTACCGATATGCTCTGTCATCCTTTGTCTGTTTTAATACCAAAGTATAAAATGGCAGTTATTGCACAATTCTGGCAATGAACAAAGATAATTTGGCAACTGCGTAGGAGTAAAATGTCATCTTTTGTCACTAAAGGCAATCTAACTAAATTTTATACAGAGAATATAAAGCACAGCCTTTACTGTATTGCACTTTGCAAATGTTTTAGGGAAAGATTCCTCACCCTGTGGTTTCTATATGGACAGTAACATGTCCAGTAACTTAGAGGACTACAATTTGGTGAACTTCTTGTGAAAGCTTGTGTAAAAGTGTGGACACTAAGGCACTGGAGAAAATCTGGTCTTGATTCTATCTGTTATCCAGTAATAGCGAACGGGAAGAGGAAGACATCTGACATTATTCTTTTTCTAGGTTAAAAATTGAAGTGGCTTTAAATGAAGCACTCAATATTAGTTTGAAGAGCCCTTTGTAAAAGTGGGTAGAATGGAATGTGCCTGGTACAGGGATTGCTTTATTGTATTACCTGAGGTGAAATGTATCCGATAAGGATAAACAACAGATAGCACGGAGTGGAGTGAACTTAAGTAGACATTGACTTGGTTCACCTTCCAGATCCAAAATGCTACTTAGAACAGTTTCATGTTTCTCTTTGAACAGGTTTCCTTTGTTTCATGGCTATCTGGAGAAGATGAATCTCAGAGCTGTATATTGCATACTTTGATAATAAGTCAACCTTTGAACCAGTTTTAATACCTTCCCCACCCCCCCCCCCCCACCCCCGGTACTTTCTTGTGCATTCCCACATCTCCATGTCCATATTCCATAAAAGCAGCATGTGGTGCTTTCTAATAAAGCACAAACTATTTCTAAGTTAATACAAAATGCTTTACAGGCAAATTAAGGAAGAAACTGCTCCTGACTCTTCACTGTCAGCATGCACCATGTGTACAAAAGTCAAATAGCATGTACATGAAAAATTATACACTTACATTTCTTCTCCATAAGCATCAGTCGTTTAAGCTGGCTTGCATCCTGTGGGTTGTGCACTGGCTTACCTGTGGCGATCACTTGGAGGAAGATCATTAATTAGTGAGATTAAGGACCCTGACCTACCTTTGAAACAAACACAAAATGCTGGAGGAACTCAGCAGGTCAAGGCAGCACCTATGGAGAGGAATAAACAGTCGATGTTTCCAGCTGAGACTCTTCACTAGTTCTAGAAAGGAAGGGGGATGAAGCCAGAATAGGAAGGTGGGAGGAGGGGAAGGAGTACAGGCTGACAGGTGACAGGCAAAGCCAGCTGAAGGGAGAGGTCGGTGCGTGGGTGAGGAGGAATAAAGTCAGGTGCTGGGAGGTGATAGGTGGAAAAGGTAAAGACCTAAAGAAGGAGGAAATTTTCTTAGAAATATGTGAGGACAGTCAAAAGTTGGAAGGGCAGAGACCTGGACCATTGCAGTACATTTAAGTATAACATTTTTCTTTACCCAATGTACTGCGAGGCTTCTTGTTTCTTGAATTATCTGACATGGACAACCCCGTGCAAAAGATTATCCAAGCATAGACCCTGCTGAGTCATGATTTACCATTCATTCAAATAAAAGATACTTGTGGTCGAAGTTGTACCATATTCGGAACATCCAGGCACTCTCTGTCTCTGTGGTATTCACTTCTTGCCTGCCTTCGGCACTCTGGGGAGATAAAAAAAAACATTCTTTTCTAAGAAAAGGTTACTTCTGGTCTGTTTGTAAATGTTGTTATCTCAAACAAGAGGGTGTACAGTCTTGGAGAGACGAGACTTTTGCATTAGTATGTAAATTGGAACATCTAAATGGTGCTGTGAAACCACTGAGATGAATCCCACTGCAAATCAACAAATGCCACTGAAGGACAAAAAAAATGTGATAGGAAGAGATTACTCTTAATTTTAACACAATATAAAATACCATGGCACAAAGGGAATCTAAAGTTCCTGGCCATTGCTGAGGACACAGATGTAAAGAATCAGAATCAGGATCAGGTTTAATATCACTGGCATATGTCATGAAATTTGTTGTCTTTGCAGCAGCAGTACAATGCAATACTTAATAACAGAGAGAAATACCCTGTGAATTGCAATAAGTATATTTATAAGTTCATGGGTTCGATGTCCATTCAGAAATTGGATGGCAGAGGGGAAGAGCTGTTTCTGAATCATTATGCACGTGCCGTCAGTCTCCTGTACCTCCTTCCTGATGGTGGCAATGAGATGATAGGATGATAGGGGTCCTGGATGATAGGGGTCCTTAATGATGGGACACTAGCTTCCTAAGGCACTGCCCCTTGAAGATGTCTTGGGTACTACAGAGGCTAGTGTTGATGATGGAGCTGACTAAGCTACAACTCTGCAGCTTCTTTTGGTCCTGTGCAGTCGCCCCACCTCCATTCCAAATGGTGATGCGACCCTTTCAGAAGTTGAGACAGTTTATTTATTTTGAACACAGCAACTTGATTTCACTTGAATCTGCCGCTGACAGGATGCTGGAATTAGATCTGACAGAATCAGCATTGGGAAATGGATATGTATTTAATGGGGCACAAGGGATAACATTGGAGAGTGAGGTTAATTAGACTCGTCTTTCAAAGGATTAGCACACTGGGCTGAATGGCTGTGCTAGTCAATGAGAGCTGACTCTACATTGTAACATGGCAAACATTGAAGTGTATGATATCATGCCTGAGAGAGTGGAAATGTTTCCTTTATGTCCTATCTTATAATATCATTGCTGTCATTGCACAGTGCGATGTAGATTGTTAAAGCAAATACAAGTATTAATGTGGCATAAAGAAAAACAAAGCATAACAGTCAGATAAGTCAAAAACCATGCTAGGTTCAAGGAGTGCATTGCAGACATCAAGCATTGCAGGTTTCTAGCGAGTTTCTGGAAAACGATGGAGCTGAACTTGTTCTGTACTGTGTTATTGCCTACTACAGCCCAGGTCTGCCCCACTAGTGAGTTGCTGGAAAACGGTGGAGCTGAACTTTTTCTGTACTGTGTTATTGCCTACTACAGCCTCCCAGGGAAGAAGGCGTTAGGGGTGGTGTGAAGAAGTGGAGTGCGGACCAGTGGCACAAATGACTGTCTTGTGATCAGTGTTGGACATCAGTAATGTAAAATACTGCAAGTCCTGTTCATTGGTGAGACTGACAGTGGGCGAGCTGCTTGGCCTTGGTCGCGTGGATCAACCTCAAGTAGCCGCCAGGGAGGAGACACCGGAGGCAGTGTAGGAGAGAGTAGAGGGATGATGGGTGAGCTGGAGTCTGTGCTGGACCCTCCTATTGGTGCTGCTCTCCAGTGTTCACTACCGGGAAGACAAGCTGTATTGTGTTCATCTGTGGGTGCACTAGCATGTGATGAGGAACTGCTACATACTTGTTCTTGCAGAAACATGGCTCCAAGCCAACATCCCATGCACCATCAATCTACAGGCTACTCAGGAACGGGCTATATTAGTTCCTCGTGACTGTATGTTTTTCTACTGTTGTTACTATGTTTTGCACCTTGGCCCTGGAAGAACGCTGTTTCGTTTGGCTGTATTTATGTGTAGGTTAGAATGACAATTAAACTTGAACCTGAACATCAAGTTAAAAACCTGCAGAAGATTAGGGCACCAATTTAGACTATGTCCTTCTGTTGAAAGAACAGAGTGCGAAGCTCTGGAGACTGGAGGCACCCAGCCCTGTCTTGGATTTGGAGGACTGTCTGTGTGTATGGGGGGAAGGGAAGGTGGGAGGGAAGAAAGTACTTGTTTTGCTGTTGTTGTTTCATTGCTTGCTGAATTCTGTTTGGTCGTGTTCTCTGTTGTTCTGCCGAGCTTTGTGGGCATGCTATGTTGGCGCTGGCATGTGTAGCATTACTTGCAGACTGCCCAGCATATCCATGTGTGTTGGTTGTTAACAGAAAGAACGCATTTCACGATATGTTTCTGAATACAGTACTGTACAAAAGCCTTCAGCACAGACATATAGCTAGAGTGCCTAAGAATTTTCCACAGTACTGCAGTGATTTTATGCATTGCACTGTACTACTGCTGCAAAAAAATCATGACACACGTGAGTGATGATAAACCTGATTCTGATTTGGATCTCCATTGTGGACTGAAAGTGGGAAGGAGGCAGGGAGAGAGGAATCATGGTGAGAAAAGGGGAAGGGAGAGGGGAGGGAGTGGGAAACACCGGAGAGATTGTGGTGAACTACGTGTGCCTGTCTGGACACGCCCCCTGCTGACTGCTCCTGTGGCTCCTCCCACAGGCCCCTGTATAAAGGCGATCACGGCCTGATGCTCGGCCTCAGTCTCCAGGATGTAGTGTGGTGGTCACTCGCTGCTGATTCCTTCTTCCAGTCAATAAAAGCCGATATCTCGCCTTTACGTCTCAGAGTGAGTTATTGATGGTGCATCAGAGATATTCTGTAATGATCACCAAACCAATTGTTCAGAATCAAGTGATCTTGCCAGGTGTCTCAGGGCTGGGTATGTCTGCACCCAGTGCCCCTGGCACTCCTTCTCTGCCACCTGTCCCACACCCCTCCCTCTGCACTCCTCCTGTGCCTTTCCCAACATCCTTTGCTCCAGCCGGATTTACCAACTCGCCATCTGCTCCATGTTGACAAAAAGAGTACTGTGCAAAAGTCTTAGGCACCTTAGCTATAAATATGTGCCTGAGACTTTTGCACAGTAGTGTAAGTGGGATAAATATATTTGAGCCTGATAACTTGGTAAAGAACAAGTACATACCAAGAAGGTGAGAACAAGGAAAAAACACTTGAAGCAAGTAAATTAGGGGCAGAACAGTGATTTAGAGAGAGAGAAAAAACAAAGGAAGGGTTGAAGGATTCAAAGTCTTGTCACTGAATCAAATAAGATTTGTGACTATACTAGTCAATTAGAGTACGATGTCCTTTTCATCAAGCTCCTAAAGCAGAGAAAGAAAACTCATTTTGCAGAAGAAGAAGCAGGACTAGTAATGAATAAAACATTAAATACATTTTCGAAACAACTAAGGGTAAAAATAATTCAGGAGTTTGCACACATGATCAAAGTAAGGATGTATATAGACTAGAGTATAGGGTCAGAGAGGAGGAGGTTGGGAGAGAAAGCAAATGTGCCCAGAAGGAAGAGATGATGCAATCAACAGGTAGACATCCCACCCTGCAAAAACTAATTTCAGGGAGGTAGCATCACCATTTCAGGAGGTAGCACCACCCCGTCGACCTCCAAGGGTGTATGTATACAGGATATTTGATAATGAAAGAACACAACAACAATTTATTTGATCACATATTGAAACTATTGACACACATATTCCTTGTTGAGCATTTTGTTGGCAGTCTCAGTGCTAATACAAATAGCTTTTCTATTTCTTTTAGAAACTTTCCTTGTACGGTGATGCGGCTTGCTTGGCAGATTGGAGCATTTTGCCAGAAGCCTCAACCTCATACCAGTCTGTGTCAATGAATTTGTTAATTTTGCAAGACATCAGATTCACAAGAGTTTTGTGAGACAGCTGACTTCTGAATTCTGTCTCAATGTGACACACCATGCTGAATGCTCTTTCTACATCATAGTTAGAATTTGGCAGCACCAAAAGCAGCTTCATCAACTGGCAGAGCTCTTTGAATCTCAACTGCCCTGCGCTCACTGATTTTACTTTGGACAGCTTCCCCCAGAACTCATCAACTGACAAACCTTTGTAGTTTGGCACCAGTCCTTCGAGGTTAGCTGAGACATAATCCAGGACTTCCAAGTGGAGCTGTTCTCTTGCATCTGCCCTGATCACATTTGGAAATCTCTCTGCCGAAGTCAAAGTCTGCTCTGGATTCACCTCATCTTGGCTCTCTGTATTGACCACTGACAGATTTTTTAAGATTTGGTCTCTCATTGGGAACTTTGCTAAGATTTTTTTAAAGCTCCTGACATAGAATGTTCTGGCGTCTTTGAAGAACTGCTTTGTCTTGTAAGGGGGAGGGGGGATCTCTTGTGCTTCCTCTCTTAGCAACTGCCTCCTTGTCAGGTACCCAGTAAAAAGCTCTTCATCTGGGTGGTGAACTTCAGGGTTGCTCACATCGAGCTCCTGAACGTTCTGTTCTCTCAATACCTTTGGCTCAATAAATCTGTTTGCTATGTCATGCCAGGAGCTCTGCTACACTCTGATCCATCTTGAAGAAGATAGGTGCCTTGTTTTGAAAAATCAAATTGAATCTGTCAAAACCTTGTGTGACATTATGGAGAAAGCATGTATATATTGTCATTTGGGGGTCTTTCAGCCTCTTCTGAATATGGGATGACTTAAGATTCTCATTCTTTGACTCAAAATATGAAATAAAGGCTGGCCATTGGTGGAGCAGATGGTCCAAACCTTTTCCTAAAGAAAGCCAGAATGTAGGACAATGCTTTTGTACTCCCTGCTGAGCAATGTTGCAGAACTCTTGAAACTTTCAGGTCTTCGCTTCATTTGGAACTTTTCTCAGAGTAGTAGTAGATGTCAATGAGCAGTTCTTCAGGTGACACCAAGAGCTCCTTAGCAGCAGATTTGGCACAAATGTTGACCAGGTGACTTGGACAGCCAACGTTGTAAATATGAGGGGCCTGTGCTTTCACTCTTGATAACACAGTGTTGTTTTTGCCAATCATCACATTGCAGTTGTCACTGCTAAATCCTACACAATTAGACCATTCAAGGTCTTTGTCACGCATGGATGATGCAATGCACTGGAATATGTTTTCAGCTTTGGCATCATTGCACACTGGCATGTCTACAAATCCAATTGATACCTTATCCTGTGATTCATTATAGTACCTGGCTAAAATGAAACATTCCTTCTCACACATGATATCGTTGCTTTCGTCAACCAAAATACTGTATGGCCTTTTCTTCTGTCCTCATGAACTGGTACAGATCCTTTGAATGTTCACAGTAGCTGCTGTCTTGGTTGATTTGCTATTTCTGAATTAGGAAATGCTTTCCTGTATAGCTAGCCTGTGCACTTACACACCTGGAATGGCAGGTTATAACCATATAACAATCACAGCACGGAAACAGGCCATCTCGGCCCTCCTAGTCCGTGCCGAACTCTTAATCTCACCTAGTCCCACCTACCCACACTCAACCCACAACCCACCACTCCTTTCCTGTCCATATACCTATCCAATTTTACGTTAAATGACACAACTGAACTGGCCTCTACTACTTCTACAGGAAGCTCATTCCACACAGCTATCACTCTTTGAGTAAAGAAATACCCCCTCGTGTTTCCCTTAAACTTTTGCCCCCAAAATGCTCAATGATGAAAGACTCAGCTCTAGTGACCTTCTCTGTCAGACTTTGGTTTTCTGCTGAAAAAAACTGTGAAATACTTGAGCAGCCTTCCCTGCACTTAGCCTCCCTAATATGTTGTGGCCCCTAAAAGAAATAAAAGCATAAGGTGTATCCTCATTATATTGTCTTATGTAATACTTTGTTTAGTAATTTTGTCTAATCTGTAAACCAAGTTCGGTATATGCAGAAAATATGACATTAAAATATGCATTTATATTATACTATCATGGAGTTTTTAAAAATTCTATTACAACGTTAAGCAAGTCTACAGGGAGTTTGGCCTCATCACGTAGGACATCAATATAGTATCTCTTTAGCAGCTAGCCGGATAGTTTAAATAACGTTAGCAATGCTAATGAATGAATGACACACGTTAAACTCACCTCAACATGTCTCTTACAGTCATTTAACCCACCATGAGCAATAGAAAAGTCAATGTTGCAAACAGTGCAGCGAGCAATACTGTCATTATTTTTTACCTCTATTAGGCAGGGGTACACTTTAGTGTAGTCTGGGGTGAAGTATGTTTTATGTTTTCTTTTTTTGGAACACTAAACAGCAGGACACTAAACGGAACTGATGGACGATGAAGGAGAGAGAGAGGTCGACTGTAAAGCCCACCCACAGAGAAAACTGACAGGTCTACTTAGCACAAAGAGAGACCAATCAGGATGCTCCCTCTTACTCTTGCTCTCCCTCTCCAAAATATCAATTTCTGGGATATTGTATATAATTTGCGGGCATCAGGGAGTCACTATCAATATGTGGGAGACTCCCGGAACTTCCGGGAGAGGTGGGATGTCTGAACAGGGTACAGCTGGTGCTCTCCAGGATGTGCAGAGGGCTGCAATGAAGGTCAGGGCAGCCACTGCAAAGGCAATATGGGGGAAGAACCATAATCTTTGGTGCTATCATCAGTGGAAACTGAGGGGCTGGGCACTTTCTAATAGTCTTTCAAATGGTTCGTGGCTGTGTTACATAAAAACAAATGCTGGCATTGACACATCATAAGACCTTAAGATACAGGAGCAGAATTAGACCATTTGGCCCATCGAGTCTACTCTGACATTTCATCATGGTTGATCCAATATTCCCCTCGACTCCAATCTCCTGCTTTCTCCCTGTAAATCTTCATGCCCTGACCAATCGAGAATCTGTCAAGCTCTGCCTTAAATATACACAAAGACTTGGCCTTCACAGCTGTCTATGGCAAAGAGTTCCACAGATCCACCACTCGCTGGCTAAGAAATTCCTCCCCATCTTGGTTCTAAAAGCACACCTCTCTAGTCTGAGGCTGTGTCTTCTGGTCTTAGACTCTCCCACCATAGGAAGTGGTGAATGGGAAATCTGCTCTATCAAGGCCTTTCACCATTTGATCCATTTCAATGAGGTCACCCCTCATTCTGAATTCCAGCAAATACAGGCCCAGAGCCATCAAATGCTTTTCACTTGACAAACCATTCAATCCTGGAATCATTTTTGTGAACCCCCTTTGAATCCTTTCCAGTTTCAGCACATCCTTTGTAAGATAAGGGGCACAAAACTGTTCAAAATACTCCAAGTGAGGCCACACCAGTTCTTTATAAAGTCTCAACATAACATTCTTGCTTTTATATGCTAGTCCCCTTGAAACGAATGCTGACATTACATTTGCCTTGCTCACCATCGACACAACCTGAAAGTTAACCTATGAAGAATCCTGCACAAGGACTCCCAAGTCCCTTTGCACCTCAGTTTTTTTTCTATTTTCTCTCTATTTAGAAAATAGTCAACCTTTTCATTTCTTCTACCAAAGTGCATGACCATACACTTCCTAACACTTCACATCTGCCATTTTTTTGCCCATTCTCCTAATCTGTCTGTCCTTCTGTAGCCTCCCCACTTCCTCAAATCTACCTGTCCCTCTACATATCTTCATATCATCTGCAAACCTTGCAACGAGGCCATCAATTCCATCATCCAAATCTTTGACATATAACATAAGAAGAATCGATCCCAATGCAGACCCCATGTGGAACCCCAGCAGCCAACCAGAAAAGGCTCCTTTTATTCCCACTTTTTGCCTCCTGCCATTCAGCCACTGCTTTATTCATGTTAGAATCTTTCCTGTAATACCATGGGCTAGTAGCTTGTTAAGCAACCATAGGCGTGGCACCTTGTCAAAGGCCTTCAGAAAAGCCAAGTACACAACGTCAACCACAGATTTTTCAGGCAATGTTTTCCCTTGAGGAAACCATGCTGACTACGACCTATTTATCATGTGCCTCCAAGCACCCTGAGAATTCATCCTTGATCATTGACTCCAACATCTTCTCAACCACTGAGATCAGACTAACTGGCCTTTAATTTCCTTTCTTCTGCCTCTCTCCCTTCTTGAAGAGTGGAGTGACATCTGCAAATTTCCAGTCTTCTGGAACCATTCCAGGATCTAGTGGTTCATGAAAGATCATCACTAATGCCATCATGATGTCTTCAGCCACCTCTTTCAGAAGAACTCTGGGGTGTACAGCATCTGGTCCAGATGACTTATCTATATTCAGACCTTTCAGTTTCCCAAAAACCTTCTCTCTAGTAATGGTAACTTCATACACTTCATGACCCCTGATACCTGGAACTTTCACCATACTGCTAGTGTCTTCCACAGTGAAGACTGACACAAAATACTCATTCAGTTCATCTACTATTTCATTGTCCCCCACTACTACACTTCCAGCATCGTTTTTCAGGGGTCCAGTATCCACTCTCACCTCTCTTTTACGCTTTATGTATTTGAAGAAAATTTTGGTGTCCTCTTTAATATTATTGGCTAGCCTACTTCCGTATTCTATCTTTACTTTCTTAATGACTACTTTAGTTGCTTTCTATTGGTTTTTAAAAGCTTCCCAATCCTCTAACTTTCCAGAAATTTTTGTTGCATTATACTCCTCTCTTTTGAGTTTTATGTTGGCTTCTCTTTTTAGCCATCTTTCCTTTCGAATACTTCTTCCTCTTTGGGATGTATATTTGCGCTGCCTTCTGAATTGCTTTCAGAAATACTCTGCCATAATCCCTGGCAGTGTCCCTTCCAGTCAATTTTGGCCAACTCCTCTCTCATACCTCTGTAATTCCCTTTCCTTCACTGTAATACTGATACATCTGCTCCTTCTCAAATTTTTGGTGAATTCGATCATATGCCCTAAGGGTTCTTTAACCTTAATCTCTCTAATCAACTGGTTCATTGCACAACACCCAGTACTGAACAGCTGATCCTCTAGTGGGCTCAACCACGAGCTGCTCTGAAAAGCCATCTCTTGGGCACTAGAAATTAATTCCCCCTCTTGGAATTCAGCACCAACCTGATTTTCCTAGTCTACCTGCATATTGAAGTCTCACATGGCTATTGTAAAATTGTCCTTTTGGCGTACATTTTCTATCTCCATTGTAATTTGTAAACCACATCCTTACTACTGTTTGGGGGTCTTTGTATATAACTCCCATCAGGGTCTTTTTACCCTTGCAGTTCCTTAGCTCTATCCACAATGATTTAATACCTTTCCACCCTATGTCACCTCTATCTAATGATTTGATTTCATTTTTACCAACAGAGCAACGCTGCCCCCTCTGCCTTCTGCCTGTCCTTTTGATATAACGTGTATCCTGGGACAAAGTCGAGGTTGAGTTTATTGTCATATGCGTAAGTACATGCCTGAACTACTGCAATGAAAAGCTTGCTTGCGGCAGTATCCCAGGCACACGGCATCAGATGTGCAGTATGTACAAGAAACACATACACATGAATAATGCACAATTTTTACAAGTGAGGACATGATTAGAACAAGATCATTGTAATACAAAGTAGTCACTATGTTGCCATACTGAGGCTCTGATTATAGTTGTGCTGAGTGAATACAGAACATAGAGCATTACACTACAGCACAGGTCCTTCTGCCCCCGACGTGCTGACCTTTTAGACCATATGACCATAAGACAGGAGCAGAATTAGGCCATTCAGCCCATTGAGTCTACTCCTCTATTCCATCATGGCCCATCCTACTCCAAGGTCAATCTACCCTTCCCTCCCTGCAGAGCCCTCCATTATTTTTCATCCATGTGCTTGCCTATCAGAGAGTCTGTTAAATCTCCGCAATGTATCGACCTCTATCACCAGCCCTGGCAGTGTGTTCCATGCAAATCCCATTCTCTATGTAAAAAAACAACCCTACCTCTGACAACTCCCCATACTTACAAGAACAGAATGGTATAAGACAAGTTCTGTAGCTTTTTTTGAGCCAGGTGGTGTGGTATTGTAGTACAATGTGTGAGTGACATTAACATAGAGACAGAAGTGAACTGATGGTACTGCATTTGCTCTGAGGTTTTGAGGGACAGTCAGGTCACTGTCCTTCAGTATTACTTCTTGTACTAAATGGAAATTGTTTAACAAATCTATAGTATTTATAACAGTAAGTATAGGTGTTTCTTGCAGTAATGAGCAAGATTCTTGATTAACTTAAACAAGAAATATACAGACTATCATTTGCTCATTTTGTGCCAAGTCATATGGCATGGGCGATCATAGCAATTCCATGACCATGATTGTTCTTGCAAATTATTCTACAGAGGTGGTTTTCCATTGCCTTCTTCTGGGCAGAGTCTTTACAAGACAGATGATCCTAGCCATTATCAATAGGTTTCAGAGATGTACCAGCTGCTCATACAACCATCCAGCACCTGCTCCCACAGCTTCACCTAACCCACATTGTGGGGTTAGGCAGGAGCAACACCTTGCCCTAGGGCAGGGGTCGGCAACATTTACCACTGAAAGAGCCAATATGCACCCATTTCCCACAGAAAAGAAAACACTGGGAGCCACAAAACCCGTTTGACACAGGGAGCCGCAGCACAGAGATGAAAGATTCGCATGTGGCTCCGGAGCCGCGGGTTGCTGACCCCTGCCCTAGGGTGATCTGCAGCTTAGTCTCCCTTTGGTAGAGATGTATCTCAACCCCACCACCTGCATATAGATTATATCTCACAACATTTTACATTGTTCCTCACCAATGTAAAGCAGGTTAAGACATACAAGTATCTGGGAGTGCAGTTAGACGAGAAGCTAGACTGGACTGCCAACACAGATGTCCTGTGCAGGAAAGCACAGAGTCGACTGTACTTCCTCAGAAGGCTGGCGTCATTCAATGTTTGTAGTGAGATGCTGAAGATGTTCTATCGGTCAGTTGTGAAGAGCGCCCTCTTCTTTGTGGTGGCGTGCTGGCGAGGCAGCATTAAGAAGAGGGACGCCTCACATCTTAATAAGCTGGTAAGGAAGGCGGGCTCTGTCGTGGGCACAGAACTGGAGAGTATGACATCGGTGGCAGAGCGGAGGGCGCTGAGTAGGCTACGGTCAATCATGGAAAACCCTGAACATCCTCTGCACAGCACCATCCAGAGACAGAGAAGCAGCTTCAGCGGCAGGTTGCTGTCAATGCAATGCTCTTCAGACAGGATGAAGAGATCATTACTCCCCAATGCCATTCGGCTCTACAATTCAACCACCAGGGGCAAGACATGTTAAAGTGCCGGGGTTAGGACTGAGCTTAAGTTACCACTCAATGCACTTTAGTAAACTATTTAAGAACTTTTTAAAAGCTATTTATTAATGCTTTTTGGGAGGGTGATTTTAGATGCATATCATATTTATACTGAGTTAAATACTGTATGTAATTAGTTTTGCTACAATAAGTGTATGGGACACTGGAAAAATGTTGAATTTCCCCTTGGGGATGAATAAAGTATCTATCTAAATCATCTAATCTAAATCAAAGAGAAGGATCTGCTGCCATTGGAAAGGAGGTTCCTGAGAATAATTCTGGGAATGAAAGGGTTAACAAGTGAAGTGTGTTAGATAGTACTGGACCTGCATTTGTTGGAGTTTAGAAGAATGGTGGTCTCATTGAAACCTATTAAATATTGAAAGGCCTAGATTGAGTGGATGTGAGAGGATGTTTCCTATAGTGGAGGTCTTGGACCAGAGGAAACCCAGCCTCAGGATAGAAGGACATCATAACAGATATGAGGAGGAACTTCCTTCACTAAAGGGTAGTGAATTTGTGGAATTCATTATCACAGACAACGGTGGAGGCCAAGTCATTGGGTATTTAAGTCATTTAAAGTGGAGGTTGATAGGTTGTTGATTAATAACTGTGTCAAAAGTTATGGGGAGAAGACAGGAGAATGGGGTTAAGATGGCTAATAAATCAGCCATGATGGAATGGCAGAGCAGACTCAATGGCCTGAATGGTCTAATTCTGCTCCTATATCTTAGAGTCTTATGGAGAATTGCTCTCTGAAGATCCTGGATGGCCATGATTTCTTTCCTCACTCCTCTTGCTCCTCTTTGAGCAGTATGTCCCACTCAACATGCCTTTGGCTCATTTTCCATGGGAACAAGTCCACCGATGGTACCATGTCTGGGATAACCTGGGTTGTTTGAGACTTAGGTGATGCAGGATTTTTAAATACTGATTTATTTGAGAAGTAGCATGGCCTTCCACCCAACAAACCCTCACAGCCCAATTGCACCCATGTGACCAATTAACTTACTAAGCTATATGTCCTTGGGATATGGAAGGAAACTGGAACACCAGGGTGAATCCCATACAGTTACAGGGAAAAAATGTACAAACTTCTTATAGATATGGCAAATTGAACTCGGGTCACTGGCACTGTAATAGCATTATGCTAATAGCTACATTACTGTGCAGCCCTAAAAATTTGCCACTTCGATAATCACTAAACACGTTAACTATAACTGTGTATATATATCTGTACTTAAAGATCTCTTCTTGGAAAGAAGACATATTTAAATTACTGCCCCCATCTCTTTTGCGAGGTTATTAGTTTATGGGCACATGCAGGCAGTCAGTACTAATTTCCTGGAGGTGGAACACTCCTATGGTGTAGTGTCAGAATCAGAATCAGTTTTAATATCACTGGCATAGGTCACAAAATTTGTTGCTTAGCAGCAGCAGTAAATGTAATACATAATAATAAAGACTATTAATTATTATATATAAAATTAAATTGATTAAGTAGTGCAAAAAGAGAGAGGAAAATACCGAGGTTGACTTCATGGGTTTACCCTCTATTCATAAATCTGACAACACAGAGGAGGTAGCTCAATCTGAAACACTGAGTTTTCAGGCTCCTGTACCTCCTTCTTAATGGCAGGAATGAGAAAAGGGCATGTCCTGGGTGATGGGGGTCCTTAATGATGGATTTTGACTTTTTGAGGCATTGCTTTTTGAAGGTGTCCTAGGTGCTTAGGGTAGTGCCCATGATGGAGCTGGCTGAGTGTGTAACCTTCTGCAATCTGTCCAGTGGTCCTCCATTTCAGATGGTGCTGCAACCGGTTAGAATGCTGTCTACGGTACATCTGTAAAAACTTGCCAGTGTCTTTGGTGACATACCAATTCCCCTCAAACTCTTAATGAAATATAGCTGCTGTTGTGCCTTCTTTGTAATTGCATCAAAATGTTGGGCCTAGGTTAGATCCTCAGAGATATTGACACCCAAGCGCTTGGAACTGCTCACCCTTTCCTCTTCTGATCCCTCGATGAGGACTGGATGTTCCCTTGACTTTCCCTTCCTGAAGTTCTTTGATTTTAATGATGTTAAATGCAAGGTTGTTGTTTCAACAGCACTTAACCAACTGATCTATCTCACTCTCACACAACACCATCTGAAATTCTGCCAACAATAGTTGTGTAGTTGGCAAACTTTACAGATGTGTGCCTAGCCACACAGTCATGGGTGTAGTGAGAGTAGAGTAGTAGATTAGGCACACATGCTTGAAGTGCGCCTATGTTGATTGTCAGTGAGGAGGAGATGTTATTTCCAAACCACACACGCTGTTGCTTCCCAATGAGGAAGTCAAGGATCCAGTTGCAGAGAGAGATACAGAGGCCCAGAGTTTGGATTAGACCTGAGGGTATGAAAATGTTGAATGCTGAGCTGTAATCAATAAACAGCAGCCTGATATATAGGTATTGTTACTGTCCAGGTGACTCACGGTCGAATGGAAAACCAGTGAGATAGCATCCACTGAAGACCTACTGTGGTGATAGACAAATTACTGAGGGTCCAAGTCCTTGCAGAGGCAGGAGTTGATTCTGGCCATGACCAACCTCTCAAAGTACTTCATCACAGTCGATGTGAGTGCCACTGGGTGATTGTCATTGAGGCAGCTCACCCTGATCTTCCTGGGCACTGATATGATTGTCACCTTTTGACACAGGTTGGAACCCCTGGCTGGAGCGGTGAGAGGATGAAGATGCCCTTGAACACTCCTGCCCATTGGTTGGCGCAGGTACACCATCAGAGCCTGATGCCTTGTCAAAGAGATCACCCTTTTGAAAGATGTTCTAATGTTGACCCTTTGCCATTGCAGTACAATGGTTTGAAAGTTGTGTTTCAAGTCCCACTCTGTCGCTCTGGTAGGACTCTAGAGTAGGACTGAGGGGATGCTGCACTGCTGAATGACCTAACATTCCTCTCAGGTAAGTGGAAAGGATGATGTAGGATGACTTGGAAGAAGGAAAGCTGTGTCCATATTTGTGAGCAGCATTTTTGCTCTATTACTGTCACAAAGTAATAAATTATCTGGTCGCAAGGTGTGCAGAGAATTGTTTTGGAAGGAAAGAGTAGATACAGTAAATGTTTAATGATAATTATGTGGGCCAAGCCTCTGTTCCTTTTACGGCCCCAACACCACCCATTCTCCCATGTGGTGACACTATTAATGGAAGTTTGCCATGCAGAAATTGGATAACCCTAACAATGTATTAGAAAAGTGACTGCTGAAAGTACTTCATTGGCTACACAGTGCTTTGGGATGTCCTGAGGTCAAGAAAGGCTCTGTAGAAATGTAAGTCTTCATAAAATTTTTAAAAGTGCAAGAATTAATTAGAAGGGGAAACAGGAGTTTGCTCTCCCCGTGGCTCGGTAAGTGCTTGGCTCTGAGACACAGTTTGGCCTTGCTCTATGTGGTGAATCTGGGAACTTGACAAGTGGGTAGCTGCCAGCAAGAGCTCACTGTGGCAGAATGCATTGGAGTTAACCTGCTGTGCCAAAACTCATTTATCATCTCCGTCTGTGAATCAGACCAAAGTAAAACAAAACCCAGCTGCGGCTATCTGTACATTTGCCAAATACATGCTAACTATTGGACTGAATATTTATCTTTCAATTCATCCAACAAACCTGCTCAAAGCCTGCAATGCCCAGCTTTGTTGTCCAGGCATTTCCTTTCTTCACCACTTTACAAAAAGAAACATTTCTAATTGACATTACATTTCCCATGTGGCACATCTGAGAACACTTCGCTTATGCACTGATGCAATTAAAAATGTATGAATCATCACCCACCCCTTGGTATTAACTAAATGACACACTGTTGGCTATTAATTCTGTGTCACTTCAGAACCTCTGCAGACATATTGCTTCGAAGTTAGTGGTGAGGAATCAAATCTAAAGGCCACACATCTGCCAGGTAGACAACTCCCAAGAACATTCCATATGAGAACATAAGGAAATAGGAGCAGGAATATATCACTCAAAATTATCTCACTATTCAATATGATCATGGTTGATCTACCCTTTCTCACTGCCTTGGACTCTTCCACCCTTAACTCTCTCTCTCACCCCCCCCCCAATTGGGAAGATACAAGAGCTTGAAAAGATACACCACCAAGCTCAAAGCACAGCATCTATCCTGCTGTCATTAAACACTTGAACTCTTGTATGTTAGTGAATCCTTGACCTTACAACCTACCTCGGCATGCCCCTTGCAACTTATTGCCTACCTGCATTGCACTTTCTCTGCAACTAAAATGCGCTACAGTTGCACCCACAGGGTGGAGGAGCAACACCTTATATTCCATTTGGGTATCCTCCAATCTGATGGCATGAATATCGACTTCTCCTCCTGGTGAACAATTTCCTCCCCTGCTTCCTCTGTTCCCCATTCTGACCTTTCATCTCTTCTCACCTGACTATCACTTCCCCCTGGATCCCCTTCTCCTTCCCTTTCACCAATTGTCCACTCTCCTCCCCTATCTGATTCCTTCTTCTCCAGTCCTTGACCTTTCCCACCTATACCTGGCTTCACCTTCCAGCCTCTTGTCCCTCCCTATGGCTTTCTTTCCCTTCAGTCTCAGTCATAAAGCTAACGTTTTCACCCTACCTCTGTACATATGAACCAATCATAGCTCCACTTTGGTGCTAGTTCCCCTCCTGCTTTCAATTTGATGACCTCTCATAAAATTTACCTGCCCTCCCTTTAAATACCCTGATTGTTCCAGCTTCTGCAACCATCTGAGGTACAAAATTCCAGATTCTCATTACCCTTTGCAAGAAGTTACTACACACCTCCATTTTAAGTCACCATCCTTGAATCCTGTAACCATGTTCCTCCTTTCTATTGCTTATGGAAAAAAAACCCTGACACTTCAGATGGTTCAAATGCTTCTGTTTATTGTCACAGAATATAAATAGTATACAACCTGAATTATTTGTTTTCGCAGACATCCATGAAAAACAGAAGGACCCCAACAGAATGAACCACAGAGAAACGTTAGAACTTCAGAGCGTCAACGCACAAACCTCCCACCAACATTTCATTGTGTTCTTTGAGGACTTTCTGTTTTAAGGCACCACACCTCATTCTTCCAAACTCTAAAGAATATAAGTCTGATTTCTTCAGCTGTTCCTAATGCCTGCAACTGATTTCTTCTGCCTTTTTTATGACTGAATTTCAGAATTACATTAATCCCAATAGGACATCGTCCCATTCATCTGGAAAATTATCACCAGGTAATAAACTTTCTACTAAAACGCTCACTTCCCTGCCCACTTGCCTCGAAAGATGGAGACAGAGAGATTGAGAAAGAGGAGGGAAGTGTCGGAAATGGTATCCAGAAATCTTCTACCCAAGAGGGATGAGTTCATTCAAAACAGGGAATGATGGATTTTGGGTATTAAAGGAATCAGGGGCTATGGTGCTAATGTTGGAAAAATGCACTGAGGTTCAAGATGAATGATAGAGCAGGCCTGAAGGGCAAGTGGGCTCCCTTTCTTTAGTATTATTCCTCTCCTTAATTTCCCGGCTCTTTTTCAATTGCTTTATTGATTACAACATTTAAAAGATCTCTTACTTATCCATAGGTGGCTTATCAGCATTATAATGCTATATATTATGACAAAGGTAGGTTTTTTTTCAAATGGATTGGCAAAAATGGTTACAGAAAAAGAGAGCATGAGAAGCATTCCTTCCAATCTGTAGATCTTCATCTATTGCTCCATTAATGTAACTCCCTTCATAATTAATCCAAAATATCTTCAAGTTTCATCAATGACTAAAAAGATATACAAATACAGTAAGTCAACAGAACAGGCATTGTAATTGAGGTCTGACAAGCTGACTTGTTTTAGGAGACTGTGATATCAAAAACAAAGGACAATTATGTTCTCAGGTTTCATCATTTCATAGCTTGTCACACCAGACAGTCAGCCATGTTCTCATTTACATTTCATTCTCATCACATCTTCTTTCTGTCAGGTTTGTTCTCATATATTGTCCTCAACTAGTCTCGTCTATAGCCTGACCTTTTGTAATGAGTAGGTCATCCTATTTTTACACACCTAAGTCCATTTGTCAGAAAATACCCAAAATCACTCAAAGTGGTAACAATATCTCCTCTGTATTACAATGAACGGCATCGAAAGCACTAAGACTGATAGGAAAGAACAAGTACTAAGAGTGGAGATAGAGGGAACTAGTTCTGCCATTTGTAGGAATGAATCTGCACACTTACATTGGGTCTTTGAATTTAATATTGTGGAAGTTTGTCTCTACAGGTATTCATAAGATGGGCATCAATACCTGGGGTTGGCTGGTACTTGTAAAGCATTGCTTTAGTTTTAACCACTTTTGCTGTAGCCTTTCCTAATTTTCACACATTTTAGGCTTAAGACCTTCTTTTGTCTTTGCTTTCCATCCCACCAGGCTCCACAATCCGATGATTACTTTTGATCAGAACCTGCTTTTAACTTACATATTTCACAACCATTTTATTTTGCTTCAGGCTTAGGTGCATTCTCAAGCCTGCATTTCCAGAAGGCAAATGGAAGGGTGAACACTGCAGCAACACACAATGTGCTGGAAGAACTCAGCAGGTCAGGCAGCGTCAATGGACCCTTGACATTTCAGGTTGAGGACCTTCACCTGCACTGACAGACCGAGTGGAGATTGCCAGTAAAAAATGTGGAGGGTAGATCAAGCAAGAGATGAAAAGTGATAGGTGGATCCAGATGAGGGTGGGGGAGGGGATGATTGGCACAAGGTGGAGGGGAAAGTGGAAATAATGACAGAAGCTGGAGGAAGATAGAAGGAGGCGACAAATCGCTGAGGAGGGGAAAATCTGATAGGAGAGTAAGGTATAGCAGCATGCAAGCAAGTGAGGGGGTGTGGAGGGCAGATGAGGACTGTGGGGGAGGAGAACCAGTGGGATACTGCAACTGAGACATCTGTCATTCCATAATTCGGCCTTTGAAGATTTGAAATCATTTCCAGTGGCAGTTGTTCTGCTTGTTTTAAAGAGATGAGCAAGTCCATCTGTGATTTTGACTTTCCATTAGCTGAAGCCAGACCTGTTGGCCATGTCTCTTGGCACTGCTATCAGCAATACATCATATTTTTTTTATATGTGTTATCATTGTTCAACTTCCCTCATTAACCCCCGCTTGACCACACAACCTGTCCAATTCATTCCTTAGGCAAGCTTCATCCTATCATAGATATTCCCTTAATATATCCAATTCTTCCACCCTTTTTAAAATGTCTGTTTTCCTGTCTGGATGAATGGTTTTCATCCCTAATTGTTTTTCTCTCCACAAGCACTGTCCAATCTGCTGAACATTTCCAGCATGTTTTGTCTTTTGTACAACTGAGGCAGGATGACTTTTGCATTCAATTTCTAGGAGAAGTTGGGGGAAATGTTAAGAGGTCAAGAAATGAAAAAAAAAACCCTGGCTCCCTCAGCAACTTGAAACTTCACTTTCCAGTATTGATGAAAGCTCATCTCTGAAACATTAGCACTGCTTAATTCTCCACAGATACTGCCTGACCTGCGAAGTATTCTCTTCTGGGCTTTCTAAATACGAGGGCTGATTGATAAGTTCATGGCCTAAGGTAGGAAGAGTCAATTTTAGAAAACCTAGCACATTTATTTTTCAACATAATCCCCTCCTACATAGTCCTGAAGAAGTTAATAATGCATCGGAATGATTGATAAGTTTGTGGCCTAAGGTAGAAGGAGATGAGTTATTAACTTCAAACTTTCTGCATAATCACTCAAAGAGTTGAACTGCATGTGCATGTAACGAGAGCTGTATAACTCATCTCCTTCTACCTTAGGCCATGAACTTATCAATCACCTCTGCTGGTCCAAGATCCGTATGCTCCACAACTGCTGGACTAAGTGTGTAAATGTAGGAGGCAACTATGTTGAAAAATAAAAGTGCTAGGTTTTCTAAAATTGACTTTCTACCTTAGGCCACAAACTTATCAATCACCCCTCGTATTTCACTTCAGCAAATGGGGGTATTTTAATTTTACTTTATCTGTTACCTTGCAATAAATAGGAGAGAGCTTGCGTCTGGAATCAGACAGATGTGTCAGAATGATCAGTGAAAGGAATAGGGAGAGTGAACTTCGGAAATTCACGCTTGAATGTTAAACTGAACCTCCAAGATTACTTCATATTTTCCAATAACAGGATAAACACTTCAAAGTTAAGCTCAAGGAACCACACAGTGAAATACAGGACTGAGCATTATGAAAATGAAATAGAAAGATGAACAAAAGACAGCATAACCAGAAAACGAATGTTTAAAAAAAAACAATTGGATAATTAAGTTGGTAAGTAATATGGAGAACTGCTTAGGCTGAATGAATTCTCCACACTATTCTTTCAATACTATGACTATGTTCATTTTGTCATTATGTCTGGATTTGACTTGGCTTCATTGTGCTCCCATATGAAGTTATTGGAGAGCAGAGGACCTTACCTATGTGATATACTCAATTCCCTGCTGTAAACTCCTATCATTCCATGACTGAAGACATTTTTTAGAAATTCTATCAACTGTTTTTGATAAAATGGAATGTTATGAATTTCAAAATAGGAAGTGCGCAACCTCAACTCATGAAATATATCCAAATTCACCTAGAAAATGCAGTACAGCAGGGAATTTTGAAGCTTTACAAAGGAATCAGTAAAAATGATCACCTGACTCACAGGTTCAACCAGCTCCTCAACTACAATTTTATGTTCCTTTCCTTCTCCTCTATTCTTTATTGTTCTTCCCTTTCAATTACTTATTGCTTCACACTAATATCAAATTTTACCTCACAACTGTCACAGAAAAGCACCTTCATCATCTAATTTTGCCTTGTTTAAGAAAGATGTATTGATTTTTTGATTTGTTCTTCTATATTACTGTTGGAAATTTGTTGGCTAATAAAGAAAAGGAATGGGCAGGATGGCACTAGCAACGAATGTGACTAATGGCAACGTCTTGCAGCAAGTTTGTGAAACTACTGCTCTCCTTCTATTAGATACACTTCACCTACTAATCTGTGTGAAATTGGAGCCTGTAATTTATATTTTGATAATGTGTTTTTGGGAGTGATACGGCGCTTTTGCTGTCTCTGAGGGAATTTGAAACGGTTGAGAATGGAGTGTGTAGCCTAATGGTGGAGCGCAAACCCATGATTGGTTCCAATTCTCAAACAACTCGCCGATTAAAGGATCAAGCAAGATTGAAATGAACAAGGACGAGAGCAGAAGGTGAGAGGGTGTTCAGTGCCATCTGAATCTTTGAATCTCTGTTGGCCTGGTTGCCCCTTTCTTTTGGCTTGCTGCTGCCAGAGCAAGGAGCAGGAAAGAGTCCTGGGTCTTGGGCTAGGTTTGTGGATTGGACTCATTTTTAGAGAAATCTGCAATTCACGTTATATATGTTTCTGTTTTCTGGTTAGTCCTCTTTTTACGTTGCTTTTGTGCATTTTTGATCGGGGCCTGCAGTCAGTGAACGACACAGCGCTAAGTTGAACTGAACAGACCTAGACTGTTTCAAGGACTCCGCGGCTTGACGTTTAATATTCTGTGTGTTATTCACTCATTTTTTTGCCACTTGTGCAATTTGCTCTTTTTTTTGCATGTTGGGTGTTGGTTGTTTTCTTTGAAGCTGTTCCATGGTGTTTCTTTGTTCCATGGCTATCTGTGGTAAGTCAAATCTTGGTTGAATATGGCATACATACTTTGATAATAAATGTACTTTGAACTTTTCCTGGCTTACCTAATTCTCCCTTGCTTTAATCTTCAGTGCTGCTTTTTATAAACCTATCAATTTGATCTTACTTTTGGACCCATCCCTGTATCTGAAAACAAAGCTTTCCTTATCCCATCACTGATATTAATTAATATTTAGAACAGAATTTATGACATTACTCCAAAGTAAATTTTCCTTTTTTTTTTAGCAACACACACAAAATACTGGAGGAACTCAGCAGGTTAGGTGGTATCTATGGAAAAGAGTAAGCAGTTGACAATTCAGGCTGAGACCCTTCAGCAGGACTGGAAAGGAAGGAGAACGGAGTTGGACTAAGAAGGTGAGGGGAGGGAGCAAGAAGTATAAGATGACAGGTGATACGTGAAATTAAGAAGGCGGTGGGAGCGGAGTAAAGAGCTGGGAAGTTGAGTGGAGAAAGAGAGAAAGGCCTGGAGAAGGGGGAATCTGATAGCAGAGGAGAGAAGACCATGAAAGAAAGGGAAGAGGGAGGAGCGCTAGAGGGAGGTGATGGGCAAGCAAGAAGTGAAGGTGTGAGAGGGAAAGAAGAATGGGGAATGGTGAAGGAGAGGAGGGGGTACAATTGTCAGAATCTTGAGATATCAAGGTTCACGTCATCAAGTTGGAGGCGACCCAGTTGGGTATAAGGTGCTACTCCTCCAACTTGAGTGTAGCCTCATTGTGGCAGTAGTGGAAGCCATGGGCTGACATGCTGGAATGGGAATGGGAGGTAGAATTGAAATGGGTGGCCTCTGGCAAATCCCGTTCTTTGTGGCAGATGGAGCGAAGGTGCTCTTCGAAGTGGTCTTTATTTTTTACTTCTGTAGCTCACAGATGTTAGAAAGACGTCAACATCGGTGTTGCTGCAGAGAACCTTCAAGGAGCAAGTTAATTTGTGAAAGGTGTTTGTGGTGTATACATTCGATTCTGATCGCTTCTTTACAGGAAGGTTGCAGAACCTTAGCAAAGGGTGCAGAAGAGTTTCAGAAGCTGTCTGGATTTGAGGGCATGTGATATAAAGAGAGTTTGGACAATCTTAGATTGCTTTCTCTAGAGTGGCAAAGGCCGAGGCAGGAACCGTTAGGAGTTTAGAACATTATGAGAGGCAGAGAGATAGATGACAGCCAATGTATGTTCCCCAGGATTGAAATGTCTCATGTTAGAGAGTGTGCATTGAGAGGAAGTAAACTGCAAGATATGTAAGGCAATTTCTTTCTCTTTTCTTACACACAGAGTGGTGGATGTCTGGAATGGGCTGCCAGCAATGGTGGCGGAGGCAGATATGATAGAGGCATTTAAAAGGCTGTTAGATATTAGAATCAGAATTATTATCACTGACATATGTCGTGAAATTTGTTGTTTTGTAGCAGCAGTACAGTGCAACACAAAATAATTACTAAAAGTTACAATAGTAAATATATTTAAAATAGTGCAAAAAGAGAGTATTATAGTGAGATAGTGTTTACAAAACACTGGCCAGGCAGTCAATGTTTTGGGCCGAGACCCTTCATCAGGACTGGAAAAAAAGGTGAGGAGTAGGAGTTAGAAAGCGGGAGAGGAGAGGAACCAACTTAAGATGATAGGTGAAACCGGGCCCGGGGTGGGGAGTGAAGTAAAGAACTGGAAAGTTGGTTGGTGAAAGAAATACAGGGCTGGAGAAGAGGGGATACAATAGGAGTGGACAGAACATCATGGAAGAAACAAAAAGGGGAGGAGCACCAGGGGGAGGTGATGGGCAGGTAAGGAGATGAGGGAAATGGGAATGGGGAATAGTGTAGGTGGGGGGAGGGGGCATTACCGGAAGTTCAAGACATCAATGTTGGATGCTACCCAGACGGAATATAAGGTGTTGCTCCTCCAGCCTGAGTGTGGCCTCATTGCAACAGTAGAGAAGGCCAAGGGCTGACATATTAGAATCCTTGCAAGCGGAACAAGAGCTGCACCTGCTGCTACACCACCCCCTTACTACCATTCAGGGCCTTAAACTGTCCTTCCAGGTAAGGTGACAGCTCACCTTTGAGTCTGTTGGGATCATCTACTCTATCCAGTGCTCCTGCTGTGGGCTTCTGTGTATCGGTGGAACCCGACGTAGATTGGGAGACCGCTTCACCAAACACCTACGCTCTGTCCGCCAGAAAAACTGGGAACTCTCAGTGGCCACCCATTTTAATTCCACCTCTAATTCCCATTCCGACATGTCAGTCCAGAGCCACTTCTACTGTCACAAAGAGGAATAAAGGGAGCATGTTCTGATTGGCTGCCGGAGACGAGTAGCGTTCTACAGGAGTAGGTGTTTATCACTCTTTTTATGTTACATGTCCATGATTCAGGTGAGAGAATTGATGGATGATACAAAGATAGGTGGAGGGTGAGGGGCAGGGAGTCAGAAGAGGGATGAAGATAGATTAGGAGAATGAGCGAAGAAGTGGCAGATGGAATACAGCACAGGGAAATGTATGTTTATGCAATGTTTGTAAAGGGAAATACTAGATTATTTTCAAAGCAGGAAGCAAATTTAAAAATCAGTGGTGCAAATGTACTTGGGAGTACTCATTCAGCGTTCCCCACAAGTTAATTTGCCGTTTGAATTAGTGGTGAGGAAGGCAAATGTAATGTTGCCATCATTTTGAGAGGACTAGAATATAAAAACAAGGATGTATGCTGAGGCTTTATAAGGCATTGGTCAGACCACACTTGTGAGCAGTTTTGGTCCCCTTATCAAAGTAAGAATGGGTTGACATTGGAGAGGGTCCGGAGGAGGTTCTCAAGAATGGTCCTGGGAATGACAGGGTTAACACATGAGGAGCGTTTGATGGCTCTGGGCCTGTACTTGCTGGAGTTTAGAAAAAAATAAATGGGTGGGTTTCTCGTTGAAACCCACCAACTACCGAAAAGCCTATATAGAATGGATGTGCAGAGTTCGTTTCCTATGGTGGGGGAGTCTAGGATTAGAGGGCACAGACTCAGAATATAAGAAAATCCCTTTAAAACAAAGATGAGGAGGAATTTCTTTAGCCAGAGGGTGGTGAATCTGTGGAACTCATTACCACAGATAGCTGTGGAGGCCAAGTTATTGGTTATATTTAAAGTGGAGGTTAGACCATAAGACATAGGAGCTGAATTAAGCCATTCAGCCCATCCAGTTTGTTCCACCATTCCATTGTGGCTGCATTATTATCCTTCTCAACTCCAATCTCTTGCCTTCTTGCCATAACATTTGACACCCTAACTAATTAAGAACTTAACAGGAAGTTGATAGATTCTTAATTAGTTATAGTGTCAAAGGTTACAGGGAGAAGGCAGGAGGTTGGGGTTCAGAGGGATAATAATTCAGCCACAATGGAATGGTGGAGCAGATCCGATGGCCAAATGGCCTAATTCTGCTTCTATGTCCTATGGTCTTATTTCGGATAAAATTAACAAATCCTCTGTTTGAAGGAGACCAGATAATATTTACACTGATGATTGATAATAATCAAAGGGCTATGGATTGGGTCAGAATTTCTATGTATATCTATGTAAGAAGGTCGTATGTACAAACGTACATTGAAAGAAGAACTATGCTGCCTTGCCCTATAACTAATCTGTGAGCAGTAGGGTTTGGGTGTGATTATTCACACATCTTGGAAAACACTTAATGAATGTGAAATCATTACCAATGTTAATTAACCATTAATTTGCATATCAACTCGTGAAAAAGGGCTGCATGCAAAAAGATTGTCTGCTTTAGGGATTAGGATTAGAGTATCCTATTCACTTGAAATTAATTCACAACCTTCAGGTTGACAATTACACATATGGAGAATAGTATGAAACCATTGGGAAAAGTGACCTATTTCTTTATTCAAAATTATTTTACTTTTATAATAAACATATGATCTATTTTGAATTTACTCAAAAGAGGTGGGTATTATGCGATTTTTAGAATTTTTTTGTAAAAATTGCACTTCTGAAGCCAGCATTCATGGACTGGGGCGTAGAATATAGAAATTGGGAGGTTACATTCCAACTTTACATGCCGCTGGTTAGAAAACACTTCGGATTACTAGGTGCTGTTCTGGTTTCCATAAGGAAGGAAGGATGTGACTGCATGGAAGGGAGTGCAGAGGAGATCCACCAGAAAGTTGCCTCAGTTTGGAAGGCTTCAGTTATGGGAAGAGAGTGGATGGACTGGGTTTGTTTCTCTGGAGTGAAGGAGGCTGAAGGATGACCTGAGAGAGGAATATAAAATTAGAAGAAGCCTTGACAGGGCATAAACTTAGGATAAAGTGAATATTTTCCCATGGTAAAGAATATATAGGTTCAAGGCAAGAGGAAGGAGTTTTAAAGGCAATCTGAGAGCAACTTTTTTCTTACACAGTGAGTGGTTGATAACTGGAACTTGCTGGTAGAAAAGTGGTGGAATCAGATGCAATGACTGCATTTAAGAGACATTTGTACAGGCTTTTAAATAGGCAAAGCATAGAAAGATACAAAACTAGTGTGGGCAAATGGGATTGGTGTAAGTGAGTAAAAGGATCAGCATGCACCTGATGGGCTGAATGGCCATCACTGGAGAACATGCAGAAAGTTTCAACATGAATTACATCCACTTGCGAAGAGATGAAAACAGTCATTGTTTTTTATTTCTAATATTTCTTGCACAGCTCAGCAGGTTGTCAACATGAATATGTCTGTTGTTCCACTGTTGTACTGCAAGGTTGGAGAAAATAGCTTCATGGAAAAAGGAGAGAAATAAAGCAGTGGAAAAGAAAAGGCTGTTGTTCTCTAGAATCCTTCATTAGTAAGGTCACAAGCTTATCAGATCACATCTGAGATGAGTGGGGGTGTTTAATCATTAAAAAGGCAGTTAAAGAATTTAACATTAGTATTTAGAGAATTTCCTGACAAAGGAAGGTAAAGGAAGAGTTTCAAAAACTGAGAATTGTAAGCACGAAGAAGCAGTGGAGATTTTGATGAAATATTATCAGCTGTATAAAGTTCATGGACAGATGTAGATAGAATAATTATAGGAGATGAAACTTTAAAAAAGTTGTTTGGGAAGTTGTTGTTTATTCCAAGTATAGTGGATTCCAGTCAATTGTGACACATTGGGTCCAGCCCATTTTGACTCAATTACACGGCTGCACCAATAAATTGAAGTTCCATGGAAGTAATTAAAGAGATATTAAAAAGGACAAACTGAGTAACAAATTATACATTTAAATAAAATACAGAACAAATTAGAACACGACCAATAGTACTACAGTACTATAAAACTGTGTATTAGTTGCTCATAGTTACTGATGGAGGGATTCAACCCGCTGCTGTTCTTTTTGTTTGACTGTAAATGAACAAAACCAGTGCAGACTCCTAGTGAAGATAATAGACTGCCTTCATACATGCTATACATGATTGCATCCTCCAAACCTTCATTTTCTTTGTAACATTCAAGATGATTGTCTATAGCTTCAAATCCTTTGTAGGTCCTAACTTGTTTGAAGTAGTGAAATAGTTTCAATTTCACTCAGAGCCACTTCTACCATCTCCAAGTCTGAATACTTGAAACCGCTGTGAGCAAGAGTGTCCTGAATTGTCTTCTGCTTATGTCTCATCAACTAACAGTGACGGAAATCATTGCTTTTTGAACCCAAACTCACACATCTCATGCTATTAAAAAATGTTTCACTCTAAGCATGGTGTAATGTCTTCCAGCCACACAAGTGTACATGACTGACAATAGTTAGAACAGGGGTTCCCAACTTTTTTTATGCCATGGATCCCTACCATTAACCGTGGACCAAAGGTTGGGAACCCGAGTTAGAACTATTCAGCAAGTCTCTGGTCCCAATTAAGCGACATGGTGTCCTAAATAAACGAAGAAAGTCCTGGCAATTTTCTCAATTAGTTTTTGTTCTTTAAGAGTTGTCCCAACTAAGCAGATACCCTGATTAGCAGATAATCCAGTTAACCATAATCCACTGTACATGCTCTTGCATGAACCTGAATTTAATCTCCCAGAATGCTTGTGCACCGCAATCAAACTAAAACTACAAATAGGAAATACTGCAGACAATTTTATGTGAACCAGCATAGGACAGATTCAAGATCTGTTCTACATCATGAAATCATCTATGATAGTGAAAGGTGGTGGCTGTGCCAATGTTGAACAAAAAAGAAGTGCTGTTAACGGAATTCTGGTATAATTTTGGACAGTTTCTTTCCATTGATACATAGAGTCATAAGGCACTACAGCGTAAAAAGGGGTGCTTTGTCCTATTTAGACCATTCTGAACTGTTATTCTGCCTAGTTCCATTAACACATTGTCTGTAGCCCTGTATAACCCTCCGATCCATGCACTTATTTGAACTTCACTTAAATATTGCAATTGAACTCGCATCAACCACTTCCACTGGCACCACCCTTGGAGTGAAGAAATTTCCCCCTCAGATTCCCCATTAATACTTCACCTTTCTTCCTAAACCTACGACCTCCAGTTCTAGTCTAACTCACCCTCAAGTGGAACAAACCTGCTTGCACTTACCCTATCTATACCCTTCAAAATTTTGTATGCCTCATTGAAATCTCCCCTAACTGATTCAACCTTCCCCTATAACTAAAGACCTCAAGTCCCAGCAACACTCCTGCAAGTTTTCTGTTGTGGGAACTCAAGAAGGGACATTTACAACCGGGAGAGGGAGTTGGCAGAAGGAGTGTAATGTGAGAAGATGTAAGATTCAAAGTGCACAGTACAAATTTACACTGCTGCTGCCCAGGTTGGGACCCACCTGGCCTTGAACTCAGGATCACCTGCATTGAAGTCTAGTGCTGATGCCATTACACCACCAGCCGGCCCAATGAAGGTATTCCTTTCCCAGTGTTAGAGCAGCAGTCAGTGGTTTGGATGAGGAGGGAATGTGAAGCTTCATATTCAGTGCAGATATCCCTATACAGTAACCCTTGAAGTTAGTTTTTACCTTAAAGACAGCCCATATTTTCTTGCAGTATAGGTGAAGAATCTATATTGTTACATCATTACTTCCCTTATCATTCGATTCTGCTTTATTGGGGATGGTAACCCATGTTGGCTGCCCATGGTTTTGTTACAGTCTGCTAACCACCTATCACTAACAAGGCTATCACTCAACAAGGGTGGGATTCAGTTGTTCTCTCCTTAATTAAAGCAACTATCTGTCTGCTCAAGACCTACAGTAAAACTCCAATAAATAGCATAAACAGTAGCTTTAGGTACATTCATTACAGTATCTCCCTTCTATTTAATGACATTAAGCATTACTCCCTCTTTCTGTTTGAATAGCTCTGCTTTATCCTTGACAGTGTGGAGGTTCGACTGTAGTTCTTGAATTGTGTCTCTCCCAGCAATATAAAATCCAGATAATATCTCCTTTAGCAGATTTCTTTTCACCTCCTCGTGTTCCCACATACTGAATGGATACTCGCCACATCCATTCAGTTCCTAGCACCTGTGCCCATCTGAAGTGTATCTCCACTTCTACTCACAATTCTGACTGAATTCAACGATACACATTTGCTAACATCTGAATCTAACTTGGTTATCTTAAAATCATTTTCTAAATGGGCTATTTGTTAATGCCCTGATGATTTAATCAGTTCTGTCTCTCTCTTGGGAACCACGTGGTGGTTAAGTAACTGCGCATGTCTGGGATTTGTTCTTTAGTGGAAATATCACTGTGGTTTGCAGCCTCATTGGAAATCTATCATGGGAATATCCCAGTATCCATTACGTATACAGGCCAACCATTCTTCTAGTTTCAGTTGACCCTATGTACGATGAGCGACCGTTCCTGTCTCAGATAGCGGTTCTCATAAATGTTCCACATTAAAGTTATGGACTTCTCAGGGGAAGTTGCATCTTTCTTGGCTTAAACTTAATTTGCAGCTAATCACTCAGATTCATTAATTTTCTTACATGTACATCGAGTCAAAATAGAGAGTGAAATGTGTCATTGGCATTAACAACCAACACAGCGTAATGGGGTGCAAGGGGAGCCAGCAAATGTTGCCACACATTCCTGCACCAACACAGCATGCCCACAATGCTTGGTAGAACAACACCGAACAAAACAACTAGAGATAAACAAGCCCTGTTCCCCTTTGCACTTCCCAAAACACATGTAGTCCTCTTACCCTAGGACAGCCCATCTCCAGATTCTGCTCCACTGGACTTGCAGATTCACAAAGATTGGGGTTCAGCTTCCCCATTGGACTCAAGACTCCAGCCAACAGGCCTTGACTTCAGATCGAACTTCAGGCTTCGACCTTCGGTAGTGACCCCAGGATTTACAGATGATTGACAAATGATGATCCCAAACACTCGGCCGCAGATACCGGACTCTCTGATGACCTGGACCCTGAACATTAGGCCTCGAGTGCTTGGAAGAGGTAATTAAGAAGTGGATGGTGGGGTGGAGGTGCATCTCTACCAAAGGAGGTGTAAGGTGCTCCTTCGCTACTTGGGCAAGGTGTGGCACCTTACGAGGAGAACAGACTTACAGTCAGCAGCGGGATTCGAACCCTGATCAGTGATCGTCGGAAGTGTAAAGCAATTACACTGACTGCTGAACTACTGTACAGAATTACTTGGACTAGAGGGCTGTGAGGATGCAGTCATTGAATATATTGATAACAGAGAATGGCTGATTGTAGTCAAGGGCTATAGAGAGAGTGTAGTAAGGTGGATCAGCCATAATTTTACTAAATGGCAGAACGGGGACAAGTGGCTTACACTTGCTTCTGTTTCATTTGTTTAGATGTACAGGGTTGTGTTGAGTTAAATGGGATTGAAGATCTTCTGCGGTAGTGCACAGTAAGTGAGAGAAGAATCACAGCTTACCCAGAAGGAGAAAAAAGAAGAAATGTGAAACTATGCTAGCCAAAAATATAAAAGAAGATTCCAAAGGTTTTTTTTCCAAATATATCAAGAGTGAAAGAGAGCCGGGAGTGGAGATCGGACCATTGGAAAATGACACTGGAGAGGAAGTAATGGATGACAAAGCAAGCAATGGCAGAAAGAATTACTAAGTATTTTGCATCGGTCTTCACTGTGGAAGAGACCAGAAATTTTAGCGCGTCAGCAGGCAGAGGTGAGTGCAGTTGCTGTTACTAAGGAGAAGGTGCTTGAGAAAGGTCTGAAGGTCAATAGGTCACCTGGACCAGATGGACTGCAACCCAGGATTCTGAAAAAGGCAGCTGAAGAGATTGTGGAATTGTCAGTAATGTTTGTTCATGAGCCATTAGATTCTGGAATGTTTCCGGAGGACTGAAAAATTGCAAATGTCACTTCACACTTTAAGAAGGGAGGGAGGAGAAAGGAAATTATAGGCCAGTTAGACTGGCTTCTATTGTTGGAAAGATGATGGAGTCCATTTTTAAAGATGAGGTTTGGGGTACATGGAAGAACATGATAAAATAGGTCAAGTCAGCACAGTTTCCTTAAAGGGAAATCTTGCCTGACACATCTGCTGGAATTTATTGAGAAAATAACAAACAGGATAGACAAAGGAGCATCAGTTAATGTTGTAAACTTGGATTTTCAGAAGGTCTTTGACAAGTTCTGTACATGAGATAGCTTAAGAGATAAGAGCATATGTGGCATTGCACGAAAGATACTAGCACGGATAAAAGATCGGTTGACTAGCAGGAGGCTTCTTTTCCTGTTGCATTTCAATGACTTGGATGATGGAATTGAAGTGGCCAAGTTTTCAGATGATACAAAGATAGGTGAAAGGTCAGGTAGTGTTGAGTAAACAAAGAATCTGCAGAAGGACTTAGAATGGGCAAAAAGTGGCCGGTGAATATAGTGTAGGGAAGTGGATGGTCATGCACTTTAAAAGAAGGAGAAAAAGCCGTAAACAATTTTCTAAACGGGGTGAAAATTCCAAAATCAAGGGGCAAGGGGACTTTGGAGCCCTCATGCAGGTTTTCCTAAAGGTTATCTAACTGGTTGAGTCTGTTGTAAGGAGGCAAATGCAATGCTGAGGATTTACAAGGCATTGATCGGACCACACTTGGGGTATTGTGGACAGTTCTGAACCTCTTATCTAAGAAAGAATGTGCTGGCATTGGAAAGACCTAGATACAGTGGATGTGAAGCAATGTGAAAAGTAGCAGTCCCAATATTGACCCCTGAGGAACACCACTAGTCACTGGCAACCAACCAGAAAAGACCCCTTTTATTCCCACTTGCTGCATCTGGCTGTTGGCCATTCCTCTATCCATAGGAGTTTATCTCATTAAGCAGCCTCATGTGTGACACCTTATCAAATCGCTTCTGAAAATCCAAGTAAATGACATCCACTGCCTCTCCTTTTTCCAACCTGCTTGTTACTTCCTCAAAGAACTCTAACAGATTTGTCAGGCAAATCTTCCCTTTACAGAAATCATGCTGACTTTGACTTACTTTACCATCAGTCTCCAGGTACCCCAAAACCTCATCCTAATAATAGAATCCAACAACAACATGAGTGAATCTGCAGATGCTGGAAATAGATAAAAACACAAAATGATAGCAGAACTCAGCAGGCCAGACAGCATCTATGGGAGGAGGTAGTGACGACGTTTCGGGCCGAAACCCTTCACCAGGAGTGAAGTAACATGGGGTGGTCGAGGGGGGATAAGAAGTGGGGGGAGGGATGAAGTAGAGAGCTGGGAATCCAACACTTCTCCAGCCACTGAGGTTAGGCTATCTGGCATATAATATTCTTTCTTTTGCCTTCCTCCTTTCTTAAAGAGTGGAGTACCATTTGCAATCTTCCTCTGGTCCTCTGGGACCATGCCAGAATCAAGCGATTCTTGAAAGATCATGACCAATGCATCCATTATCTTTTCAGCAACCTCTCTCAAGACTCTGGGATATAGTCCATCTGGACCAGGTGACTTATCCACCTTAAGACCTTTGAGTTTGCCTTGCTCATTTTCCTTTGTAATAGCAATGGCACTCATTCCTGTTCCCTGACACTTACAGAAATCTGGCACACTGCTTGTGTCTTCCACAGTGAAGGCTGATGCAAAGTACCCATTAAATTCACCTGCCAATTCTTTGTCCCACATTACTACCTCACCAGCATAATTTTCCAGTGGTCCAATATCAACTCTCACCTCCTTTTCACTCTTTATATAACTGAAAAAACTTTTGGCATCTGCCTTATAGTATTGGCTAGTTTGCCCTCATATTTCATCCTTTCCTGTCTTAAAGTGTTTTAGTTGCCCTTTGTTGGATTTTAAAAGCTTCCCAATCATCCAACTTCTCACACACTTTTGCTACCTTATATGCCCTTTCCTTGGCTTTTATGCAGTCCTTAACTTTCTTTGTCAGCCACAGTTGCCTACCCCTGTCATTTAAGAACTCCTTCCTCTGTGGGACATATGTATCCTGTGCCTTGTGAACTATTCCCAGAAACTTCAGCCATCCCTACTCTACCGTCATCCCCACCAGTATCCTCCTCCAATCCACCTGGGCAAGCTCTTCTCTCACGCCTCTGTAATTCCTTTTATTCTATTGCAATACTGATATATGTGAGTTATGTTTCTCCCTTTCAAATTTCAGTATGAATTCAATTATATTATGATCACTGCCTCTTAAGGTACCTTTACATTCAGCTGAGTAATAAAATCTGGGTTTTTACACAACACCCAATCTAAGATAGCCTCTCCATGAGTAGGCTCAAGCACAAGCTGCTCTATAAAGTCAACTCATAGACATTTAACAAATTCCCTCTTGCGATCTGACACCAACCTGATTTTCCCAATCCCCTTGCATATTGAAGTGCTGCATTACAGTTGTGTCATTACACTTATTACATACCTTTTCCAGCTCCCCAATCTCAACCCCACATCTTGGCTACTATTTGGAGGCCTATATATGATTTCCATAATGGTTTTTATTTTACCCTTGCAGTTTCTCAACTCCACCCATGAAGATTCAACATTCTCTGACCCTATGTCACCTCTTTCTGAAGAAGTAATTCCATCTCCTAACAACAGAGCCACAGCACTGCCAATGCCTTCCTGCTTGTTCTTTCAGTACAAAGTATACCCTTTGATGTTAAGTTCCCAATTTAAGAAACCTCAGTCCAGAGGGACTGCATAAGAAAGACAGTCACAGTGTTGCTTGGTAATTGTAAACACAGCCAACAATGTCCATGGAGATATAGCATATGAAGTGATGTCTCTTTTGACCAGATGTACGAATCTCTAAGTGCAAGAGTAATTTATTTTGTCTGAAATTCAGCCATGTCAACATTACAAAATACTGCATATTCAACTTTCTGAAGATCGCTCTGAAATTTTACAGACCATCACTGACCTTATGCTAAAGAGAATGTTTTATCTGGAAAAAAAATGGTTGTTTGATTCAGAAAAGCTTTCATCCTAAGGATGTTCTTTGCTAATGAGACTGAAGATGGTGACTGGCCTGTAGTTCACCACGGAAACATGTTCTCTCATTGGGCTCATTTGCAGCAATAATTATAAATTCACTGTAAGATTAGTTAACCCTCCCCAAGAAAGAAGTACCTCAGAGTGTCAGAGATAAACATCTTTTGTGGGAAGGCTTTGGTTAAATTTTCTGTCAAATCTTAGAAAGTTCACAAAATGCGATAGAGTCATACAGAAGAATAGCACAGAAACAGGCTCTTCAGCCCATCTTGTCCAAGCCAAAACCATTCAAACTGCCTACTCCCATTGACCAGCACCTGGACCAGAGCCCTTCAAACCCCTACTATCCATGTACCTATACAAACTTCCCTTAAATGTTGAAATCGAGGTTTATCTCATTGAAATCATTTTGTGCATCTGAAACATTTTGATTCAATTTAGTGCCTTCCAGTTTAGGCCGTTCAATATTTACGTGCAAGAGTTAGATTCAGACAAAAGCTGTGTTTTAATGTCAGGAAATCATTTTGATTTTAAACACTGGTGATTCTGCTGGAAGAAGATGTTGAGTGGTGATCAGGGAAGGAAGATCACAGTTGAGGATAAGGCAGCTGGATCCAATGGTGCCTTTACCTATGTTGATCAGTGACAGGGGGTTGGAGGTAGTCCACCCACTTTCATGGTGTAATAGCAGTCAAGAAGTGTGGGTCCAATATGTAGTTGGAGGCTGTATGGGGGAAATGGTTCCAGTGATATTGGGAGCTGACTCTTTACATGGATGAGTGTGAAGGAGTGGAATGATTTAAGTGGGAAGCTTCTAAAGCCATGATGACCTGACCCTCACCACAGTTCTGTTTAAACCATAAGTGAATAAATTTGACTACTGTTTCAAATATTTTAGTTTTTAACCTTTGGTTCACTACCAATTCACTTAATTCCAGGAATTAAAATTCAGCCTGTTGTTTGCTATCGGTGTTGCTGTATGTATCAGTTATTATGGATAAAATCGGGTAGAATATTTCCTTTCACCATACATTTAGAATTCCTTTATTTCCTTTCTAAAGCCAAACACAGCCCTTTCTTTTATACATATCTGAGTACACAAGTAAAGATGCCTTCATGTGTGATTTTAGATTTTTCCACTGAGTTTGGGTGGGACTACAATCAGAGATCATGGGTTAAGGGTGAAAGGTGAGAAGCTGAAGGGGAACATGAGGGGAAACTTCTTTACCCAGACAGTCGTGAGAACGTGGAATTAGCTGCCAGCACAAGTGGTCCATGCAAGCTCAATTTCAATGTTTAAGAGAAGTTTAGATTGGTACATGGATAGTAGAGATATGGAAGGCTCTAGTCCAGGTGCTGGTCAATGGGAGTAGGTAGTTTAAATGGTTTCAGAGTGGACTAGATGGGCCAATGGGCCTGTTTCTGTGCTGTACTTCTCCATGACTCTATCACATAAAAATTAAAGTGGAAAGGAAGAAGAAATGTAAAGCAAGTATTTTCAGTACAGTCAAGCTTATAATGGGAAAAGATTTGGATATGGCCATTGATCATTACCTTAGAGTAACTAGTTAGGATCATCGATGCCTTCCAATTAAATAGCGCCCACAACATCATACAGCATCCCAATGTGCTTCACAGGAATATTATCAACTAAAAATGATGCTGATATTAGCAGAGGTAGGCAAAAGCTCTACCAGGCTGGCCTAGAAATTTGACTGCATGGTGCTGGATAATTCTGTGCTCTGTAATTTAAGATGATGGTTGGATACAGCCACTTCCAGCTCATATCCCTTCATTCCTAACCTGAATTGCATTTGTATATCTGACATGATTTTGGCATCACATGCATGTCAAGTATTGTTCCGTAAGCAATTGACCACGGACCTTAGGCACTGCTATACTTTGCAGGGCAGGTTCACAATTGAGGTGGACACTAGCTCACCAAACAAATGCCAGCAACCATAAGGCCATAAGATATATTGGGCAAAATCAGGCTATTTTGTCCATTAAGACTGCCCTGTCATTCAATCACTGCTGATCTATGAAACCATGACATGCTCAATCTCTGCATTAAATATTGGGCTTTGTGACAACAAATTCAATTGGCAGTAAAGTAACAGTACACATGTGCTTCCAGACTGTAATTTTTCAGCTGAGTATTAAAAGATGAGGACCAATGCTTATGAAGGGAGTTCCGGAGCTTAGGGCTTGGATAACAAGAAGCCCAGCTGCCAATGTTAAAGCAGTCGATGATAGGAAAAATCCCAGGCTCAAAATAAGAGAAGCAGTAACATTTCAGAAGGTTTTAGAGCAGGTAGATATTACAAATATTATTAAATATTTGGATCAATGTTAAGTATCTACATGACTCATTGTTGTGCATACTTAGCTTCTATGATCAGTCCACTGAATATAAAACAAACAACCACCAGGAGTCCATGACTTGTATCACTAGGTAATAAATACATTGGAGAGAGATTGATTGAATGTATGATTCAGGCCTTTAAAATGTTATGTTTTATGAGTTTTAATAATCCTGCATGCAGTTTCACTTCAGAATACAGATCATCGTATTGAAAAAAAAAACTACAGGACTGAAATTCTTCCTCACTTGAGTGCACCAGCTCCATAATATGGTAAATTAGGCATGAGTTTCATCATCACCAAATTCTGTCAGTGAAATATAACATAAAGATGCCACTTTATCACATACATATAATAAGAACACTTGTGATTACGATCTCTTCTGCAGCTTCCTGTTTCTTACATTGCGTTGATCGGTACAAAATGAAACAACAGCAAAGCAGAACAGAAGAAAGAAACCATGCACCAGTCAAGGGCAAGGCAAATGGCTGGTAAATGATATGGGAGAGAGAAACATCCTGAATGAAAGCAAGGCGATCTCAACAAATGGGTTTTGTAAAATATGTGTTTGGGCTGCACAATTGCCATACTGTTTTTTTTTACAGTGAATACAGGTTTCATTTTTGTTCTTACCACACACACACTTTCTTGGTTGAGGTCATCTTCTGGATTCACGTCCACCCTGCGGTACAAAGCAAATGAAGGGAATCAGTGATGGTGTTGCACAGTGAACTATGTTCTTCTGTGACTTTTGATACATTATCCCTTAATCTTGAGACCAACTAGAAACATTTCCCAATTCCTGGATGATTTTGCACTTGTCTTCAGTTTCCAAAAATTGGAACCTTAATGTCCTTGCCATCATTAACTTTAAATATTTAACATTAAAGTTGCTTAGTCAAAGGTTGTACTGAAATAGGAGCTTCATAAACCAGTAGACTTTGAGGTGCACTGGTTTGACTTTGTTTCATTCTGCCAGGAAGGGTTTTAACTACATGAAACACTGCTAGAGGCAACTGGGTATTTTATTCCACACTTATGCAGTCACGCTTCAGTACAATTTTTTCAAAGTCAAAATAAATTTATTATCACAGTACAGATATGTTACCATACACTACCCTGAGATTCAATTTCTTGTAGGCATTTACAGGAAAATATAGAAATGCAATAGAGTTTACAAAATAATACAGAAAACATTAGTTGTAAAACTCTTGAGAATAGTCTGTCGGTTGTGGAATCAGTTCAGCGTTGGGGTGAGTGAAGTTATCCACGCTGGTTGAGGATCCAGATGGTTGTAGGTTAATAACTGTTCCAAAACCTGACAGTGTAGGACCCAAGGCTCCTGCACCTCTTGTCCTATGGCAGTAGTGAGAAGAGAGTATAGCTTGGATAGTGAGGGTCTTGCAGCAGTGCTCCATGTAAATATGCTCAAAGGTGGGGATAGACTTTCTTTAGAATTTTCATTCCTGTGCATTAGTGTTTCCATACCACACCATGATGCAACAGTTAGAATACTCTCCGCTGAACACTTATATAAGATTGTCCAAGTTTTATGTGGCATGCAGATTTAGGTGATATGTTGAATATCCTTCTCAATAGTCAGTCAGTCATCTGAGCACTACAACCTTCCTTGCTCAACAAAAGGAAAATTACTGGAGGATTCTGATGCAAGTTTCAACCCAAAACTTTGACAATTCCTTCCCCACCCCACAGGTGCTGCCCAATCTACAGAATTCCTCCAGCCAATTGTTGCTTTAGAATTCAGCATCTGCAATCTCTTGGGAACACCCTATGATCTCTTCACTTCTCTAATTTGGCCCTTTGCTTGCCCCTTTTCATTATTGCTCCATCACTGGCAGCCACATTTTCAGCTGACAAGATCACGATCGTGGCAATTTTCCTTTGCCCATCTCCTTATCTCTTCATCTTTATTTTCTCTTTTAAGGCACATTAAAATCCATTTTGTAATCTGGCCTAATACTGGCCTCTGTAGGTGGAATAAAAAAAAAGTTTGTCTAATAATCTTGTGAAGCACATTTGAAAGGTTTATTATGTTATAAATTCCTGCCTATTCACCTTCTCCCTCAACCTCATTCAGGGCCCCAAACAATCCTTCCAGGTGAGGCAAAACTTCACCAGTGAATCTGTTGAGGTTATCTACCATATCTAGTGTTCTGATGCCAACTCCTTTTCATTGGTGAAACCTGATGTAGATTGGGAAAATGGTTTGTTGAGTATCTTTGCCCCATATACAAAAAGCAGGATTTCCCGGTGGCCAAACATTTTAATTCCTATCCCCATTCCTATTCTGACATGTTGGTTCATGGCTTCCTTTATTACCATGATGAAGTCATTCTCAGGGGAGGAGCAACACCTCTTTTTTCATCTGAGTAGACTCCAACCTAATGGCATGAACTTTGATTGTTCCAACGCAGTAATTTTTCCCTTTCCCCTTCCCTCTTCTTCAATCCCCTACACTGGCTCCCCTCTTACCTCTGCACCTCACCCACCTATCACCTTTTGCTGGTGCCCCTCCTCCTTTGCTTTCTCCCATGGTCCACGCTCCTCTCCGATCTGATTGCTTCTTCTGTAGCCATTTACCGTTTCTACCTATCACCTCTCAGCTCCTTACTTCATCCCTTCTCTCTCACCAACCTGGCTTCACCTTCTGCTCCCCCACCTTCTTATTCTGGCTTATTCCCTTCCTGATGAAAGGCCTTGACCTGAATCGTAGATAGTGTGTTTATTTCCATAGGTTTTGCCTGACCTGCTGCATTCCTCCAGCCTTCGCTCTGGATTTCCATCATCTGCTGATTTTCTTGTGTTTATACCACATCATTTTTATTCAACGGCAGAGGATGTGAGTGTCATTGGTATTGGTAATGGACAAAATCTCTAAACAAGTTTTTAAAAAATCTGCCCAGAAATGAAATCTGTTTGAATACCATCAGAATAATGCTGTATTCACCTTTTCAAGTAAAAATACTTTTGCAATATAAAAGAAGGAGATCATGACTGTAATGGGATAACAAATGAGATCACAACTTAAAATGCAACACAGCAGATGTTCATTTTCTTTAAATTACAGGTCTTCTTTTGACAAAATGCAGTATTATTTCATGAAGGAAGCACACTTGGCCCAGACTTTGCTGCAATCATTTGGTAAGGGTACAAATGTTTGCTGTTGTTATTTACAACTTCTGTCATCTATAAATGTGCAATTAAAAGCAGATATTTAGAAAATGCTCTCAGTGTTATCTTGCTCCTCTGCAGTCTTGGCAAATGGAACTCTCATGAGGTCACCAGCATGCTATGAACCTGGGGCAATGACTGACTGGTCTTGCACAGAAAACTGATAGAAACTTCGGTCAACTTTATCCAGGTGTTTTTAAATGGCACAGAAAGTCATAACTACAACTGCTCTGATCCTGAAAAAATAATTTTAACATGTGACGATTTGTTAATGTTACATATTTTTTAAAATATTATTTGTATTGTCATCGTAATTATATTCCCATTTATGATTTTCGCACATACATGTGTATTCCTCAATCTTTGGACCATAAGACATGGGAACAGAATTTGGCCTTTCAGTCCATCAACTCTGTTCCACCATTTCATGACTGATTTATTATCCCTCTTAACCCCATTCTCCTGCCTTCTCCCCATAACCTTTGATGACCTGACTAATTGAAAACCTATCAACTTCTACTTTAAATATAGCCAGTTACCTGGCCTCCAAAGCTGTCTGCAGCAATGAATTCCACAATTTCACCAACCTTTAGTGTCATCTGAAGGGAAGTTATATCTTTTGTTTCTCATTTCCTATCTATGAGGATTCTTCAGTGCGATTGTTTGAAGTTTCCTTATGCTTACGCTATTCACTGACACTATAGATTCCCATAATAGAACAATGAATTCAAACAGATGCCGGCAGATTGGAAGTGTGCAGCAACACAATTAAACATCCACGGGAGCTGTACATGAACTAAATATTGAATGCTGTAATTACAATACACAGAAATAAAAACACGAGCAACAAAGTGCTTTGAGACATCTTGAGTTCATGAAAGCAACTACACTAATGTAAGCTTTATCTTGCTGTGGGTATATATGTAGGTTTCTTTTCCTCTGAATTAGAATGGACTGAGAGCACTCCTGAGAATATCTACAACTGCAAAGGCAATTCCTCTTCCTCTGCCATTGGGAGTTCAGAGAATTTTTTTGGGAATCTAAATAATAAATCTAACTAGTTAGAAAATTAGTGTGAAAGATGTGAATGTTTTCACTTTGATAAGACAAATCTGCAAGTTGTTGAAGAATTTTATTAAAAGCCACTGAGTGTTTACAGATTAAAAAGCTGCTGATGTAGTAGCTCCAAGAAAAATCTGAAAAGAAGAAAGGATTCAGCATTCTGCACTATTGGTTAACAGTAAGACGCTGCACCATCACTGCTAAGTAGTAGCCAAAGGCCAAAATTTATACCTTGTCCTTTCTCTTCTCTTTTATGCTGTGTTTCTGGTAGTTTATCATTCATAATGATGATCATGTCACAAATATCACCTGTGGATACATATACCACTCTGAAGTTTGATCTTTGATTGACAACGGCTGTTGCACAATAGTCACGGGAAATCGATAGACATAATGTTTGAAGTTGTTGCTCTAAGGTGCCTTATGCATAAAGCCAACAGATTTTATTGATCTTGCCAAAACTGTCACTATCTGGTCTTGCTGAGAACTATCATTGAGCCCTCCCCTAAGTTAAATGGAGGTCCTTAGGTTTGGTGTGAGCCCACTGGAGATACTCTTTTGGTCATCTCTGAATTTCTTGTAAGGACAGCCCTTCATTCTTCAGCTACTAACTTTCAGTGGGTGGTCTGTCATTCTGAAGATTTGTCTAATGCTCTCTGAGCACTTCTTTGATCTTGGTTGCCTTTGCTTTTTGAAAATGTTGGTGTTTCTTGGTCTTCTGCTTAGAAATTCTCATTACTAAGCAAAGGAAATACATGTAAAATCACTTGAGCTGTTTAATGTACTCACAGTGGAGAGTCTGTGCTTTAAGACTCAATGAGTCCCTTTCTCGGGATTGTAAAAGCAAGACATTAAGACTACTGCATTTTAGATGCTCTGTTTAGTACAGTGAGGATTTTCATGTTGGTAGGTGACTTTTGTCGAGAGAACCAGGTTTGTATTAGCTACATCCTTCTACATTTACAAAAGAAGATGGCTATAAATCAGTTTCAAAACAAATCCTTAGTTCTATGTTTAAGCTAATAATACTACAAGTGATTCTCCTATGAAGAGGCTTGCCTTTCCTAGAAAAGAATAGGTAGGATACAGGAGAGGATGGAAGAATCGTCCAGATGAATAATGTTTAATAGGTTTGTGAAACACAGTGGAGAGCAGGTTAACGAGTAGCATGAATGGCTAATGTCAACAGTGGCCCACTTACAACTCCGGGTGAGCATGTTACTGGTTCAGGACACAATGACGGTAGAGTTATCGAACATTTCTACCCATCCTTAGTTGTGCAATTCAGATTTGGAAGACAGGTCAACAAATCTCTGCAGCAGGTTTCTTTGAACTCTGCAGCGAAAGCAGCTATTTTACAGTTTCCTCGCCCCTTGAAAGTTCAACATGTAGCAAAGTTGAGTTAGTTAAACTTCAGAAAGCAGAGCCTTACTCTACCATTCAGAGTTATATGTAAGACTATGGCTATTTGGCCCAACGAGTCCGCTATGCCATTCCATCATGGCTGATTTTATTTAGAGATACAGCACGGTTACAGGCCCTTCTGGCCCAATGAAACTATAGTGCCCAATTATACCCATATGACCAATTAACCTATGAACCCATATGGCTTTGGAATGTGAGAGGGAACCCACATAGTCACAAGGCAAATGTATAAAACTCATTACAGACAGCAGTGGGATTCATCATCCCACTCTATCCCGTTCTCCTGCCTTTGCCTTGTAACCTTTGCCAGTCTCACTAATCAGGAACCTATCAATATACCCAATGACTTGGCCTCCACAGCCACCTGTGGCAATAAATTCCACAGATTCACTTCCTTTTGGCTAACGATATTCCACCTCATTTCAGTTCTAACGGTATGTCCCCTCTATTCTGAGCTGTGTCCTCTGGTCTTAAGACTCTTGCACTATAGGAAACATCCTCTCCACAATTATTAGACATTTGTCCTCCTTTTGTCCATAATGATGATCTCATACTCTGGAATTCCTGCTCTCAAAATCGATATCCTTAACTTTAATGCTAAGTCCATTTCTATTGCCACAGATGCACCCTGACCTGCTGAACATTGCATTTAAGTGAAGGAACTGTTCATTCTTAACATTAGATTTCATTTGTGATGTCTCTGTCCTAAACTCTAGGCATTGTACACCCTCTGTGAATGTCTTGAAACAGCAGTAAATTCTCAGCTCATATATTATCTAATAAACCAGTGTCTTCTCATCTTTGGTGTTGGAGGTCCGTATAAATCTGGATGTTGAGGACCGAAGGTCACACCCATTTTCGGTGAGGCCAGGTTTTGTGAAGTCCAGAGGGCAAAGGTGAAGGGTGAATTCCAGAGCTTGGTAAACCTGAAGGTAAAAGATCCGAAGGTCAAAGCCCCAGGGTTGGCAAGTCTAGAGCTCAGAGGTCTGACATCTGTGAGTCCGGGCCAGGGACTGGAGATTGGAGGCCTGATGTCTACGAGACTCAGAGTCCAGGGCCAAGGACTACGGACTATTGTTGTCTGTAGGTATGTGAGTGGGAGGGTGGGAAAAAGGCTTATTTTGTGTTGTCGCTGTTTCCGCTTGTGTTGTTCTGCTGAACACTGTGGACATGGTATGTTGACACTGGAATGTGTGCAACACTTGCTCATCTTTCAGTGTGTTGGTTGTTAATACAAACAATGCATTTCACTGTATGTTTCGATGTGATGAATAAATCTGAATCTGAATCTTCTTCCAGGTGTCATCCATTTTCTAAAAGCGAATAACATATTTCTTCAATTGTTTTTCCATTTTATATCAAAATATTTAGCTGTCACAAGCCCTCTCCTCTTATCAATAAACTTTATCGAAGCACATTACTGTGCCTGTGAGTCTGTACACTTTAAGTAATATTCTGCTGTGACTTTAAAATTCAAAGGATATTTCAGAGAGTTAAATTTCGTATCACAGCTTCTATTTTACTTCAGCTGTGGGAACATTCTTGAGAACTGATGGAAAAAGTACAAGTTTAGTTTTGAACACGGAGTCAAAATACTTGAAGGGTATTGATTTTTCACTTCTTCTTTGTGAGCTTTCAGTGGCTAATGAAGTCAATGTGGGAATTGTAGATCCTTTCACTGATGGGCCAGACTGATGGAGCTGGTGGGTGGATGGCTTGTGAGTTGATATAATCCTTCAGTTCCTTACATTGGGCTTCTACATGGCTCTGCGATGTGCTTCTTCTTAAAGTTTATGCAACCACAGAGTCAGACAACATGGAAACAGTTCCTGATCACATTTCCTGAACTTGCTATTGTAATGTGTGCAATTTCTATAGCTGTATGGTAGAGAGTATATTGACTGTGCTGCACCATAGCCTGGGATGGAAGCACCAATGCCCTTGAAAGGAAAATCCTACAAAAAAATAGTCCATACAGCCCAGTTCATCACAGGTAAAGCCCTCCCCACCATTGAGCGCATCTACATAGGGCGCTGTTGCTGGAAAGCAACATCCATTATCAGTGACCCACACCGCTCAGGTCATATTCTCTTCTTGCTGCTGCCATCAGGAACGTGGTACAGGAGCCTCAGGACTCACACCTATTAGAGAGAAGGCTGTTGGGAAACTGAAGGTTGATAAGTCACCTAGACCAGATGGTGTGCACTTTAGGGTTCTGATAGAGGTGGCTGAAGAGATTGTGGAGGCATTAGTATTGATCTTTCAAAAATCACTAGATTCCAGAATGGTTCTGGGAGACTGGAAAATTGCAAATGTCACTCCAATTTTCAAGAAGGGAAGGAGACAGAAGAAAATAAATTGTAGGCCAGCTAGTCTAATGTCACTGGTTGGGAAGATGTTGGAATTGAATATTAAGGATGATGTCTCAGGGTTCTTGGAGGCATATAATAAAATAGACTGTCATCAACATGGTTTCCTCAAGGGAATATCTTGCCTGACAAATCTGTTGGAATTCTTTGAAGAAATAATAAGCAGGACAGACAAAGGAGAATCAGTTGATGTTACGTACTTGGCTTTTCCGAAGGCCTTTGACAAGGTACCACACCTGAGGTTGCTTAACAAACTACAAGCCTATGGTATTACAGGATTCTAACATGGATAAAGCAGTGGCTGATTGGTAGGAGGCAAAAAGTGGGAATAAAGGGAGCCTTTTCTGGTTGGCTACCGGTGACTAGTTGTCTTCCACAGGGGTTTGTGTTGGGATCGATTCTTTTTACATTATATGTCAATGATTTGGATGATGGAATTGATGGGTTTGTTGGAAACTTTGCAGAAGATATGAAGATAGGTGGAGGGGCAAGTAGTTTTGTGGAAGTAGAGAGGCGGCAGAAGGACTTAAACAGATTGGGAGAATGGGCAAAGAAGTGACAGGTGGAATACAGTGCCAGGATGTGTACGGTCATGCACTTGGTAGAATCAATGAAAGGGTTGACTATTTTCTAAATGTAGAGAAAATATAAAAAACTGAGATGCAAAGGGACTAGGGAGTCCTTTTGTGGGATTTCCTATTAAAGTTAATTTGCAGGTTGAACCTGGAGTGAGGGAGGCAAATGTAGTGTCAGCATTCATTTCAAGAGGACTGGAATATAAAAGCAAGATTGAGTCTTTATAAAACACTCTTGAGGCCTCACTTGGTGGATTGTGAGCAGTATTGGGCCCCTTATCTTAGAAAGGATGTGCTGCAACTGGAGAAAGTTCAAAGGAGTTTCATGAAATGGTTCTGGGTTTGAATGGCTTGTCATATGAAGAGCATTTGATGTCTCTGGGCCTGTATTCACTAGAATTCATAAAAATGAAGGGTGCCCTAATTGAAACCTATCGAATGGTTAAAGGCCTTGATAAGAGTGGATGTGGAGAGGATGTTTTCTATGGTGGGAGAGTCTAAGACCAGAAGACACAGCCTCCTCTAAATAGAGGGGCATCCTTTCATAACGGAGATGAAGAGGAATTTCTCTCACTAGGGAGTAGTGAACCTGTGGAATTCATTGTCACAGACACTGCGGCACTAAGTCTTTATGCATATTTAAAGCAAAGGTTAATAGTTTTTTGACTAGTCAGGACATGGATATGGGGGAGGAAGACAAGAGACTGGGGTTGAGAGGAAAATTGGATCAGCCATGATAAAATGGTGTAGCAGACTCCATAGGCCAAATGTTCCAATTCTGCTCCTATATCTTTTGGTCAACGATTGGGCTCTTGATCCAAAGGGAATAACTTCACTCAACTTCACTTGCCCCATCATTGAAATGTTCCCACAAAACATGTACTCACTTTCAAGGACTCTTCTCTCCTATGCTCGATATTTATTATTTCTTTCCTTCTGTATTTGCACGGTTTGCTGTCTTTTGCGCACTGGTTGAATGCCCAAGTGAGTCCGGTCTTTCATTGAGTCTATTACGCTAATTGTTCTATTATGGATTTATTGAGTATGCCTGCAAGAAATTGAATCTCAGGGTTTTATATGGAGATATATGTGTACAGAGATAATAAATTTACTTTGAACTTTGGATTTTTACACTATAAAAATTAGACCAGAAATATTGCAATGTAGAACGCTCACAAATCACTCACAATAAAACAAGAACATCAAGACAAAAGTAGCAAAATATACAGGAATTAAACAACTTCTAGTGATGGTTTATATGTAAGCAAGTATTTCCCATAACTTCTATCATAAAACTGCTAATTTCAATTTTAAGACCTGCATTTGAACAAATCATTTAAGATGACACAGTGGAGAGATAAACTGAATCTGTGTGCTAATCTGTTGAAGAAACATCCGTTTCTTAAATCAACAACCATCCTACAAAATTTGAATGTATGCGGGGAGCGGTGGCTGACACAAGTCTTGACTAACATTACTGAGAACAGACCTCTTGCTGATTGTTAATTGTTTGAGGGACCTTGCACAGTATCTGGATTCCTAGCTGAGGGCAAGGTGTTGTGAATATGCAGGTAATTTCTTAAGGCAGATTTTTTTGTGCATGGAGATCTTGGCAGCTATAAAATGAATAAGGGTTTTCCCACCCCAGACAAATCCTTTTGAGTACCTCAGTGAGTTTTATCATAAGAGGCCTAGTAAATGGGCTACTACTTGTCTTCCAGAAAGTTCTGTGATGATTTAATAGTTTATAGTAATACAGCATGGAATACAGCCTTCAGTCCAACTTGCCCATGCCAAACAAGATGACTGTCTAAGCTGGACTATACGTATGTATTTGGCTCCGTATCCCTCTAAACCTTTCCATCTACATACGTGTCCAAATGTCTTTTAAATATTCTCATTGTATCTGCCTCAATTACTTCCTCTGGCAACATGTTCCTAATAGCCACTGCCCACTGCATGAAGAAGCTGCCCCTTGTAGATCTTGCCCCTCTCACCTTAAACTGAATTTCTATAGTTTTTGATTCTCTTTCGTGGCGGGGGGGTGGGTGGGGGGTGGGTTGGTGAGGGTGGAACTCTGTTCCTTCACTCTATCTGTGCCAATCATCACTTTATAAAGTCACCACTTAATCTATGCACCAAGCAATAAAGGCCAGCATGCCAAAAGTCTTCTTCCAGCTGTGACACCACTTAACAAGGAAATATGTATTTCTACTCCTAGATCCCAGGAGCCTACCATTAACTGTGGACCTCTATTTATTTGTTGATTGATTGAGACAGTGCACTTCAAGCCACAACACCCAGCAACCCCCCCAATTTAATCTTCGCCTAATCATGAGACAATTTACAATAACCAATTAACCTACCAACCAGTTAGTCTCTGGATCGTGGGAGGAAACCCATGTGGTCACTGGGAGAACGTATAAACTCCTTTCAGGCAACACTGGGTTGTTGTACTGTACTGTAAAGCTTTGTGCTAACCACCATGCTACTGGGTCCCCTCAATGAAGCTTCTGAGTCCTGCTGAGAATTTTGCTGGTGAGATGGGGTCTCTTGTTAACACTAGGGATGGGGATCACTCCAATGGGGATTTTGGACTGAAAGAAGGCTGAGGGAGATTAGATTTAATTATCTGAACAGTGTCATTAAGAATAATCTTGATTACAATGTTAGACAAGTTGCCATCACACAAAGAGCTGTATTACTTAGTTAAGCACTCAATATCCTTCCTTAATAATCTTGTCACTGAATTTCATACAGCATCCTGATATTTATTAGCCACAGCCTGTATAAATCATGCCTCATAATATTCACAAGCAAACTTAAATCCTAGAAATAGCTTCTCACTTCTTTGGTCAGACTGATTAAATCACCTTTGATTATTTCTCCTTATTTAAGCATAACCAGATAATCTCTTGTGTACAATGAATAAAACATTCAAACTAATCTTTCACTCATCCTGAATAAATTAGTACAGATAATTTACATATACTGAATAAACATAACTATGCAATTCTTTAACAGACAAAGCTCTAACCAGTCCAGATAATCACTCACTCACACTATAAGCACCATGGCTGGAAAAATTCCTCACTCATGCAAGATAAAATTGATCTGCAACCCGCTCACAGACTAGCAACACAATCCCAAGAATGCACTCACATTAAATACACAACCATGATAATCCTCCCAGAATGAATAGCATCCTTGATAATCCCTGCCAAGTGAATAATTGAGCCCGTTCAATTGAATAGAACAACTTTGATAATTCCGTTGATAATTGATCCTCGATTGACCATTTAGGAGCAGGAGGAAAGCACAGAGCCCTCAAGTGGCTCTGCTGTTGAGTAAGATTATGGACAGCAGGTCAACAGCAGATGCCACTTCATTGGCCCTTCATTTAGCTCAGGAACATCTTGATAATGAAGATGCATACATCAGGATGCTCTTCATTGACAGCAGCTCAGCATTCAACACTATAATTCTCACGAAACCCAATACTAAAGTTCAAGACCTGGGCCTCGGTACTTTTCTATGTGCTTCGAATCCTGCTCCACACGTTTTATACCTATGATTGTGTGGCTAAGTACAGTTTAACTGGATTTAAGTCTGCTGATGACACCACTGTTGATGCCAAATCAAGAGTGGTGATGAGTTTGCATATCGGAGAGAAACTGAAAATCTGGCTGAATGATGGCACAACAACAATCTCACTCAATGTCAGCAAAACCAAAAAGCTGATTATCAACTACAGGAGGAAGAAGAAAGAGGCCCATGAGCCAGTCCTCAGTAGGAGATTGGAGTGGAGAGGGTCATTAACTTTAAATTCCATAGGGTTATCATATCAGATGATCTTTGCTGGGACCAGCATGTAAGCGCCATCATAAAGAAGGCATAATAGTGTCTCTACCTTCTTAGAAGTTTTGTAGGTTCGACATGTTCCCAAAATCTTTGGCATACATCTATTGATGCACAATGGAGAGTATCCTAACTGGTGGTATCATGGCCTGGTATGGGAGCAGCAGTGCTCAGGTTCAGGATGGTCTACAGAAAGTGGTAATACAGCCCAGTCCATCACAGGCAAAGCCTTCCCCATCACTGAGCACATTTGCATGGGGTGCTGGCTCAAGAAAACTGCGCCTACTGTTAAAGACTCCCATCATTCAGGCTGTGCTCTCTTCTTGCTATATCATTGAGCAGGAAATCCCATGTCACCAGGTTCAGGCACAGTTGTTACTCTACAACCACAAGGCTCTTGTATTGTGTGAATAACTTCACCTACCTCAACACTGAACTGATTCCATAACCTATGAAGTGACTTTCTCTGTCGTTACAACTAAAGTTCTCAGTATTTATTTTTGTTAGATTTTTTCTTTGTATTTTCACAGTTTGTCTGCTTTTGCACATGGTTGTTTGTTGGTCTTTGGTGTTGTTTTTCATTGATTCTACTGTATATCTTTGTTCTACTGTATAACCATATAACAATTACAGCACGGAAACATGCCATCTCGGCCCTTCTAGTCCATGCTGAACACTTACTCTCACCTAGTCCCACCTATCCGCACACAGCCCATAACCCTCCATTCCTTTCCTGTCCATATACCTATCCAATTTTACATTAAATGACAATACTGAACCTGCCTCTACCACTTCTACTGGAAGCTCGTTCCACACAGCTACCACTCTCTGAGTAAAGAAGTTCTCCCTCGTGTTACCCTTAAACTTTTGCCCCCTAACTCTCAACTCATGTCCTCTTGTTTGAATCGCCCCTACTCTCAATGGAAAAAGCCTATCCACGTCAATGCTATCTCTCCCCCTCATAATTTTAAATACCTCTATCAAGTCCCCCCTCAACCTTCTACGCTCCAAAGAATAAAGACCTAACTTGTTGAACCTTTCCCTGTAACTTAGGTGCTGAAACCCAGGTAATGTTCTAGTAAATCTTCTCTGTATTCTCTCTATTTTGTTGACATCTTTCCTATAATTCGGTGACCAGAACTGTACGCAATACTCCAAATTCGACCCTACCAATGCCTTGTACAATTTTAACATTACATCCCAACTCCTATACTCAATGCTCTAATTTATAAAGTCCAGCACACCAAAAGCTTTCGTCACCACCCTATCCACATGAGATTCCACCTTCAGGGAACTATGCACCATTATTCCTAGATCACTCTGTTCTACTGCATTCTTCAATGCCCTACCATTTACCATGTATGTCCTATTTGGATTAGTCCTACCAAAATATAGCACCTCACACTTATCAGCATTAAACTCCATCTGCCATCGTTCAGCCCACTCTTCTAAACTGGCCTAAACGCCTGTAATGGCATGTAATGCCTACTGTAAATGCCTGCAAGAAAATGAATCTCAGGGGTGAGTATGGTATGTTGACATATATGTACTTTGGTAATAAACTTACTTTATACTTTGAAAAGGTAAAATACCCACAGAGGGTTATTTTATTTCAGCTTTGGATGCTTCACACCCGATTCAAGCATTTTACAGAAAGTTTGCCACTTTCAGAATGAAATACTTCTCAGCATCAAAAACTATTACAATAAATTGATTTTGTTCCCTACACCAAGTTCAGATTCAGGCTTGAAAACCACAATGTGATCAGGCACCATACAATGACATCTCTGACAATTTAATTGTATATCTGTGTACTTGCTACGTCAATAAAGATATTAGCCAAGAGACTATAATTTCACATTAATTCTAAGCAAAAACTCAATTGCCCATTAAACATCATAGCAGTTTGGCATCATTTCCCAACCTGAAATAGTTTTTACCTCTGGGAATTTATGTACAAACTAGGACTTGTGGAATATGTATCAAGGCAGAAAAGGAATACAGGTTCGTGGAAACAAAATTGCCTTTATTGCAGACAACAGAGTTGTGGAGAATGGTTGCTTCCTGCACTGGGGTAATGTAGTGGAATTGAGGCCATTACTTTGTTGCATCTTAAATCATTTCCTATTCATGGGGTGCAACTCATAATTGTGTAATTGATATGGGGGATGTATCCATCATTAAGGACCATCAGCATCTGGGGCATGCCTTCTTCTCATTAATACTGTCAGGGAGGAGGGACAGAAGCCTGAAGACTCACTGTCAATGTTTTAGGAATGGCTTCTGCCCCTTCATCATCAAATATCTGAATGGCCCATGAACTAATGAACTAAATCTATCAATCCATCACTGTAATGTATAATAATTTGTTACACCTGCACGGTAACTGCTGCCACAAAATAACAAATTCCCCGATTCATGTCAGTGACAATAAGCCTGATTTGAATTTCTAAATTTTGTGGATAACTTGGTTGTATTGGCAAAGAAGAAAAGGACATGAATTTGGCCACAGAAGACTCAGGTAGGAATTCAAAGGAGCAGGCTGAACCCATGACATGAGTGGTGATTGGGCAAGGCCAAGCAGTATGGAGCAGAAGAACACTAACCTTGCACTGTACTTTCCAGCAAGGAAGCGGAGCCCAAATCTATCAACGTAACCTTAGAACCAAGCATCAAGCAGCATCTACCAGCCTCTGTCTTAACTTCCCTTGCACCTCAAGCAGGAAGTACAGATGCTCAGAGATGGTCCATGTGGTCTAAAATAAGCTGAGACTCCTGCTATTGTGACTTTGGATATCCATTTCCAAAGGGCATTGAGTGTTTCCCACCACTGTAGCAAAGGGTCCACCAAAAGATCAATATAATCTCTGGGATGAAACATCAGGAGAGGGGGGGAAATCACTCCAGATAACCACTCCGATTGCACCTTGCCCTAGATTGCTGCCACCCCCACTGAGAAGATGCGGTCTGAAACCAGAACCACAAGGCCAGTTTGCTAAACCAAACTACAACCTGCTCTACTGAAAGGCAGAACTCCCCAGGGAATCCATAGCCACAGGGACGCAGTGCAGAGAAGCACGCAATCAACACAATAATTGATCAACATCGCGATAATATTATAATTTGCGTGGGAGTCCACATAGCTCACATACACATTGTGTGAATGGGTGACACACTGGCAACATCAACGGCTTGCTGACTAATTGTACTTTGCGTTGTTCTAGTAGCTGGAATGTAGACAGTAGTCCTACTTTATTCAGGTAGCAGGTAGTGGATCTCCATGATGTGTTATGGGTGTGGCAAGGAGTGCACCCTCTTTCAGTAAAGTACGGGAGGCACCAACCACAAAGTAATGTGCATTGTAATTGATGAATTCCTGAACCCCAGGCACTAATGCAATTCTTCATGTGTGTTCCACCTGCTTCTCTCTGGCAAAGCAGTATGGAAGGAGGCCAGCTCTCTTTGAAATTTAAGTGTTGGTTACCTCCAAGCCAACTGTCCTTTGTGAAGTGCTTTAGTAGGCAGCCACATTTGAAAAGAGCAGGATTAAGAGAGAGAGCAGAGAGAGCTGGTCAAGTGGTTGGAGACAGACACAAGCATATGCATACATACACACACACACAAACTTACACATATACGTACACACACACACTATGACTTTTAGCATAAATTGCCCCACAAACGTGTGTTCACCTAACAGATGTTCTTTTTTTCTGCAGTAGATGCCAAAAGGTGCCATTAAGAATCCAAATTCAGCAACTAACATCTCCTATTTGGAAAAGTAATATTCTTTTAAGATTAACAGTACTTTACTGATCCATTCAGAGGATGTGGGTGCATCAGCTCTGCTGGTTTATAACTTATTCCACAATGTTCCTAAACTGTTAAGAAAACAGTCAACAATAGAGTGTGACCAATGTGTGGGAGTGGTGTTTGGGATTTAATACAGACAAGTATGAGGTTTTGTACTTTGGTAGGACCAACCAGGATAGCTCTTACACAGTGAACAGTAGGACACCGGGGAGTGTGGTCGAGCAAACCAATCCGGAAATGCAGGTCCGCAATTCATTAGAAGTGGCATCACAGGCTGACAATATCATAAAGAAAGCTTTTGGCACATTGACCTTCATAAATCAATGTACAGAAGACAGGATGTTATGTTCAAGTTGTATGACATTGGTGAGGCTTGATTTGGAGCATTGTGCGCAGTTTTGGTCATCTATCTACAGGAACAATGTAAGCAACATTGCAAGAGTGCAAAGAAAATTTACAAGAATGTTGCCGGGTCTGGAGGACCTGAGTTATAAAATTGAATAGGTTGGGACTGTATTCTTTAGAACGTAAAAGGCTGACAGGTGATTATATAGTGATATACAAAATTATTAGGGTAATAGGAATTTTCCACTGAGGTTGGTGGTACTACAACCAGAGATCATGGATTAAGGGTGAAAGCTGAAAATTTTAAGGGGAACATGAGGGGAGACTTCTTCACTCAGAGGGTTGTGAGAGTATGGAATGAGCTGCCAGCACAAGTGGTCTATACAAGCTCAATTTCAACATTTAAGAGAAGTTTGGGTAGGTACATGGACAGTAATGATATGAATGGCTAAGGTTCCAAGACAGGTCGTTGGGAATAGGGAGTTTAAATGATTTTTGGCATGGACTAGATGGGCTAAAGGGCCTGTTTCTGTGCTATGACTCTAATTCACACCATTGGTAGGTTGGAGTTACATATAATTAAGATTGATGGTGTTCATTTCCTGAAAGGTATTAATGAATCTTGGAAGATTTTTATTACGCCAATCTTTTACGCTTACAAGCTGTTGAAATAAATTCTAAATGTATCAAATTTCACAGTTACCATACTGTAATTTGAACGTAAGTAATTGCATATGTGCTGGTGTAGAAACTGAACAACAATGCAAAGATTCTCCTTGGATTGCTGCAAGGCAGCGATGACTAGAGGATTGTTTGTGGAATTTCAGGGTGCGTGACATCTTGCTTAACTAAGAGCATCACTCCTGAAATCTGTCAATTAACCAGAACTGTAATTCAAGATCAGAGTGTAGCTTACAGTGTCGGTGGCTATTGAGGTCACCATGACTATGGTCGTCTGTGTGATGCAGTTCTTCCCGGAACTTCCTGTACCACCTTGCAATTTGTTAATTGTTTCTGAACATGTGAGATTGTGAGATTTATAGATTTGTTCTTGAAGCTGGCCGTGCCATTATCAAGTTAGCATTTGACACTGACTAATGTCCCCATCCACCTAATTTGCATGCTTCCAGCAAGTGTGATCCAAAGTGCACTTACCACTGTAACTTTTGGAAAATTTGGGTCCACATAGCAGATGAACTACTTGTTTGTTAAGGGTACCAAAATGAAGCCTCTTTAGCAGATAGTATCTCTGGTGGTGAAATAATACTTTTTTCAAACTACTATTGTTTGTTTCTATAATTTCACGGCAATAGAAATAAATTTCACGGCAATAGAAATAAATTTCACAGAATAAAATTCTGACCAAGTATAGAACGAAGCAGATGCTAATTTTTAAAAATATATCTAAATAGTTTATTTATAAAAAATTAAAGAAAAAAGTATTCAAAGACTGCGTATGTTGTTAACTAATATAATCTTGTTACAGAGTACTACAGCTCAGAAAAGGCCTGGCCTACCTAGTCTGTACCGAATTATTAATCTGCCTAGACCCATCAACTTGCACATGGACAACCACCCTCCATACCCTTCTCATCCATGGAACTATCCAAATTTTTCTTAAATGTTGAAATTGAACCCGCATCCACCACATCTGTTGGCAGCTCCTTCCTCACTCACACCAACCTCTGAGCGAAGAAGCCCTCCCTTATGTTCCCCTTAAATATTTCACCTTTAACCAATGCCTTCTAGTTCTAGTCATGTCATATCTCCAGACAACTGTTGTGGTATGTACGATAGTACATACTGCTGGTCTTTATAAGTGTATCAAAGCGGGAAGAAATGAAGTAATCAGCTGGCGTCACACCTAATTGATTGAACATCTCCAGTATTCTTCAAATAGAGCACAGAAACACACACATACACACACACTCTCTCTCTCTCTCTCTCACACACACACACAATGTAGGCACTCACAAGGATGAAAGCTGCAAAGGGAGGGATACAAATATAAACAGTAATAATTGAGAAATTATGTCCTAGCATATCTATCAGCATTCTGAAGCACAAAGACAAATATATATTCTAATTTCAGAATGAATATCAAGTTCCAATGTAGTTACTGGCTCAAAATGATTAATGCTTGCAATGTTTTGTTGAATGTTAATCTTGATTCAATGTATTGTGTTTTGCTTTTGTAAATTGATTAATTGGATTTGGATAGTGTGGGTCATTACGAAACATTAAAACATTAGCAAGGTGGATATTTTTATTGAATATCTCATGATTAACTGAATGAAGCCACTTTGTCTAACACGGTTCTACATTACTCATTGAGCTGCACAATTGTTTAATGCTCAATTAAATTTTCAATCCTTCAGAGGAAATTTCTCTCCCTCCAGCACTGGAACTTAATATTCAGAAGGAAATTTATGTTACGTGAAACCAGAGCTTAAAGTAATATCACAGATCTGCAGCTCCTTTTGTCCTGCTGTATTACAGGCTTACTTGATGGATGCGGTAGAAAGCACCCTGACCTCTACTGTTGGCCATTTTGTATAAAGGTCACAAGCTCCTCAGGGAATGGGGTTGAGGTTCTGGTGAGAGGAAATTTATAAAGTTTTTAAGAGGAAAGTGAACAATAGGGGAGGGTAGCAAAATGAGAAATTGCAGCCAGTCTGTTAGGAAATGGCGGACACAAACCTCTCATTACTGTCAGAGCACAGGAAAACAGTACAAAAACTGAAGGCCCTTTGGCTGAATACAGGGAGCACTCTTGATACTTGATAGGTAAATTAGAGGTCTAACTGGCATTACAGAACTGTGGTTGCAAAGTGACCAAGGTCAGGAAGTAAATATTTCACGATATCTAACTTTTAGAAGAGACAAGCAAAATGGAGGGAAATAAGAGGCAGGGAATGAGATTGCTATAATAAAGAGAAAGGACTTCTGTTTGGAAAATCAATTAGTGAAATCAGTTTGGGTCAAGCTGAAACAGCAGGGGCAGTAAACATTGTTAGGTATTGTATGTATATAGCAGTTGTAAAGCAAAGTATATCATCATTCAGGAAATTAGAGGTGCATGTAGCAAATCTAATACAAAAATCACTAAGGACTTCAATCTTCATAGTCTATACTGTGGGTAAATCAAATTAGCAGTAATAATGTGGAAGATGAATTCACAAAGTGTACACAAATGATTTATTTTAGATCACTATATTGAGGATACACAGTATTTTAGAACTAGAGTGGCATGAGGAAGCTTATTGATAGATAGGATCTTTATTGATCCCAAAGGAAATTACAGTGTCGTGGCAGCATTACAAGTGCAGAGATATACAAATGTTAGAAGGGAAGTAAGAATGAATAAAAAATAAGTTACCTCAAGCAGTTGAACAAGAGAGGGTCATCATTTCCCCAGCTATAGGTTGACTCATTACAGAGCCTAATGGCCAAGGGTAAGAATGACCTCATATAGCGCTCTTTGGAGCAGTGGAATTGTCTTAGTTTATTACTAAGGTGGCATGCAGAGGGTGAGAAATATTGTCCAGAATTGCCAGGATTTTCAGGAAGGTCCTTTGTTCTACTACAGCCTCCAGTGTGTCCAGTTTGACTCTTACAACGGAGCCGGAATTTTGTATCAGTTTATTGAATCTGCTGGCATCAACCATGTTGATGCCATTGTCCCGGCACACCACTACATAGTACTGGTGACAGCAACTGATAAAACACGTGAAGGAGAGGCCTGCATACTCCAAATGACCTCAGTCTTCTCAGGAAGTAGAGGCGACTCTGGCCCTTCTTGTACACAGCCTCTGTGTTGGTGCTCCACTCAAGTCTGTCATCCAAGTGCACCCCCAGGTACTTGTAGGTCCTCACCATATCCACGTCCTCATCATCAATAGCAACAGGACACAGTACAGGCTTAGTCTTCCTAAAGTCCATTACCATCTCCTTTGTCTTACTGATGTTGAGCTGCAGATGATTCAGCTTGCACCATTTGTCAAAGTCCATCACCAGGGCCCTGTATTCATCCTCCTGACCTCCCTTTATACACCTGCCAATTTCTGCATGTGTCATGACTCAGTGTTGTATCTAAAGTCCAAGGTACAATATAAAGAGTAAACAGGAAGGGAGACAATACAGTCCCCTGTGGGGCCCGACTGCTGCTTATTGCCAAGTCTGACACACAGCTCTGAAGCTGCACAACCTGATGCACAACCAGGAGGGTTGAAGATTGGGACTTCTGTGGACAGTAACAATTGGAAGCTGGAGGCAGCATTTGAGAGGAGGAGGCAGTCTAGTCAGTCAACTGAGAAAAGTATATATTTAACCCCAATTGACTATCTGAGGAACGATCACGGAGCAACTAATAGTTAACATGGATATCAGTGAATGAATAAGAGTTTCAGTGATCTGAAAGTAACACATGGATTTGTGATCTTAAAATCATTACAAATCACTGAAACTATGTGAAAACATTGATAGTACGTGTAGAAGTGATAACATACAACTTTAATAAGATTGTCTTTTGTTGAGGCATCCTGGCTGGCTGTCTTGTTGTACATTTCAAACTCAAATTCCTATTACGGAAATGAGAGTAGGGAAAAGCAGATCTTATGGAACAGAGGCTTAAAATGGCCATAAGGGATATGGAAGCAGGACGGACAGAGGATTGTGTATGGGAACTTGCCTTTGAAATTGCATTAGAAATCAGAAGTTCATGAGAAATGGATTAAAGAGTCTGAGGAGAGGAAGAAGGAAAAGTATGCTGCAAACAATGAATAGAGAATGACAATAATAAAAGCGATAATAAGACCATTGAACATAGGAGCTGAATTAGGCCATTTGGCCCACTGAATCTGCTCCAGCATTCTATCATGGCCTTTTGGTATTCGATAGGTTAGATGAGAACCTCGTTATTCTTCTAACCTCCAGTGAATATAAGCCCAGAGCCATCAAATGCCCCTCATACGGTAATACTTTCATTCCCAGGATCTTTCTCATTAACCTCCTGTGGATCCAGTATATTTTTTCTTAGATAAGGGACCCAAAGGTGCTCAAAATACTCCAGGTTTGATCTGATCAATGCCTTATAAAGCAGCATCACATTCTTGCTCTTATGTTGTAGTTCTCTCAAAATGGATACTAACATTGCATTAGTCACTGACTCAACCTACGAGTTAACTTTTAGGGAATCCTGCGCAACGACTCCCAAGTCCCTGCACATCTTCGATATTTGAATTTTTCCCCATTTAGAAAATAGTCTACGCCTATTTTCCATCTACCATCGTGCATAATCATACACTTTCCCACAGTATATTCTATCTGCCACTTCTTTGCCCAGTCCCCAATCTGTCTAAGTCCTCTGTAGCCTGCCTACTTCCTCAAAACTACCTGCCCCTCCACGTATCATCCACAAACTTTGCAACAAGACTCTCAATTCTGTCAGTGACATAAATGTGAAAAGAAAGCAGTCCCAACACAGTCACCTATGGAACACCACTAGTCACTGGCAGCCAGCCAAAATTATTCCCAGTATTTGCCTCTTACCAATCAGTCACTGCTTTATCCATGCTAGTGTCTTTCCTGTAATACTATGGGCTCTTATCTTATTAAACAGCCTCATGTAAAACATATTGTCAAAGGTGTTCTGAAAAGCCAAGGAAACAACATCCACTGGCACTCCTCTTCCTATCCTGCCTGTACAATACCGCAAGTCTATTTCACTGGTCTATGGGTGAGACTGACAATGGGGGAGCTGCGTGGCCTCGGCCACTGAGAGGACTAGACCTTGTGCCGCAATATTTCCTGTTGCAGCCATCCAGGAGGGGAGACATCAGAGGCGGTGTGGTGTGTAAGTCCATGCTAGATTGGGGGCTGGGCTCTTCCTTTGGTGCTGCCTTCCAGTGTTCAGTTGGTGGAAGGTAAGCTGGATTGTGTGTGTGCATTCAGTTGTGGACTGCTGTGGGCCTGTTCTTGCTGACAACACCTATGGACAATCAATTTACAGGACTTAGTGATATATATTTTTTGTGTTACTGTATGTTTATTACTATCTTATATTACTATATATGCCTTGAGCTGTCCATGACTATTGGTCTTACACTTTGGTCCTGGAGTAACACTGTTTCATTTGGCTATATTCATGGGTATTCATGTATAGTTGAATGATAATTAAACTTAAACTTATTTCCTCAAAGAATTCCAACCGATTTGTCTGGCAAGATTTCCTCTGAAGGTAGAGCAGTGGATGTGGTGTATATGGATTTCAGTAAGGCATTGGGTAAGGTTCCCCATGCAAGGCTCCTTCAGAAAGTAAGGAGGCATGGGATCCAAGGAGACCCTGCTTTCTGGATCCAGATTTGGCTTGCCCACAGAAGGTAAAGGGTGGTCGTAGATGGTTCATATTCTGTATGGAGACCGGTGACCATTGGTGTTACTCAGGAATCTGTTCTGGGACCCTTCCTCTTTGTAATTTTTATAAATGACCTGGATGAAGAAGTAGAAATGAGGGTTGGGGGTGTTGTGGATAGTCTGGAGGGTTGTCAGAGGTTACAGTGGGACATCAATAGGATGCAGAACTGGGCTGAGAAGAGGTAGATGGACTTCAACCCAGATAAGCATGAAGGATTCATTTTGGTAGGTCCAATTTGAAGACAGAATATAATATAAATAGTAAAACACTTGGCAGTGTGGAGGATCTAAAAGATCTTAGGGTCTGTGTCGAAAGGACACTCAAAACTGCTGAGCAGGTTGATGGCATTGTTGAGAAGGAGTATGGTGTGTTGGCATTCATCAATCTTGGGATTGAGTTCAAGAGCTGTGAGGTAATATTACAGCTATAAAAGTCCTTGGTTAGACCAAGGAGTACTTTGGAGTACTGGTTCAGTTCTGGTTACCTCACTACAGGAAGGACGTAGATACTATAGAGAGAGTGCAGAGATTTACAAGGATGTTGCCTGGATTGGAGGGCGTACCTTATGAGAATAGGTTGAGTGAACTTGGCCTTTTCACCTTGGAGCGACAGAGGATGAGAAGTGACCTGATAGAGGTGTATAAGATGATGAGAGACATTGATTGTGTGGATAGTCAGAGGCTTTTTTTCCCAGGGCTGAAATGGCTAACACAAGGGACACAGTTTTAAGGTGCTTAGAAATAGATACTGAGGGGATGTTAGGGTTAAGTTTTTCACACAGAGGTTGGAGAGTGCGTGGAATGCACTGCCGGTGGTGATGGTGGAAGCGGATACAATAGGGTCTATAAAGGGCCTCTTAGATAGGTAAATGGACCTTAAAAAAATAGAGAACTAAGCACTAGAAAAATTCTAAGCAGTCTCTGGAGCAGGTTATATGGTCGGCACAACATTATGCTATAAATTTCTATGTTCTATGTTCCGCGAAACCATGCTGACTTTAGACTACTTTATGATGTGCCTCCAAGTACCCTGAAACATCATCTCTAATCCTTAAGACTCCAGCATCTTACCAACCACTGAAGTCAGGGTAACTGACCAATAATTTCTTTTCTTCTGTCTCCTTTCCTTCTTAAAGAGTGGAATGACATTTTGCAATTTTCCAGTCCTTTGGAACCATTCCAGAATCTATGGATTCTTGAAAGATCATTACTAACAACATCTTCAGCTCCCTCTTTCAGAACCCTGGGTCCTAGTCCATCCGGTCCAGGTGACTTCTCAAGCAGCTTCTCCTTAGTAATAGCATCTACACTCACTTCTGCCCCCAACACTCTTGAATTTTTGACATTACTGCTTGTGTCTTCAACAGTAAAGACTGATGCAAAATTCTTATTAAGTTTGTCTGCCATTTGTTTGCCCCTCATTACTACCTCTCCAGCATCATTTTCCAGTGGTGTGTTATCCATTCTTGTCTCTCTTTTGCTCTTTATATAGCTGAAAGGAACATTTAGTATCCTTTTATATTATTAGCTAGCTTACCTTTGTCTTTTCTCTCCTGATGTTTTTGTTTAGTTGCATTCTGTTCGTTTTTAAAAGTTTGCAAACGTGTTACTTTCCACTAATTGTTGCATTATGTGCCCACTCTTTTGCTGTTATGCTGTCTTTGACTTCCCGTGTCAGTCATGGTTGCCTTATCCTCCCTTTAGAATACTTATTCATCTTTATCCTGCGCCTTTCAAATTGCCCCCAGAAATTCCAGCCATTGTTGTTCTGCCATCATCCTTACTACTATCCCCTTCCAATCAACTTTGGCCATCTGCTCTGTCATGCATCTGCAATTCCTTTTATTCCGCTGTCATACTCTTACATCTGACTCTATCTTCTCCCTCTCAAATTGCAGAGTGAATTCTAACATATTATGATCACTGCCTTTTCCCTACTGGGCTCAACCACAAGCTGTTCTGAAAAGCCTTCTTGTAAGCACTGTATAAATTCCCTGTGGAGTTCTATAAAGGCCAAATCATTGGGCATGGTTAAGGCTGAGAAGGCAGGAGAATGGGGTAAAAAAATCTTCTGTGATTGAATGATGGATCGGATTCGATGGGTCGATGGGCCTAATTCTGTTCCAGTATCTTTTTCTGAAGTGAACAGAGACAAAAAAGGATTAAACTGCTCATTGTGGGTTGATAGCAATAGGAGAGAGTAAGATGGAAAATCAAAGACGAACATAAAAGCTGACTTGAAGGTTTAAAAGATGCAAAAATATTAGTATATAGTGAAATCAAGCATTGAGAGGAGAAATGATGACAAGCAGTTTGCAGGCGAAGCCCTGATACTAATGGCTTAGAACCCTAATTTCTCAGTTTCTCCTCTGGGGAATGGGGTTAGAAATAAATCCTGAGCTTATGAACAGCATTGGACCTATTATTATAATAGAAGATTTAATCTGAAAATGAGGGCGTAAAAGGGAAACAGTTTATGTGGAAGTTACTGAATCTTTAACTGATAGTCTTTGTCTGTTTCAGTGTATATCTTTAGAAGCTGCATGCAGGTTTGTGTTTGCCCTTGACCACTACTCTTTGTTGTTAGATGTGTCTACTTCTCTATATGTACATTTCTTTTTTTAAAACTAGTTCCTGCTTTTTCTTTCTAATTTCATTTAAGTGTAACACACACAATGCTGGAAGAACTCAGCAGGTCAGGCAGCATCTATGGAAAGGAATAAACAGTCAATATTTCAGGCTGAGACCCTAATGGAGGTGCCTGACCCGCTGCATTGCTCCAGCATTTTGTGTGAAGCTCTGGATTGTCGGCATCAGCAGAAACTCTTATATTTTTCACTTTAGTACTGCCTGTTCTGTGAGCTCATGATCTCAAAATTTCTTTAACATTTTCCAAACACTTAGCCTACCAATTTATCACCCAAATTAATTCTTCTAAGTTGCATGAAGAGGTGTTGCTTTTAAGATTTTTTTAATGTTTGTATCCAGTCATGGAAAGAATTCTACAGAGGATAGCGAAGACAGTGAAGTGTCTGAATATAAATTAATTAGAGTTAATGTGCTTAAATTTGGTTACAGTAACTTTTGTTCCTTTCAGTTGGTTGTAGAACACAGAACAGTGCAGCACAGGAACCTGCAGGTTGGCCCATAATGTTGTGCCAAAGCAGCTAAAAAACAAATAAAAAACACCCAAACACTTATCCCTCCTACCTACACAATGTCCAATAGAACACAAGACCATAAGATATAGGAGCAGAATTAGGCCATTTCATCATGGCTGATCCAGTTTTCCTCTCAGCCCCAATCTCCAGTCTTTGCCCTGTATTCCTTCATGCTTTGACCAATCAAGAATCTTTCAACCTCTGCCTTAAATATACCTAAAGATCTGGCCTCCACAGCTGCCTGTGGTAACAAATTGAAGAACATAGAACAGTACAGCACAGGAACAAGCCATTCGGCATGGAAGTAGCATTAATTCATTTAATTAATATGCTGTAGGACTAAGAGTTTATTTTGAGGACCAACTCCATCCATACCCACACATTGCAGTTTTACCAATTGCAAAAGAACAATAATCTTCATTGAAGGGAAAAATGTATTAAATGATGTGACAGATTCAAAAATAGAAAGGAAAAGATTCTGCTACTATTCGAACAAAATAGCTAAAGAATTGATTTTATATTTTAAGGTAAGTCACTGCAAAAGGTTTCCACTCTTCCATATCTTTTTGTCATCCATCTATTGATTCAGATTCATTTATTTACCACATGTACAGTACCGTGTAAAACTCAGCATGGTGTGGAGAGTGAGTTTGTAAATCTGGTGGCAGCAAAGGGGGCTGGGAGTCATAGGGGTGGAGCACCACAGACCAGTGGCACAGAAGGAGCGCCAGAGGCCGGGTGCAGACACACCCAGCTCTGAGACATGTGAGAAGGTGACTTGATTCCAAACAGTTGGTTTATTGATCATTACAGAATGTCTCTTTGGTGCTTCCTACTCCCTCCCCTCTCCTTCCCTTTTTCCCAAACATGATTCCCTTCTCCCTGCCCCTTCCCACTTTCAGTCCACAGTAGAGACCCAAATCAAAATCAGGTTTATCATCACTTACATATGTCATGTAATTAGTTTTTTTTTTATTGTGACAGCAGTATAGTGCAATACATAAAATTACCACAGTACTGTGTAAAAGCCTAAGGTTCCCTAGCTACATATATCAAATCCCCTTTAAAACTCTTTCCTCTCACCTTAAACCAACACTGTCTTGTTTCTGAGACCTCATCCGATGGGAAAAAAGGTTCTGACTATTCATCTCTCTATGCTTCCTATAATTGTATATGCCTCAATCAGGCACCCATCGGCTATTGGAAACCAAGTTCAGCTTATTCAGCTCTCTCCGAAACTGAAGTACCTCAAATAAAGCAACTTCCTGGTAGATCTCCTTTGCAATTGCTCCAAGGCAATCACATGATTCCTATAATGCACACAAGATTCCAAGTACTACCTAATCATAGTTTTGTAAATTTGCAACGTAACATCCCAACTTCTATATCTATGCCCAGACCTCTGAAGGAAATCATGGCAGATGCATTCGTCACTGCCCTTTCTGTTTATCACTTTCAGTGAACTGTAACAACATTCTTTAGCACTTTACCTTTTGAAGATTATGCTCTGTTCCTATTTCCCAAAAGGCATCACTTTTTGATTGGCAGAATTAAGTTTCAACTGTCCAACTTTCATCTGATCAATATCCGGCTGTAGCCTTTGACAACTCTCGTTGTACATATTACCAGTCTTCCTGTTATCTGCAAACTTAATCCTATCTCATATATTCTCATTCAAGTGATTAAGATATACAAGGGTTCCAGTGCTGATCCCACTCATCACAGACTTCTAATCATTAAAGTTTCCTTCCACTGTTACCCTCTGCGTCCTATCAACAGTGCAGTTTTATATGTAATTAACCAGCTCATATTGGATCTCATGTGCCTCCAAGACCAGAGGCCTTATCAAATGTCTCCCTAAAGTTCATGCAGAGACTATTTACTGTGCTGCCTTAATCAACCTTCTTAGTTCATTCATTCATTAATTGCTGTGTCATATGGCATAAACGATTATGGTCTTTCCATGACCAGGATTGTTCTTGGCAAACTTTTCGACAGAATTGACTTCTCCGCAGTGTCGCTACAAGACAGATGACCCCAGCCATTATCAGTACACTTCAGAGTTTGTCTGCCTGGCATCAGTGGTTGCATAACCCGGACTAGTGATCTGTACCAGCTGCTCATACAACCATCCACACAGCCTGCTTCTGTGGCTTCATGTGACCATGATCACAGTGGTGGTGGGGGGGGGGGGGAGAGGTTAAGCAGATACCACACCTTGCCCAAGTAGCGAAGGAGCACCTTACACCTCCTTTGGTAGAGATGCACCTCCACCCCACCATCCACTTCTTAATTACCTCTTCCAAGCACTCGAGGCCTAATGTTCAGGGTCCAGGTCATCAGAGAGTCTGGTGTCCGCGGCCGAGTGTTTGGGATCATCATTTGTCAATCATCTGTAAATCCTGGGGTCACAACCGAAGGTTAAAGCCTGAAGTCAAGGCCTGAAGGCCGGAGTGAGTCCAATGGGGAAGCTGAACCCCAATCTTTGTGAATCTGCAAGTCCACTGGGGCAGAATTTGGAGATGGGCTGTCCTGGGGTAAGAGGATTGGGAGGTGCAAAGAGGAACGGGGCTTGTTTATCTCTAGTTGTTTTGTTCGGTGTTGTTCTACCAAGCATTGTGGGCATGCTGTGTTGGTGCAGGAATGTGTGGCAACATTTGCTGGCTCCCCTTGCACCCCATTACGCTGTGTTGGTTGTTAATGCCAATGACACATTTCACTCTCTATTTTGACCCGATGTACATGTAAGAAAATTAATGAATCTGAGTGATCAGCTGCAAATTAAGTTTAAGCCAAGAAAGATGCAACTTCCCCTGAGACGTCCATAACTTTAATTTGGAACATTTATGAGAACCACTATCTGAGACAGGAACGGTTGCTCATCGTACATAGGGTCAACTGAAACTAGAAGGATGGTTGGCCTGTATACGTAACAGATACAAGTTTCCCCAACTATCCAAAGGTAGAGTGTTCCTATGAAACCTCTCGTAAGCCAAAATGGCACAAAGAGTGAAGAAGCAACTACCATTAATTTATATGGGAAAAATTCTTGAGCGTTCCCAGATCCAAATAACCTACCAAATCATATCAAATAGCAAATAAAATCTAAAATAACACTAACATATAGTAAAAGCAGGAATGATATGATAAATACACAGTCTATATAAAGTAGAAATAATGTATGTACAGTGTAGTTTCACTTATCAGAATCGGGAAGATTTAGCCAAAACTGATTTGTAGAAAATAATCGGCATGTACACGCATGCACACACAACTGCCCGCGCAAGGCTTCACGGTCATGGTACTCTTTCTTGGGGTAAAAATAAATTTAAAGCAGGCGCTTTTTTTCATAAAAGTGAAAACCCTCTTCGGATTTCTTTCGGTTAGTGAAAACAGGTACTAATGTAGGGCTTTCATAAAAGAGAAGCGGCGTAAAGCGAACTTTCGTAAAGCGGGGGACACCTGTACTGGGATATTCCGTGATAGATTGCCAATGAGGCTGCAAACCACAGCAATATTTCCACTAAAGAACAAATCCCAGACATGCACATTTACTTAACCACCACGTGGTTCCCAAGAGACAGACAAAACTGATTTAATCATCAGGGCATTAACAAATAGTCCATTTAGAAAATGATTTTAAGATAATCAAGTTAGATTTAAATGTTAGCAAATGTGTATCATTGAATTCAGTCAGAATTGTGAGTAAAAGTGGAGATGCACTTTAGATGGGCACAGGTGCTAGGAACTGAATGGATGTGGCGAGTATTCGTTCAGTATGTGGGAACACAAGGAGCTGAAAAGAAATCTGCTAAAGGAGATATTATCTGGATTTTATATTGCTGGGAGAGACACAATTCAAGAACTACAGTCGAACCTCCACACTGTCAAGGATAAAGCAGAGCTATTCGAACAGAAAGAGGGAGTAATGCTTAATGTCATTAAATGGAAGGGAGATACTGTAATGAATGTACCTAAAGCTACTGTTTATGCTATTTATTGGAGTTTTACTGTAGGCCTTGAGCAGACAGATAGTTACTTTAATTAAGGAGAGAACAAATGAATCCTACCCTTGCTGAGTAATAGCAAGGTGGTTAGCAGACTGTAACAAAACCAGGGTAGCCATCCCCAATAAAGCAGAATCGAATTACAATGGAAGTAATGATGTAACAAAATAGGTTCTTCAACTATACCCCAAGAAAATATGAGCTGTCTTTAAGGTAAAAACCAACCTCAAGGGTTACTGTATAGGGATATCTGCACTGAATATGAAGCTTCCCATTCCCTCCTCATCCAAACCACTGACTGCTGCCCTAACAGTGGGAAAGGAATACCTTCATTGGGCCAGCTGGTGGTGTAATGGCATCAGCACTGGACTTCAATGCAGGTGATCCTGAGTTCAAACCCAGCTGGATCCCAACCTGGGCAGCAGCAGTATCTGCGCGGAAGAAAGGCCTGGCCATCTACTTCAGTATCCAGCCATCAAAACCCTAGGGACCCTATGGTCACGAAGCGTCGGACTTGACTTAGCAACTGAACAATGACATACCTTCATTTCTATCCCAATGGGATTATGAACCAGAAACCAGTGTATTATCATGAAATGTGATGTTTTGTGGCAGCAGTACAGAGTAAATGCATAAAAATCACAGTAAGTTACAATAAGTAGTATATTAATCAATAAATAGTGCAAAACGAGAGTAAAATAGTCAGGTAGCGTTCATGGACCATTCAGAAACCTGCTGGTGGAGGGGAAGAAGGTGTTCCTAACATGTTGAGTGTTTGCCTCAGTACCTCCTCGATGGGAAGAGGGTGTTTTCTGAGTGGTCAGTGTCCTTGATGAGGGGTACCAGCTTGTTGAGGGTCACCTTTTGAAGAGATCTCCAGTAGTATAAAGGCTACTGCCCATGATGGAACAGGTTGAGTCGATATCCCTTTGCAGCCTCTTATGATCCATACCAGGCTGTGATGCAACCAATGGAATTTTCTCCACGGTACATCTGCAGTCTTTGGTGACACACTAAATCTCCTCAAACTCCTAGTAAGTGTAGCAGTTGGTGTCCCTGTTTCGTAATCGCATCAATATATTGGGCCCAGGAAAGATCTTGACACCTGGGAGTTTGAAGCTGCTCTCTCATTCCACTGCTGACCCCTCGATGAATCAGAATCAGGTTTATTATCAGCGGCATGTGACGTGAAATTTGTTCACTTAGTAGCAGCAGTTCAATGCAATACACAACATACATTATAAGTAAATAAGTATACTTATACTTATAGAATACTTTATACAGTATACATATATTGAATAGTTTAAAATCATGCAAAAAAACAGAAATACTATGTATTAAAAAACAGTGAGTTAGTGTCCAAGGGTTCAATGCCCATTAAGGGATCAGATGACAGAGGGGAAGAAGCTGTTCCTGAATCTCTGAGTGTGTGCCTTCAGGCTTTTGTACCTCCTACCTGATGGTAACAGGGAAAAAAGGCATGCCCTGGGTGCTGGAGGCCCTGAATACTGGACGCTGCCTTTCTGAGACATTGCTCCTTGAAGATGCCCTGTATACTTTGTAGGCTAGTAACCAAGATGGAACTGACAAAGTTTACAACCTTCTGCAGCTTCTTTCAGTCCTGTGCAGTAGCCACCTCACCCCCATACCAGATAGTGACATAGCCTGTCAGAATACTCTCCATGGTTGTGGTGAACTACATATACCTGTCTGGACACGCCCCCTGCTGACTGCTCCTGTGGCTCCTCCCACAGACCCCTGTATAAAGGCGATCAAGGCCTGAGCCCGGCCTCTCAGTCTCCAGGATGTAGTATGGTGGTCACTCACTGTTTGTTCCTTCTTCCAGTCAATAAAATTGATGCACCATCAATAACTCACTCTGAGACGTAAAGGCGAGATATCGGCTTTTATTGACTGGACGAAGGAACAAGCAGAGAGTGACCACCATACTACATATAGCTCTTCACTCTGTTCGGATATCCCTGCTATATACACAGTGATAGAGGGTCCTCCTTTATGAGTGATGAGCTGCGCCAGTACCTGCTGGCTAGGAGCATTGCTACTAGTAGGACCGTGAGCTATAATCCCCGGGGAAATGGACAGGTGGAGAGGGAGAATGCCACAGTGTGGAAGGCCACACTTTTAGCCCTTAAGTCAAAAGGGTTGCCAGTCTCTTGATGGCAGGCTCCCTGAGGCACTCCACTCTATCCGCTCTCTGTTATGCACGTCCACCAATGCCACCCCTCACGAACGCCTATTCTCTTTTCCCAGGAAGTCTGTCACTGGGACCACCCTACCAGTTTGGTTGACGTCCCCGGGGCCAGTGCTGCTCCGGAGACATGTGAGGAGTACTAAATACTCCCCGCTAGTCGAGAAGGTTCACCTTCTACATGCAAACCCCCAGTATGCCTATGTGGTCTTACCTGATGGGCGGGAGGACATGGTCTCTGTCCGCGACTTGGCGCCTGAAGGTGCAGCAGACCACTACCCTGAACACTCTCCGGTAACTATGAACCCTGTACCCGAGGTGACACCGCGCACACCAGGCCCTACACAGACTCCTCATGACACTCATATACCGGGCGTTTCGTACGCATATATACCAGGCACCTCGCACATGCGTGAGGGATCATTGATGCCTAGTGGGCTGACACCTCCAGTTAGGCTGGAACCAGCACAACCTCCGTCTCCCGTGCAATCACCACCACCGGCACCTGTGCAATCACCACCACCGGCACCTGTGCAATCACCACCACCGGCACCTGTGCAATCACCACCACCGGCATCTGTGCAATCACAGTCGGTGCTACGTAGATCGCAGCGACAGATTCGACCACCTGATAGACTTAACCTGTAAGCCACATGGGGACTCTTTTTAAAACAAAGGGGGGGGTGAATGTGGTGAACTACATATACCTGTCTGGTCCCGCCCCCTGCTGACTGCTCCTGTGGCTCCTCCCAGAAACCCTGGTATAAAGGCGATCTAGGCCTGAGCCCGGCCTCTCAGTCTCCAGGATGTAGTATGGTGGTCACTCACTGTTTGTTCCTTCTTCCAGTCAATAAAAGCCGATATCTCGCCTTCACGCCTCAGAGTGAGTTATTGATGGTGCATCAATGGTACACCTATTGAAGTTTTTGAGTCTATTTGTTGACATTCCAAATCTCTTCAAACTCCTAATGAAGTATAGCCGCTGTCTTGCCTTTTTTATAACTGCATCAATATGTTGGGACCAGGTTAGATCCTGAGAGATCTTGACATTCAGGAACTTGAAACTGCTCACTCTCTCCACTTCTGATTCCTCTCTGAGGATTGATATGCGTTCCTTCGTCTTACCCTTCCAGAAGTCCATAATCAGCTTTTTCGTCTTACTGACGTTGAGTACCAGGTTGTTGCTGTGGCACCAGTCCACTAGTTGGCATAACTGACTCCTGTACGCCCTGTCGTCACCACCTAAGTTTCTACCAACAATGGTTGCATCATCAGCAAAAGTATAGATGGTATTTGAGCTATGCCTAGCCACACAGTCAAGGGTATATAGAGAACAGAACAGTGGGCTAAGCACACACTCCTGAGGTGCACCAGTGTTGATCGTCTGCAAGGAGGAGATATTATCACCAACCCACACAGATTGTGGTCTTCCGGTTAAGAAGTCGAGGATCCAATTGCAGAGGGAGGTACAGAGGCCCAGGTCCTGTAACTTCTCAATCAGAATTGTGGGAATGATGGTATTAAATACTGAACTATAGTGGATGAACAGCATCATTACATAGATGTTTGTGTTGTCCAGGTGGTCTAAAGCCGTGTGGAGAACCATTGAGATTGTCTCTGCCGTTGATCTACTGTGGCGATAGGCAAATCGCAATGGGTCCAGGTCCTTGCTGAGGCAGGAGTTCAGTCCAGTCATGACCAACCTCTCAAACTATTTCATCACTATAGATGTGAGTACCACTTGGCGATAGTTATTAATGCAGCTCACATTATTCTTCTTAGGCACTGGTATAATTGTTGCCTTTTTGAAACAAGTGGGAACTTCCACCCATAGCAGTGAGAGGTTAATTGATAACAATTGTGAGTTCTCCTGATTTCCCCTTCCTGAAGCTCACAATTAATTCCTTGGTCTTACTGATGTCGAGTACAAGGTTGTTGTTGCAACACTGCTCAACCAACCGAGGTACAGGAGACTGAAGAACCACACTCAACCTTTTAGGTCTCCTTCGAACAGACTTCTGAACAGTCCATGAATCCATGAACCTCACTATTTCTCTTTTGCACTATTTGTATATTTATGTTTTGCACTGTACTTCTGCCACAAAACAACCAATTTCACAACATAAGTTAGTGATAATAAATCTGATTATGATTATCCTGATGCTGTTTTGCAGCAGCTATACAGTGCAGGATATAAAAAGAGTTATGTCACAATTTTAAAAATGAATTAATTAATAATGCAAAAGAGGAACAAACCATTCAGAAATCTGATGGCAGAGGGGTGGAAGTTGTTGTTAAAATGTTGAGGCTCCTGTACCTCCTCCCTGAAAGTAGAAGTGTCCTCATCATATCTGCTAGTTGGGCACAACCAAAGTCTTGATGGTGCTAAATTTGAGTTTTACTGTACTCTGTTTCTACTAATACTCAATAATGAAACAAGGGGTATCACTATAATGATAACATTTCCTGCCTTAGGGTATTAAAATGAGCATACGAGGAACCCTCACATCACTTGCTATACTTGCCCACAAAACCACAGATTTGAGGGTGATTATTATCATGCAAGAATCTGCTGAAGCCATTCCCCTCTCTGTTTAAGACTTAAATTCTCTAGAGGTGTAGGAACTCTTGAACTTATAACTCTGATGAAAAATGATTACTGTTTGTGATCAGCAAAGGTACTCTACTGTAACCTTTAATTATTGATTGATCTAATTGAAGCCGAGAGAGTCTGTGTGCATAGAGCAGGGGTTCCCATCCATTCTTGTGACACGGATCCCTACCCATAACTGAACCCCTGTCCTTGAGACCATGCTTGAAATGTTTCAAAATATTATCAAAAGGATTTGAGGAGGAACTGTAAATTAACCTCCTGGATAGAAGTAGTTAAGTGGAGAAATAAAACCTTCAAAGTACAGAGAAGTTCAGGCATGAAAGCCTAACAAGCAAGAGCCTTGTATTGTGTAACGCTAAGAATTAGTTCACAGCCTCTGAAGGACAGTACAGAGTGATAAACTGAGGCCTCATAGATTTATCAAAGACAAAACCTTTCACAGGAGCTAACAGGACAGGTTTATGTGACAGCATAACAACAAAGGCATGAATTAGGTTAGATGAGTTAGTCTATTGTGTGTATGTCAGGACACAATATTACAAGATAGATGATAACAGATGCACCTCAAGGATGCATCCTTAGCTACTGCTCTACTTTCTTTACAATCAACGACTGTGTGGCAAACCACAGCTCAAATGCCATCTATAAATTAGCCAGTGACACACTGTTGTCTTCAGAATATCAGACGGTGATGATGAAGTCAGAGGAGTGAGATAGGTTGGCTGGTTGGTCTTGCTGACATTAAGTGTGAGGTTGTTCTGCTGACCTCCCCTTCCTGAAGACCAAAATCAACTCTTTGGTCAAGCGGACACTGGGAGTGAAGTTGTCACAACAGCCTCACACTCAATGTCAGCAAGACCAAAGCATTGATTGTGGACTTCAGGAAGGGGAACACACCCAAACTGCTGGAGGAACTCAGTAGGCCAGGCAGAATCGATGGAAAAGGGTTTTGGGCTGAGACCATTCATCAGGATGGGGGAAAAAATGATGAGGAGTCAGAGTTGTAAGGTGGAGGGAGGGGAGGAAGAAACACAAGGTGATAGGTGAAACTGAGGTTGGGTGTTCATAGACTTCAGTTCAGCATTCGACACAATCATCCCTCAGAAACTGATTGGAAAGCTGAGCCTACTGGGCCTGAACACCTCCCTCTGCAACTGGATCCAAGACTTCCTGACTGGGAGACCTCAATCAGTCCGGATCAGTAGCAGCATCTCCAACACCATCACACTGAGCATGGGGGCTCCCCAGGGCTGCGTGCTCAGACCACTGCTGTTCACTCTGCTGACCCACGTCTATGCTGCAACACAGCTCGAACCACATCATCAAGTTCGCAAATGACACGACCATGGTGGGTCTCATCAGCAAGAACGACGAGTCAGCTTACAGAGAGGAGATGCAGCAGCTAACGGACTGGTGCAGAGCCAACAACCTGTCTCTTAATGTGAACAAAACAAAAGAGATGGTTGTTGACTTCAGGAGGGCATGGAGCCACTACTTCCTGCTGAACATCGACGGCTCCTCGGTAGAGATCATTAAGAGCACCAAATTTCTTGGTGTTAACCTAACGGAGAATCTCACCTGGTCGCTCAACACCAGCTCCATAGCAAAGAAAGCCCAGCAGTGCCTCTACTTTCTGTGAAGGCTGAGGAAAGTCCATCTCCCACCCCGCATCCTCATCACATTCTACAGAGGTTGTAGAGAGGGTATCCTGAGCAGCTGCACCACTGCCTAGTTCGGAACTTGTACCATCTCGGATCGCAAGACCCTGCAGCGGATAGTGAGGTCAACTGAGAAGATCATTGGGCTCTCTCTTCCTGCCATTACAGACATTTAAACTACATGCTGCATCCGCAAAGCAAACAGCATTATGAAGGACCCCACACACCCCTCACACAAACTCTTCTCCCTCCTGCCGTCTGGGAAAAGGCACCGAAGCATTCGGGCTCTCACGACCAGACTATGTAACAGTTTCTTCCCCCAAGCTATCAGACTCCTTAATACCCAGACCCTGGACTGACACCTTACTGCCCTATTGTCTTGTTTATTATTTATTGTAATGCCTGCACTGTTTAGCGCACCTTATGCAGTCCTGAGTAGGTCTGTAGTCTAGTGTAGTTTTCTCTGTGTTGTTTTTTATGTAGTTCAATCTAGTTTTTGTACTGTGTCATGTAACACCATGGTCCTGAAAAAACGTTGTCTCATTTTTACTATGTACCAGCAGTTATGGTTGAAATGACAATAAAAGTGACTTGACTTGTGTGAAGTAGAGAGCTGAGAAGTTGATTGGTGAAAGAGATACAGAGCTGGAGAAGGGGGAGTCTGATAACAGAGGACAGAAGTCCATGGAAGAGGGAAAAGGGGGAAGAACACCAGAGGGAGGTGACGGGTACGTAAGGGAATAAGGTGAGAGAGGGAAAAAGGAATGGTGAAGGGGGCAGGGCACCAGCAGCAGTTCAGCTTGGAGGCTACCTAGACGGAATATAAGGTGTTGCTCCTCCAAGCTGAGCGTGGCATCATTGCGACAGTAGAAAAGGCCGTGGACTGACATGTTGGAATGGGAACATGAAGTGGAATTAAAAAGGGTGGCGGCACTTCCCATATTTCTTTCACCTCTCCCCTCACCCCTACCTTCTTACTCTGACTCCTCAACTTTTCTTTTCTCCAGTCCTGATGAAGGGCCTTGGCCCAAAACGTCAACTGTACTCTTTTCTATAGATGCTGCCTGGTCTGCTGAGTTCCTCCAGTATTTTATATGTGTTGCCTGGATTTCCAGCCTCTATAGATTTTCTTTTGCTCGTTCAGGAGGGGAAGTCAGGAGTACACACACCAGTGGAAAGGGTGAGCTCCTTCAAGTTCTTGTGCATCAGCATCTCAGATGATCTCTCCTGGGCCCAACACATTGATGTAATCACAAAGAAGGAATTTGAGCAGCTCCACTTTGTTGGGACTCTGAGAAGATTTGGTATGTCATGAAAGCCTCTTACAAAATTCTGTAGATGTATGATGGAGAGGCCCGGATCATTGGTTAGAATGTTGTTTGTGGACTTCTCCAGTGCATTTAACACCGTGCAACCCCATCTCATGGGACACAAACTCCAGCAAATGAATGTAATCCCCCACCTCATACTCCTCATCCTCTCCTTCCTTACAGACAGACATCAAAACATGAGATATAATGGCAATATGAGCACCAACAGGTAAATATCAACTGGAGCACCATAGGGCCTGGTTATCTCACCAATCTTGTTCACACTGTACACAAGACTGCTGCAGAGGCTCACACCCAGGCATGCAGTACATCAAGCACTCAGACGGCACAGTAATCATTGGCACTACCAACTCTGATTTTGAATGTATAGAATGCATAGCACCTTTGACAGTAAAAACAAACAGCTCTATTTTATGATTTTGTATTTGAAATCACATGCATTAATTCTGTCTTTATTATCTCTTGTGAGCATTTTATATTGTGTTTAACTATATGCAGTCTGGTGTTGTGTATCTTAAGCACTGTGATGTTGTTCTTAACATTGCACAAATGAAATTCCTCAGGTAAATAAAGTGAATTGAATTGAATGGAGAATATACTGGTTGGTTGCATCACTGCCTGGTATGGAGGCTCCAGTGCACAGGATCACAAGAGACAGTGGTTATAGATTCAGCCAGCTCCATCGCAGGCATTATTGAGTTCTATTCAAGGGCTGGTGCACCCATTATTAATAACTCTCACCCTCTGGGACATGCCGTCTTCTCATTGCTACCATCAAAGAGGAGGTACAGAGCTGGAAGGCCGATACTCAACAATTTAGCATCAGCTTGAAGGCGCTGTTTCTTTTAGCAGAGAATAGAATAAAAGGGAGACATAGATTAAAAGCAATTGAAAAGCCGGGAGGGATAAAATCATATGTTTATTAACAGGGTATAGAACTAATCTGAGTCTCAGTCTCTCAAGGGTCATCTGTTTTCCCGGTACCCAAGAAGGGCCAACCGAAAGTCTTGAGTGACTACCGTCCATTGGCCCTGACCTCACACATCATGAAGACCCCAGAGGGGCTGGTCCTGGCTCACCTCTGACCGCTGGTCACATCAGCCCTTGATCCCCTGCAGTTTGCCTACCAGGAGCACACTGGAGTCGATGATACTGTCATCTCACTGCTGGACAGAATCTGCTCCCATTTGGATAAGCAGGGCAGCATTGTGAGGATCTTTTTTTGATTTCTCAAGTGCCTTCAATACCATACAGCCCTCATTGCTGGGGGGAGAAGCTCCGTTCAATACACTTCCATTGGCACTTTCATTGTATTCTGGATAATGGCTGGCAGACCGTATTTTGTGAGTCTTCAAACCTGTGTGTCAGACATGGCTATAAGCAGCAGTCGGGCCCCTCAGGGGACTGTACTGGGTCCCTTCCTGTTTACCCTGTATAGTGTACCTTGGGCTTTAGATACAAAACTGAGTCACGTCATCTGCAGAAATTCTCTGATGACTCAGCAGTAGTTGGGTGTATAAAGGGAGGACAGGAGAATGAATACAGGGCCCTGTTAAAGGACTTTGCTAAATGGTGCAAGCTGAATCTAAGACTAAGCCTGCACTGCTCCCTGTTGCTATTGTTAGTGAGGACATGAATGTGGTGAGGACCTACAAGTACCTGGAGCAGCATTTGAATGACAGAGTTGAATGGAGCAGCAACACAGTGGCTGTGTACAAGAAGGGCCAGAGTCACCTCTACTCCCTGAGGACTTTGGAGTGTGCAGGCCTTTCCTTCACGTGTTCTACCAGTCTGTTGTCACCAACATAATCGTCTATGTGGTGGTGTGCTGGTGCAATGCCAACAGGCTCAATAAACTGATTAGAAAGGTTGGCTCTGATATAGGAGGCTTTGGTAGAACAAAGGACCCTACAGAAAACCCTGGCAATCCCGGACAACGTTTCTCACCCTCTACCTGTCACCCTGGCTGAATGAAGAAGCAGTTATAGTAATAGACTAAGACAACTGTGCTGCTCCAAAAAGCACCGTATGAGGTTATTCTTACCCTTGGCCATTAGGGTCTATACAGAGTCAACCTATAGTCAGGGAAGTGATGACACCCCCCCCCCCCCCGTTAGACTGTTTGAGGTAATTTATTTTTTATTCTTTCTTACTGCTCTTCTAATATTTATATATTTGTATATCTGTTCACTTGTCATGTCACTGTGACACTGTAATTTCCTTTGGGATCAATAAAATATCTTTCTAACTGTCTAGAAGGGTGATGGAGTCAGGTCGCAATTAAAAATTACAAGGCAAGGAAATGAGAGCTGGGAAGTGAAATTATTCTAATTATTAATGCAAGGGATTGTGCAGATGCTGGAAATCTAGAGCAGCACACACAAAATGCTGGAAGAGCTCAGCAAGTCAAACAGCACCTATAGCGGAAAATAAGCAGTCAACATTTTGGGCCGAGGCCCTTCATCAGGACTGGAAAGGCAGGGCGCAGAAGCCAGAATAAGGTTGGGGGAGAGGACGCTGGCAAGTGGCAGGTGAGACCAGGTGAGCGGAAAGGTGGGTGGGTGGGGAAGGGAGGGGGAGATAAGGACACCAAGCTCATGACAGAGGAACAACATCTCACAATCTGTCTGGGTAGCTTCCAACCGAATGGCATGAAAAACTATTTCTCTAATTTCTGGTAATTACTTCCCATTCTTTCCTTCTCTCAAATTTTCCAAACCTCATTCCGGTCATGCCTTCACTGATCCCAGCTTCCCTCTGCTTCCCCTCCTCCCTCCCTTTCTTCCATGGTCCACTGACTTCTATTAGATTCCTTCTTCTACCTCTTCCACCTTCTTATTCCATTCACCCCTCCTCCACCCACCTATTTTCCACCTCACCTGGTATCACCTATTACCTGCCAGCTTGTATTCCTTACCCACCTACCCCCTCCCCAACCTCCTTATTCTGATTTCCGTCCTCTTCCAGTCTCAGCGCGAAGCGTTGACTGTTCAATCCCCTACACAGATGTTGCCTGATTCACTGAGTTCCTCCAGCATTTTTTGTGTGTTATTCTAATTATTTTTTGCTTTCATTGCCACACGCAAAGTGGGCTCAGTATCTTCTCCCAATGCTGCACGCTTCTAGGAAGATAAATCAGGAACAAGTGCTTACATAATCCTCTGGGTTTTAAAAATCATTGGTGTTCAAAGCATACACAGTTTCTTGGAGTCTGTCATTACAAACGATTCAAGTTCACAGTAAATTCACGATGGACAAAAAAACCAGAATGAGATTTCAGACTCCTTTGAAGTTTTACAGGATAAACATTCAGACTGATCTAATTATAATACTAATGAAAAGTAGACAGATTCAAAGTGTCACGGGGAAAGCATTAAAAAAAACAAAAAGGCAGAGGGTACATTGAGACATATGGAAGGATTTAAACAAAGTTAAAAAATTGGATCATCATTCTCACAGTGCCAAGACAGCACCTGGCACATTATTTAGACATAATTGGTACTTTTCCCACATCTACCTGCAGTGAAAAGGTAGTTAGGTAAGTAGTCAGAATCTTGCACAGCCATATAATTACTTCTAAAATGAATGAATATAAATCTGCAAATTGTAACATCTATTTTTCACCTTTAGTATATTCTCCCTCTCCACTGTCTATCAATAACGCACACAAATGCTGGAACAACTCAGCAGGCCAGTCAGCATCTATGAGGGAAATAAACAGTCGACGTTTTGGGCCAAGACATGTTTACAAAATTGTGAATATTATTACTGTATTATTATGTTTAAAGACATTCATAAATACAAGCAGACGTTCACAGAGCATAGTGATAAATACAAACAAGCGGCAGAAGTAGACCAAGATGGCGCTGGTGAAACATGGTGGCATTTTGCTGGCAGCTTATAAAACTTATAAATATACATCTTCTGATCTACTCTCATTGTTATCTGTAGCCTGTAACTTCCCTTTAAGTAATATAGCTTAGAGATTTCTAAGCAAACTAGTTATTTTACAATCTTCTGATGGATTTGGTGGACGTAATCTCAGGAATGTAGTTACAGCACCTTTAAGCAGACGAAGGTGCATTGCCATGGCAGATTGAAATGGCAGGGTGTAAAACTCCCACCACTCAGTATCTTGTTAGTAAATGTACAGTCTCTGGAGAACAAGACTGAGGACCTGAGGGCAAGATTACTGTATTGGAGGGAAAATGAGGGATACTCTGTTTCATGGAGTCATGGCTCACTCTGGACACAACGGTCAGACTCAATAACTTCCTTCTTGATACACTGGATGGACCAGACTGCCGATTCAAAGATGGTAAAGGGGAGCATCTGTGCTTCACGAAAAACTCATTGTGGTGCCCAGACGTAGCAGCCTGGTTACACTCTTGTTTTCCTAAACTGGAACATGTAATGATTAAGCTCTACTTATGAGGAGTTCTCCTCCATGATCCTGGCTGCAGCTTACATACTGCCAAAGGCTGACGTTAAGCAAGCACTTGATGTATTGAGTACCACAATTAGCAAACAAGGAACAGTAAATCCCCACATCTTTCAATTCATTGCGAAGACTTCAATCACGCTTGCTTGAAGAAATCTTTGCCTAATTTTCATCAACATATCACCTGCAACATCAAGGTTCCCAACATACCCAACCACTGCTATACAACCTTAAGGAATACCTACTGTTCCATCGCTGGACCACTTTTTCAGGAAATCTGATCATCTGGCTATTTTCTTCCTACCTGCATATAGGCAGAGACTAAAGAGCAAGTCTCCAGAAGTAAGGACAACAAAGAGGTGTCTCAGGAGGCAGAGGAGCAGTTATGGGATTGATTCAAGTCAGGGACTGGACCATGTTCAAGGATTCATCAGAGGATCTGAATGAACATGTCCCACGGCTGTCACAGACTTTATAAAGTTAGTTGTAGACTAGTGTTTCCCTACAAAATCAATGAGTCTTCCCCAATCAAAAGCCCTCCATGAACCGAGAGATCTGCAATCAGCTGACAGCCGAATCAGTGGCATTCAAGCCTGGCAACCAAGTAAAATACAAAAGGTCCAGGTATGACACCCGGAAAGCCATCTCATGTGCAAAGTGGCAATTCCAGACCAAACTTGAATCACAGGAGGATGCTCGACAGCTGTGGCAGGGCTTGAATGCTCTCAGCTCCTACAAAGTATAACCAAGCAACCTAATGTGACAACAAGGTTTCATTCCCAGGTGAACTCAATGCCTCTAATGCTCACTTTGACAGACAAAAGTGGAGCTACCTTCATGAACTCTCACAGCTCTCGTGAATCCTTGTAGCCTGTGAGGCTGACGTGAGAGCACCCTACAAGAGGGTGAACCCATGGAAAGCATCTGGTCCAGGTGGGGTACCTGGCTGAGTACTAAAAACCTGTGCTGTTCAACTGATACCTTTAACCTCTCGCTTCAGCAGTCTGAGGTACCCATCTGCTTCAAACAGCCTACAATTATACTGGTGCCCAAGAAGAAAATGGTAACCTGCCTGAATGACTATCATCCAGTGGCACATACATCCATTGTGATGACGTGCTTCAACTCCTGCCTGTGAAACAACTTGGATCCTCTCCAGTCTGCCTACTGTCACAACAGGTCAACAGCAGATGCCATTTCAGTGACTCTTCACTCAACCCCGGAACATCTGCACAGTGAAGATGCATACATCAGGATGCTCCTCATTGACTACAGCTCAGCATTCAATGAAATCATCCCCCCTCAACACTAATTGATAAGCTCCAAGACCCAGGCCTCAATACCTACTTGTGCAACGATTTCCTCACTTGCAGACCCTATTCAGTTTGGATTGGCAACAACATTTCCACCATCATCATCAGCACATGTGCTCCACCAGGCCGTATGCTTAGCCCTCTTATCTGCTTCCTTTGTACTTATGACTGTGGGGTTAAGGACAGCTCCAATGCCATATTTTAAGTTTGCTGACAACATCGCTGTTGTTGGCTGAGTCAAAGTGGTGATGAATATAGGAGGGGGATTGAAAATCCATCTGAATGGTGCAACAACAACAACCTCTCACTCAATGTCAGCATGACCAAGAAGCTGTTTATTGGCTACAGGAGAGGAAAACTGGAGATCCACGAGCCAGTCCTCATTGGGGAATCAGAAGTGTAGAGTGACAGGAAATTTAAATTCATTGACATTATCACTTCAGGGGATCTGTCCTGGGTCCACCGCATAAGTGTCATTACAAAGAAAGAATGACAGTGCCTCTACTTCCTGAGAAGTTCGCAAACATTCAGCATGACATCTAAAACTTTGACAAACTTCTGTAGACCACACTAACCGGTTGCATTATGGCCTGATACGGAAACACTAATGCCCTTTAACAGAAAAGCTTACAGAAGTTAATGGATACAACCCACTACGTCACAGGTAAAGCATTTCCCCTCCATTCAGCATTTCTAAAAGGAGCGCTCTTGCAGGAAAGCAGCTTCCATCATCATGGCCAACCACTCAGGTCATGCTCTCTTCTTGTTTCTACCATCAAGGAGGAGGTACTGGAGCCTCAGAACCTACACCATCTGGTTCAAGAACAGTTATTACCCCTCAACCATTAGGCTCTTGAACAAGAGGAGATAGCTTCACTCACTCCAACAGTGAACTACTCCCATAACCTATAGACTCACTTTCAAGGACTCTTCATCTGATGTTCTCTTTATTTATTGCTTATTTATTTATTTTTATTCTTATTTTAGTTTCTTTTTGTATTTTCACAGTTCGTTGTCTTCTCAGTTTGTTGCACATTGGTTGTTTATCCATCTTGTGTGCAGTTTTCACTGGTTCTATTGCGTTTCTCTCTATTTACTTCGACTACCCACAAGAAAGTGAACCTCAGGGTTGTATGTGGTGACATTTAGATATTTTGGTAATAAACTCACTCTGAAGTTTGATCTGGCCTCACAAGCTTGCCCCGTCATTCAATATAAATAAGACTGTTCTGCCTCAATTGCTTTTCTGTGCTAGTTCTCCACAGCCTTCCAATCTCCAATCATTGAGAAAATTATTGTAACACACACAAAATGCTGGAGGAACTAAGTGGGCCAGGCAGCATCTATGGAAAAAAGTAGACAGCCAACATTTTGTGCTGAGACTCTTCTTCGGGACAAGAAAATTACTGACCTCTATTTTCAGTGCTTTCCATGATCTAGCATCTATAACCTTCTGGGTTAGAGAATTTGAGAAATTCTCCACTCCAAGGTCCAAAAATTTACTGAAGAACTGAAATCCAGAGCTGAGACACAATATTTGATCAAGTCTGGCATAGAAGATCCATAGCAGAAATGAAGTCAGTGAACATCAGAAAGAAGGACAGTGCAATACATCTCAAGATGCAGGATGACTAGTTCTGAACATCAGCGCAGGAACTCCTCAGGGCAGTGTCCTCACTGCTTCAGCAATGATGCTCCTTCAATGAGAAAGTCAGAAGAATAGATCTTCACTGACAATTACGCAATGTTCAGTACAATTCACAATGCCTCAGCAAATGAAGCCGCTCAGGTAACAAGATCAGGTCAATGTTTATTTATGGCCGATAACTGGGTTGCATTACTTGTACCACAAGTCTGCCAAACAATGACCATCTTGAACAAGAGAGAACGTAAGTACCTGTTCTAGATATTCAATGGCATTACCATCACTGAGTCCTTCTCATCTCCATCCTGAGCATCACCATTCACCGAAACTCAATGGGACCAGCCATGCAATATATCGTAATAACAATAAAAGTGAATGCTGGATTTATCAGTAGATCAGGAAAGAGAAACAGGGCAAACATCTTGTCATTTATCACTGACGCATCTTGGCTGCAATGTGCACCCCCAATAAAATACACTTCAATGACTTGCCCAGGCTGCTCTGATAGTATCTCCAAAACCCACCAGCTACACCACTAGGAAGGACAAGGCCCACTGGAACACCAACTCGTGCCGTTCTCCCCTCCTAGTCACACACTGTTCTGACTTGCAAATGCACAACATTGCAAATGTAGGAGCACCATCACCAGTGGAGAATGCAGAGATCTACCATATGGAAAATCATCTCCAAGGTCCTCCTTTTCCTCCTCCTAATGACTGAGCATATGTTATCGGAATCACAATGAGGATTTCATACATGAAGAAAGCCAAAGGAAATGCAACCCATTTAGAGGAATGCCAGGAGCAATGTCCTAACAAAAGCGCTTGAATCTGTCATCTGGGAGAGGATGTGATGAATTCTTCTGGAATTTCTCTCCTTATTTTTCCAGCACGAAGGGATGTAAATTGTGATTCTATTCAATGGAATTGGAATAGGTTTATTGTTGTCACTTGTACTGAGATACATTGGAAAAGCTTGCCTTGCATATTGTTCACAGAGATCAGATTATTACACAGTGCATTGAGGCAGAACAGGTAAAACAATATTCATGCAAAATACAGTGTAATAGCTACAGAGAAAGTGCAGTAAACAATAAGGTGCAAGATCATAAAAGGGTAGTTTGTGAGGTCAGGAGTCCAACATCACACTAGGGAACTATTTAATAGTCTAATAACTGTACTTGGTCCAGCCCAAATCCAATCCTAGTGCAGACTGGAATCAAACAGAGCTCTGTCATCATTTCAACAGAATTCTCAATCTTTCTCATGGCAATATTCATGCAACAGAGTGACAAGCCACTCAGCCCACTAGATTTGTACTCACCATCCATCACCCATTTACACTAACCCTTCACTGATCCCATTGTACTGTCTCCACATTCCCATGATCAATCTCCAGCTCCAACCATTCATCTACATACTAGGGGCAACTTACAGTGGCCAAGTAATGTACTTGCAAAATGCAAAATGGAGGAACTCAGTGGTTCAAGCTGCAGCTAAGGAGGCCGAGGGATTTTGCATCAAGACTTTGCCTCAGGCATGCAGTGGAGGGGAGTGTGAAGGAAGTATGATGGAAGGAAGCTGCTGAAGTATAATGAACCTGTCCAAACGTCAACCTCCACTCTTGATGCCTGGCCTACTGCTCTGCCAGCAGATTTTTTTGGCTCTGGACTACAGCACCTTCAGTCTCTTGTGACTCCAATGAATCTAACAACATAAGTCATTTTCTGTTGTGGGAGAAAACTGCAGTCTGAGGTGGAGCGTGCAAAGCACCTCTGGTTGGGATTGAACACAGATTATAAAGCTGGGTTGTCATGGCTCCATTAGCTGCACCGCGAATTGTTTTGGTGTCTTGGCTCCAACAACGTTCCATGAAATATTCAGTTTCATGCTCTGTTGCTTGCTGATGTGAACCTCAGTCATCAAGCTTCAGTACGTGCACGTTCATAGGCCACGGGTCCTTGCTGATGTGCTCATTGATAAAAGCATGATCCTGACACCAAACATCCAAAAGCCTGATTCTACAACACAAGAGATTAGTGTGTGGACAGAAGAAATCATAGAGACATGGAACACTATGACACAGTATCAGGCCTTTCGGCCCATCTAGTTCATCCTAAACTGTTATTCTGCCTGGTCTCTTCGATCCATAACTGGACCATAGCCCTCCATACCCCTCCCATTCATGTACTTATCCAAATTCTGCTTAAATGTTGCAATCAAACCTGCATCTACCGCTTTCTCTAGCAGCTCATTCCACACTCTCACCAACCTCTGAGTGAAGAAGTTTTCCCATCAGGCTTCTCTTAAATATTTCACTTTTCATGCTTAACCTATGACCTGTAGTTCTAGTCTTACCCAGCCTCAGTGGAAAAAACCTGTTTGCATTAACCATATCTATACCTCTCATAATTTTGTATACCTCTATCAAATCTCCTCATTCTCCTACGCTCCAGGGAATAAGGTCCTAACCTATTCAACAGTTCCCTATAATTCAGGTCCTCAAGTTCTGGCAACATCCTTGTACAATTCCTCTGAACTTTTTTAATTTTGTTGATATCTTTCCTGTAGTGGGTGACCAATACTCCAAATCTGGCCTCATCAATGTCTTATACACTTTCAAAATGTCATCCCAACTCTTGTACACAATACTTTGATTTATGAAGACCAACGTGCCTTCATAACATTGTAGCATTCTTGTTGATTCATGGGAATCCCTGGCAAATCATTGGTCAAAATGGATTCAACGGGGAAGAAGTGTTGAGAACCTCGAGCTTCTTCCTCAAAAAGCACATAGAAGCCAAGTGAAACTACAGGAGGAGCTCGGCATCTCCCAAACTGAGATCAGCTCCAGCTCAAACCGTCATGCAATCTCAAGTCCCACACTGGCCTCATCCACAGAATTGCACCACTTCTAGGGAAGTCCTTGTTCATTTGTTTCCTCTGGAGCAGCACAGGCTGAGAGGAGACCTGATACAAGTTTATAGAACTATGAGAGGTATAGACAGAGTAGGCCACTGCATCTTTTCCTCATGGTCGAAACGTCTAATACCAGAGGGCATGCATTTGAGGTGGGAGGGAGCAAGTTCAAAGGAGATGAACAAGGCAAGTTATTTTATAGGGAGAGTGACGAGTTCCTGGAACGCACTGCCAGGGCTGCTGGTGGAGGCATATGCGTTAGAGACATTTAAAAGGCCCCTAGATGTGCACATGAATACATAAGATGGGAGGGGCTAAGTTCAAAGGAGAAGTACAGGGCAGGTTATTTTACAGGGAGAGTGGTGAGTGCCTAGAATGCATGGCCAGGGCCAGCGGGAGAGGCAGATATGTTAGTGACATTTAAGAGGCTCCTGGATGCGCACATGACTATGTGGGGAAAGGAGGGATTCTGAAGATAAACAGGCAGAAGAGATTAAGTGCCATTAGCTTAATTAGGTTGGTGTAACGTCACGGACAAAGGGCATGTACCGCTCTATGTTCTAAGTTATCCTTGACCCCGACGTGCTGCTTAAGAGGATCGGCCAGACAGATTTAGGATGTAAATTTGCATCCTTGTGGGATATAAATAAACTAAAAGGGTTTTGGAAGTAGTCACCAGTCATGTTTCAGACCTTTATTACATGATTTTATATATTCAGTAACCTCAGACACAGTTCAGATCATGTAATTCCACATACTGCATTCCTCTAATGCTGACCAGAATTATATTGTTGATTGAAAGGCAGCTATGAATATTTACACATTATGGAAATGTGGCAATGGTTAGTAAATTTGGGCTTCATTGATTTTCACAAGGCAATTTCCTCCACATTTATATACTGCAAGACTGCATTAAGGCAGCTTCTGTCACTGGCTGCGTGAGTGATGTTCAAAGAGCATTATTTCAGCAGTAACCTGGGTGCCTTGGTAGCAACGCAGTTAGTGCGACGCTATCACAGCTCGGGGCCTCAGAGATCAGAGTTCAATTCTGACATCATCTGTACATCCACCCTGTGGAATGCGCGGGTTTTCTACAGGTTCTCCAGTTTCCTCCCGCAGACCAAAACCGTACCAATAAGTAGGTTAATCGGTCATTGTAAAATTGTCCTGTGATTAGGCCGGAGTTGAATTGGGGGTTGTTGAGCAGTGTGGCTGAAGGGCCAGAAGGGCCTATTCCAGGCTTTATCTCTAAATAAATAAAAATCATTACTGGCAATCCTCCTCTGTCCTGTGGGTGAAATTCTGTTGCATTAATGTACATATATCTGAAATGCCCAGTTATCTGATTTAACGTTTACATTGAGGGACTCATGGATCTACATGGAGTGCTGTTGCAGGAAAGCAGCACCCACCATGAAAGACCCCCACCACCCTGGCCATACCTCTTCTTGCTGCTGCCATCAGGTTGAAGGTACAGGACTCTCAGGACCCATACCCCAAGGTTCAGGAACAGTTACTACCCCTCAACCATCAGGTTCTTGAACCAGGAGTGATAACTTGACTCAACTTCATTCACCCCACGGCTGAACTGTTCCTAGACAGTTTCAACAACTCTTCCTCTCATGTTCTCAATATTTATTGCTTGCTTATTTATTTATTTATGTATGTATGTATGTATGTATGTGTGTATGTATGTATGTATGTATTTATTCATTCATTCATTCATTCATTCCTCTTGATATTCCTCTTTTCCATCCTGTTGTCTGTAGTTTTTCATTGAATCTATTGTGTCTTGGATTTACTGTCTATGCCCCCAAATAAACAAATCTCAGGGTTGTACATAGTGACATATATGAACTTTGATAATAAATTTACTTTGAACATTGAATGACTCCCAACTTTTCACAGCTCTGTCAGATTTTCTAAGGTAAAGAGGAATTGACCTCCAAAAGGTATTTTTTGGTAAATAAAATGGTTTGCTCTTCCATGAAGAATTTGACTGCGTAAGTGTATCAACTATGAGAATAATGTGCTAATTTTACTGAAGGAAGTTAAAGATTAAAAAATATTTTTCATACTTCTAGGTATCAGTATGAAATAAATGCTTTTAATCATTGCACTCTTTTCTAACATACTGGAGGGGTGATGGCTGGTGAGGACAAGGAAGGTAGGAGAGGCTTCTCCAACAATCTTCAATGTGCCCACCTGTCTCTGGGTGAATGAACTGAAAGGTCATTAAAATACTTTATATCCTGTGGTTCTTTTCATTGATTAGGTTAGTTTAATTTACCGCATATATCAAGATGCAATTAAATTCCTTGTTCGCAAATAAGCATGGTAATAATAAATACAACAGCAAGCTCCAAACAGTTTCCTTACTGAGTTATTTTCCAAATTATCTCTTAAATTTTGTGAGACTACTTTACCCATGAACTTGATGAACACATTAATATACAGCAACCTTACAAAGCACTGATTTGGATGCACTAAGAGCATCATGCGCCATTCTGGTTGTGGTTATGACGCAGAGAATATTTTCCAGGATGTCGGCTTACTCGGAGAATTTTAATTATGGAGAGAGATGACGTAAACCGCGGTTAGTGTCACTGAAGTAAAGAAGGCTGGGCGTGACCTGATACAGATCTATAAAATTATAAGAGGCATAGAATTCAGAATGAATACAAAAGAGACTGCTTCTCATATTCCACTAAGGTAGCTTATAGCCCAATATATTGATTTTTCCTATTCCTTCTCAGTCCTGATGTAGTCTTGACTTGAAATGTCTACTGTAGCCTCCACAGTTGCTGCTGCACCTGCTGAGTTCAAGTGTACTTAAACTGCTAAGTTTAGAGTCAGCTGAAGCCTAATTCACATCATCAGATCCCATCATGTACAAATCTGAATTATGAGTCACGGGTGCTGCCCCACAAGGCTGCAAACCCTCATAATTCTGCAGTGTTGAGAAAACAGCAGTTATTACTCTACATTTATAATAAATATCAGCCATCTTCCTCCCTAACAATTGTACTGATGTTCATATGCCTTGAATTATGTCATGATAGAAACCACCTGTGTTCTGCATAAGCTGAATGGTCTTTACTTTTTTTTATCACATTTATGTATTTATTGTTATTTACTTATTGAGATACAGCGTGGAATAGGCCCTTCCATCCCTTCAAGCTGGGATGCTGTCCGACAGCTTCTGTCTTAACCCTAGACTAATCAGGGAACAATTTACAATGACCAATTAAACTACTAACTGGTATCTCTTGGAGCAGCTGCGGAAAACTCAAGCATTCCATGGGGAAGTCACACAGACTCCTTACGGATGACATTGGAATTGACCTCTGAGCTCCGAGGCCTGAGCTGTAATAGTGTTGTGTTAACTACGATGCAACTGTAGATTTAAATTTAGACTTAACACTTCAAAGTGCCAGGTATTGTAGAAGACCATAAGACATGGGAGCAGAATTAGGCCATTTGGCCCATTGAGTCCACTCCACCATTCCAGCATGGCTGATTTATCATACCTCTAAACCCAATTGCCTTCTTCCTGTAACCTTTGATGTTCTTACTAATCAAGAATCTATCAACTTCCGCTTTAAATATACCCATGATTTGGGCTCTACAGCCTTCTGTGGCAATGAATTCCACAGATACACCCCCTTTAGCTAAAGAAATTCCTTCTTATCTCTATTCCAAAGGGATGTCTTTCTACTCTGAGGCTGTGGCCACTGGTCCTAGACTCCCCCACTATATGAATTATCCTGTCCACATCCACTATATTTAGGCCATTCAGTATTTGATAGGTTTCAATGGGATCCTACTTCATTTTTCTAAACTCCAGCGTGTGTAGGCTCAGTGCCATCGAATTTTCCTCATGTATTAACACTTTCATTCCCAGAATAATTCCTGTGAACTTCCTCTAGACCCTCTCCAATGCCAGCACATCCTTTTAGGTAAGGGGCTCACAACTGCTCACAGTAGTCTAAATGCAGACTGACCAATGCCTTATAAAGTCTTAGCATTACATCCTTGCTGATGTTTGACTCTGTTTCACCAATTAAATCTTCCATTATTTGCTGACTAAAGCAACGAGGAAGATTAAAATATTGAGGTAATTGCAAGAGGCAAACATGAGCTACCTGCCTTTTGATGGCTGGTGGGATTGCTGAAGGAGTCTGTGTGGCCTTTCGCTATGGCCAGAGGGTAAGCATTTCTGTTTGAGTTCTTTCAACACCACAAAGTATCCAAAGGTTGTTCAAAATAAGAGAAAGTCAACATGATTTGAGAGGAACATGTATATTTCAAAAACAAAGGATAAGAACAAATGTAAAAAATCATTGTATTTCAGTCAGAGGGGTGAATCTATGGAACAGTCGTAGTAAGAATTTAAAAACATGCACTACACTTAACCAGTTTAAAAAATTATTTTAAAATTATTTAATGAATAAATATAAAATACTTGACTTAAAATGAATGGGAGTAATGTAAATAAATGATATTTGGAATTGGATTTTGTATTAAAAGATTATGATTTTTTTTGTTTTGATGTGATGATTGATGCCAAATATGTTGTTGTATAAGTAAGAGGGGTAGGCGTAATAAGCTGTACCCTAAATACCCTTTTAAAGAATATCTATGTTTTTTGTTCTAATTTTGTCCTATGAAATCATCGTTGTAAATGATGCTTTCTGTTATGTTTGTACTGACTGAAATAAATTAATTTCATTTAAAAAAAAGATATTAGAGTTTTTCTTCATTATGGATTTGGACTATGGACTTTGGACCTTTTCAGTCTTATAGATTCTATATTGTGTGTTTTTATCCATTCTCACTTGTTGTTTTGTGGGGTGGAATGGGATTTGGAAATCGATGTACTTGTGTTTTTGTTAGTTTTTTATGTGGGGAGAGGGGGATTTGGGGGCCGACATTCATGTTGCATTTCGTGCAGGGGAGGAGGATTTGGGGAGGTTGATGGCTGTGTTGCCATTCCCCTTTTTTGAGCAGTGGGTGTGTGGATTTGCTGTATCTCTCTGAATTGCCTTCCATGGCTTTTCTTTGTTTCATGGCTATCTGGAGAAGAAGAATCTCAGAGTTGTATACTGCATACATACTTTGATAATAAATGAATCTTTGGTATTCTATTCCGCACAAAATAAATCCTAATATTGCATTTGCCTTCCTTACCACTGACTAAAAAGTAATAAGATACAAAATAAGAGCAAATACTTTTTTTTCTGTTTTTCTATGATTCTCAGTCCCTCAAAAGCACATCTGAAGTGTCTTCCCTGAGTATCCAGCCTCTAATTTCATGGTATGAATTTTGAGGCCTTTTTCTCAAAGGGAATTGGTACAGCAATCTTAAAAGCATTGTTAGCATGTGTACTCCAGATGCCAGTTTACAGGGGATCAAAGCCAGGGGTGATTACAATATACACTGTGCTGCTATTTACACATCACAGTCTATTGACAAGGTCACAGAAAGCAGCAGAATCTAATCTGGTACTCTCATATGTGTTAGTGTGATAAGGTATAGAAAAATGTTGTAACATGCATGAATGTCACAGCAACATTTTTAACTCCACATATTTGTTGATGCAAATAATTCTATTACAACATAACACACTGATTTTTAAGCAGACTTTGACAGTCTCATGTAGGAGGGTAACTGAGACGGAGTACCAGATGGAGGTGAATTGAGAGAGACACAAGTCACACAGTACCAGATGGAAATGAATGATATCATTTTCCTTGGAGAATACTGTATGTGTGCAGGAGGTGATAACAGAGAGACACATGAGTCACACTGCTATAGACAGCAATGTACTGCTCCTTTTCATTTGCTGTATACTCAAGAGTGGGCACTGCAACGCTGTGTCTTAACTGCTCCATCTTCTTTGTGTGCATCTGCCTGCAAAAGGTGACAGAGAATTGATTGTCTCGACTCTTACTGAAAGCAGTATAAATACATCCCTCTGTCATCTTGCTAAAGCTGCACTCAGGGAATTAAACTTCAGGGAAGATAGATTTTAGATAGTGAGGAAAGGACTCTGCATGCTTTTAACTAGAAATGTGTTTGGTCTACTAATGATGTAACAGAAAAGCAATATTTTTCAGGAGTACACAATCTCTGTGTCTATAATAAATGGCTCTCCAGAGAACATAAGATTCAATACAATCTACCCCCACCCCTGTTCTCCAATGCAAGGCAAACAAATGCATTAATACCTGCATTTGTTTTTAAGTAATCCCTTGATATCATTGAAAAAACCACAACAGAAAACCCTTTGTTTTCCATCAATTTATAATCTAGTGTCAGCATCAAATAAGGAACATAAGTATCTATTAGGAGCAGGAGCAGGAGTGGGTGTTAAGCTCCTATAGCTGACTCTGACCCTCCAGGTCCTGGTTTAGCACCACTTCCCTGTCAAATTCCTATAAATCTACCATTCCCCATCACCTAAATCTGTCCCCCTCAGCATTGAAAATATTCAATGACTCTCTCAGAGAGAGAATTCCAAATCCACTGAAAAAAGATTTCTTACAGAGGATCTACAAGTATTTGGATAGACAGGGAGTTATTAGGGAGCATCAACATGGCTTTTTGCGTGGTAGGTCATGTTTAACAAAGGAAGGTTCAGTTGCTAGGTATACATGGTGAGGTAGGAAATTGGATTAGACATTGGCTCAATGGGAGAAGTCAGAGAGTGGTAGTGGAGGATTGCTACTCTGTGGAGGCCTGTGACTAGTGGTGTGCCACAGGGATCAGTGCTGTGTCCATTGTTATTTGTCATCTATATCAATGATCTGGATGATAACATGGTAAATTGGATCAGCAAATTTGCTAATGATACAAAGATTAGAGGTGTAGTGGACAGTGAGGAAGGTTTTCAAAGCTTGCAGAGGGATTTGGACCAGCTGGAAAAATGGGCTGAAAAATGGCAGATGGAGTTTAATACAGACAAGTGTGAGGTATTGCACTTTGGAAGGACAAACCAAGGTAGAATATACAAGGTAAATGGTAGGGTACTGAGGAGTGCAGCAGAACAGAGGGATCTGGGAATACAGATACAAAATTCCTTAAAAGTGGTGTCATAGGTAGATAGGGTCATAAAGAGACCTTTTGGTACATTGGCCTTTATAAATCAAAATATTGAGTATAAGAATTGGAATATTATGGTGTGGTTGAATGAGGCATTGGTGAGGCCGAATTTGAAGTATTGTGTGCAGTTTTGGTCACCAAATTACAGGAAGGATATTAATAAGGTTGAAAGAGTGCAGAGAAGGTTTATAAGGATGTTGCCAGGACTTGAGAAACTGAGTTACAGAGAAAGGTTGAATAGGTTAGGATTTTATTCCCTGAAGTGTAGAAGAATGAGGGGAGATTTGATAGAGGTGTATAAAATTATGATGGGTATAGATAGAGTGAATGCAAGCAGGCTTTTCCCACTGAAGCTAGGGGAGAAAAACACCAGAGGACATGAGTTAAGGGTGAAGGGAGAAAAGTTTAAAGGGAACTTTGGGGGGGGGGGGCTTCTTCACACAGAGAGTGGTGTGAGTGTGGAATGAGCTGCCAGATGAAGTAGTAAATGCAGGTTCACTTTTAACATTTAAGAAAATCTTGGACAGGTACATGGATGAGAGGTGTATGGAGGGATATGGTCCAGGTGCAGGTCTGTGGGACTAGGCAGAAAAATGGTTCGGCACAGCCAAGAAGGGCCAAAAGGCCTGTTTCTGTGTGGTAATGTTCTATGGTTCTCTGATCTCCAGCTTTTACATTCAGATTTTACATTCTATGCGCTGAGGCTTCCCAACATCCTCGTAATCAAGCCTCCTTACAAACTTCCTTATCAACTAGATCATTTCAAATAAATAGAGGCAAAACCTTAGGTACAAAACCACACCCAGTTTTCCAGGTGCTCAATCTTCTCCTGTAAGGGAAACTTCTCACTGCAGAAATCAACCTAGTGAACTTTCTCCAATTTTAAATGAGGAGATAGATGTCTGGTGGTTGCTACTCACCCATTCTGATGTGTTAAAGATGCACTGCATATGTAGCTAATGCCTAATTTCCTCAAAACAAAAGATTCACCAGAGTAAGGAAGTTTGGGCACACGTCCATGACATCTGACAGGCAGGTCAGTGACGTGACAGCTGTGAAAAGGTAGGAAAACCTATCTTGAGTGTTAGGAAAATCACAGGTTAGTGAGAATGCAGTGCTTCCAGTCAACACCAAGCCACTGTGAAGCGTGGGCTGAATAACAAGCTACTATCACTGCAGGCAGGACACATATGATTGCAAGAAAAGGCTGAGCAAGGGACCTATGATGAATTATTCAGCAAATATATGGATTGTGTAAAATGAGCCAAAAATAAACTGCTGGCAGAACTCTGTGGGTCAGGCAGCATCCATGGGGGCAAAGGGATGGCCAGTAATTTAGGTCTAGACCCTGGTCACACCCTATCACATCTATTCCTTTTTAATGGCCATCCCTTCTGTTACCTTCTCTTCAACTCAAGATTAACTTGTTTTCCCATTTCCCCAGTGCTGAAGCAGGGGTCTCAGACATGAAATATTATCTCTACGAAGATGCCTGATCTGCTGAATCTGTTTTCACTTCAGTTTTACGGCATTTGCAGATTTTCTGATTCATTGGCTGTAATAAACTTGGGCCCCTTTTCTAGAGAGACTGCAAATGAGTGGACGTAGTAGCAGATGGACCAAGGCTTTCCAGTGCATTGAACATAAAATGTTAGCGTGCAAATGCAGCAGGTAATTAAGAAAGCAAATGGCATGTTGGCTGAAAATGAATATAGAGCATAAAGCAGTATAAATGCTAGGAAGACTCACCATGTCTGCATTAACTGTGATGTAAATCCACAGTGAACTGAATTGCATACACAAGTGAACCATGTACCTCTATTCCCTACCTGCTTCATGGCCTGTCTAAATGTCTCTTCAATGCTGATGACATATCTGCTTCCACATCTCCTGACACTCCTCAACACATCCACACCATCCACCCCACACAAAATATTTGCCTTGCACCCTCTTTGAACTATCACCTGCTCATCCTAAACCTCTGGTATTTGTAATTTCCACCAGGAAAATAGACTGTTTACCTTATCAATTCCTCGCTAATCAGTGTTAAAAAAAGCCAGATTAAATCCACTGTGATTCAATGTTGTAATGGTTCTCTTTCCAATATATTTTTTAATTAGTTTATTAGTTTCTACATAGAAGAATACAGAGTACAAGAAAGTGTATATAAAAGGTCAAAAAAGTTACCAATTACATTATATCTATTCATAATAACAATCTCATTACACTGTATTCATATAAGTTAATCAATAGTTATATAAAACTATACTAATTTATTACAAAAAAAATCTAAACCCTACCAAGACCGAAGCTGTTCATTGAGGAGGAAAGAAGGTAAAATACCTTCTCATATAATAAAAATTAATAAAAGCCAACATCTGAGTTTAAACAACGAATTGAAGGTTTTGAAAATAATTCAGAAAAAGTCCCCACAATGTTTGAAAGTCTTGACAAAATTCAGAAATGTGTCTGTTCTTAAAAATTCACACATAAATGAAAACGAAGTATTTTTCCTCAGCTTTGACTTTCTCTTTTAATTTTGGCCATGGATTTCTTCTGACCCTGCAGCTCTATAATGTGGTTTATAAACAGAACCCAGCTGCGTTTTCTGTCTCTGTAAACAGAGCTTCATTTACCATTCTGAAGGGGCAATGGAATCACAAAACTGAACCTAAAGACTGATCTAGTACAAGAGGAGGATATTCCAATCAACTGGGCTCATGCCGAGTTCAGATAGCAAAAGAATCAGAATCAAAATCAGGTTTAACATCACCGACATTATCATGAAACTTGTTACAAGCCACTTAGAGCAATTTCGTGATCCTGTAGCGGTGTTCTACACATAGCGCTAAAATTACGACACGGAGTTGGTAACTGCAGTCGAAGGAAAAAACTTTATTCGAAAACTTCAGCCTCACTTTTAAGCCTCCCTCAACCGGCCCCCCATGGCGCAGAGGCTCCAAAGCTCTGTGCTCGCAAACCCCCGTAGGCTATCTAATTGTGAGTCGGTTCGGATGCGCCAGGAAATGGGTCGCCACATAACCCCCCCCCAGAACCGGCGACACCCCCCCCCCAATGTCCACAGTCTGGGCCAGAACCTGCTTGGGAGGTCGGCCTCTGCGCCGAGGCGCTGGAAACTCGGCCGGTTGCGCCAGGTCCACATGGGCCGGTTTGAGGTGGTCCACCGTGAAAACCTCCTCTTTCCCCCCAACGTCCAGCACGAACGTGGACCCGTTGTTCCGGAGCACCATAAACGGCCCCTCGTATGATGCCCGCCCCTTCGTACAAACACAAACTTACAGTTCTGTAGGTCTTTGGGTACGCAGGTCGGGTGCCGCCTGTGCTGTGAAGTGGGTATGGGGGCCAGGTTACCGAGCTTCTCGCGTAGTCTGCCCAGGACTGCTGCGGGTTCTTCCTCTTGCCCCCTTGGGGCTGGTAGGAACTCCCCGGGGACGACCAGGGGCGCGCCGTATACCAACTCGGCCGACGAGGCGTGCAGGTCGTCCTTGGGCGCTGTGCGGATGCCGAGTAGGACCCAGGGAAGCTCGTCCGCCCAGTTGGCTCCTCGCAGGCGGGCCATGAGGGCCGACTTCAGGTGACGGTGGAAACGCTCCACTAGCCCGTTCGACTGTGGGTGGTAGGCAATTGTGTGGTGCAGCTGAGTCCCCAAAAGGCTGGCCACAGCTGACCACAGGCTGGCGGTGAACTGGGCGCCTCTGTCGGAGGTAATGTGGGCCGGTACACCAAAGCGAGATATCCAGATGGCGATCAGGGCTTGGGTGCAAGATTAGGAGGTGGTGTCGGTGAGCGGGACCGCCTCTGGCCATCTTGTGAACCGGTCTACGATAGTCAGGAGGTGCCGCGCTCCGCGCAACACTGGCAGGGGGCCCACGATATCCACATGAATGTGGTCGAAACGCCGGTGGGCGGGATGGAACTGCTGCGGTGGGGCTTTGGTGTGCTGCTGCACCTTGGCCGTCTGGCAGTGCATGCACGTTTTGGCCCATTCACTGACCTGTTTGCGGAGTCCGTGCCAAACGAACCTGCTGGAAACCATCCGGACAGTTGTCCGGATGGAGGGATGCGTCAAGTTATGAATGGAGTCGAAAACGCGGCGCCGCCATGCTGTCGGGACGACTGGACGGGGCTGGCCGGTGGCGACGTCACAGAGTAGGGTCCTCTCACCTGGGCCTACGGGGAGGTCCTGGAGCTGCAAACCGGAGACTGCGGTTCTGTAACTCGGAATCTCCTCATCCGCCTGCTGCGCCTCTGCCAGTGCCTCAAAGTCTACCCCTTGGGAAAGGACATGAACGGTAGGGCGAGAGAGCGCATCCGCCACGACATTGTCCTTACCCGAGACGTGCCGGACATCCGTCTTGTATTCAGAGATGTAGGACAGGTGGCGTTGCTGGCGGGACGACCAGAGGTCGGACGCTTTTGTAAACGCAAAGGTAAGCGGTTTGTGGTCCGTGAACGCGGTGAAGGGCCGACCTTCTAGGAAGTACCTGAAATGCCGGATTGCCAGGTAGAGCGCCAACAGTTCCCGGTCGAAAGCACTGTACTTGAGCTCGGGTGGTCGCAGGTGTTTGCTGAAAAACGCCAGGGGTTGCCAGCGACCTGCGATGAGTTGCTCCAGCACCCCACCGACTGCCGTGTTAGATGCGTCCACTGTGAGGGTGGTAGGGGCGTCCATTCTGGGATGTACTAGCATTGCGGCGTTCGCCAAAGCTTCCTTTGTTTGAACGAAAGCGACGGCGGACTCCTCGTCCCAGGTAATGTCCTTGCTCGGACCTGACATCAGGGCGAACAGGGGGCGCATGATCCGGGCAGCTGAAGGGAGGAAGCGGCGGTAGAAATTGACCATACCTACGAATTCCTGAAGGCCTTTGATCGTGGTGGGTCGGGGAAAGAGGCGGACCGCATCTACCTTAGCGGGCAGAGGGGTTGCCCCGTCTTTAGTAATCCTGTGGCCCAGGAAGTCAATGGTATCGAGTCCGAACTGGCATTTGGCGGGGTTGATTGTAAGACCGTACTCACTCAGTCGGGCGCAGAGTTGACGGAGGTGGGACAGATGCTCCTGACGACTGCCGCTGGCTATGAGGATGTCATCCAAATAGATGAACGCGAAGTCCAGGTCCCGTCCCACCGCGTCCATTAACCGCTGGAACGTCTGTGCGGCATTCTTCAGGCCGAACGGCATGTGGAGGAACTCGAAAAGGCCGAAAGGGGTGATGAGAGCCGTTTTGGGGACGTCGTCAGGATGCATCGGGATTTGATGGTACCCTCGGACGAGGTCTACCTTGGAGAAGAACCGTGCGCCGTGCAGGTTTGCTGCAAAGTCCTGAATGTGCGGCACAGGGTAGCGGTCCGGTGTGGTAGCCTCGTTCAGCCTGCGGTAGTCGCCGCACGGTCTCCAGCCCCCCGTCGCTTTGGGCACCATGTGCAGGGGGGAGGCCCATGGGCTGTCGGACCGCCGGATGATCCCCAATTCCTCCATCCTCTGGAACTCCTCCTTCGCCAGTCGGAGCTTGTCCGAGGGAAGCCGCCAAGCGCGGGCGTGGAGGGGTGGTCCCTGGGTCGGGATGTGGTGCTGTACGCCGTGCCTGGGCATGGCCGCTGTGAACTGCGGTGCCAGAACCGATGGGAACTCCGCCAGGACCCTGGTGAAGTCGTTGTCGGACAGCATGATGGAGCCGAGGTGAGGGGCTGGCAACTGGGCTGCACCCAGGGAGAACGTCTGAAAGGTCTCGGCGTGTACAAGTCTCTTCCTGGGCAGGTCGACCAGTAGGCTGTGAGCCCGCAAAAAATCTGCACCCAGAAGCGGTTGGACTACGGCGGCCAGTGTGATGTCCCACGTGAACTGGCTGGAGCCGAACTGTAGCTGCACCTGACGGGTGCCATAGGTCCTTACTGTGCTGCCATTCACGGCCCTCAGGGGGGAACCCGGTGCCCTGCTGCGGGTGTCGTAACTCGTCGGAGGTAAAACGCTGATCTCAGCCCCGGTATCGACCAAAAACCAGCATCCTGACCTTCTATCCCACACATACAGGAGGCTATCCCGATGGCCAGCCGCCGTAGCCATCAGCAGCGGCTGGCCCCTGGCGTTTCCCGGGAACTTGCAGGGCGGGCGACAACGGCGGGCTTCTGCGCCCCACCGCTGGTGGTAGAAGCACCAGTGTTCATTGGGCCGGGGGTTGGCGGGCTCTGCGGCCGGGCCTGGACTGGTTTGCTGCCGGGAGCATGGCTGGGAGATCTGTGCGATGGACGCCCCGCTCACCTTTTTGGAGTTCCACAGCAAGTCCGCCCGGGCTGCCACCTTCCGGGGGTCACTGAAATCCGCGTCGGATAGCTGCAGGCGTATGTCCTCGGGCAGCTGCTCCAGGAATGCCTGCTCAAACATGAGGCATGTGTGTCCGTCGACCAGAGACAACATCTCATTCAGTAAAGCCGATGGAGGTCTGTCTCCCAAGCCATCCTGGTGCAGTAAACGGGCAGCCCGCTCGCGCCATGAGAGTCCGAAAGTCCTGAGGAGCAGGGCTTTGAATTCCGTGTACTTGCCGTCTGCGGGGGGCGACTGTACGAACTCCGCGACCTGGGCCGCTGTGTCCTGGTCGAGGGAGCTCACCACGTAGTAGTAGCGGGTGTCTTCTGAGGTGATCTGGCAAACGTGGAATTGGGCTTCGGCTTGCTGGAACCATAGGTCCGGGCGCTGTGTCCAGAAACCCGGCAGTTTCAACGAAACCGCATGAACAGAGGCGGCGTCGGTCATTTCTGGTCCAAAAATCGTTTGGACCGTCGGGGTCACCAATTGTAGCGGTGTGCTACACGCAGCGCTAAAATTACGACACGGAGTCGGTAACTGCAGTTGAAGGAAAAACTTTATTCGAAAACTTCAGCCTCACTTTTAAGCCTCCCTCAAACGGCCCCCCATGGCGCAGAGGCTCCAAAGCTCTGTGCTCGCAAACCCCCGTAGGCTAATTGTGAGTCGGTTCGGATGCGCCAGGAAATGGGTCGCCACAATCCCACAGCCTTGATTCTTTTGTTTTAATTTTATGTGTTAATTCTTTTATGTAAGCTACTGTTATATCTGCTCTTTCTTCCTTTCACAGTGACTTCTAGATCATTACTATTCATTTAAGGATTTTAACACAAATCTCCGATCAGATCCAAAACTTATGCTCATCCCTCTGCTATACAGGGTACTGTTATACCCAGAAAGATGAGCACAATCTCATTCACAAAAACAAAACCTCTCATTGGAAATCTACTGTGTTCTTAAAGCCTCCCAGAATTATTTTTGTCCAGTAACTAAGCCAGAATGTGGCAGAAACTTTCAAAATCTGTGGTGAGGCACTGCTTCCCTCCACTAACCTACAGGCCACTCTTGGACAAGGTGTAGCACCTGCTTAGCCCCCCGATCGGGGTCATGGGAGCCAAAGGAGCAGCTGGTGCATATCACAAGTCCTGGCTATGCGACCACAGATGCCAGGCAGACAATCTCTGAAGAATATTAATGGCTGCGGTCACCCATCTTGTATGGACATTGCACAGAAGAAGGCAATGGCAAAACACTTCTGTAGAAAAATTTGCCAAGAATGATCATGGTTGCCATGATTGCATACATTATACAAGATGGCACATGATAATAATGATGTTAATGTTCCAGGATAACGATCCAATATCTGACACATTCCAGAATTTTCTGTTTTCATTTCAACATCTGCACTCTTCTGCCTTAATTTCCTGCAGCTGTTCCCTGATTTGTTTCTTTATTTAACATACAAGGCTCAAGTTTTCACTGCAAAGGCAGAATGTTTGATGTTTAAACTCAACGATTCAGGAAAAAGAATAGCTTCTTGCTATCTGCCATCTGATTTCTGAATGGATATTGAACCCACGAACAGTACCTCACTACATTTTTCTAATTTCTGTTCTTTGCACTATTTATTTAATTTAACTGTGTATTATATATATTAAATATTTAAAGTAAACAAGTAGTGTTATGTATTGCATTGTACTGCTGCTGCGAAGTTAAGAAATTTCCCGACATATGCTGGTGATATTAAACCTGATTCTGATTCTCAAAGAAAGTTTGGGCTGACATTCCAGTACACAGCTAACAGACTGCTGCACACCTGTTAATCTCACTGTCTTCTGACTTCCTGGCGACCACTTCAAGTGAATGCCCATAAAGAGAGAACAGTGCAGCTTAATGATAATTGAAAACAGCGTTCGTGCAATGTCGATGTCACTGGAAACCACAATGCTGCATCCGGAGTTACAATAGGCCTGACCAGGCAAGGAGATGAGTGAACCAAACAGACTTTGACAATCAGCCAACACTTCACTAACTTGCCATTTATCTGACAAGCACTCGTTTTAAAATCTAGATCTTATTTAATTATTTGAATTGAAATTCCTTTTCACCACAGTGGGATATGAACTCCCACTGTGGATGCACAGTCCAGAAAACTGAATATTAGTAACTTAATCATTATTCTGTCATACCCTCAATTAACAGCACTGTAACAAATTGGCTGCATTACCAAAATGAATGCAAGTGAAATGCACAGCACTGATTGCAATGAAGGTGTTAGAAGCCCTTTTTTTAAAAAATCACAATGAATTCAAGGAATATATATTTTTGCTTAGCTAAGGTTAAGCAAAGCAATTAAAAGTTGTCAGTCCGGTATGGTAAAAAAATAAAATATTTCTTTTAAATGGAGCTCCAGGGAGCACACCGTCGAGATGAAGCAGTGTTAATCAGAATGAGCAGACATATGGGAGCTATCTTTTTACTTTTCTTACTTCAGTTTTCTTGCCTGGTGACTCCATATACCTACTCAATGGATTGTTTAAAACTAATTTTGGTCATTTAATCTTCACTTTTATTCCTTTACTACTTAGTGCTCTTACATTTATCTAATTAAAAGAGGGTAAAAGAGAGTCGAGGGTAAGATATAGGACCAATAAAAAATGATGCTGGAGATATTGTAATGAGAGATGCAGAGGTGGCGGAGGAACTGAATGTGTATTTTGCATCAGTCTTCACAGTGGAAGACAGCTGCAGTATACCGGACATTCAGGAGTATCAGGGAAGTGAAGTATGTGCAGTGAAAATTACGACTGAGAAGGTTCTCAGGAAGCTTAATGGTCTGAGGGTGGATAAATCTCTTGGTCCTGATGGAATGCACCCTCGGTTTTGGAGGAAGTAGCCGGAGAGATTGCGGAGGCATTAACGATGATCTTTCAAGAATCGATAGGTTCTGGCATCGTACCGGATGACTGGAAAATTGCAAATGCTACTCCACTACTTAAGAAGGGTGGGAGGCAGCAGAAAGGAAACTATAGATCTACTAACCTGACATCAGTGGTTGGGAAGTTGTTGGAGTCAATTGTTAGGGATGAGATTACGGAATACCTGGAGGCACATGACAAGTAGGCCAAAGACAGCATGGTTTCCTGAAAGGAAAATCCTGCCTGTCTAACCTACTGCAATTTTTTGAGAAAATTGCAAGCAGGGTGGATAAAGGAGATGTAGTAGATGTGGTGTACATGGAGTTGTAGAAGGCTTTTGACAAAGTGCTGCACATGAGGCTGCTTAGCAAGATAAGAGCCCATGGAATTACAGGAGAGTTACTAGCATGGGTGGAGCATTGGCTGATTGGCAAAAAACAGGGAGTGGAAATAAAGGGATCCTATTCTGGCTGACTGCCGGTTACCAGTGGAGTTCCACAGGGGTCGGTGTTGTGATTGCTGCTTTTTACGATGTATGTCAAGGATTTGGACCATGGGAGTAATGGATTTGTGGCTAAATTTGCCGATGATACAAAGATAGGTGGAGGAACAGGCCGTGTTGAGGAAACCGAGACCTAGATAGTTTAGGGGAATGGGTAAAGAAGTGGCAAATGAAATACAATGTTAGAAAGTGTATGGTCATGCACTTCGGTGGAAGAAATAAACGGGAAGACTGTTACATAGATGGGGAGAGAATTCAAAGCGCAGAGATGAAAAGGGACTTGGGAGTCCTTGTGCAAAATGCCCTAAAGGTTAACCTCCAAGTTGAGTCGGTGGTGAAGAAGGCAAATGCAATGTTGGCATTCATTTCTAGAGGTATCAAATATAAGAGTAGGGGTGTGATGTTGAGGCTCTATAAGGCACTCGTGAGACCACACTCGGAGTATTATGTGCACTTTTGGGCTCCTAGTTTTAGAAAGGATATACTGACATTGGAGGGGGTTCAGAGAAGATTCGCAAGAATGATTCCACGAATTAAAGGGTTACCGTATGAGGAATGTCTTCCAAATGTTAAAAGGCCTGAACAGATTAGATATGGCAAAGTTATTTCCCATGGTAGGGGAGTCTAGTACAAGAGGGCATGACTTCAGGACTTCAGGATTGAAGGATGTCCATTTAGAACAGAGTGCGGAGAAATTAATTTAGTCAGAGGGTAGTAAATCTGTGGAATTTGTTGCCATAAGTGGCTGTGGAGTCCAAGTCATTGGGTGCAGTTAAGGCAGAGATAGATAGGTTCTTGATTAGCCAAGGCATCAAAGGGTTTGGGGAGAAGGCAGGGGAATGGGGATGTCTGGAAGAATTGGATCAACACATGATTGAATGGTGGACAGACTCGATGGGCTGAATGGCCTACTTCTGCTCCTATATCTTATAGTCTTATGGTCTTATTAACACATTCAAACCCATGGTATTCACTTGTATGCTGGAACCTGCAACATAAATTCGGATTCAAATGTTTCAGAAGGATTCAATAATCAGAGAATTTCACATTACAAATACCAAGGAAGTTGCAGAAGCTCAGGACATCCCAAAGGACTGTACAATCAACAAAATGCCTTTCAAAATGTATGTAGTTACTGTCACAGTGGAGCAAGCATGTCCATTAGTGAACTGCAAGTTCATATCTCACTCCAATATTTCAGCAATGTGGCTGAGTATTAAATAATTTCTGATACACCCAAGTGAGTTAAATAAAATCATTAAATCAAAGGATAATAAGAACACAACATGACACTCGCACGGATTGACTCTGGAGCTTTTAATAATAACACCAATATTCATTAAGTTCATTAAAACCATAAAACCATAAGACACAGGAGAAGAATTAAGCCATTTGGTCCATCGAGTCTGCTCCGCCACTCAATCATGGGTGATCATTTTCTCCCTTTCATAAGCCCCAACTCTTGGCATTCTCCCCATAACTGTTGATGCCATGTCCAATCAAGAACATGCCAATCTCTGCCTTAAATACAGCTAACGACCTGGGCTCCACAGATGTTTGTGGTAAAAAAAATTCCACCAATTCACCATCCTCTGGCTAATTTCTCTGCATCTCTGTTTTAAATAAATGCCCCTCTACCCTGAGTCTGTGCCCTCTTGTTCTAGACTATTCCACCATGGGAAACATCCTTTCAACATCCACTCTGTCTGGAACTCAGCAGGTCGGGCAGCATCTGTTGAAAGATGCAGTCAACGTTTCGGGTCGAGACCCTTCGTCAGGACCCGAAAAGTTGACTGCTTCTTTTAACAGATGCTGCCCGACCTGCTGAGTTCATCCAGCTTTTTTGTACGTCTTGATTTGACCACAGCATCTGCAGTGTACTTTGTGTTTACACTCTGTCTAGGTTTTTTGAAAGGTTTCAATGAGATTCTCCCTCATCCTTAAAATTCCAGTGAGTACAGATGCAGAGCTATCAAACATTCCTTGTATGATTAACCTTTCATTCCCCGAATCATTCTTGCAAACATCCTCTGAAGCCTCTCCAATTCCAGCACATCTTTTCCTAGATGAAGAGTTCAAAACAGTTCACAATACTGGAGGTGAGGCCTCACCAGTGCCTTATAAAGCCTCAGCATCACATCCCTGCTCTTGTATTCCAGACCTCTTGAAATGAATGCTAACACTGCATTTGCCTTCCTCACCACTGACTCTACCTGCAAATTTTGGGAATGCTGCTGTTATGAGTCATGAACAGACCTGATGGACAATGGGCTACAGAGTTAACCATTCCCCTCCTGAGAACCATGAACTATTACTGTTGCTATGCTGACCATGAGAAAGAGAGACGGAAAAACAACCAAGAAACATCAGTGACAATTAAGAGAGAGGGGGAAATTGCTGATTAACTGTATTGTGACTCCTTTTTGAATTATTTACTGTTTCACTGCAAGGACAATAGTTTGCTCGTAAACATTCCTCAGTGGACTGAAGGAGTGGCCTTATTTGATGGACACAGTCATTCAGGAGTGATGGACAGCTGAGTCCCCGTGAGTAGGGATAAAAGACAGGTCTGGAGAGACACCCTCTAGACACGCCAGTGGAAACTGATTGAGTGTTGGAACCCACAAGAAAGGTGGGGGCTTTGAAGACCGAACCAGGAGGTCAGTCAGTCAGGCTATCAGTGTAAAAGCAGGGCCGGTGGGGTCTTGTGTGTGTGTCCACTCATGCCAGAGTGACGAGTCCACCACAGAAGAACGGTTTAGCAGAAGGATGGAGAGGTCATAACTGAATGACCACACCAATATGACGGATTAAGAAAGCAAAGAAAGGTTTGCCTGACTGTAGCTGTTACATCTCTCTCTCTCTCCAACGATTACAATACAACACCCATAGCTGCATTGGCACTCATGAACTGAACTGAACTTTATACTTTTCTATGACAATTCATTTACCCCTAGACATCAATAGAGCTTGTTTATTATTGATTATTATTATTCCTACACTTTTAGGTTTATTACTGCTAACTGGTTTTAAATGTATATTTGCATTATTGATATGGTTTTGCTTATTTTTATTAATAAACACCTTTAGTGTAGTACCACCAGACTCCAACAAATTCTTCTTTCTTTGCTGGTTAGAAACCCAGTTACGGGGTACGTAACACTGCACAAGGACTCCCAAGTCTCTTTGCTTCTCAGATTTTTGGTTTTCTCCCTATTTAGAAAATAATCTGCAAATCTATTTCTATTATCAAAGTGCATGACCATGCATTTTCCAACATTGTATTTCATTTGCTACTCTCTTGCTCATTCTCCTAATCTGTCTAAATCCTTCTGTATAATACCTGTTTCCTCAACACTACCTGCCCCTCCACCAATCTTCGTATCATCTGCAACTTGGCAACAAAGCCATCTATTTCATCATCTAAATCATTGATACACAGCATAAAAAGAAGCAGTCCCAACACCGACCCCTGTGGAACATCACTAGTCACTGGCAGTTAACCAAGAAAGTATCCTTTTATTCCCACTCACTGCCTCCTACCAATCAACCAATGGTTTAACCATGTCAGTAATTTTCTTGTAATACCATGGTCTGTTAACTTGGTAAGCAGTCTCATGTGTGGTACCTTGTCAAAGGCCTTCTGAAAGTCCAAATATACCATATCCACTGCATCCCCTTTATCTACCCTAATTATAGTCTCCTCAAAGAATTCCACCAGGTTCATTAGGCAAGATTTTCCCTGAAGGAAACTATGCTGATTTTGTGCTATTTTGTCCTGTGTCACCAAGTACTCCATATCCTCATCCTTGATTCCAACACCTTCCTAATTCCTGAGGTCAGGCTAATTGATCTATAGCTTCCTTTCTGCTATCTTCCTCCTTTCTTAAAGAATGAGTGACATTTGCAATTTTCCAGTCCTTGCCACCTGTTATTATTTCACCGGCCTCATTTTCTAGCGGACCTATATCCACTCTCATCTCCCTTTTATTTTTTTACAAACTTTAAAAAACTTTTGCTATTCACTTTGATATTGTTAACTAATTTGCTTTCATATTTCACCTTTTCCCTCCTAATGATTCCTTTAGTTGCTCTTTGTAGGGTCTTAAAAGGTTCCCAATCCTCTGTCTTCCTGCTAATTTTTGCTGTGTTGTATGTGCACTCTTTTGCTTTTACGTTAGCTTTGACTTTTCTTGACAGCCAAGGTTGTACTGTTTTGCCACTTGAGTATTTCTTCAGTTTTGGAATACATTTATCCTACACCTTACTTATTTTTCCCAGAAACTCACGCCATTGCTGCTTTGCTGTCATCCCTGCCAGCATCTCCTTTCAATTAACTTTGGCCAACTCCTCTCTTATACCACTGCAATTTCCTTTATTCCATTGAAATACTGCTACATCACACTTCACTTTCTCTCTATCAAACTTCAAATTGAACTCAATCATATATTAATCACTGCCTCCTAAGGGTTCTTTTACCTTAAGTTTCCTAATAATCTCTGGTCCATTTCATAACACCCAATCCGGTATAGCTGATCCCATGATAGGGTCAACGGTAAACTGCTCTAAAAAGCCATCTCTTTGGCATTCAACTAACTCACACTCTTGAGATCCATTACCAACCTGACTTTCTCAACCGACCTGCATGTTGAAATCTCCTATGACTATCATAACATTGGTCCTTTGACATGCCTTTTCTATTTCCTGTTATAATCTGTGGTCTACACCCCAGCTACTGTTGGGAGGCCTGTATATAACTGCCATCAGGGTCCTTTTACCCTTGCAGTTTCTTACCTCAACCAACAAGGTTTCAAAATCTTCCGATCCCATGTCACATCTTTTTACTGATTTGATGCCATTCTTTCCCAGCAGAGCCACGCCACCCCCTCTGCCACCTTCCTATCCCTCCAATACAACGTGTAGCCTTTGACATTTAGCTCCCAACTACAACCATCCTTCAGCCGTGATTCAGTGATGGCCACAGCATCATACCTGACAATCTGTAATCATGGAACAAGATCATCCACCTTATTTCTTATACTCCGTGCGTTGGGGTATAACACTATGAGTAACGTATTTGCTACCCTTTTGATTCTGCACTCCTAATACACTGATACTCAATTATCACCTTCCTGCCCTTCCTGACATTATGACTGCACGCTATCTTTGCTTTTTCACCATCCATCCTATCCTGAGTCTCTTTACTCCGGTTCCCACCCCTCTCCAAATTAGTTTAAACCCTCCCCAACAGCTCTAACAAACCTGCCCATGAGAATATTGCCCCCCACCCGGGTTCAGGTGCAACCCGTCACTTTTGAACAGGTCATACCTCCTCTTGAAGAGATTCTATTGATCCAAGAACCAAAAGCCCTGCCCCCTGCACCAGCTTCTCAGCCACGCATTAATCTGCTGAATCATCCTGTTCCTACCCTCACTGGTGTGTGGCACAGGCAGTAATCCAGAAATTATTACCCTGGTTAGGCTTCTCAGCTTTCTGCCTAGCTCTCTAAATTCTCTTTTCAGGACCTCTTTGCTTTTCCTTCCTGTGTCATTGTTACCAATATGTACCAAGACATCTGGCTGCTCTCCTTTCTTCTCCAAAATGTTGTGGATGCAATCTGAGATGTCCCTGACCCTGGCACCTGGGGAGCAACATACCATTTGGGTATCCCATTCATGCCCACAGAATCTTCTGTCTGTTCCCCTGACTATTGAGCCCCATATCACGACCACTCCCCTCTTCTCCCTCTTTCCCTTTGCATGCTCAGAACCAGTAACCCATTCTCTGTGGCATCCCCCCGGGAGCTCATCCCCCACAACAGTATCCAAAACGGTATACCTATTGTTGAGGGGAAGAGGGGAATGGCCACAGGGGTGCTCTGCACTAACTGCCTATCCATATTTACATTTCTCCTGACAGTCACCCAGCTGCTGTAACTCTGATCGATTACCTCCTCACTCTCCCGTACAATCCGAAGGTCATCCAGCTGCTGCTCCAGATCCCTAACACGGTCTTCAAGGAGCTGCAGCCGGATACATTTCATGCAGATGTAATTCCCTCCACTTCCTCATCCAGGTCATTTATAAAAATCACAAAGGGAAGGGGACCCAGAATAGATACCTGAGGCACACCACTGATCACCAACCTCCATGCAGAATATGACCAGTCTATAACCACACTTGGTGGGCAAGCCAACTTTGGATCCACTAAGCAAGGTCCCCTTGGATCCCATGCCCCCTTCCTTTCTCAGTAAGCCTTGCCTGGGGTACCTTATCAAATGCCTTGCTGAAATCCATATACACTACATCTACTGTTCTACCTTCATCAATGTGTTTAGTCACAACCTCAAAAAATTCAATCAGGCTCGTAAGGCACGGCCTGCCTTTGACAAAGCCATGCTGACTATTCCTAATCATATTATGCCTCTCCAAATGTTCATAAATCCTGCCTCTCAGGATCTTCTCCATCAACTTACCAACCACTGAAGGAAGACTCACTGGTCTATAATTTATCTGTACTTTTAAACAAATGTCACCATCCTGCGAGAAACCTCATCGCTGTGGTCTGCTCCTGCTGCTGACTGGGCCGTCAGAATGAGCCTGAACACTTGCGAAACTCTCCTTGCAAAAGTCACTGACCTGCAAGAAACCTTATTACTGTGGCCTGTTCCTGCTGCTGATTGGGCTGTCAGATTTCAGTTTAAGTGGGCAAGGGAACCTCTTACTGCTTACAAGAACATGACAGTGAACAATAATTGTTTTGACGATTGGTTGACTACTGCCCAACACACAAGTGAACTTCTTCAAATCGTGCAACAGATTCGGCTACTCAAGAGGGTAGGTGGGGCCCTTTTATGAAATCGCTCATCACCGCAGCTGAAGGAATTTGCTAGTCCCAAATGTGTGGATGTGCAGAAATGTGTTTATTTTTTAAAACCATTTTCTATAAAGAAACTATGAAATTCCTATGAAATTGAATGAATATTTTCCCATCCTCTGTCAGACTGGATGTTAAATCCTCTTCTGAGTTATCTTTAGCTTCATCAGTGTCTGAGTGATGAATGTAAGATATAAATTGGCTGGGAATAAGAGTCAAAAATCTACGAAGCACAGTTAAGTGAGAGGGCAAGTGGGTTGTTTGGTGGGGGTTGGGGGAGGTTTGTAAGAGTGCTCGCCTACAAAAATTATACTAGGGAACCAATAAGCTCTGGTGGCTTGAAGTGCAAGGCACATGGCAGAAAGCTCTTCCATCAGGTCTGAATCAGAAGAACTGATGCTTTTGATTAGTATTTGCTACATCCACTTGCAATATGTCTGCTAAACTTTATTTGGAACAAAGCAGGTCGGATTGAAATGTGTCTACAGAGCTCTCATTGTGACCTCCAGCAACAACAGTGTGCTGCGTTTCAGTGCACTCGAAATTGTGCAGGTTGTCCAAATTTGTTCACTGCGTTGTTCAGCACAGTGCACACTAGAAACACTAGATGGAAAAAAAAACCAGTCTAGACAGAAATGAAATGGCATGCAACATAAATTCCAGAAAATGTGACAGAATATAGCATTACTGGAGGAGAAGGTGTCAGTCTGCAAGAGTCCTTCTCTATTACTTTCACACAATTGATGTGGTATTGCTGACAAAACTGTGCCAACTCCCGGCGCACTTCAATACATATCAGTCAAACCTGATGCATTCTATCTCAACTTCTTGCTGAACAGGTAAATATGAGGGATGCGAACAAAAAGATTTTATTTGATTTGGCTTTCGTTAAAAATGTAGGAAATATGGAATCAAGATGGACAAATGGAATTATGACATAGAGAGGCTCTGATCTAATTGCTATTCCTATCATTAATCCTAAAAAGACTACGACAGGAAAAAATGAACTATACTATGGTGTCACTGAATGCCAAGGGAATGCTGTGGATTCAGAGTCTTACCCAAATTACAAGTCTACTTTTATTATAAGTACAATTAACATTTCAATACCTTGGAATCTCAGCATTTCTAATCCCTTTAATTCAGCTTCTCTGTTAAATGCACTGGGCAACAGAAACAGAATACAAACAGATATTAATAATTAACTTTATGGAGCATAAATTCAGGACAAAAAAATGCATCAAAAATATACTCTAATTAAACGTAGGGATGGGGTCTGTTTGACCATTGATATCTATCAAATTCAGCTAAAATGGCAGCAAATGACTCGACTAGTGGTCCAGGGACCTAACATGAGTTCAAACCCAGTAGAACAGATGCAGAATTAAAATTCAGTTAATTATATCACCCGGAAGCTGGCATGAATGATGGTGAATTGTCCTCAAGATTACTGATGTCCTTGAGAAAAGGAAACCTGCCATTCCCAGGGGTAATTGTCACAGAAAATATGTCCTGGGCCCAATACATTGATGCAATCACAAAGAAGACACACCTGCAGCTCTACATTATTCGGAGCTTGAGGAGATTTGGTATGTCACCAAAGACCATTGTAAATTTCTATAGATTTATGGCGGACAGCATTCTGACCCGTTGTTTCACAGGCTGGTAAGGAGCCTCCAATGCACAGTGGCAGCAGAGGCTTGAGGACTCAGCCAGCTTCATCATGGACACCACCCTCCCCTCCCCGCCATAAAGGACATCTGCAAGAAATGGGGCCTCACAAAGGCTGCATCCATTATTAAGGAACTTTACCATCAGGAACATGCGCTTGTCTTATTACTACCATCATGGAGGAGGTAGAGGAGCCTGAAGACCCACATTCAATGTTTCAGGAGCAGCTTGTTCCCCTTTGCCATCAAATTTCTGAACAGCCCATGAACACTACCTCACTGTCCCTCTTTGGCGCTCTCTTAATTATTTATTCCAACTTATAGTAATTTGTTATTCCTGCACTGTACTTACCACAAAACAACAAATTTCATAACTTTTGTCAATGACAATAAACCTGAATCTGACATTAGCTGAAAATTAAACTTTAGAAGTCGAGCAGCAATTACAGGAGACACAACAGACAGCAATGGATGTGGGACCTCGAAACCTCCCTCTGCAACAAGACCCCTGACTTCCTTGTCATGAGAGCACAGTAAGTGTGAATTGGTAATAATATCTTCACCTCACTGACTATCAACATGGGTGCACCTACAGGATGCGTGTTTAGCCCATTACTCGACTGTGTCCATATTCATGACTGTGTAGCTAGGCAGAGCTCAAATGGATTCTATAAATTGTCCATGACACCGCTGTTGCTGGCATAAACTTAGGTGGCAACAAATAGGCATACAGAAGTGAGATAGATCGACTGGGTGAGTGGTGTGGCAACAACAACCTCACAATCAGTATTAGGTAGACCAAGGAATTGATTGTGGATTTCAGGACGCGGAAGTTGGGAGGACTTCATTGAGAGGGGTCACTGGTGGGAAGACTGAGCAGCTTCAAATTCCTGGACATCAATATCTCAAGAGAATCTTTTCTGGGCCCAACACATTGATGTAATCACAAAGAAGGTATGCCTCATTTCATCAGGAGTTAGAAGACTCTACTTCTTTAGGAGTTTGAAGAGAATTGAGAACTCACCAAAGAATCTTGCAAACTTCTACGGGAGTACGGTGGAGAACATTCTAATTGGTTGTATCACTGTCTGGTACAGAAGCAGACAATGCTGATTAAGATTCATTTTAGATGTCTGGAGTGTGGGTGTGAAGAAAGAGGTGTAAACAATATATGTAATTCAAAGGAAGCATTGTAGGTACACTGTAAGTATAGAATTGTCCTTTGATCTTTAGCATATAAAATGTCCATAAGACCATAGGAGTGGAAGTAGGCCATTCGCCCCATCAGGTCTGCTCTGCCATTCAATCATGGGCTGATCCAGTTCTTCCAGTCATCCCCACTCCACTGCTTTCACCCCATACCCCTTGATGCCCTGGCTAATCAAGAACATATCTATCTCTGCCTTAAGTACACCCAATGACTTGGCCTCCGCAGCCGCTTGTGGCAACAAATTCTACAGATTTACCACCCTCTGACTAAAGTAATTTCTCCGCATCTCAGTTCAATCCTGAAGTTATGCCCTCTTGTCCTAGAATCCCCTACCATGGGAAATAACTTTGCCATATCCAATCTGTTCAGGCCTTTTAACAGTTGGAATGTTTCTATGAGATCCCTCCTCATTCTCCTGAACTCCAGGGAATACAGCCCAAGAGCTGTCAGATGTTTCTCATACGGTAACCCTTTCATTCCTGGAATCAATCTCGTGAATCCTCTCCGAACCCTCTCCAATGTCAGTATATCCTTTCTAAAATAAGGAGCCCAAAACTGCACACAATACTCCAAGTGTGGTCTCACAAGTGCCTTATAGTGCCTCAACATCACATCCCTGCTCTTATATTCTATACCTCTAGAAATGAATGCCAACATTGTATTCACCTCCTTTACAACTGACTCAACCTGGAGGTTAACCAATGTCATGTAATTTTGAGTTGAACAGGCGTCTTCCTCCACAAGGATCTCAATATAATTCCTGTTGCTCATTTTTGTTGAATAAACCATTTCTGTATCCATGAGCATCAGTCTCTTTCAGGTGACTTTGTTCAGATCACAACATTGCTCATTACAAATTTCACAACATACGTCAGTGAAAATAAACCTGATTCTATGTGCAATGAAATCCTTGACCACTAAGAAGGACAAGGACATCTGGTGCAACAAACTAGATGCTGAAGGAACTCAGGAGTAAATCCTCTTCAATGTGGGCATAGCTTAAAGAGACCTCATAGTGGAATAGCAACACGGCGACACAATAAACAACTGATGCTGGATTCCAAAGCAACAAACCAGATGCTAGAGGAACTCAGCTGGTCAGACAGCCTCACAGATCGAACTGACCTTGTTTGCTGCTCCAGATTCCATCATCGGCAGTCCTGTGTGTCTCTAAGAACAGCTGATGCATTGGGACACCATTTGCAAGCCTCCCTGAGTCACGCTGAACATTCATTCACTGTTTATGAGTTAAGATCCATGAACTCCAGAAGAGCACAACCAAACTTACTGGCAGTTTAAGAAGGGAACTCACTGTCACATTCACAAGGAAAATGAATTCATGATTGAACGTGATGTCTACTTCTCCTATGAAAAATATACTTTTTAAAATATTTATTCATTCACGGGATGTGGGTGTCACCAGCTAAGCCAGCATTTATTGCCCATCACTAGTTGCCCTTGAAAAGTGGTGATGAGCTGCCTTCTTAAACTGCTGCAGTCCCTGAGGTGTAGGTACACCCACAGTGCAGTTAGGGAGGGGACTACCATGATTTTGATCCAACGACAATAAAGGAACGGCGATATGTTTCCAAGTCAGGATGGTGAGTGATTTGGAAGCGGATTTCCAAGTGATGATGTTCCCAGGTATCTGCTGTTCTCGTCCTTCTAGATGGTAGTGGTCATGGATCTGGAAGGTACTGCCTCAGGAACTTTGGTGTGTTGTTGCAGTGCATCTTGTAGTACACACTGCAGCAACTGTTCATTGATGGTGGAGGGATGGGATGCTTGTGGAAGGGATACCAATCAAGTGGGCTGGCTTGTACTGGATGGTGTCAAGCTCCTTGAGTGTTGATGGAACTGAACTCATCCAGGTGAGTGGTGAGTATTCCATTACACTCCTGAACTGAGCCTTGTAGAAGGCGGACAGGCTTTGGGGAGTCAGGAGGTGAGTTAAACGCCACAGAATTCCTAGCCTTTGACCTGCCCTGGTAGTCACGGTGTTTATACGGCTGGACCAGTTCAGTTTCCTGTCAATGGTAACCTCTCGGATGCTGACAGTAGGGGATTCAGTGATGGTGATGGCACTGAATGTCGAGGGACAATGATTAGAGCCTCTCTTGTTGGAGATGGTTACTGCCTGGCACATGCATGGCTCGAATGTTACTTGCCACTTGTTAGCCCAAGCCAGTATGTTGTCCAGGTCCTGCTGCATTTGGGTATGAACTGCTTCACTATCTGAGGTGTCACAAATGGTGCAGAACATTGTGCAGTATTCTGCGAACATCCCCACTTCTGACCTTATGATGGAAGGAAGGTCATTGATGAAGCAGCTGAAGATGGTTGGTCCTAGGACATTTCCTTGAAGAACTCTTGCAGTAATGTCCTGAGAATGAGATGATTGACCTCCAGCCACCACAACCATCTCCTTTGTGTCAGGTATGATTCTAGCCAATGAAGGGTTTTCTCCCTAATTCCCACTGACTCCATTTTAGCTAGGGCACCTTGATGCCATACTCAGTCAATGCTACCTTGATGTCGAGGGCTATCACTTTCACCTCACCTCTGGTATTTACCTCTGTGGTCCATGTTTAGACCAAGGAGGTGATGATGTCAGAAGTTGACTGGCCTTGATGGAACCCAAACTGGGTATTCATAAGCAGGTTATTGCCGAGTAGGTGCTGCATGACAGCACTGTTGATGACCCCTTCCATTACTTTGCTGATGATTGAGAGCAGGCTAATAGAGAGGTAATTGGCTGGGTTGGATTTGTCCTATTTCTTGTGTCTGGGACATACCTGGGTAATTTTCCTCAAAGCTGGGTAGATGCTGGTGCTGTAGATGTACTGGAACAGCTTGGCTAGTGGCATGGCAAATTCTGGAGCATAAGTCTTCAAGACTATTGCTGGGATTTTGTCTTGGCACATAGCCTTCGCAGTATCCCGTGGTTTCAGCTGTTTCTTGATATCACATGGAGTGAATCGGATTGGCTGCACACTGACATCTGAGATGCTGGGGACTTCTGGAGGAGGCTGAGCTGGATCATCTACTCGGCACTTCCGACTGAAGATTGTTGCAACTGCCTCGGTCTCATCTTTTTCACAAGTGTGCTGGGCTCCTCTATCATTGAGGATGGAAACATTTGTGGAGCCTCCTCCTCCTCCAGTGAGTTGTCCATCAGAATTCATGGCTGGACGTGGCAGGACTACAGAGTTTAGATCTGATCCACTGGTTGTGGAACCACTTAGCTCTGTCTGTTTCTTACTGCTTCTGGTTTTTCACATGCAAGTAGTCCTTTCTTGTGGCTTCACCAAGGTGTCATCTCACATTGAGGTATACCTGGTGTTACTCACGGCATGTCTTCCTGCACTCTTCTTTGACCCCGGATTGATCTCTTGGTCTGGCGGTAATGTTAGAATGGGAGATAATGTGGGCCATCAGGTTACAGATGGTAGATGAGTACAGTTCTGCTGCTGCTGCTAGCCCACAGCACCTCAAAGATCCCAGTCTTGGGCTGCTAGATCTGATTGAAGTCTATCCCATTCAGAGTGGTGTTGGCACCACGTGGTGGGGGGGTTTCTTCAATGTGGAAGCTTATTTCATTTAAGCTAAATTATCATAACATTTTGCATTGTCCATATCTTGTTTAGAGCTGCTATCAATTAGAGATGAGTTTGCTCTCAGTAAAGTTTCAGCCCTCTGAGAAAGCACATCACTGCCCCCACATCATGATGTGGTACATCACCATGTGTTGCAGGGAAAACTAATTTAGTGTGATGTTTTGAAATATTCATTAGTGTTAGAAAAATAGAGAATAAAATGAGAGGGCTTGCAGTGCCAGATTTACAGAATGTTGGCACTGCCACTTCACTAAACATGTCATTATGTCCCTCTTTTGACTATTCATCACATACACACACACACTAACCTCAGCAACAGCTTCAAAAAATTGCTTGGTGACTCAAACAACTGTGAACATAAGCTTTGAACAGAATAAGAGCTGCTACCTTAATGCCAACCTACTTTGAGTTTATCTCAACTACACACTAGACCTGTAAAGAGTTTGCAACTAGTCCGAGCATCCAGATCCTCCTAGTTCACCCTCTTCTGTAAAATTACACTTCAGCTACCGTTTTAACACTTTGGAACTGCAATTAAACTCCGGAAATATTTCATGAACATGTGTGAAGACATGACGTGATTCAGTAAATAAGTTTATGGAGATACACCTCCTAAACTATTCCTTTGGCCCACCAATACCATGCATTCTCTTTTACACTAATCCTCTCCTAACCCCTTCTGTTGTTACATAAATATCACCATATGCTATCCTGGGATTCATTTTCTTGCAGGGTTTCTCAGTAGATACACAGAAATGCAATGGAATTAATGAACACACAACCAAAGACTGACAAACAATCAACGTGCAGAAGATAAACTGTGCAATAGAAAAAAAACCCTCCAAAATAAAAATTTTAAAAATACTGAGAACAGGAGTTGCAGAGTCCTTTAAAGTGAGTCCATAGTTTGTGGAATCAGTTCAGTGTTGAGATGAGTGTAGTTTTCCATGCTGGTTCAGGACCCTGATTGTTGTCAGGTAATAACTGTTCTTGAACCTGGTGGCATTGGACCTAAGGCTGCTGTATCTCCTGTAGTGAGAAACTTTTTACACTGGCAAGTGGTGCCAGGGCACAGGTTTAATGTCAGTGGCAATAGGGCAGGAGAGGAGATGTGGAGAAATGATTAGGTGTAAAGTGCTTGCAGGACTGGGAATCCACTGCTGAAAATGTAGTGAATACAAATCTGACAGTAATCTTTGTAAGAAATGGATAAATATTTGAAGGGGAGAAAATAGCAGAGATAAAAAGGTTGTTAAATTAATTGAATGCTGTTGATAATTCTTCTTTGTTAGTGAGTGCTAGAATCTGGGGGAAGGCTATAAATTTATTATCAATGTACATATATAGGCAATAGACAATAGGTGCAGAAGTAGACCATTTGGCCCTTCGAGCCTGCACTGCCAATTTGAGATCATGGCTGATCAACTACTATCAATACCCAGTTCCTGCCTTGTCCTCATATCCCTTGATTCCCCTATCCATAAGATACCTATCTAGCTCCTTCTTGAAAGCATCCAGAGAATTGGCCCCCACTACCTTCCGAGGCAGTGCATTCCAGACCCCCACAAATCTCTGGGAGAAGAAGTTTTTCCTTAACTCTGTCCTAAATGACCTACCCCTTATTCTCAAACCATACCCTCTGGTACTGGACTCTCCCAGCATCTGGAACATTATTTCCTGCCTCTATCTTGTCCAATCCCTTAATAATCATATATTTCAATCAGATCCCCTCTCAATCTCCTTAATTCCAGCGTGTACAAGCCCAGTCTCTCTAACCTCTCTGCGTAAGACAGTCCAGACATCCCAGGAATTAACCTCGTGAATCTACGCTGCACTTCCTCTACAGCCACATGTCCTTCCTTAACCCTGGAGACCAAAACTGTACACAATACTCCAGGTGTGGTCTCACCAGGGCTCTGTACAAATGCAAGAGGATTTCCTTGCTCTTGTACTCAATTCCCTTTGTAATAAAGGCCAACATTCCATTAATCTTCTTCATTGTTTGCTGCACTTGCTCATTCACCTTCAGTGACTGATGAACAAGGACTCCTAGATCTCTTTGTATTTCTCTCTTACCTAACTCTACACCGTTCAGATAATAATCTGCCTTCCTGTTCTTACTCCCAAAGTGGATAACCTCATACTTATTCACATTAAACGTCATCTGCCAAGTATATGCCCACTCACCCAGCCTATCCAAGTCACCCTGAATTCTCCTAACATCCTCATCACATGTCACACTGCCACCCAGCTTAGAATGTTATTCTCAATGCCTTCATCTAAATTGTTGACATAAATTGGAAACAGCTGTGGTCCCAATACCTGTGGCACCCCACTAGTCACCACCTGCCATTCCGAGAGACACCTATTCACTGCTACCCTTTACTTTCTATCTGCCAACCAGTTTTCTATCCATGTCAATGTCTCCCCCCCCCCCCCCCGAAACCCTGAGCTTTGATTTTTACCCACCAATCTCCTATGTGGGACCTTATCAAATGCCTTCTGAAAAGCGAGGTACACTATATCCACTGGATCTCCCTTGTCTAACTTCCTGGTTACATCCTCAAAAAACTCCAATAGATTAGTCAAGCATGATTTACCCTTGGTAAATCCATGCTGGCTCGGCCCAATCCTATCACTGCTATCTAGATATGCCACTATTTCATCCTTAATAATAGACTCTAGCATCTTCCCCACCACCGATGTCAGGCTGACAGGTCGATAGTTCTCTGTTTTCTCCCTCCCTCCTTTCTTAAAAAGTAGGATAACATTAGCCATTCTCCAATCCTCAGGAACTGATCCTGAATCTAAGGAACATTGGAAAATGATTACCAATGCATCCGCAATTTCCAGGGCCACCTCCTTTAGTACCCTAGGATGCAGACCATCTGGACCAGGGGATTTGTCAGCCTTCAGTCCCATCAGTCTACTCATCACCGTTTCCTTCCTAATGTCAATCTGTTTCATTTCCTCTGTTACCCTATGTCCTTGGCCCATCCATACATCTGGGAGATTGCTTGTGTCTTCCTTAGTGAAAACAGATCTAAAGTACTCATTAGATTCTTCTGCCATTTCTCTGTTTCCCATAACAATTTCACCCAATTCATTCTTCAAGGGCCCAACATTGTTCTTAACTATCTTCTTTCTCTTCACATACCTAAAAACGCTTTTGCTATCATCCTTTATATTCCTGGCTAGCTTGCGTTCATACCTCATTTTTTCTCCCCGCATTGCCTTTTTAGCTAAGTTCTGTTGTTCCTTAAAAGCTTCCCAATCATCTGTCCTCCCACTCACCTTAGCTCTGTCATACTTCCTTTTTTTTAATGCTATGCAATCTCTGACTTCCTTTGTCAACCACTGTGGCCCCTTCCCCCCATTTGAATCCTTCCTTCTCTGGGGGATGAACTGATTTTGCACTTTGTGCAATATTGCCAAGAATACCTGCCATTGCTGTTCCACTGTCTTTTCTGCTAGGCTATCCGTCCGGTCAACTTTGGCCAGCTCCTCCCTCATGGCTCCATAGTTTCCCCTGTTCAACTGTAACACTGACACCTCCAAGCTGCCCTTATCCTTCTCAAATTGCAGATAAAAACTTATCATATTATGATCACTACCGCCTAATGGCTCCTTTACTGCAAGATCGCTTATCAAATCCTGTTCATTACACTAAATCCAGAATAGTCTTGTCCCTGGTCAGCTCTCATACAAGCTGTTCCAAGAATGCATCCCGTAGGCACTCTACAAACTCCCTATCCTGTGGTCTAGCACCAACCTGATTCTCCCAGTTCACCTGCATGTTGAAATCCCCCATAACTACTGCGACATTACCTTTGCCACATGCCAATGTTAACTCCCTATTCAACTTGCACCCAATATCCATGCTACTGTTTGGTGGCCTGTAGACAACACCCATTTGGGTCCCTTTGCCCTTACTGTTCCTCAGTTCTATCCACACAGACTCTACTTCTCCTGACCCTATGTCCCCCCTTGCAAAGGATGGAATCTCATTCTTCACCAAAAGGGCCACCCCACCCCCTCTGCCCACATTTCTGTCCCTATGATAGCACGTATACCCCTGTACATTCAATTCCCAGGTCTGATCTCCCTGCAGCCATGTCTCCGTTATCCCAACAACATCATAGTTACCCATTCGCACCTGAGCATCAAGCTCATCTGCCTTATTTCTGACACCTTGTGCATTCAGATATAGAATTTTTAGCCCATTTCTCCTCTCTCTGTTTGAATCGCTGCCTATTGTGCTTAACCCAGCTCCCCGAACTCCCATTGGGCTATATGCCCCTAGAATTTTGTTGTCCTTCCTAAATTTACTTATTCTTTCAACACATTTAACTTCATGTTCCGTCAGACCATCCCTCTGTACATGTGTCCTCCTTATCACTTGTTCCACCTCACCTTTCTCTACTACACACTTAATATTCCGGAACCGTGTAGTCCCCACCTGTCCTTTATTCTTCCTCTCGCTATCCTCTCTCACATTCTGGATCCCCGCCCCCTGCAAATTTAGGTGAAACCCCCCCCAAGAAGCACTGGCAAACTTCCCTGCAAGAATGTTAGTACCGTTCTAGTTCAGGTGTAAACCGTCCCTTCGGAACAGATCCCACCTTCCCTGGAACAAAGCCCAATTATCTACAAACCTGAAGCCCTCCCTCCTGCACCATCCTCTCAGCCACGTATTAATATTTATAATCTTTCTGTTCCTTCCCTCACTCGCATGTGGCACAGGTAGCAATCCTGAGATTGTTACCCTGGAGGTCCTGCTCTCCAGCTAACTCCCTGAACTCCCTACGCAGGACCCCCTCACTCATCCTACCCATGTCATTGGTCCCTACATGGACCACAACATCTGGATTCTTGCCCTCCCTCTTGAGAATAACCTGCACCCGATCTGAGATGTCTCGGACCCCGGCACCAGGGAAGCAACATACCATCCGAGACTCCCGATCTTCCCCACAAAATCTCCTATCCGCCCCCCTGACTACAGAATCCCCTATCAATACCGCTCTCTTCTCTTCCCTCCTCCCCTTCCTAGTCAAGGGTCCAACCTCAGTGCCAGAGACAGGACCACTGCAGCTTGTTCCTGGTAGGTCATCCCCACCAACAGTATCCAAAACAGTATACTTATTGTTGATGGGAATGGCCACAGGGGTGCTCTTCTCTCTCTGTCTGCTCCCCCGCCTCTCTTGACTGTCACCCATTTGCCTACCTCCTGTCTTTTCGGTGTGACTACCTCCTGATAACTCTTATCTATCTCGCCTCTGCCTCCCGAATGATCCGTAGTTCATCCAGCTCCTGCTCCAATTCCCTGACTCGGTCTGATAGGAGCTGCAGCTGGATGCACCTATTGCAGGTGTGGTCATCAGGGACAACTGTGATGACCCTGACCTCCCACAGACTGCATACGGAGCACACCACTGCTCTAACTGTCTCCCCCATTACCTGATACCAGATTGTCAGAATAAATGAAAAGCAGGCTTCTTGCCGAAGTCCTCTTGCGCCGAAGCCCGCTGAGCAACTCCGCTGCCCGCAACGACACTGCCCGCTCCTGAAAGTGGGCCGCTTTTTTTTAATGTCACCATGTACATACACACCTGGAGATTCATTTTCTTGCAGGCATTTGCAGGAAAATAAATACAATAGAATTGATAAAAACTATACATAAGCAAAGACTGACAAACAACAAATGCGCTAAAGAAGTCAAACCATGCAAAAAAGCCACAGAGAACATGAGTTATAGTGTTCTTGAAAGTGAGTCTGTAGGTTGTAGGATCAGTTCAGAGTTGAGGTGAGTGAAGTTATCCACACTGGTTCATGAGCTTGAAGACTGAAGGGTAATATCTGCTCCTGAACCTGGTGGTGTGGGACCTAAGGCTCCTGTGCCTCCTGTCTGATGGTGGTAGATGGCCTAGATGGTGGGTGCTCCTGATGATCGATGCTGCTTCCTTGAAGGTATTGTGAGAAAAGCCAAAGGTTCAAAAGGTTTAAGATAAAAATGGGCGAGTGATGGTCAGCACAGACTCAGTGGGTCAATCGGCTGTATGCCTCTACGATCGGAGTGTAGTGAACTAAAGAGCTTCAACAAAGACAGTACATCAATGTGTGAGGTTTCACTGTATGATTTACCTTGACAGGACTGTCACAGTTACCAAAGGCAATGAGATATCTCCCAGTAATAAAGGGAAAGTTCAACCTACTGGCTGTCAGACTCAGACATAAGATGTCAGTGGCAGTGAGCTTGGCAAAAGCAGAACTATCATAGAACAACATGTTGTATTTTCAATTCCCTCACAAACAACAGTGGGGGATTCTGTATGCTGAGGTTCCTCATTATAAGGAAGTTTGTATTAATAGACTTGGTAATGACAAGAGCCCATTGTACTTGGAATGGGAAAATTCTGGTTAGCAGACAAATTGCAGTCACTTTGGTAAAACATCAAATTAATTCCTCATTTCCCTCTACTGGAGCGCTGACAACTTGCACTATGGGGCTTATTCTTTGCTTTGAAACTGTGCTTTATATTTGGAGAAAGCATAAATGTAGAAAGTAGTTCAACAGGTAGTATAAGACTGGTTTTACATTTGCCTGTAGAAGGTTGAACCCTTAGAATAAATCTTTCCTGTCTCTCAGCTCACATTTCCCTGCCATCTGCCCAACTGGCAGGACTAAACTTCATTAAAGAGCAAGTATTTAATGTTCTCTACAAAGAACCAATGTTAAAAAGTTCTCAGCTGAGAGTACCAGCTCGATTCAGTCAGCTTTTAGTTTGAAAGTCTTGATAAACAAGCGGCTGCAATTCAAAGCAAAGGGACAACTTCAAAGGACATCAGTCTGACAACACAGGACACTACCTCAGCATATAATTCCACAGTTGACAGCACCAAAGAGGGCGATAACTCAGACCCCAGCTTTGGCCCTGATTGTGGACAAGGGGCTCTGATCTATATTTCTTGTAGGCTGGGGATTTTTAACTGATTATGTTCCTCTGAGGAGCCCGAATGTTAAATGTGCATTGTAAATGCAAGCTGTTGTCATTATAACTTATACATAGGGTGGAGATGACAATGCACCTAAAATATCGTGTACAATTCTGGTCTCCCTATGAAAGGAAGTATACTCAAGATTGCTGTAGGTTTAAGATGGCACTTGTGAAACACAGTGATGGCTTACTGGCAGCAAACAAAACTACTAACTACTTTATTAATCACGCTTTTTTTCTGGAAAACAATCAGTGCAGTCAATACCCTGTAGCTTATCTTTTGGAGCTGAGCTTTTGAGGCACCTGTATAGCTTATCATTTTTGTGGTATGAACTGAAGTCTCAAAGGTGCAGAATGGTAGTGATGTGGCATGTTCCAGCTGAACTGAGGCGGTGTGGCCCCGGCCTGAGAGCAAAGAACGAGACAATGTAAGGCCATCACTGGAGTGGATCTGGTACCCATTCAAAGTGGCAGATGCGAGATGCGGCAGAGTCGAGGTGGCGAGGTTTGGGCCCGAGAGTGAGCCGCCCTTTGACCAATTTAAGCGCTGGATCAGATTGGGAAGGTTGGGATGTGCAGAATCGAGGTGGCAGGGCCCAAACCCAAGCGCGCATTGAAGCGCAAGAGCCCGGGTCCAAGTGTGAGGAACGAGCCGATGCTTGGCCGATTTCAGAGCTGGGCCAGAGGTGAGGGGCAGATGGTATTCAGCTTGCTGCCCGGTGAGGTTTACTCGTCTCTGCACTGAACTGAGACTGCGGCCTGCAACTAATAGGTTCCTGGACCAGCTGCAGCGACGACTGGCTTCGTGGCTGTGAACTCAATTCTGTGAATTTTAGTTCTGAATGTTACTTGCTTACTTCTTATTGTTAACACGATTTGTCCTTTTTTCCCCACACACTGGGTGTTTCATGTTCTTTTTTAATGGGTTCTGTTAGGTTTCTTTGTTTTGTGGCTGCCTGTAAGGAGACGAATCTCAAATTTGTATATAGTATACATACTTCGATAATTCATGTACTTTGGACTTTAAGATTGTTTATTGTCATTCTTCAGTACACAAGTAAAGGAAAATAAAGTGATTGTTAATCTGGATCCAATGTGGCATAAAAAATTCAATAAGCATAAAAACACAATAAACTTAAATATAAAAGAATCCTGTAGAGCACAATGAACAAGTAACTACTGAGTGTGGCTGTACATACATAAGATTCAGTAATATACAAAGGCTGATTGTATGTACATAAGGAGACCCTAGGTGCAGAAGTACCTGAACCTAGGGTGGCATTGACTCAATTATATCCATAATTGAGAGTGCAGCAAAGGTTCACCCAATTCTTACGCAAAGCAGTGGGTATATGGAATGAGTGGTGAGGCAGATACAGTAGACTCCTTTAAGAAGTACTTGGACAGGAACATGGAGTGGAGGAGCTGAAGGGGTATGAACTGAATGTAGGAAGTTGGGACTAGCTGGGTGGGCACTGAGATCAGTATGGACTGGATGGGCCGAAAGGTATGCCTCTGTGTTGTACTGCTGTAGGACTCTAATTGATTCCTGGCTGTTGGTGGAGGAGAGATTAAGCAGTCCACAATGGTTCCAGAGTTTAGGAGAAGGAGAGGTGATCCCATTAAACATTACAGTACGCCTGAGGGGTTAGACAGGGAATATGAGAAACAGGACAAAGAAGGAGGCGCCCGTCAGCTGACTACAACCATATCTCTCGAGCTGCTTAATATCCAGAAATATATCAAACTCAGCTTTCAATGATTTCAATCACTGAGCCTCCTGAGTAGGGAATTCCAAATATTTGTCACCAATCGAGTAAAGAAAGTTTTTCTTTATCTTAGTCCTAAGTGTGGCTTCTCTATTATTCTGAGACTATGACTTCTGGACCTCGACTTCTCAGCCATGGAAACATCTCCCTTGCAATCAGCCCTATGAGAATGTTGTGAGTTTTAATGAGATACCCTCTCATTCTTCTAAATTCTAACAAACAGTGGCTTAGCCTATGCAAACTCTCATCATGTGGGAAACCCAGAATCTTGAACCAGTCTAGTGATTCTTTGCTGTATTCTATCCATTACAAGTACATATTTTCATAATATGGAGAGCTATCATGAAGACCCTATACAAATGCAGTCATGCTTTCTTCTTTTTCTGTAATCATAATAAAAACTACCATTTTCAAATTATCCTTAATTGCTTGCGCACTGGCAAGTTGGTTTATAGTTTATAATCCTGGGTCCTTTTGCACATCAATATCATTGAACCTCTCACCATTTACTAAATGATTTGCTTTTCTGTTTTGGGTATCAATGAGGATGACCTTACATTTTTTCAGCTTACATTCCATTTGCCACTTTCTCGCCCACTCACTGAGCTTCTCCCTGAAGCCTCTTTACATTCCCCTTGGTACTCATAAATCCACATTTTTTAGCATCATCAGCAAAGTATATTAAAGTCAAAGCCAAAATAAAATTTATTATCAAAGTATGTATATATCACCATATACTAGCTTGTGATTCATTTTCTTCCAGCATTAACAAAGAAATAAAGAAATACAATAGAATTTATGAGAAACTATATATAAAGACTGACAAATTGGACTATATCATTAATAATCCAATTATCCACTGACTTTTGTAGGACTTTCTGCTCAAAGGCATTGGTGTTCAAAATGCCTTTGAGTGGAAAATCCTACCAAAGGTAATGAATTCGGCCCAGTACATTATGGGTAAAAGCCTCCCAACAATAGAGCACACCTACATGAAATGCTGTTGAAGGAAAGCAGCATTCATCCTCAAAGATCCTCACCACCCAGGCCATGCTCTTCTCTCACTGCTGCCATCAGGTAGAATGTACAGGTGCCTCAGGACTCACACAACCAGGTTCAAGAACAATTACTACCCCTCAACTATCAGGCTTTTGAACAAAAGAGGACAACTACACTCATTTATTGAGAGAGATGACCTATAATCTCACTTTAAGGATCTATTTATTGCTATTTATTTACATTTGCAATAGTTTGTTGTCTGCTGCACTCTTGCTCATTCATTGATCTTGTTTACAGTTAGCATTCTATAGATTTGCTGAGGATGCCTGTGGTAAAAAATAATCTCACAGTTGTATATAGTGATAGTATATACTCTGATAATAAACTTTGAACTTTGAATCACTCTCTCTCATGATGCTTACTTTGTTGTTTATTTTGCATATGTTTAACTTACATATAATATATGAACATTTATGTTAACCCATGTTTGTCCTCATCTTAAATGTTGGAAAAAGCTAATTTTCATGACACTCATCCCCTGTGTACCTATGCCTACGACAACAATAAAATTCAATTTGAAACAAAAAATGTGACATTTGTTCCCCTCAGCCAAGGCCAGGGCTGAAGTTTGCCCTGCTGTTGTATCAATAACTAAGGATAGTTGCCTCAAAGTAAAGAGTCAGCAATGAGTCAGTCCAGGAAAGAAATTTCTTCAGCCCACTGGTAGTGAATCTTTAGAACCCTCTACCGATTATGCTGTGGAGGGAGGAGTAGTCACTTTGCAGATCTAGGACAGAGATCAATATTAAGAGAGTCAAAGATTATGGAGTTCTGCAACATCATGGTACTGAGGTAAAATTTTACATTAAATAACAGGGTAGGTGCAACGAGCTGAATGGGCTCCTGCTTCTTTCTCTTATGCTTTGGAACTATCCTGCTTCAATTATATTTCTCCCTTTCCTGTCAAGTTCGATGCTCTCCGAGAGACTCAACATCATGTTGGACAGGAAAGGCAGGAACTTAGTTATTAGTTATGGCTATGGTCACGCCTTATTGGTAGGATCCTAAGCCATTCATGCAGTCTGCATGGATAGCCCGTGTCCCATTCTACCACTCGTCCTAGTCACAGAAGTAGAATGTTCTGTGTCCCTTTATTACATTGCGTTCTGTCTCCTTGCTCCTGAGGCACCTTCCTCTTCAATGTACACTTTGTTTCTACCTTATCACCTCAATTCCTCCTTCCCCACTGCCTGCTTAAGTGTAATTTGAAATATTTCCACTCAAGCTATCTTTATTGATAGGATAGAGACCTTGCTGGCAAAGTCAAATGTTAGTACCTAATCCTATTATCTACTTACCCCCCAGGAAAATGGTGGTGAGCCCCCTCTTGAACCAGTGCAGTCCGTGAGAAGGTGCCTGTACTGTGCGTCAGAGCCTCCAGGATCGCAACCCAGTGGTAATGAAGTTACAGCATGATTTCCAAGTTCAGGATGCAGGGGAACTTGAAGCTGGCATTCCACCTTGTCTTTGTTCCCCCAAGGGATGAGGGTTGCAGATAAACATTACGCTATTATGCTGAGACATAAGCATGCTGAGAATGTGATAGAGTTAAGCCCACTCACATGACAGGGAATGGACCTGTCAGAGACCTTAAGACAAAATGTAAAGATTAGCTTTATTTGTCACATGTACATAGAAACATACAGTGAACCGCTGCATCAAATCAAACCATCAAAAATTGTACTAGATAGCCTGCAGTTGTTGCCACATTTCCGGTGCCCACGTAGCTCACTAATCCTAACCATATGTCTTTGAACATGGGAGGAAACTGGAGCACCCGGAGGAAGCATCAAGGAGAGAACATATGAACTCCTTCCAGGGATTGAAACTCGATCTTACAGTTTGATGCACCGTCATTAACTCACTCTGAGACGTAAAGGCGAGATATCGGCTTTTATTGACTGGAAGAAGGAACAAGCAGTGAGTGGAGTGACCACCATACTACATCCTGGAGACTGAGGGCCAGGCTCAGGCCTCAATCGCCTTTATACAGGGGTCTGTGGGAGGAGCCACAGGAGCAGTCAGCAGGGGGTGTGTCCAGACAGGTATATGTAGTTCACCACACAGTTACCGCTAACTGCTATGCTACCATATAAAATCCATCCCGCACAATAAAATGAAGGGTGAATTCTGATTTCTGGGCTGATGATGTGGAGTTTCATCCACTGGCAACAGAGGTCACTAAAATAATTACCTTTTCAACTGGAGGACCTATATCTGTACTGCATCATTCTATGTCATAAAATACCTGAGACAGAAGTTCATCTGGGTGAGCACACCAAAAGTCAGTACTGTTTTGTGTGCCTACTGTACTCCTTATATTCTGTTCAGTTTGTTTGTTTAATGGTGTTGAAATATTGGGAGCAGGATTCAATTCATACATTTAACACTCAAACATTACAACTGCGGCAAAACTTTAAAAATATTCCTTGCTCGAATCAAGCTTTGGGATGTGAAAATTGATAGAGAAATTAAAGACTTTTTTCAATTATCTGAGATGCAGTAGTGTTACCACAGTTTTATGGCTATTAAGACCATGTGAGAAAGAAGGTTAGCAGGGAATTGGATCTAAGCTGTTATGTTTGAAAGAGTTCATTATGAAACTGAATTTTAATTGCATTTTGTTTTGAAGCTTGGCAGCTTGGTCACGAAAACCAACAGCTGCATGGTTAATGAATGATCATCTTGAACCTTTTGTTTTAGGCCTGCTACAGGGTGCAAGCCGGCAGATATATCTTGAAACTGTGAATGTGGAACACAGCCAAACTTATAAATGTAGTTTAGTGGTGATTATAATTCTGCTACCTGCATGATTTACCCTATCAAACATTCCTCAAAGAACCCCACTCACCTACTGCAAAGTAGGAATACTATTAACATAAAGTATGAGACAACATTAAGTTAATACAATAATTCAATTTTTATGACCGTTAATTGCTCTCCTCTGAGCAATTATTTTTAACCCCTGGCACGAAGAGGGAGAAGACTTAATTCCCACTCCCACATCTGACCTTACTGCTTCAACTTCCTACACTATTCCAATGGACTCTGAGGACCAATGATTCAAGTTGGCATTCCAACACGGAGTTCAACAGTTTCAAGCAATAATCCCACTTCTCACACTGATGCCCCCTCTAGACACATCATTTTCCTACTATACTTGCCCCATTACATCAGTATTTTCCTTTGTATCTCCTCTTCTCATTTAACACTTCCGATTATTTCAAGATTCAAGATTCTTTATTGTCATTCTTCAGTACGAGTGTAAAGGAGGTCAAGATGACTGTTACTCCAGATCCGATGCGGCATAAAAATGTTCAAGGTACATTTATATCAAAGTAAGTTAGCGGTATCTAACTCTGGGATTCGTCTTCTCCAGACAGCCATAAAACAAAGAACACCATGGAAGTTGTTCAAGGAAAAGCATCAACCCCCAAGCGTAAAAAAAGCAAACTGTGCAAACAGCAAGAAGAACATCACACCCCAAACCCCACACACACAAAAAAATTGTGCAAACGGCAACAAGAAAGAATGGGTGAAAACACAGACTATGAAAACATAAAACTGAAAGCACAATTAGCATCCAACCTGGCCCAGTCCATCACAGGTAAAGCCCTCCCCACCACTGAACGCATCTACATGAAACCCTGTTGCAGGAAAGCAGCGTCCATCATCAGGGATGCCCACCGCCCAGGACACACTCTTTTCTCGCTGTTACAATCACGAAGAAAGTACAGGAGCCTCTGGACTCACATCACCAGGTTCAGGAACAGTTATTACCCCTCAACCCTCAGACTACTGAGTGCCCAATCATTGAAATGTTCCCACAACCACTGGACTCACCTTCAAGGACTCTTCATCCCACGTTCTCAATATTTATTGCTTATTTATTATTTTTTCTTTATTTTTGTATTTGCACAGTTTGTTGTCTTTTGCACACTGGCTGAACTGCCAAGTTGGTGCAATCTTATGTTGATTTTATATTGGTTATATGAACCTATGGATTTATTGAGTATGCTTGCAAGAAAATGCATCTCAGGGTTGTAAATGGTGACGTATATGTACTTTGATAATAAATTTACTTTGCACTTTGAATAATAAATGTCACAATTAAACAAAATGAAAAGAAACACAATAAATATAAAAGAAACCCTATAAAACACAATGCTATATACTTAGCCTGATTGCAAATACATAAAATGACACTAGGTGATGTGTATGTAGTAGTGGTGGTTCAGAGGGTGGAGGGATGGTGGTGTGGACTGGGTTAATGGGTGGAGGTGTTGATCAGCCTGTCGGCTTGGGAGAAGTAATTGTTATTGAGTCTAGTGTTCCTAGTGTAGATGCCGCACCGTCTCCTCCCTGATGGGAGGAGGACAAACAGTCAATAAGCTGTGTGGATGGGATCCTTCATTATATTGCTGACCTTCCTGTACATATCTCTTTCATGGTGGGTAAGCTGGTGCGGTGCAGATAATGTGTTGGGCAGTCTTAACTACCCATTGTAGAGCACCCCCCCCCCCCCCAGTCCGCTGCAGTGCAGTTTCTGTACCACACAATGATGCAGCATGTTAGCATGCCACAAAATGCACATTTGTAGAAGGGTGTGAGTATTGATGTACCTGGACCAACTTTCTTATCTCCCAAATTTTCCCCTTCATTGTGAAATGCCATCAACCTAAAATGCTCTGCCATTTTTCTTTCTCCGCAGATTCAGCTTGGCCTGCTGAACATTACCAGCACTTTCTGTCTCAGTTAACAAGTGAGGAGTTTCTTTCTTAACTACTTGGAGAAGCCATTACGTTTCATCTAAAGGAGCTCTCCAGGCTCCTGAAATAAGCTGGAGTCACTGGAAAGGGAATCAAGACACAAGGCAGAGGCAAAATAGGGGGAGGTGCCCTCCAACACAATAAATAGGCTGAGGAAAAGCTAAAATGCAGGGAAGAGAGCTTGTGGTTTGTTTTACGATATGTTACAAAAATATTGTAATTCGGTGAGAACTGTGCACATAACATGCAGGAGGCATTCCATTTACAACTCCATAGTGAATGAAAATGTCCATTACTGCAGTCAGCAGGACTTGAATAACACTGAGACATGCCACAAAAGCACCAGACGAAAACTATCTCCAATAAGAACAGAGGCTAACCACTTATATCCCTATAACCATCTGCGATCTCACCATCAACATCTTTGGGGGGGGGGGGGTCACCCTTTCCACCGCCTAAGTTTATGATCTACTTAAGTACTCTGACTATTTGAATAAGTCAAGGATGAGGCATCCTACAGTGAATGATTTACCCTCCCCGGACATTCCAAACCCTTTTCAATATTTACAAAGCACAAGTCAGGAGCACGATGAAATTGTTCTACTTCCTGGACAAGGGCAGCTCTAACAGTTAAGAAGTTCAACAGCATTCAGGACAGTGGCCGATGTGATCAGTGGCCCATTCACCATCCTGAATATTCATCCCTCCACCACAACACACAATGGTTGTAGTGTGTGTTATCCGAGCCCAAATGAAGGGTCTCAACCCAAAATTTCAATTGTCCATTTCCCTCAACGGATGCAGACCGACTTGTTCAGATCCAACCCCTGCATTAAAGTTGGATATGAAAGATTAGCTTTATTTGTCACGTGTACATCAGAACATTGAAACACACAGTGAAATGCATCACTTTGCATCAAATCAAATCAGCGAGGTTATGCTGAGGGCAGCCCACAAGTGTTGCTACACTTCCGGTACCAATATAGCATGCGCCGACTAACTAACCCTAATCTGTACTACTTTGGAAACTAGACCATAAGGAGGAAACTTATGTGTTCACAGGAAGAATGGACAAACTCCTTGCAGGTAGCGACGGGAATCAAATCCCAATCTTACAGCTGTGAAGTAACTATTTTTAAAAAAAAAGAATCAACATAAAGTTATTTATTTATTTAGAGATCCAATGTGGAACAGGCCCTTCAGCCCTTTGAGCTGTGCTGCCCAGCGACCACCTATTTAACCCTAGCCTAATCACAGGATTTACAATGTCCAATTAACCTATTAAATGGTACGTCTTTGGATTGTGGAGGAAACTGGAGCATCTGGAGGAAACACATGCATGTAGGAAAGAACATACAAACTTGCTTACAGAGGATGCCGGAATTGAACTCTGCTGCCCTGAGCTGTAATACCATCGCACTAACCACTACACTGCCGCAAAAAACAATTGTTGATTACAAAATAATCAAAACTCTCTAAGTTGGATATTTGAAAACAATATTCAGCAGGTCAAGGAGTATCTATTAATTTTTCATATCAATAATGGTTTCCCCTACTCCTTTCCTCAAGGCTTATTTGTTCATATGCAAATATCAGCAGCAAGGATGTTTGTTGCCATCCCTAACTGCATCTACAGTCCAGAGCCTTCCTATCATTTCAGATAGTAGTTAAGAGTAAACCTTGTCAGTGGATCTAGGATCATATAAAGACCAAACTAAGCAAGACAGGTTTCCCTCCAATTCAGCTTAATTGTACGTGACTACATTTTTTTCCAACACTTTACATTAACCATTAGAGATATTAGGTTTTCCTTCCAGATTTACTTAATTCAAATTATCCACAATCATTATTGATTTAAAAAAATGAATAAATATTTACCTTAAACCTACAGCATGCATTTGCAGGAAAATAAATACAACAGAATTTATGAAGACCATACTTAAGCAAAAACTGGCAACCAATGCACAAAATTATGCAAATAAATAAATCAATTAATACCCTTAAGTGTTCAGTATTTTGAATTGCTGCTAATTTAAAAGAAGCATTTGTGCAAAATTCACAAAATTTTGCAAGGCTGTATACATAACAAAATGTAATATTGTGCTGTCATTTTAAACTTCCATGTGCAAAAGAAAAATGCTACTTAAAATTAATAATATTTGGTTTAGTGTTAATTCTTGCTGTACATACAGATGTAAACAGTTAATATATTTGAAAGCATTTAGGTTAGCAAGCGTAGAATGGGAGGAAAGCTCTATTCAGTTGTGGCTTTTTGAGTTGCTTGTTATTCACAATGGGACTATGCTTGTTAAGCAGGTCAGCTAAACAAAGCAACACACTCACAGAATCCCATGCAACGGTCAGCTAGTCCCAGCCCAGTAAATGTAAATGAAGGAAAATGTGCCAGAGCTGTCACAAGGAGGAGGAGGGAAGATTAAAGACAGACAGTGAAAGGAAGTCAGCACCAAGGTTAAATCAAGCCCAACATAAATCTGATCAGTATCAAACTGGATCAAAAGAACACTAATAAAAGACAAAACAAGAACAGGTTAGCCATCCCTCATTATAATAGCCACTTAATTTTTAAAAAAGTGACTTGCTATGTCTTGCAGACATAATATACTGAATAATCTTGGCAATGGCCACATCATCAAAACCAAAAGAAGCAATTCAGTAACCCATCTCGAACGCACTGAACTGTATGAGATGGATTTTCCGAATCAAAATGACAATGTCAAGTTATCTATCTGTCCTTATATCACACTGTTAGAACCAAGGCTATTTCACAAATAAACAGATGCAGTCATTTGCGCAGGTAATGGCACTTTTGTAGTTCATTTCAGGACTGGAGCTTTTAATGAAAAGCCCTATCTAGGTTGAAAGAAATTAGAAACAATCTTCATGCCACATTAAACCAGTCATAGATAATATTCTGCTTGTGAATGGTGGGGCATTCATGCAATGAATACTTACTGCTATCCTTAAGAAATAACTGCTGAGCAACACTATAGGAGAAAGGGCTGCATGAAGATGGATTTACATGAGAAGCTGAAAATTGCTAAACAATAGAATGGATTGAATTTTTACCAAATGAACATTAAAAAAATGATCAGATGTGATTAAAAATCATTATGAGACCATTAAGACAAATGACTTGCTGATTAATGGCAGTCTGATTTATCCCCAAATTTCCCAGATCTGTTTAAATTTTGTCTCTGTGCCTGACATTCGAGATGAGGAAGAGATGACCAACAGCTAAAGAATTCTACATAAAGCCAGTGGTTCTTTATGATGTGACTATTGTTCAGTTCTATTATATTGCCACCTGATTGAACTAGAGAAAAACTGACTGGAAACAGGCTTCACTCCACGATTCTTGTCCTGGGGCACGCTATGTTGGCCCCTGCATGTATAGTGACACTTGTGGGCTACACCCAGCACATCTTGGATTGTGTTGGATGTTGATGCAAACAATGCATTTCACCGTATGTTTCAAAGTACAGTTGACAAATAAAGCTAATCTAACCTAATCTTCAATGCAATTAGATTTGCTGAGTTTCCATCACTTTCTCCCCTAAACTATTGTAAACTTTGCAGCACCTGGAGTCTCTTGTATCAGAAATGTGGCATTTCTCTCGGCAAACTGTGAAAGCTAAGCAGTGATCCAGGAATCAAGCCTTTCTTCTGGAACGTCTAACCCTGGCTTGTCTTCCTCTTTGAGATGCACCATAATTGACCACTGAGATTAATTGCAACAGCTCTCCCAGTTCTCAAATTAAGGTGGAAAAGAATGAGAACATTATTTTCAGATAATGAATTGTGTGTCTCAAGACCACCATTAAATGACTTGTGATTTGTTCCTGCCACAAAGTTGTCCTGTTACAGCATAACGTTAGCACTAATAGAAGTTAGAAAACAAAAAGCTTCCAGTCAAACACAGACCAGGAAAGGTTCAAATAAATGCAGTGCAGATGTTTGAAGACCTGCTCATAACTCTAGGTCTGTCCACATAACTGCCTGATAAGTAATATTTCTGAAAGGGCAGATGTCAGCATAGCAAAGAATTACAAATAAAAATGATGAATCATGTGACTCCCTCTGCAGAGGGTTATCACTACTGGGGAACCCAAAAGGTTTTCTAATGTTTGCAAATAGGAGACCGTGGAGAAAGTGATAAGGTCAAATATAAGAGCGGATGGAAACTGCATGATGTTCCCTGCAGTCAAACTCAATAATGCTGAGAACCATTTCGTATATCAGTCTGCCACTTAACTGCCAGCACAGGAGAGGCTGGCAGCACTACGGGAGAATGTGCAATGAAGTGGATACAAGACACAGTGAACGTGCTCAGCAATTTCGAAAAAAAGAGAGAAGAGAGAGGAGGGAAGAGGGGAGGGGGGAGAGAGAGAGAGAGGGCAGAGAAGTGGGGAGAATGGTGGAGAGAGAGGGGAGAGAGAGGGAAGAGGGGTGTGAGAGAGAGAGGGTGAGAGGAGATAAAGTGAGAAAGAGAGAGAAAGAGAGAGAGTGAGAAAGAGAGAAAGAGAGAAAGAAAGAAAGAAAAAAGAAAGAAAGAAAGAAAGAAGGAACTGCTTATTCCACTCCCATTAGGGAATAGGCTACCTACATGGCATCCACACCAGGACCATCAGACTAAAACAGTTACTTTCCCCAAGTCATCAGGCTGATCTGCACTCATTAAGTCACCCTATCACCACTACTTTACCATTTTCTGTTAAGAGTCACCTTACGCCAGATATTCCTGTACCCAGCGTCACTTTCTGTACACACAATCAACGTTATCAGCTAACCTTATGAATTTATATTTATTCTGATCTTTACAGTTATCATGTATTTTTTTATGCTGTCTTGGATCTGGAGTATCTAATTTTGTTCTCCTTTACACTTGTGTACTGATGAACAACAATAAACAATCTCAAATCTTGAATGATAGAAGCCCTTGTCAGGATGTCATTAAAGGCTTTAATAACAATTAAGTCCTCCCAGCAACAGAGCCAATGTTATAAAGTGGCAACAAAGGGAGAGTGGAATTAATGGTGAAGTATTTTAAAGTTAATGTGTGTTACAAAGACAGAAAACGCTAGAAGCACTCAGCAGTTCAGTCAACACCTGTGGAAAGTGAAAATGAGTTCACATTTCAGGCGAATGGAAGACAGTCCCATTAACAGATAACCACAACAGAGTCAGAATAAGTTTTATTATCACTGACAAATGTCATGAAATTTATTTTCAATAGTAATCGTGATTTCAACATAGCAGAGGACAATTAGTCTCATCCATCTCTTCCCAACCTTCCCTCAACTACAAGCTTGTTTCTTCCTCTCTTCCACACTTCTGATTAAGGATGTTCATCATAAAACTTTGTTTCTCTTTCTGCAGATACCGGCTGACCTGCTGAGTGCTTCCAGTATTTGTTTTTATTTCAGAATTTCAGCATCTGCACTTCTTCTGAATTTCATTTACCAGCCAATGTTTTCTCATTGCCAATTGAACTGGGTTGATGCCCATTTAGAAAGTCAGCTGAGAATACTATGCATTTTAAAGGATAAAAGATAACAAAAGAAACTTGATAACTGTGAAATACTTGGTGTGATCTAATCTGACAATAATGGGGCATTTGGCAAAAGCACAGAGATATTACTGTGATCTTTAGAGAAAATGATACTTCTCTAGCTACAAGAAAAAAAGGACGTTGCATAGAAAACAAAATCATGATAAAGGAAAGAATACAAAATGAAAATGGGAGCAAAGGGCTTCTAAAAATGAGGTTGAAAGCAGCATTGGAGCAAAGAACATTTTCATAAATGGGAAGTCAAAACTCCATAAAAAGAAAAGGAATACTTCAGGAAAGGAGTGTGGAATATTGCATAAGGAGTAAAGAATACTAACTGCAAGGTGGGATATTGAACCAGAGTTGCTTTTTATATAGGAGACCTCAGCTAAGTCTTTATTTAATTAGCAAGTTACTGATTACCCTGAATGTGCTTGTCAAGGTTCATCCTGAAAAGCTCCGTGGCAAAGGTGACAATGGAGCTCTGTGCTGACACTCTAAATGTAGAGAACCAACAACACAATGAAGGCACAGACTTAATTACTATAAATGCAAAGAGGATTGTGCACGGCTTTTGTATTTGCTGTATATATTTTTTAACAAAACCAATTACTTTGAAATTAAAAGAAGATATTTTCAGGGGAAATTCAGCTCACTGCAGGGTGCAAAGGATAGTCCTCTCCAGCTCACTGGAGCTCCAAATGTACTGAAGTTTGTGCCTGATACTTCAATGAAGAAACAACTAACGAATAATTCCTCCTTCTGTGGACAGAGTTAAAAGGCAGCTTGGAGAAAAAGGTGTGTATGGTGAAGTTTTTCAAAATAGTAGGAGGGTGTGTGATTTGGGGAGAGTTTCAATGTGCGGGGCAAAGCAATTGAAGCAGCAATCACTGATGTTGAATGGAAGTGGGGATTGGGTATTAGCTCAAAACAATATGGGAGGGAAATTACACTGGATCAGCTTACAAAAGTCAGCTGTAGCAGAGGACAGTGATTGCAGAGTGGTCATTTGGTCAGGGTCTTCCTTGTTGATATGCTTGGACCTGGCCAAGGTTGATGTTGCAGGCCTAGGCAGTAAGTCAGTGAGGGTTCAGTCCAAACCAAATAGATGCCTCTCTTTGCCTTTGCCTCCAACTTCCATCCTGCCCTTAAATTCATTTGGTCTATTTTCTGACTCCTCTGTCCCCTTTCTTGATCTCTCTGTCTCCATCTCTGGAGACAAACTGTCAACTGACAACTTTTATATACCTACAGAATCCCATGGTTATATTAACTATACATCTTCCCACCCTGTCTCCTGTAAAAATGCTAATCCCTTTTCTCAGTTCCTTTGTCACTGATTCCCATTCCCGTTCAAACATGTTGGTTCCAGGATGCAGCGCTCCTTTCCAGAACATCAGAGATGTCCTCCTTTTCCGAAATACTGGGTTTCCCTTTTTCCACCATTGATGCTGCCCTCACCCGCATCTTGTCCATTTCCTGAACATTTGCATTTATCCCATCCTTCTGCTGCCTTAACAGTGATAGAGTTCCTCTTGACATCACCATGAGCCCCTGCATCCAACACAGCATCTTCTGCCATCTCAAAAGGGATCCTATCACCAAACATATCTTTGCCTCCCCTCCTCTCTCTACTTCCAGCAGGGATCATTCCCCCCATGATTCCCTTCTCCATTCGTTACCTCCCCCCCACCGCTGATCTCCCTCCTGCACTTATCCCTGCAAGCTGCCCAAGTACAACGCCTGCCCTTTCACCTCCTCCCTCATCACCAATCAGGGCCCCAAACTGTCCTTTCAGGTGAGGCAATACTTCATTTGTAAATCATCTGCGGTTGTCTATTGTGGCTGGTGCTCCCGATGCGGCCTCCTCAACATTGGTGAGACCCATTGTAGACTGTGCGAACGCTTCATTGAGTACCTCCACTCCATCGGCCAAAGTGCAACTTCCCAGTGGCTAAATATTTAGATTCCGATACCCGTTCCCCTTCAGACAAGTCAGTCTATGGCCTCCTGTCGTTGAGGTCACCCTCTGGATGGCAAAGCAACACATATTCTGTCTGGATAGCCTCCAAACTGATGGCATGAAATCTGATTTCTTCTTCTGGCAACATTAATTTTTGCTCCCCCTCCTCCTTTTCCATTCCACATCCTGCTTATCACCCTTCTACCCTGCCTATCACCTCCCCCATGAATGCCTTCCTCATTCCCTTTCCCTTATGGTCCACTCTCCTCTCCAATCAGATACCCTCCTCTCCAGCCCCTTACATTTCCTACCCACCTGGCTTCACCCTCCACCTTCCAGCTACGCCCTTCCCCTCTCCCCACCTTTTTATTCTGGCATCTTCCCCCTTCTTTTCCAGACCTGAAAAAGGGCCCGATACGTCAACTGTATATTCATTTCCATAGATGCTGCCTGACCTGCTGAGTTCCTCCAGCAGTCTGTGTGTTACATTGGATTTTCAGCAACTGCAGAAGTTCTCGTGTTCATGACATACCCTCTTCAGAGAATGTGTAAGTGCGTAGACATCCCTGGAGAGATAACGCACAGAGTTCACAGACTCTCTGCAGGCCTTCTGGGGTTGGTGGGTGCTGCAGTGGTAGGAATGCAAGTTTTCATTTGATGCACATTGGTAAAAATGGAGTTGAGTATAAAGGCAAAGTATTCAGGGGAAAGGATACAATGAAGGTGAAGCCACAATAGACAACCCCAGAAGGCAGGGGAGGTGATAGTTGAGCAGGACTTGGACACCTCGACAAAATGAAGGATAATGAATGGAGAAGGGGAAGCTGAGAAAAAAAAGCAAGTGTGGAGTGGACAAGAGTATGCATTATAGAGGGGGAAGAGGCTGGCATGATTAACACAGGGAACATTACAGAGAGCTATGAAAATTACTAAGAAACTGTAATAAATGTCAGGTCACCGCAGGCCCAATCCACCCCCACTAACCCACTCACTCTCTCAATCACTTATAAGGTGCCAATCAGCACTGGAGCAACACTTTAACTGGTGCTTAATGTTACCAAATCGGGTCAGTGCTGAATTAATCATATACAGATCCGTACCAGTTTCATCGTACGTCCCATTAAGGTGCAATTATTAATCAATTAATTATTATAATCAAAGATCTTCATAAACTCAGAAAATATTTTAGAACATGTGAGGATTGTTTAAAAAAAGAGCCATTATACTCAGGATTAGCAAAATCCAACTGCTCATAGACAGTGATAACAGCAGTAAATGTGAAGGAGAGACTGCACATTAAAGGGAGAGAATATGAATACGAGAGGGGTTTGCTGCCTCAGGGAAAGGAGAATGCAGCACAGCAGTGTGAAGGAAAACTGCATAACAAGACAATGGATGCAGTTAGGGCAATGCTGATTAAAGAAGGTGAAGGCTGCATGAAGGGAGAAGGGAATACTACATAAGGAAAAGAGCGAATGGTGCACAAAAGGAGAGGAAAATAAGACCATATGGCATTGGAGCAGAATTAGGCCTTTCAGCCTATCGAGTCTGCTCTGCCATTCCATCATGGTTGATTTAATATCCCTCTTTACTCCATTCTCCTGCCTTCTCCCCATGACCTTTCATTCCCTGTCTAATCAGGAACCTATCAACCTCTGTTTTAAATATACCCAGTGAATTCCACAGACTTACTGACCTTAGGCTAAAGGCATTTCTTCTCATCTCTGTTCTAAATGGATGTCCCTCATATTGATGCTGTGCCCTCTGGTATACCCACCTCCCCCCCCCCCCACCCCAAAGGAATCAATCTCTCCACATACATTCTATCCTGACCTCTCAATATTCGAAAGGTTTCAATGTGCTCTCTCCCCAGCTCCCCCATTCTTAGATAAGGGGCCCAAAACTGTTCACAATACTCCAGGTTCTGACTGACAAAGCCTCAGCATCACATCCTTGCTTTTATATTCTAGTCCTCTCGGAATGACTGCTAACATTGTATTTGCCTTCTTTACCACTAACTCAACCAGCAATTTAACTTTCAGAGAATCCTGCAGAGGACTTCCAAGTTCCTTTGCACCTCTGATTTTTTGAATTTTCTCCCCATTTGGAAAATAGTCTATGCTTTATTCCTTCTACAAAGTGCATGACCGTACACATCCCTACGCTTCTGTATATTCCACGAGCCGCTTGTTAGCCCAATCTGCTAATTCGTCTGTCCTTCTGCAGACTTCTGCTTATTCAACACTACCTGCCCCTCCACCTGTCCTTGTATCACCTGCAAAGATGGCCACAAAGCCATCAATTCCATCACCTGAATCATTGACATACAGTGTGAAAAGAGTCAGTCCTAACATTGATCTCGGCAGAATGCAGCCAACAGCAGCCAATCAGGAAAGGCTACCTTTATACTGACTCTTTGCCTCCTGCCAGTCAACTTATCTTCTATCAATGCTGGTGTCTTTCCTGTAATACCATCGGCTCTTATCTTACTAAGCAGCCTATGTGGAGCACCTTGTCAAAGGCCTTCTGAAAATCCAAGAATACAACAACTACTGACTCTCATTTGTCTCTCCTGCTTGTTATTTCCTCAAAGAATTCCAACAGATTTGTCAGGCAAGATCTCTCCTTAAGGAAAACCATGCTGACTTTGGCATATTTTACCATGTGCCTCTAAGTACCCCAAAATCTTATCCTTAAAAATAGACTTCAACATCATCTCCCAACCACTGAAGTCAGGATAATTGGCCTATAATTTCCTTTCTTCAGCCTTCTTCTCTTCTTAAAGAGTAGAAAGATGTTTGCATTTCCAGTCTTCCAAGTCATTCCAGAATCGAGTGATTCTTGAAAGGTAATTACCAATGCCTCCACAATCTCTTCTGCTACCTCTTTCAGAACTCTGTGGAGTTATCCATCTAGTCCAGGTGACTTAACTACCTTCAAGCCTTTCAGCTTCCCAAGCACATTCTCCTTAGTAACAGCAAATACAAACACTTCTGACACTCTCAAATTTCTGGCATTCTGATTCTGTATCCAACAGTGAAGACCGATGCCCGCCATACCTTTGTTCCCCATTACTACCTTTCCAGCAACGTTTTCCAGTGGCCCAATATCCATTCTCCCCTCTCTTTTACTCTTGTTACATCTGAAACAACTTTTGGTATCCTCTCTGATATTATTTGCTTGCATCCCTGCATATTTTATGTTTTCCTTCCTTATGGCTTTTTAGTTGCCTTCTGTTGGTTTTTAGAAGCTTCTCAATACTCTAACTTCACACTAATTTTTACTATATTATGTGTCTTCTCTTTGGCTTTTATATTGGCTTTGACTTCTCTTGTCAGGCACGGTTGCATTATTCTCCATTCATAGTACTTCTTGTTCTTTGTGATGTTTCTATCCTGTACCTTCTGAATAGCTCCCAGAAACTCCAGCCATTGCTTTTCTGCCATTATCCCTACTAGTGTTCCCTTTCAATCAACTTTGGCCAGCTCATCTCTCATGCCTCTGTAATTCCCTTTACTGCACTGTAATACTGATACAGCTGATCTTAGCCTCTCCTCTTCAATTTTTCTCCTATGTTGCATTTCAGCTCAACCCACTGACTGCAATTTTACCCTATCATCTGCCTGTCCTTCCTCACAATCTCATTACATTCACTCCAGTTCTCACCTCCCCTGCCAAATTAGTTTAAGACCTCCCCAACAGCTCTAGCTCTAGCACACCTATTTCTAATGATTCTGGATGCCCCCCCCCCACCTCAAGCCTAGAAGTAACCCTTCCTTTTTGTACAAATCATACCTTTGCCAGAGGAGATCCCAGTGATCCAGAAATGTAAAACCCCATGCCCCCCTACACCAATTCCTCAGCCATACATTCATCTGCCAAATCATCCTATTCTTATCTTTACTGGAGGGACAGGAAGCAATCCAGAGATTACTACCCTGGAAGTCCTGTTTTTCAGCTTTCTACCTCATTCTCTATGTTCTGTCTTCAGTACCTGCTCCCTTTTCCTACCTATGTCATCGGTACCAATATGTGCCACATATTCCAGCTGTTCACTCTCCTCCTTTACAATGCCATGCACTCGATCCCTGCCCAGGGCACCTGGAGGCAACATACCATCCGGGTGTCTCTTTCACATCCACAGAATCTCCTGTCCGCTTCTGTGACCATGGAATCCCCTATCATTAATGCACACCTCTTTTTCATTTCTGAGGCACAAAGTCAGACTCAGTGCCAAAGACCTGACCACTGTGCTAGTTCATTCCTTAACCTCCCCCCTCCAGCCCCAACAGTATAACTGTTATTGTGGAGAATGGCCACAGGGGTACTCTGCACAGTCTGCCTATCCCCGTTCCCCCTCCTGACAGCCAATGAGTTACCTGTGTCCTGCAGCTGGGGTGTAACTACTTCCCTGCGTGTCCTGTCATTCAAACCCTCTGCCTCCCGGAGTTCATCCAGTTCCAACTCCAATTCCTCAACACGGTCTGAAAGAAGCTGCCGCTGGATGCAATTGTTGCAGGTGTAGTCATCAAGGACACAGCATAAGGAACAGAGGAAACGTTCCAAAAAGGAGACAGAGGATTGAAGGAGAGGGAATGGTGCATAAAGAAAGAGTGGATTGGTGCATAATGGGAGAGGGAAATTGTGCATAAAGCAAGAGGGAATGGTGCATTAATGGGAATGGGATTTGACTGCTTTATAAATGGAGAAGGGAATATTTCTTAAAAGGGATAGGAAAGAGCATGTTATATAAAAGAGAACACAAGTATTGCCTGAAAAAAGAGGAAATTTAGATAAGAGGGTAATGTTGTGGAGAAATCAAGGAAAATGCTGTGTGAAAGGAATGGAGATTACTGTAAAGGGAGTGGGGAATGTTGTGTACAGGGGAACGAACTGCTGTAAAAATAATCAAAATGCTGTATTAACAATGTCTACATAAAAGGGGGAAGGGAATCCTACATGAAAGGGAAGCAGAATTCCACATGAAACTAATGGGAATGTTGTATGAGAGAATGGAATGTTCCATAAAAAGGAATTGGGAGATTTAGGAATGCTGCCAAAAATATATGTGATGGGTGACGTCGCATAAACAGAATGCAATGTTTCATAAAGAGAGAATGAAATGCCGTATAAACGGGATGGAGAAACGCTGCTTCAAAGGAGTCGAGAATTCTGCATGCACAATATGGAAATATTATGGGAATGCAAAAGGGAATGGTGCAATAGAAGTAGAAGGGAACACTAAGTAAAGGCTAATTAAGACAGAGGGTGGAACAGTGTTTAGGAGTGAAAGGGATATGGCATTAAGGAGGGGATTGCTGCACAAAATGGTCGTTGACTGCTGCCTTTCAATAATGAGCTTGCTGCATAAAGGGGAAAAGGGATTGCTGTGTGTTTTATTAAAATGCACTTTGTCTTTTTTATGCAGTAGTATTTTCAGCTTGAAAGTATCTCTATGAATAGAATGGCACAGCACATGAACAGGCTCTTGGGCTCTTGATACTGAACAAATTAAACTGGTAATTGAATGCCTAGCTAAACTAAATCTTCTGCCTACGTAAGGCCCATATGCCTCAATTCTTTGCACATTCATATGCTTAAGAACCTCCTAAATACATCCACTACTACCCTGTCAGTGCATTCCAGACACCTAACACTCTCTGTGTAGAACTCCACCCCAACCTGAAATGCAGGTCCTCTAGTTTCAGTCAGTTTGACTCTAAGAAAAAGGTACTGTCTGTTTACTGTACATATGCCTCTCATAATCTTATAAACTTCTAGCTTGTCTCCCCTTAGCATCCATCACTCTAAAGAAAAGGGTCTCTCCTTGTAGCACATGCCCTCTAATCAGGAAATATTCTTGAATAGTAATATTACCTCTGGCTCCAAGCTAATATTATAATTTGGATATTCAAAATCTGTTTCATCACACTTCAGTTTTTCTTCATTAATCCATTGTTTACATTGTGATCTAACACAAATTCTGTATAGTGGTAAACTTTACAGTTTATGAAATTGACCATTTAAAATAAAAATGGGACAACTTTTACTGTTGTAGTTTCCTTTAGCTGAAGCTGATTGCCATCAATAAGCTCTGGAACTCCGTATCTGGAAATTTTCAATTTAGCTCAGTTCTATGACAAATTAAAATGCACAGACTGAGAATAACACAGTGCAGAGAGAAGGTATATTAAACAGAAGGGATTCTACAGATGCTGGAAATACAGAGCAATACACACATTGCTGGACGAACTCAGCAGGTCAGTCAGCATCTATGGAGAGAATAACCAGTCAAAGTTTCGGGCTGAGAGACTTCATCGGGACTTTGGTGCTGTTGCTTTGTTAATCTTAGTAGTGGGGAAGACAACTGACATGCACAAAATACTGGAGGAACTCAGTAGGTCAGGCAGTATCCACAGAAATAAACAAACAGTTGATGTTTGAGGCCGAGACTCTTCTTCAGGACTGGAAAGGAAGGGGGAGCATGCCAGAATAAAAAGGTAGGGGCAGGGGAAGGTGAACAGCTGGAAGGTGATAGGTGGAAGCAAGGTGGGTAGGAAAGGTAAAGGGCTGGAGAGGAAGGAATCTTCTATATATCAAGTTCTCCTATCAAGCACCTCTGGTCCTGTCTGTACTGGCTTCATCAAGCATGTCAGAATCTATAGAGCTTAAATGGATCCTGAGGACAGACTAAGAAGATGAGAAAATAGACCTGATTGTAGAAGAATAACAGATTTCTTCCCTTCAGGGAAATAAGCGAAGCAAACAGGGCTTTGCTGCAATGTGGCTGGTTTGTGCTTATCGTTGTCATCAAGACAATCTTATTTCAGGCATTACAAATTTTATTTAATTGCTTGAATTTAAGATCCCCAGCTTCAATGGTGGAAATTAAAATTAAACTCACGTTTCTGGATCAATAGCCCAGAACTCTGTTAGTCCAGTTACTTAACCACATTGCTAATATTCAGACAGATGGTGCTTCAGGTTTCATGGCTCCTTACTGGAGGGCCAGTAGATGGAACGACTACACTCTACAATGAATGAAAAAAAAGTCACACTTCGATGGAGAGTAGACTCGCTTGCAACAACAGAGAAGACTGATACAGGAGTATGACTTTCAGCCTCTCTGGCCTTCTCTGCAATTTAAGACCTTTCTCCTCATTTCTTTTTTTCTGTGGTAAGCCCATAACCCTTTATACCCCAAACACCCAAGCTACAAATAATATCTGTATTGAAAGTACTCAAATCACAAGATATACAAGCAGAATTAGGTCATTTGGCACATTATGTCTGCTTCGACATTTCATTACAGCTGATCCAATTTTCCTCTCAGCCCCAATATCCTGCCTACCCCCCCCAAACACCGTATCCCTTCATGCCCTGACCAATCAAGAATCTATCAACATCAGCCTTAAATATACATAAAGACCTGGCCTCCACAGCCTCCTGTGACAATGAATTCCACAGATTCACCATTCAATAGCTTTCAATTTGGTCAAGAGAGACAAATTTCTGCAGCAGCCAGATTTGACAAGTATGTTTCTAAGTCCCTCTTGATTGACAGATTCAAAAAGCTCTTGTGAAGTTAAAAAATGGCCATATTTCGTGCTTGCTGTTGCCCGCTACATTTTTCTAGAGCTGTCGTGTGACGAAAATCAAGTCCTTTCGCATCTCCTAATGAATGGAACTCACTGTTTATTGCTATTCTGTTTTTGTCCATCCACCCAATCCTCAGCCCGTGCAGTACATGACCCCCAAACCCATTTGTTCCACACTCTTTTGTGTGGTGCTTTCACAAAAGACTGAAAGTCCAAATACATCACATCCACTGGTTGCCACTTATTACAACCTCAAAGATCTGATGAGTTCATCAATTTTATCAGCGTGAACTAAAGTAAAAGCAAGATAATTACTACTGGCCAAAGATAACTACTGGCCGGGTTACTGGGCAGAACTCCATTGCTATTCTTCATAGAGTACTGTGGAATAACATCGGATTTCTGGGACGGTGGGTGGGAATAATGACTCATCCAAAAGTTGGTTATTGTGCTAATGAGTGTCAAGATTTTTAACAATGTAACTCTGTGTCACCTGATAGGCAGAATATGTTTAATATAATGGGGCTAAACCTTAATGCACTAAAATGAGATTCATTTACTATTTGGCTGTTTTCAGACAAATAATACACCATTCTGTAGACCAACATTAAAAACAATCTCTTGAGGTTACGATTAGATTTCAAACATCAATATATTATATGATACAACAATGAATCATAATTGAACATGATTCATAAACATAAACACAAAGAGAAATAAAGTTAATCTTTTTCGCTTTGTAATTCTGACATTGGAAAAAAACCTGGCACCTTCCTGAGTAAGGAGCCAAAGGAGATGACAATCTGGAAAAACTTCCTCCAAAGGTTATTAGGTTGTAAATGATCTTTACTTGCACTTATTTAGAGCAGCTCTGTGTGGTGTGACTATACAGCAATCTTAAAAGAACAGGCTAAGTTTGCAGTTAACGTAACAATCATCCTCAGTGCTACTCACAAAATACATTGGCAGATGTTGTACAGTAACTGTTTGTAGTTGTGGTTCTTATTTTGTTTATGCTTTTATGAAACTAAAGATGATTATTCATTTTAACAAAGTTAGGCACTACATGTAATCAATGTGCCCATAGCCTGATGCAGGAAATTACGGACAATCAAAATCCACAATACATTCATTTCATTGGTGGAGGCACTAAGGAAGATTAAGGAACTTCACCGTTTGAACAGTCTTAGTGTGAGTTATGTCAATTCCGCCCTCGACTTCATATCTCATAACAGTCTCTGCTGTTGTGAAAAATTCTTCACATAATTCCATTTCTGACATACTTCACTGTTTTCACACATATCTTTCATTAGATTCTTACTGAATCTTCTTATTGAACTCATTTGCCAGCACACCAGCAGTCACCTACCTTCTAACATGGAAAAGAAAGGCCTTTTTAATACAGTTCTTTCAAAACCCCAAATTGATTTATAGCCAATGAAATGTTCCTATCTGAAGTAGCATCAGGGTTACATTAATGTAATTCCTGTGCTATGCTGGCATATTAAGTTTGTATTTTAAAAAAACATTTAAATTACAAGTGAAATGGCAATTGCCTGGCCGAGCAACACTGGGAGAGGAAAGGAAGTGTCGATGTTTTGTGTTAAAACCCTGCATCAGGATATTACCTTTTCACCACAGATGCTGCCTGACATGCTGAGTTCCACAAGTGGATTGTTTGTTGTAGATCGCGAGGAGTAGACTGATTCCCTCCTTGTTTCCAAAGCAGCAATGGTAGGAAAGCACATAGCCTTCCACAACTTTACTTAGCCTATTAAACCAATGCCCATAGACTTTGGAAGGTTCAACATTATTAATTTCACATCATTAAAATATATTTGGGATTTCAATCAAGTACACTGCCTGAATACAAAAGGTAGCAGCAGGTCGGTAGAGTGAAAAAGAGTTTTCAACAGCAATCAGTCAGCGTTTGCTGTTGATTAGCAATAGCAGCCATCATCTGAGTGGAAAGAGTCAGAGTGATGATTTTGAGGCTTTAGCTCTTGAGACCTTCCATGAAGAGAGGCTTCATCCAGAGAAGGCAAAGAAAAGAAAAGCTCTAGTTTAAGTTTTCTCCCCCTTTCCCTTCTTTATATCTCCTCAGCTAGGATAGTAGAGATACCAGGCAGGATAGTGAAATGCTCCTCTTGTGTGATGTGGGAAGGCAGGGAGACCTCCAGTGTCCCTGACGATTCAGCTGTGCAAAGTGCATCCAGCTGCAGCTTCTAACAATCCATGTTACAGAGTTGGAGCCAGAACTGGATGAACTCTGGATCATTCGGGAGGCTAAGGGGGTGATAGATAGGACATACAGAGAGGTAGTTACACCCAAGGTGCAGGACACAGAAGACTGTGTGACAGTAAGGAGGGGGAAGGTAGTTAAGGAGCCCGTGCAGTGTACCCCCTGTGGCCTTCCCCCTTTTCAACTGGTATATCACTTCGGATACCGTCGGGGGCGCAGGGTGCGGGGGTTTGACCTAACAGAGGAAAGTCATAGTGGTTGGGTCTCTGGCACTGTGCCAACTTTGTGACACAGAAGGGAAGGAGGGAGAAAGGTAATGCTGTGGTGATAAGAGATTAATTAGGGGAACAGACAGGAGCTTCTGTGGGCGAGAACAAGGAGGTATGAACAAGGAGACATCAAATCATTAGAAAGAGCTCACATTGGGTCAGAAGGTGTTGAATCATTGTGGATAGAGGTAAGGAACTGCAAGGGTAAAAAGAACCTGATAGCTGTATAAAACACCCAAACAATAGTAATGATGCAGCCTACAAATTACAACGGGAGATAGAAAATGCATGCCTGAAGGGCAATGTTAAGATAGTCACGGGGGACTTCAATATGCAGGTAGATTGGGAAAATCTGATTGGTTCTAGATTCCAGGAGGGGGAGTTTCTAGAGTGCCTAAGCAAAGGCTTGTTCGAGCAGCTCATGATTGAACCCACCAGGGGATCAGCTATTCTGGATTTGGTTCTGTGCAATGAACCAGAGTGATAAGATAAAAGAACCCTTGGGGGAAAGTGGGGGAAATATGATCGAATTCAGCCTGAAATTTGAGAAGCAGAAGCTAAAGTCAGGTGTGTCAGTATTACAGTGGAGTAATGGGGATTAGAGGCATGAATGAGGAGGTGGCCAGAATTGATTGGTAAAAAAACACTGGCAGGTTTAACAGTTGAGCAGCAATGACTGGAATTTCTGGAAGTAATTTCTAAGGCACAGGATATATACATCCCAAAGAGGAAGAAGTATTCCAAATGAAAGGTTAGAACTGTGGCTAACAAGAGAAGTCAAAGCCAACTTAAATGCCAAAGGGAGGGCATATAATAGAGCAAAAAATAGAGGGAATCTAATGGAAGGGTTGTCTATTTTCTAAATGGAGAGAAAATATAAAAACTGTGGCATAAAGGGACTTGGGAGTCCATGTGCAGGATTCCCTAAAGGTTAATTTGCAGGCTGAGTCAGTGGTGAGGAAGGCAAATACAATGTTAGCATTCATTTCAAGAGGACTAGAATATAAAAGTGAGGATGTAATGTTGAAACTTTATAAAGCAGTGGTGAGGCCTCACTTGGAGTATTGTGAGCAGGTTTGGGCCCCTCATCTTAGAAAGGATGTGCTGAACCTGGAGAGAGTTCAAAGGAGTTTCACGAAAATGATTCTGGGACTGAATGGCTTGTCATATGTAGAGCGTTTGATGGCTATGGGCCTGTATTCATTACTACTCAGAATAATGAGGGTGACCTAATTGAAACCAATTGAATGGTGAAAGGCCTTGACAGAGTGGATGTGGAGAGGATGTTTCCTATGGTGGAAAAGTCTAAGACCAGAGGACACAGCCTCAGGTTAGAGGGGCATCCTTTAGAACAGAGATAAGGAGGAATTGCTTTAACCAGAGAGTGGTGAATCTGTGGAATTCTTCACCAAGCAGCTGTGGGGGTCAGGTCTTTTATGTATATTTAAGGCAGAGGTTGATAGTTTCTTGAATGGTCAGGGCATGAAGGGATACAGGAAGAGGGCAGGAGATTGGGGCCAAGAGGAAAATTGGATCAGCCACGATGAAATGGGGGAGCAAACTCAATAGGCCAAATGGCCTAATCCTGATCCTATATATTATGGTTCTATGGTCTTATGCGCATTTTAAGCTTCAACATTCTGATTCATATATTAAGGATGTTCCTGAGAAAATTCTGTTGACAGTGATTTGTCTGATCAAGTTTTGTTTTGTTTATGCATTGGCTTGTGAGGCAGTGGAATCAATGATTACAGTTAATGGTTGAAATTTGGGGTACGGAATGCTAAGGTACAGGTGCAGCTAGATGGAATGAAGCAGAAAATCAAGTTGGCATGGATGGGCCAAAGGGCTTGTTTCTGTGCTGTATGCCTCTGTGACAAAGGAAACAAGTGATCACCCCCTTATACGGAGTTCAACTGGCAGCACAGAACAGTTAGTTTTGTCTATCTTCTCACTGTAGCTCACAGTGCTTAGAGAAAACTATTCTTAGGGTTGTATATGGTGACATATGTGTATGAACTTCGATAATAAATTTACTTTGAACTTTGTAGAGAAACCAATAAGGTAGAGAAACATCATAATCACAAATAGAATTTGAAGGGGAAGTTAGATTAAATTTATTTGCGCAAGGGATTATTAAAAATTGGGAGAGTCCTGTCATAAATAATTATTTTGAAAGGCAGCGCTTCATTTGCTTTCAACAAAGGAAAACAATCATTCCAAGGAAACAAGGAGATGAGAGGTATTAGAGTAAGAGGTTTCAGTGCTAGCATAATGATCTAACTGGCCTATTCCTGTGGGGTAACAATCTATGAGCACTCTAAACACCTTTACATTTAATATTCTCCAATATTTTTGCATTGACGTTTGGTAATACTGCACTAACAATGCTGCATTGATCGATCCAATATAAACCTTTATTGCAAAGGCATCCAGGGTGAATGGTAGTGACAACAGAAAAAAAGAACTATCACCCTCCAGACAGCAGGTTCAATAATATCTTCAAGTTTTGTTCTCACTGGCCATTCTGTCACATAAGATATAGTGAGATTATTATTTGTTTATAGTCATTTCTCTCATTTATCACTTTTTCCAAATACTATTCTAACATTATTAAGAACAATTATACCTTGTTTTCTTCAGTTTTCATAACACACCGCTATCCCGGCACAGACTGTAAATATGCCTCTGGACAGCCATGCAGCGTGATTATCAGAGACGAAGGCAAGCCTTATCAGGGAGTTCAATGACAATGTAACACTTTCCAATAGCAAATCTGCTTAATTAGCATGCTATTGGACAGTGGAGGCAGAGCTCTTATGCTTGGTGTTGTTCAGCATGTGGAGATTTCAGGCCACTTGGAAGTCGTCAAGAAAATTACTCTTGGCTGTCCTGTGTAAGGTCTGTGACCTAAGAAGATTCCCAAGACCCACAGAGGAGCTCACGTGGATGGTAGGTTTCTCCCTGCTTGTTCTAACCGTAGAGGTTCAATACGGCGAATCCCTGGCTGGGTGGTAGAAATATCCGTTTGGCCGCCTGTGTAACATTAGCCTTCTCTTGTATTGCTAACTTGGAGACTCCACAAGTACAATTCGTGGTCAGCTCATCGTCTGATGCTTTTGAGGAAAGAGAATCCATCTCAGCCATATCACTATGGAATTTGTGATCAGGGTAGTGTTGCAATGTGACCCAGTTTGATCAGCCACAGTCAGCAGAAAGTTAATGGCAAAGTAACATTTATAAAGCCTGCTCCCTGAAACTTCAGAAAGTTATATTGACTAGTTCCGACAGGTTTTCAGAGCTGACGGACTGATTCATTCTGGATTTTCCTAGGCTGACTTGTTCATGATTTCCCAGATCAGATTCATTCTGGATACTGCCAATCTGATTCATTCATACACGATTCCCCTAATCTGACAAAGGCAAGGCTGGTTACTCACCTGATGCGAAGCCACGTCAGCATTTGAGTGGTTCCCCCTCCAAAAACCCAGACGGTGAAGAACACAATCATCAGCGTGGTGGTGAACATCATCTGCTTGGGTTTGGAGTCGGTGTCTCGGATAGCCAGGGCAAATGCAATGGCACCACGCAGACCTGAGCAAAAGAGTGCAATTGTGATGTTGGTGCACAGAGCAATGACAGATAAGCAGCAAGGTCTGTTACCAGCAGAAATACACAATGAATCTAATCTAATGAAATATAATACCTATCAAATATTGAAAGGCCTGGGCATAGTGGATGTGGAGAAGATGCTTCCTATGGGGGTGGGGGTGGGGTAAGAGTCAAGGACCAGAGAGCGCAGCCTCAGGAAAGAAGGACATCCTTTTAGAACTGAGATGAGGAGGAATTTCTTCAGCTAGGAGGTGGTGAATCCGAGGAATTAATCACCACAGACAGCTGGGCAGGCTATGTCATTTGGTATATTTAAAGGGGAGGTTGATGGTTTCTTGACTAGTAAAGATATCAAAGGTTATGGGAAGAAGGGCAGGCGAGTGGGGTCGAGGGGACTAATATGTCAGCCATGATGGATTTGTGGAGCAGACACAGTGGGCTGAATGGCCTGACCTAATTCTGCTCCTATGTCTTATGGAGCTCTTGTTAGGCAGAATACATAGGTAACACACGGCCAAAGTGGAATTCAGTCTTTCGTTTTATCTGCTCAAACAACAGCGGATGTGTTGTCTTGTCTTCTAAACTCCTAATTCCTCAAACAAAACATAGTGAACTGAACTGAACACCAGAAATAGACCCAATTCAGAACATTTCCTGACAAATGACCTCAATTTCCTTTCAAATTAATCACGCGTCACTAGATAGAACAGCATCACTTGGAGCATTTTAAGAATTTGATCAGGTATTCAGCAGATTACAATGCATTCCTGAAATCTCAGAAACAAACTTTGGTGTTGATCGCTGTTGTGCATTAATTTAATTATCAAAGGGTGGGGGGGAGGGCTATGGAGGGATGTCTGGGGTAGAGAAGAGTATGTCAAATTGAATATGGAAGAAAGTTCATCAGTTAGTGGTCAGGATACTTCCCTGAGTGGGAAAATGGTCACTTAAACACAATGTTGAGTTTGCAGAAAGCTTGCTGGCAGATTGCTTGTTATTGAAAGATGTACATGTTGCTGATGGGATGATGCCCTGTTTTAAGTGGTCAGCATTACTTTGTGTTTAGTCAGGGCAGTTGGATTAAAGTGCAGTTGCAGACATCGCAAGAGAAACTAAATCTTATATGAATAAAAATACACAGCTTCAAAAGGGACAAGTACTCACTGTCCTTTAGCATGAATTAGGAATTAGTCCTTGTCAATTGAAAGGCTTAGACTATGGTAGCGTGGTGGTTAGCAGAACATTTTGTAGTACCAGCGACTCAGATTCAGTTCCTGCCACTGTCTATAAGGAGTTTGTACATTCTCCCTGTGATTGTGAGGATTGCCTCCAGGTGCTTAGACTTCCTCCCACAGACCAAAGACACACTGGTTAGTAGGTTAAGTGGTCATTGTAAATTATCCCGTGATTGGGCCAGGATTAAATTGGGTGTTGCTGGGTGATGTGGCTCAAAGGGCCTATTCCACGCTGTTTCTTAATAAATAAAATCAAAATAAATAAATAAAGTCTGACGATCCAGCATTCAGTGTTCAGTGTGCTCTTACCTTGAGCCAGAACATTCCTGGTTCAAGTCTCAATCTAGCGACTCATCTACAACAACCATGACTGACAGACCAATAGTCCAGGAAGGTGTGGTCCATAGAGTGGGCATGGACAGGTTGGGTCAATTACAGGAGAAAGAATGAAGTGGCATGGGATCAGACCCTTCAGCCCACTGAGACAACGCCAATCTTCAATTATCCATTTATGCTAATCCTACACGACCCTTATTTTATTTGCCCCATGTTGATAGAGGTTCTGCTTTTCAGGTGAGACAAAGACAGTATCCTCTTTTCTACCCTTGACTTGATGTAAAAGATGTCATAACAGTATTTGGAGAAAGAGCGGGAATTACCTCCAGAATCCTGGTCAATAAATGTCCTTCAGCTAGCAACAGTGAAGCAGATTTTGGGTCACTACTTGACTGGAGACAACCTCAACCAACTATAATTGCCCTATTCCAGAAACAAGCCCATGGCAGATGCCATCTCCCCGCCCTTCACTCATCTCTGGAACACTTGGATAACAAAGACACTTATGTCAGACTCCTATTTATTGATTACAGTTCTGCTTTCAACAACACAATTCCAAACAAACCCAGCCCCAGACTCCTAGATCTAGGACTCAGCATCTCCCTCTGCAATTGATCCTTGACTTTTGACCATTAGACCACAATCAGTAAAGATAGGCAGCAACACCACAGCCACAATTATTCTCAACACCAGTGCCCTGCAAAGCTGTGTCCTCAGCCCCTTATTATACTCCCTAAGAACTCCTTACTGTGTGGCCAAATTCCACTCTAACTCCATTTACAGTTGACACCACTGTAGTTGGGCAGATCTCCAACAATGATGATACAGAGTACAGGAAGGAGATATAGAGAGTCCCATGGCATGCTATCAAGATAACAACCTCTTCCTCAATGTCAACAGAATGGAGCTTGTCATTGACTTCAGAAAGCTGGGTGGAGTAAACATGCCTGTATGTATTAGAGGCATCAAATTGATGATGATTAGATAATCTGAGTTCCTTCCTCCATTTTCTGGCCCACTTACAAACTTATCAAGATCCCTCTGTAAGTCCTGATAACCATCTTCAATGTTACCTACCATACCTTGAATTTTCTCATCCAAATCACCGATATAGATTGCAAGGAGCCAAGCATTGAGCCTAAGGGGCACCATTAGTCACAGGCCTCCATTCAGACAAACAACCTTCCACCATTACCTTCTGCTTCCTGACAGCAAACCACTTCTGTATCCAATTAGTTACACTACTGTACAAAGTCTTAGACACATATATATACGTAGCTAGACTTTTTGCACAATACCGTATTTGTCAACGTGGAGCAGAGAGTGAGTTTGTAAATCTGGCAGGAGTGGCAAGGGTGGGGTGTGGGACAGGTGGCAGAGAAGTGCCAGGGCAGGGGGTTGCATGGGTGCAGATACACCCAGCCTGACACACCAGGCAAGGTTATTTGATTCTAAACAATTGGTTTATTGATCATTAAAGAATGTCTTTATGCTGCTTCCTGCTCCCTACCCTCTCCCTTTCTCTTTTCTTAACCATGATTCCCCTCTCCCTACCCTCTTCCCACTCTCAGTCCACAATATCACAATACGTCATGAAAAATGTTTTTTTTTGCAGCAGCAGTACAGTGCAGTACATAAAATTACTACAGTACAATGCAAAATTCTTAGGCACCTAGCTATAAATATGTGTCAAAGATTTTTGCACAGTACCGTAATTCTACCCAGATCCCATGTAATCTAACTACCATCTACCATCATGTCCTCATCGATCTTCTTGGTTACTTTTTCAAAAACTTGAAACTTGTGAGACTTAATTTCCCAAGCACAAAGCCATGCTTACTATCAACCATGCCTATCTAAATGTTTTTATATCATATCCCAGAGAATTCCCTTTAGTAACTTACTTCCCACAGATGTTATGCTTCCTGTTCTATAGTACCCATTTTTCCCTTTGCAGCACTTCTTAAAGACACTCTTTAGCCGCCCTTCAGGCCACCCATCCCTAATCGTGATGTATGTATCTCGGTCTGGGATCCAATGTTCTTGGACATACCTGACCAGGCCCTGGAGACTTATCTACTTCCATACATTTTAAGTCCATAAGACATATAATTGACCTCTCAATTAACTTCTCCAAGTCCAAAGTCTTTATGTTTTTCTTCACGGTAAAAACAGAGCAGAGATATTCATTGTGGGCCTGACCCATCTCCTGCTGCTCCACACAAAGGTATCCACTTTAGTATCCTTTCCTTTTACTTTAACATGCTTACAAAATCTTTTTGGATTTTCCTTACTATTCTCTGCCAAAGCTAGCTCATACCACTATTCGCTCTTTTGATTTCCTTCTTGGGTATACTCCTGCAACCCTTATACACCTTCTAACATTTGCTTAAGCCTGGCTGCCTACAACCATGCCCCTGTCTCCCCTGACCAGAGCCTTAATATCCCACATCAATCGGGGTTACCTATTCCTATTAGCCTTGTCCTTCATTCTAACAGGAACTCTTAATACCTGATATTTAAAACACCCACTTGCTAGATGGCCCTTTGCCTTCTCCAATCAACAGTAAGAGTAAAATACAAAGAACTTCTTAGCAGCTTATTCTAAAAATAGAATGGACTGCAATTTACTTATCAGTAATAACAGGATGTCAAATCTGCGAGCAACCTTCTCACTTTAGCACACAATTCCTTACCAATGAAATGTTAATTTATTCTCTCCACTAAAGCTATCTCTTTTGTTTCGGGGTTTTCCACCCCCAATTTCAGGCACTTGTTTCACTAGGCAGGAAATCCCAGACTAGCTTCCATGTTGGTTTGGGGACATAATTTCCCACAAGCATAAAATCCAAAAGACAGACAATGCAACTCCAGTGTGAAACTTGAGATCTACTGGGGGTAAACCACTCATGTGTCAGCTTTCATCCGGTGCAACCTATTGGATTACATCTTTGTCTGGGAAACAATGAACCAGAAAGGAAAGGGGAACAATAAATCATAAGGGAAATGGATATATTAAAATCTGAAGAAAAAAGGTCAGTCAGCAGAAATTATGTCAGAGTAGATTGGACTGACTAACTTGATTCCTTTTATTTTGCAGATGAAGTGACTTACTTAGTGACAGCTGTGCGTTTGATGTAGTTTTCAAGTATTTTTAGAAAGGCCTTTGGAAAGGATCCATATGACAGACTATTCAGCAATTAATGTAGGGCTACTGCAAATGGGTGGTCAAAGGGCAGGTGCTGAAGCTATGACCTAAAGTAAAATCCCATGGAATACAAAGTCAAATACCAAGTTGAAACTAGCGCTGTTTGGGGTAAAAGACAAAATTAACTTACTGGCACAAATTTTTATCACCCAAGTTGTTTGCAATAGGCCAGGCATGGCTCTGGACTGGGTGCTTGCTTTGAAATTCTATTAATCATTTGGGAAAAATAGTCCCCAGTGATTAAAGAATTTGTAGTGATTAAAAAATAAATCACATCAATGACGTTGAGTAAGAAAGCATCAATAGGTGAACTGACTGGATGAGCAGTAAAGTCATATACAGAAATCAATCCTGAAGAATGAGTTAATGCATTTAGAGTGGTCAAAAAAAGATTAAGGAACATACAGGGTGCTTAAGTAGCAAAGAGTAACAGAGGGACCTTAGAACACATGTCCTCAAACCATACCAACAAGGATAAGAGGACTATTGGGTTAGTTTCCTCTATATCACATTTAAGATCAAGGGAGTCATTTTGGAATTGCTTAAAATGTTAGATTACTTCTGGAATACACCATATAGTTCTAGTCAAGACATACAGGAAGGCGTAGAAGGGATTTATAAGGAGAATGCTGTGTCTGGAGAATTTCAGTGCAAGAGTTTGAGACTGTTTCTTATAAACACAAGAGATAACTGTCATTGCTGGAAATCTGGAGCAACACACACACACAAAATGCTGGAGAAATGCAGTGAGTAAGGCAGCATCTATGGAAGGGAGTAAGCAGTGGAGGTTTAGGGTTGAGATCCTTCATCAGGACTGGAAAAGGAGGGGACAGCTGCCAGAATAAGAGTGTTTGGGAGGGGAAGACTGTGTGTTTCCTCATTTTGGAGGCTGAGAGATATTTAACCTAGGTGTTTAGCTTCATAAGTGACCTAGACACTTGGACAGGCAGCACTTATTTCTCTTAAGAGAATGGTCTGTAACCAAACGTTTGGATTTAAAGTAATTATTAGAAAGATTGGTAGGAATAGGAGATATCTTTTTCATTTGGTTGTGGAAGCCCAGAATTTCGTGCCCAAAGAGAGTGAAGGCAGAAACCCTTAGAGCATTTTAAAAGAGTATGTAAGGCAATATGGTTTTTGAGAAGAACGATGAAAATATTGTGGCAGGACATATTAACAAATGAAGAAGTGTTTTGATGTTGGGAGAAGAGGAGAGCTGATATCATCAATCAGGAAATGGCAGCTGTATTTCTGAGACGTACTATGGAAACAGAAGCTCGAATATCTAGCAGCGGCAGGAAAAGATGATGGAAGAAAAAGTTGGGGTTGACAGTGCATGACATTCGTGAGTTACATCAAGGGATGGAGAGGCAAAAGTTGTAAAGGGCTTATTAGAACTTCTCAGATTAAAGACAGATGGAACAGCATGATCACCCATGTCATACAACAGGGCACATAACGATGGTGATGTTGACAAGGCAGTGGACCAAGAGTGGGAATGAAATTTGGATGACTAGCTCTTTGGCACTGCCTCTTTCTGTTCTATAAATTTTTAAGTATGATAAAAATATACCCTAACACTAATAGGTTTTTTATATAAGTCTGAACCTTTAGCCAGTTTTTCAGTAATGTAGATCGGCTTTCCCTATAGGTTTAATTAACATTAAACGTAACCACTATTCACAAACAATTTGTACACACTGTCTAGGAAACAGAGGCATCATTTCAGTATGGAAGCCCGAATACAGGTTGGAAACCAGGGCCAGAAGACAACAGCCTGAAAGCCCAGATGAAGCCAGCCTGACAGTTATTGGGACTGGCAGTTGTAATTGTCCAAAGGAGTTCATATCAGGGGATTAATAGTGTTTGCTAACATCTATAGCTTGAGATAAAAGAAAAATCAATGAACTTCCAAATAGCTGTTTTAGTGCAATTCTCTTCAAGCTATTCAGCATTGATTTCAGTGACGGGAATCAGGCTGTGAATTTCTCCTTGGGACTTCTCATGTGCCTCTGCTGAGCTCACTCCAGATCCTTCAAAGACAATGTGTGATTGTAGTGAACATTCCAATAATCGCCAAGTGAGTGGCATACTTTGTCCTCAACCCTTCCCTTTAAAAATAAGTAACAAAGTCTTGCAATTTACTGCAGAAACTACATTCTGTTTGTCACTTGCAGTGACCTTTCCAATTCGGAAGGATTTTGAGCTGTCTAGACCCAGGTCATGAGGACACCGGCCTGCAGTATAAATCTGTCCTTAATAAGAAAAATGAACAAACGTTCATCTTACTCAGCAACATCACAGGGCGACTAGAATAGGAAACAGGAAAAATAAAGTCACTCAATTTTAACATATTTTGAGGCTGAGGTTGCGGTGTAACATTGGGGCAGGATACATAGTGCATCATCTCATTCTGTCAAGGTGAAGGTGACTTGGGAATGGTTAATATTGCCACCTAGAAGGACAATAGAGATAATAGATTATCTTTATTATATTCGTGGCATGTTTCTGATTTTTTTCCTTCCTTGGTAATCTCAGTTACATCCTCATTTTGGAGGGGATGAATAGGTGAATAAAGGCCATTGATATCATGTCGTTGGACAGGAGAGGACGTTGAATTTTTCCTTTCATCTAACTTTCACCCTCAACCCACACTGTACACTGATGGGTAGGTTGGCAGCATGGAAGAGGAGACCACAGAATCTAAATGCCAGCACTCTGAGCCATGAAATCTAGACCTGCGTCCTTTTGTAAATATACAGCCGAAGAAAGACCACAGTATGAGGAGAAGACATAGAACCATAGAACATTACAGCACAGAAACAGGCTTTTTGGCCCTTCTTGGCTGTTCCGAACCATTCTTCTGCCTAGTCCCACTGACATGCACCTGGGCCATATCCCTCCAATCCCCTCTCATCCATGTACCTGTCCAAGTTTTTCTTAAGTGTCAAAAGTGAGCCCGCATTCACCACTTCATCTGGCAGCTCATTCCACACTCCCACCACTCTCTGTGTGAAGAAGCGCCCCTCCCCAATGTTCCCTTTAAACATTTCCCCCTTCACCCTTAACCCATGACCTCTGTTTTTTTCCTCCCCTAGCCTCAGTGGAAAAAGCCTGCTTGCATTCACTCTATTTATTCCCATCATAATTTTATACACCTCTATCAAAGTACCCTTCATTCTCCTACGCTCCAGGGAATAATGTCCTAATCTATTCAATCTTTCTCTGTAACTCAGTTTCTCAAGTCCTGGCAACATCCTTGTAAACCTTCTCTGCACTCTTTCAACCTTATTAATATCCTTCCTGTAATTAGGTGACCAAAACTGCACACAATACTCCAAATTCGGTCTCACCAATGTTTTATACAACCTCACCATTACATTCCAACTCTTATACTCAACACTTTGATTTATAAAGGCCAATGTACCAAAAGCTCTCTTCACGACCCTATCTACTTGTGACGCCACTTTTAGGGAATTATGTATCTGTACTCCCAGATCTCTCTGTTCTACTGCACTCCTCAGTGTCCTACCATTTACCTTGTATGTTCTACCTTGGTTTGACCTTCCGAAGTGCAATACCTCACATTTGTTCGCATTAAACTGCATCTGCCATTTTTCAGCCCATTCCTCCAACTGGTCTAAATCCCTCTGCAAGCTTTGAAAACCTTCCTCACTGTCCACTACACCTCCAATCTTTGTATCTTCAGCACATTATCATCCAGATCATTGACACAGATGACAAATAACAATGGACCCAGCACTGATCCCTGTAGCACACCAATAGTCACACGCCTCCTCTCAGAGTAGCAATCCTCCACTACCACTTCTATTGAGCCAATGCCTAATCCAATTTACTACCTCTCCATGTATACCTAGCGACTGAATCTTCCTAACCTCCCATGTGAGACCTTGTCAAAGGCCTTACTGAAGTCCATGTATACAACATCCACTGCCTTCTCTTCATCCACTTTCCTGGTAACTTCCTCGAAAAACTCTAATAGATTGGTTAAACATGACCTACTACGCACAAAGCCATGCTGACTTTTTCTAATACGTCCCTGTCTATCCAAATACTTGTAGATCCTATCTCTTAGTATTCCTTCCAATAATTTACCTACTACCGATGTCAAACTTACTGGCCTATAATTTCCCAGCTTACTTTTTAAGCCTTTTTTAAACAACGGAACTACATGAGCTATCCTCCAATCCTCTGGCACCTGACCTGTGGATATCGACATTTTAAATATTTCTGCCAGGGCCCCTGCAATTTCAACACTAGTCTCCTTCAAGGTCCGAGGGAATACCCTGTCAGGTCCTGGGGATTTATCTACTCTGATTTGCCTCAAGACAGCAAGCACCTCCTCCTCTTTAATCTGTATAAATTCCATGACCTCCCTATTTGTTTGCCTTGTTTCCATAGACTCCATGCCAGTTTCCTTAGTAAATACCGACACAAAAAACCCATTTAAGATCTCCCCCATTTCTTTTGGTTCCATACATAGCCGACCACTCCGATCTTCAAGAGGATCAATTTTATCCCTTAATATTTTCCCTGTCTTTTGCTCTTGTAGAAACTCTTAGGACTATCCTTCAACCTGAACTGTCAAAGCAACCTCATGTCTTCTTTTAGCCCTCCTGATTTCTTTCTTAAGTATTTTCTTACTCTTTTTATACTCCTCACTCATCTTATTTGCTCCCTGTTGCCTACACATGTTATACATCTCTCTCTTCTTCTTTATCAGAGTTCCAATATCCCTTGAGAACCAAGGTTCCTTATTCTTATTCATTTTGCCTTTAACCCTGACAGGAACATACTAACTCTGCACTCTCAAAATTTCTCCTTTGAAGGCCTCCCACTTACCAATCACATCTTTGCCAGAGAACAACCTGTCCCAATCTATGCTTTTCAGATCCTTTCTCATTTCTTCAATTTTGGCCTTTTTCCAGTTTAGAACTTCAACCCGAGGACCAGATCTATCTTTATCCATGATCAAGTTGAAACTAATGACGTTATGATCACTGGAACCAAAGTGTTCCCCTACACACACTTCCATCACCTGCCCTAACTCATTTCCTAATAGGAGATCTAATATTGCATCCTCTCTAGTTGGTACCTCTATATATTGATTTAGAAAACTTTCCTGAACACATTTTACAAACTCTAACCCATCTAGATCTTTAACAGTATAGGAGTCCCAATCAATGTGTGGAAAATTAAAATCCCCTACAATCACAACTTTCTGTCTCCTGCAGTTTTCTGTTATCTCTCTGCAGATTTGCTCCTCCAATTCTCACTGACTATTGGGTGGTCTATAATACAACCCTATTAATGTGGTCATACCTTTGCTGTTTCTCAGCTCCACCTATATGGCCTCAGTAGACAAGCCTTCTAATCTGTTCTGCCGAAGCACTGCTGTAATATTTTCCCTGACTAGCAAAGCCACCCCCCCCCCACCCTTCATCCCTCTGCCTTTATCACGTCTGAAACATTGGAACCCTGGAACATTGGGCTGCCAGTCCTGCCCCTCCTGTAGCCAAGTTTCAGTAATGGCTATGATGTCATAATTCCATCTGTCAATCCAGGCCCTCAGCTCATCTGCCTTTCCCACAATACTCCTCGTGTTGAAATATACACACCTCAGAAGATTATTGCCACCACACACAACCTTACTATTTGTGATCAAATACGAGGAAATCTGCAGATGCTGGAAATTCAAACCACACACACAAAATGCTGGTGGAACACAGCAGGCCAGGCAGCATCTATAGGAAGAAGCATTGTCGACGTTTTGGGCCGAGACCCTTCGTCAGGACTGATGAAGGGTCTCGGCCTGAAGCGTCGACAGTGCTTCTTCCTATAGATGCTGCCTGGCCTGCTGTGTTCCACCAGCATTTTGTGTGTGTTGTTTACCATTTGTGACTTTGCATGGACTACTAACATCATTTATTTTTACCCCCGTTCCGCTATCTACTCTGGCACTCTAGTTCCCATCCCCCTGCAAATCTAGTTTAAACATCTGAACAATCACACCCAAATCAGCTCTCTATGGACCAGCTGGCCAGTTCCACCCAGCTGGCATCTTCCATAGAACCTTGCAAAGGTTTTCTCACCACCTAGACAGAAAGTGGTAAATGTATGCATTGCAAGCCTCCACAAACAGCAATGTAAAATGATGACCAAAGTCATTTCATCATACTGCTGAAGGGATAAATATTATCTTGGGTAGTGGGATGAAATGTCTTCAAAATAGTGCCATGGGGGGGTCTATGAAGTCAAACCTGTGACTGGCGAATCCAGCAGTTGATACCCAGAGGAAGTCTGAAGGGCAAAGGTGAGGAATGAAGTCCAGAGCTTGGAAATTCCAAAGATACACATCCCAAAGTTTGTGAGCCCAAGGCCAAGGACTGGAGGCCCGGTGGCAGACTGCCCTGGGGCTGGAGGTGTGTGTGTTTATATTTGTATGAGGGTGAGAAAGGGTCTTGTTTTGCTGTTGTTGTCTTGTTCTGTTGTCGTTGCTGCTTGGGCTGTTCTGTGTTGTGTCGAACATCCTGGGCATGCTATATGGCACCAGAATGTGTGGCAACACTTGCGGCAGACCTTAGCATATCTCTGAGTGTGCTAGTTGTTAGTGCAAACAACGCATTCCTCTGTATGTTTCAATGTACATGTGAGAAATAAACCTGAACCTGATAGCCACCCGAGGAGTCTTCTTTCAGCATCCCTTCCAAATGATGGTACTGCTAACAATTCAGCATTCCCCAAACCACGCAGGGATGTCATTCTGGAAAACGTATTTGCACTTCCAGACTGGGATTGACGGAATAAACTCTGACTCAAAGGTGAGAGCAGTGGCAACAAGCCAAAGCAATGGCTGGAATCTAACCAGTCCCACTGCAGAAATGACATTAAAGAAACCTTTTTTTTTTGCAATCTACTTGGAGATATTCAGCTACCCTTAAACTTCCGTGTGCCATTTTGTGCCTGGATTTCACAGTTACGCCAGTCACCTTGCTGTTAGATTACAGTCAGATTACCAAACAAGAACATGATAGCCTCTTTGCTGTTCATCAGCCATAATTACATGGTCCTTTAACCCTTGCTGAAAAAACCTAGGTCCCATTAATACCAGATTGTATTCCATTCATTGGGGGTCATCTGAATACAGTACCATCTGCCAGGATTTACACCTACATCTGGTCCAAATTTGATCCAAGTGTCAGGTGTATGCTAAGTTAGCTCCACTGGCTGTTCAAAGCAGAGCTTGTTTTTAATCCACAGAATCAAAATTCTCTGCTTCCAAACTGTGTGCTACGAAAACCAAAAAATTAGGACATGAAATTTAGTGTTTTACTTATGACAACCAAAAGAACACAGAACAGTACCGCACAGGACTCTCCAGCCCACAATTTTGTACTTAACTAAATACCCTAACAATGCCTAATTGAACAAATCCCTTCTGCCTGCACATGTCCCGTATCCTGCTGTTCTCTGCGTATCCATGTGCCTATCTGTGAACTTCTTAAACACCTCTGTTGTATCTGTCCCCACCACAATGGCAGCACATTACAGGCACCCACAATTCTCTGTACAAAATTCTCCTTTGAAGTTTCATCCTCTCACCTTAAATACATATTTAAAATATTTTAGGTATTCTGATCCAGGGAAAAGATATCGGCTGTCCACCTCATAATTTTATAAATTTTTGTCAGGTCTCTGCTCAACTTCTATTACTTCAAAGAAAACAACCCAACTTTGTCAAACCTTATAGCAACCACTCTCTAATTCAGGCAAAATCCTGCTAAATCTTTTCTGAATCCTATCCAAAGCCTTCACATGCTTCCTGTAATGGGGTGGGGGGGGGCGTAACCAGAAATTAAAGCAATACTCTAGATGTGGCCTAACCAGAGCATTGTAGAGCATATAAGTAATACCTGTTAAAGAATGCAACTCACCACATCTTCCCACTGCCTTAATAGGGATAGAGTTCTTCTTGTCCTTACCTACCTTCCCATAAGTCTCTGCATCCAACACATAATTTTCCACAACTTTTATAATCTCCAAAGGGATCCTGCTACCAAACACATCTTTACTTCCCTCCCTCCCTCCCTCCCTGACTCTCGGCTTTCCACAGGGATTGCTAACATCCATGATTCCCTTGTCCATTCGTCCCTCCCCACTAATCTCCTACCTGGCCCTGCAAGCAGCCAAAGTGTATCACCTGCCCTTTCACCTCCTCCCTCACCTCCATTCAGGGCCCCTAACAGTCCTTCCAGGTGAGGCAACACTTCACCTGTGAATCTGCTGGGGTTGTCTATTGTATTTGGTGCTCTCAGTGCAGCCTCCTCTAAGTTGGTGAGACCCAGCATAGGTTGGGGATCTCTTCTTTGAGCACCTCCGCTCCATCGGCAAAAGCGGAACTTTACGACGGCCAGACATTTTAATTTCAATTTCCTTTCCCGTTCTGACATGGCCTCCTCTTGTGACATGATGAGGCCACCCTCGGGGTGGAGGAGCAACACCTTATATTCCATCTGGGTAGGCTCCAACCTGATGGTATGAACATCAACTTCTCCTTCTGGTAAAAAAAAATTATTTCCCTCTTCTTCTATTCCTCACTCTGGCCTCTTTCCACTTCTCACCTGCCTATCATCTGATGCCCCTCCTCCTTTCCCTTCTCCCATGGTCCATTCTCCTCTCCTATCAGATTCCTTCGTCACCAGCCCTTTACCCTTCCCATCCACCTGGCTTCACCTATCACCTTCTAGCTAACCCCCCTCCTAACTCCCTTCCTTTCCTGTCCTGAAGAAAGGTCTCGACCCGAGGATATCGACTGTTTATTCATTCCCCTACAGGCTGATTGACCTGCCAAGTTCCTCCAGCATTTTGTGTGTGTTGCATTAGATTTCCAGCATTTGCAGGATCTCGAGTTTGTGATTTGTTACAGAGATCTGGACAATAAATAATTTAAAAGGAAGCATAAATAAACTGCTGGAAGAACTCAGTGGTCAAGCAGTGTGTCCAGCGTCACACTCCGGTTTCCAGTATGCCTCCAGTCTAAAAGGATTCTTTTTCATGTAAAGGTGAAGCAAAGCTAGAGGGACATCAGTTGTGGATATAGACTGATTATAAAAGCCAACGAAAAGTATTGCCTACCAAAAGTAGTGGATACTCTCCAGTCTATCACAGGCAAAGCCCTCCAGACCATGGAGCACATTTACAAGGAGCACTGCCAAAAGGAAGCAGCATCCATCATCAAGGACCCCCACCATCCAAACCATGCTCTCTTCTCACTGCTGACATTGGGAATGAAGTAAAGGTCCCACACCAACAGATTCAGGAATCACCCTTCAACCAACAGGCTGGTGAACCGGTGTGGGTAACTTCACTCACCTCAACTCTGAACTGATTCCACAACCTGTGGACTAATTTTTTAAGGACTCTACACCTTATGTTCTCAGCATTATTTATTTGCTATTTATTTGTGATCCTTATTTGTTTTTTGTTGTATTTGTACAATTTGTCTTTTGTACATAGTTTGTCAAGTCTTGTGTGTAGTTTTTCATTGAATCTATTGTATTTTTTTGTTTTACCTTCAAGAAAATGAATCTCAGGGTAGAATGTATTTCGATAAAAAATTTACCTTGACCTTTGTTTAGTGGACTCACCTGGAGTTAAATGGACAGTGCTAAACTGCATTAAATCAAATAAACTTATTTGACCAAATAAGTACAAAATGGTACAATTCTATGATTCTGGATTCTGGAGCAAGTACATAAATTTTGCAGGCATTTATAGGAAAAAGAAAGAATTTTATGAAAAACTGTCCATAAGCAGACATAGACCGACAAACAATCAAAGTGCACAGAAAGGCAAACAGCACGAACAAAAATAATTCTGATTTGTTAAAGAGTCCTTGAAAGTGAATCTGTAGTTTGGAGATTCAACTCAGAGTTGTGATGAATTAAATTATCCATGCCAGTTCAGGAGCCTGATGGTTTGAGGGTAATAATCATTTCTGAACCTACTGCTGTGGGACCTAAGGCTTCTGTACCTCCTGCCTGATGATAGTAGTGAAAAGTGGGCATGGCCCAGATGGTGAGGGTCTTTGATGATGGACGCTGCTTTTTTGTGGCAGTACTCAATGGTGGGGAGGGCTTTGTCTGTGACTGACTGGGCTGTACCCACCATTGGTCACAATACTGTTACTCCCATTCCCAACTCACACCTATTCTATCTCAAGTGCATTTCCAATATCCAGCTGAAGGCACTGAATTATTCTGTTTCTGCCGCCTTTAAAAGAAGTGATTTTCAAATCATAATGACTGACATACTCTCCCCCAATCCTATTGGTATTTAACTGCCTATTTCCTTTGATGCATTAGCCGAGATCCTGAGTGAAGAGGAAAGGTTGAATAGGTTAGGACTTTATCCTGGAGTGCAGGAGGGAGAATATGATAGAGGTATACAAAATAATGAGAGGTATTGATAGGGTTAATGCAAGCACGCTTTTGCAGTTGAGGTTGGCTGAGACTACAACTAGCGGTCATGGGTTAAGAGTGAAAGGTGAAATGCTTAAGAGGAACCTGAGGGGGGAGCTTCTTCAGAGGGTGGTGAGAGTGTGGAATGACCTGCCAGAGGAAGTAGTGGATGCTGGTGTAATTTCAACAGGTAAGAGAAATTTTGATAGATACATGGATGGGAACAGTATGGAGGGCTATCATCTGGGTGCAAGTCAATGGGACTAGGTAGAATAATAGCAGGGCATGGACTAGTTCAACCAAAGGGCCTGTTTCTGTATTGCGGTGTTCCATAACTCCCTGACTCTACGACAATAACTCTGGGTAAAAATACTTTTAGCCAAGTACTCTGAACATCTTCTGCCAGAGATTTAATTGTTAGACTGTCAACCACCTACTACAGGGGCAAACTTGCCTCTTTTTTCCTATTTAATCATGTCATGTTTTTGCAATTTATATACAGTAGAAGGCATCATCAATGAAACTTACCTGAAAACATCATCATGTGCTGGAAGTTCCATGGGATCCTTCTCTTGCGCCGCAGGTTGAGCAGCAGGGTTAAAGGGTATATGTTACAAGCACGAGCCACAAAGATAGCGATCTATTGACACAATATCTTAAGGAAAGTAGCAAATGCATCAGCTGATGAATACTTGGATTAGAATTTGCATCTTTACGTTACACAGTATGATGCTATAAAACATTGCCAATTGCACAGAGCCTAGACATTTCCGTGGACCCCATTTTATTAAAGGAACATTCTAAATGCAAGAAACCAGAACTCTGAACCTTTCGCACTACCTTTAGAATCAGAATCAGAGTCACTAAAATTTGTTGCTTTGCTGCAGCAGTACAGGGTAATGTATAAAATATACTATAAATTATATTGAAATACATATTTAAACAACTAAATAAGCAGTGCAAAAAGAGTCATGTTAAGGAAATTCCACTAAATTCTCTTCTACAAAATGGGGAAAGAGAAATGACTGGAACAGATATAGAAAATGAAAGCTAATGGAATTGGAAAACCGGAAAACCTACAAAGATTAGCTTGAGTAAGTTAAAAAAAATTCTTTACTTTCTTTATTTATCAAGGAAGCTAATGCTGCTGGCAATATCAGAGGCAATGCCTGTTTCAAATTGAGTTAAAACCACCGTTAAGGGTCAAACATATTGGTGAGAATGGAGTCACTTACAAGCCAGAGAAGACAAGTACAGCAAATTCTTTACCTTGTTTGACATTAGTGAACTAGATGTGCTTCCACAATGCAGAACTTCCATGGTTACTTTTGCTGACATTACCCTTTTACTCCAAATTTATTTAATTACTTGAATTTAAATTCCATTCCTGCCAATAGTAGGATTTAAACTTATGTTTAGATTGTCACTTTTGTCCCTTTAAAAGCAATTTTCTGAAATTAAGAATTTTGAGAAAAAATGTACTATCAGCATGGGAAAATTGACCCCTAAAGCTTGTTACTGCTCAAGAACAGAATGTTGTTTGGAGTTGGTTCTAACAAAGTGAGCCACATTTTCTTTGAAGCAGTATAGGATAGATAGCTAACACCATTTCAATGCTGGAAAACGGGACAGGAAGATTTCTAGGCCAAGAACTTTTGAAGTGTGTTAATTTGTGTGAAAAATAATCAGCATCATATTTCTTCCCCGGATGCATGATAGTAGTCAGTTTTAGATTAGAGCAAGTAAACTATAATGAATAAGTGCTGGAAATTCTCAGTAGGTCAGGCAGCAGTTGTAGAGAGTGAGAAAAAAATAATAATGCTTCAGGTCCATGTCCTTGTATCAAACAGTTGGGTGCAGCTCTGATTTAGAAGTACTCAGTAATAATCCCATGGATAGCAGGTTCACGCCACTGGCTCCTCTGCTGAGCTGTTGATTTCCTTATTTTTTTCTTAGTCAGCCTTATTTCGAATCTGTTAAACAGGGGAAAATATCACTTCTCTTGCATTTGAAGAAGTGCTAACCAAGATGCCTCTGAGGGTCACAACATCTCAGCATGGTTGTCAACAACATGAGCCAAGCTAAAAACAATCTGGGCATTTTCCCCGTTAATTGATCCCACATCAGTCTTCAGGTTTTGTTACATTTCACAAAATTGAAGACTGAAAATCAGAAGCTGCTTGTACTGGGAGAAGCTGCAGATGATTCTCATCCTCGGATGAACTATTCTGCACTTTAATTATTTACTGGATGTTAACAAGGCTAAATTTTATTGGCCATCTTTAAATGCAGTTGGCGAGGTGCTGTTTTAAACCACTGAAGTCTGTGTGCTAATTAGTAGGGAATCCCCTGATTCTGCTACATCGATGAGCAAAGAAGAAACAGATTTCCAGAAAAGATAGTGTGAAGATTAGAAGGAATGGTGTTTCTATGCTCCTGCTTACTTATCTTTCTGGCTGGTAGAGCTCAAGAGGCTGAGAGGTTCTGTTGAAAAACTTTTGGCAAGATTATGTAGTGAATTTTGTAAATGATACACCCTGCAGCTGTGGTGTGTTGGTGATAAAAGGATGGAATACTCTGACTGGAAAACTACGTTCAAGCTAAGCTCTGACCTGGAAGCTTTTGAGTGTTACAAGTACATTGAAAATTCAGGTGGGCACCGAATATTCCATCAGATTCTTGACACTACTTAGGCAAAGGGAGCGTGATGGCTGTACACTTGTTCTCGTTGCCACAAAATCATGTAACTGGCCAAGGTGCATCTAATCAAAGGTGACCAGAAAGTTGATAGCAAGCAATTTGGCAATGGTAACCTTGTTGAAAATCAAGGAGAAAGAGACTTCCTTTTGTTGAAGATACTAATAATAGCCTATTTATAGAGCACTTTATCATTACTGGCACTTGTGTGGCACAAATATTAATCTCCACTTACTCAGGGCATGCCTCACCAATGTCCATATTTACAGGCATCCGCTAATATTCCCCTCTAACCTGGAGGCTCCTGGAACTCTTACAATGATGACTAGGGATGATGTAAAAAAAATCCAGCTTCCTACCCTTGAAATGCCAAAAGACCGGCAAGGTTTTATACCCTTGCTGCCCATTAATTTCAGTTTTACCAGGACTTTCCCTGTTGCCATAACTTGGTTAAATCCTGCCTTGATGAGACTTCACTTCTGGAACCTAAACTGAGCACCAGTGAGCAGAAATACCATCTGATTGTACTGTTGAGATCTCCTTCCGTTTCTTTGCTAACACTTGAGAGTTGACTTTTGAGCCACTCATTGGGATTATTTGACAGAACTCACTGATAATAAAATAGAAGACATCTATTTTGTTGCAGAGGCCAGAGGTGTACCACTACTAGAAAAGCCTGACTGCATAAAAGGCTGGTACAGGGACTCCATCTTCAATAGTACAACTGGGATGTTGTCCGATCTTGCAGGATTTTAGGGATTTGTTTCCTGGGCACAGGAGAATGAGGGTAGATCTTATATACAAAATTATGAGGGGAATAGATAGGGTAAATGCAAGCAGGCTTTTCCTTCTGAGGATGGGTGGGACTACAGCTAGTTAAGGGAGAAAGGTGAAATACTGAAGGGGAGCGCCTTCACTCAGAGTGTGGTGCAAGTGTGGGTAAAGCTGCCAGCAGAATTGGTAGATGTGCAACATTTAAGAGGAGTTTGGATTGGTGAATGGATGAGAGAGGTATGGAGGGCTATGGACCAGGTGTATGTAGACGGGACTAGGGATAAAACCAGGCTGGTATAGACTGATGGGCCAAAGGGCCTGTTTCTCAGCTTTAGAGCTCTACTACTCTGTCATTCACTTTGTACGTTTAGTCATTTCTTGGTACAATGTGAATGAACTGAATTGGTTCACAATTGACCTCAGTAACCACTCGGCACAACTGACTGAACATGGTTGCAAATATTTCAGCCTTGCTTCTGGCACGTGCATGCTGGGCTCCACAAGCTTTGAGGATGGGGATTTTCTTGGTGCCTCCTCGTCTTGTTAGTTATTTAATTGTTTATCATGATTCAATACTAAAGATGGCATAATAACAGAACTTTGTTTCTCTCCCTTATGCCCTTTGTTTCTCATCCCTATGTCTACTGCATGCTGCTTGCATTGGCTTTCGTGCACAAGGTCTAACTCCAACCAGCTTGGTGCCCAATACGTGGTAAATGAGGGTAGATCCCCTCACTTGATTGCTGTAGTAGAATAAGTGATATATTCAGCCATGTGGCTACCAATCTTGGTAGAATTCAATTCTGTTGCTGGTGGTCTAGAGTTGGAGTTGGAGGCCCGGTTTTTTAGCTCTCAGACTTATTCCAAATCTATATCATTTAGCAAGAAGGCCATACAGACAATACAATGTAGGTCATGAAGAGAGAAATCTGTGTCTCATCTCCAATATACAATTTGGTGAGGGAAAGATAAAGTAGGTTCATCTTTTATCTTGACTCCCTTACCATTGCTGTAGATCCTGTCACACATTAAGATACTGGAAAGCAGTCTGTAATTTAAACTTAACATTAACCATGCCTTATTAAAAAAAGTAAAACGGTGTCACTATTCCATCTCCTACTGTGGCTTTCTTCCAAAGTGCAGATGGCTTCTGACACTTTTTACACTAAACATTGGTTTTGAACAATGATACAGGTGTGCTTAGCAACTAGCCCACAGTCCCATAGAGAACCAGAACCTACATATAGTACACTGCTTAGCTCTCTCCAGAGTTCCATGACTGGGCAACACTGATGGTTGGATATGCAGGCCTGTGATTTCTCACTCCACCTCTGGATTCAACACTTACCTGTTACTGGGCCAAGAGGCCGGACACACTTTGTATCTGGCTGCTCAGCGATGGGGCATAATTTTAAGCTGATTTGAAGAAAGTAAAGGGGGATGTCAGAACTATGTTTTTGATACAGAGAATGGTGGGGGCATGGAGAGTGCTGGGTGGTAGAGGCAGATACACTAGAGGCATTTAAATAGGCACATGGATGACAGAAAGTGGAGGGCAGAGTTAGATTGATCTTGCATTGGCTGAAAAGTTGGCATAACATTGCAGGCTGAAGGGCCTGTACTGTTCTATGCTCTATAACTTGGCCCCATTAATCTAAAAGGAGTCAACACCTTTAATTCAAAAGGTATATTGATGTAAGTTTCCCATCCTTATAGATTGAATATTTTATGGTTTTAAATAAATTAGAGGCAGATTATTGTACTTTTAATTAAGTATTTTTGGAATAATTAATCAGTGATGGTCAAACTGTTTCAATTCCAGGAAGACTACGATATGTTTGTAATGCCTAACGATATGTTTGAGGGCTTTGTGGATACCATCCTCTCCTCCAGGCAACCAATGAGATGCAGAAGCAGTTCTATTTTCATCTCCTCTGGTTTGCCTGTGATATTGATAACCACAGTGAAGACTCTTCCACTACTGTGGCTGATGCCTGGAAATCCAGCAACTCGGGTAGCTTTTCTTTTAAGCTTCCACTATCTCAGTTGAATTGTAGAGTTCACTGTCCCTTGGCACATGTCTGTGAGTGACTGTAAACAAGTCAATGTTCATATCCAAATTCAGACACGGAAGCAAAATTTCACACTTTCATCAATCAATGCTTCTGACATGAAGTCTCAGAACCACCCACGGAGATAAGTGGTGAGGTAATTTAAGCGAACAACAAGGGTACTTCATTAAATCAAAAATAAAGGCTAAAAGTGTCAGGTTAGTATTTCTAGCCGTGCTTTTCTTTATAGAAACAGACAGACTTTGAACTTTGCATGCTAAACACAGCTGATTAACTCACAGAGCAGTCATATAATCTAATCTTTAAGTGGAAAATTTATTAAAAAAAAGTATTGATTGCTAACGACCAGTTTAACCAGTGACATAGAGTTTGCAGTAGAGCCTTGTCTATTTCAATCAAGGTGATGGAGGAATTTATCCAGGACACATTCTATGCTGTTGACAGTCTTCTTGCAAATATTTTCCAACATGAAGAAATAGCAGCTGAGGCAGGACAGGAGACAAATAAGAGGAGCTTACACTCCGTGGCCAGTTTATTGGGTACACCTGCAAATACTTAATACAAATTCTAATTGCAAATCTAATGCAACTAATACAAACATCTAAAAGGCCATTCACGTGGCAGCAACTGAATGCCTAAAAGTACGCAGACATGATCAAGACCTTTTGTTGTTCAGACCAAATATATGAGTGGGGATGAAATGAGATCCAAGTGATTTTGACCATGGAATGTTTGTTGGTACCAGTTTGGATAAACAGAAATATACAGCACATTACAGGCCCTTTGGCCCACAATGTTGTACCAATCATGTAATCTACTCTAGAAACTGCCTAGAATTTCCCTATTGTAAAGCCTCTATTTTCGATGCTCCAAGTACCTATCTAAGAGTCTCTTAAAAGACCCTATTGTATCTGCCTCTACCACCATCACTGGCAGTGCATTCCACACACACACCACTCTCTGTGTGAAAAACTTACCGCTGACATCCCCTTGTACCATCTTACAAGCACCTTTAAACTATGCACCCTGTGTTAGCCACTTCAGCCCTGGGAAAAAGCCTCTGGCTATCCACACGATCAATGCCTCTCATAATCTTATACACCTTTATCAGGTCACCTTCTCATCCTCCGTCACTCCAAGGAGAAAAAGCCAAATTCACTCAACCTATTCTCATAAGGCATGCTTCCCAATACAGGCAATATCCTTGCAAATCTCCTCTACACTTTCTATATCAAAACAACATCCTTTTTGTGATGAGGTGACCAGAACTGAACACAGCACTCCAAGTGGGGTCTAACCAAGGTCTTATATAGCTGTAACATGACTTCATGGCTCTTGAACTTAATCCCACAGTTGATGAATGCCAATACACCATAAGCCTTTTTAACAAAACTGTCAACCTACACAGCAGCTTTGAGTATCCTATGGACACTGACCCCAAGATCTCGCTGATCCTCCACACTGCTAAGAGTCTTACCATTAATATTGTATTCTGTCTTCAAATTCGACCTACCAAACTGAACATTTATCTGGGTTGAAGTCTATCTGCCACTTCTCAGCCCAGTTTGCATCCTATCGATGTCCCGTTGTAATTTTTGACAACCCTCTAGACTATCCACAACATCCCCAACTTGTGTGTCATCAGCAAATTTACTAACCCACCATACTATTTCCTCATCTAGGTCATGTATAAAAATCACCGTCCTCCATGCAGAATACGAACCATCCACAACAACCATTGCCTTTTGTGGGCAAGCCAATTTTGGAACCCCAAAGCAAGGTCTCCTTGGATCCCATTCCTCACTACGTTCTGAATGGGGAACGCTTGCATAGGGAGACTTATCAAATGCTTTACAGAAATCCATATACACTGCATCCATTGCTCTACCTTTATGAATGTGTTTAGTTACATCCTCAAAGAATTCAATCAGGTTTGTAAGGCATGACCTGCCCTTGACAAAGCCATGCTGACTATCCCTAATCAAATTACGTCTCTTCCAAATGCTCATAAATCTTGCCTCTCAGGATCTTCTCTAACAACTTGCCCACCACTGAAGTAAGAGGCACTGGTCTATAATTTCCTGGGTTTTCTCTACTCTCTTTCTTGAACAAAGGAACAACATTTGCAACCTTCCAATCCTCTGGTACTTCTCCCATCTCTACTGATGATGCAAAGATTATCGCCAGAGGCTCAGCAATCTCCTCCCAGACTTCTCACAGAAGCCTGGGGTAGTCTGTGTATCTCAGAAACTGCTGATCTCCTGGGAATTTCACACACAACAGTCTAGAGTTCACAGAGAATGGAGCGATAAACCAAAATAGAATCCAGTAAGTGACAGTTCTGTGATTGAAAACATCTTGTTAATGAGAGACTTGTTCAAGTCGACAGGAAGGCAACAGTAACTCAAATACTGTTGTGTACAACAGTGGTGTGCAGAAAAGCATCTCTGAAAGCTCCAAACCTTAAAGTGGATGGGTTACAGCAGCAGAAGATCACACTGGGTTCAAATCCTTTACCTAATAAAGTGGCCACTGAGTGTATATTCTGGTGTTTGGTCTGAGCCATGGCGTCTGGGGTTAATGTTGAGGGTTCACAGTGCCACTACTTTCCAACAGTATGCTAATATACCACCGTATGGAGAAATACCTCAGATTACAAAATCTGTGCAGATTAGTGGAAGGATTATTATTACCTTGGAGGAACATAATGTTCTAGGATCATGAATGGGCCGTATCAACATGTGATCCATTGCAGCTGATCTGACCTTCACTTATCCACTTTCTTGGCTTTTTACCACAATCCCCAAGCCGGAAAGAACAAAAATCAGTCTATCCTGACCAGGAACATAATCAATGGTTCATTGACGTTGATCGTCCTTATTTCTAGTAGTGACGAGACAGCCGACAGAGGAGAAGTTAACACCTTGACACAGTGGTGCCAAGATAACAACCTCTTCCTCAATATCCAAAAAACAAAAGAGCTGATTGTGGATTTCAGGAGGAACAGAGACAGGCTGACCCCGATCAACGTCAATGGGACTGCAGTTGAGAGGATGAGTAGTTTCAAGTTCCTCGGCATCCACATCACTGAAGATCTCACCTGGACTGTACACACTGACTGTGTGGCAAAAAATGCACAACAGCGTCTCTTCCACCTCAGGCGACTGAAGAAGTTCAGCATGAGCCCCCAAGTAGAGAAAATCCTGACTGGCTATATCACTGGCTGTTACAGGAATTGCACCAACCTTGATCGCTGGGCACTGCAGAGAGTGCTATACGGACAACCCAGCGCATCTGTGGATGTGATCTTCCCACCATTGAGGACACTTAGAGCAGCAGATGCATAAAGAAGACCTAGAAGATTATCAGGGACACCAGTCACCCCAACCATAAACTGTTTCAGTTATTTCCTTCTGGCAAACGGCACCGCAGCATTAATGCCAGGACCAACAGTCAATGGGACAGCTTCTTTCTACAAGACTGTAAATTCACTTGACTGTGCATTGCAACAGAGTCATAACACAAAGATTTTTACTCACTTGCCTTGTGGGATGGATGTAAGATTTAAATAAATTCAATTCAATTCAATCCCCCAAAGGTCTTGGGATTATGGAATTCCAAACATTTACAATCCTCTAAGAAAAAGAAGTTTTTCGTTGATGCCACACCTCTATTCTGAAATATTAGTTCCCCACAAAAAGAAACCTCCTCTCAACATCTGCAGGAACTTGATGAAAATAGCTTTGGGCAATTTGCCTTACTTCAAAACCCAGATCAAACTCAAAAGAAAATATTTAGTCTTAATGGTCTGAGTTTAAAAGTAGGCTATATTGCTTACATTTGACTTCAAGAGCTAAATTATCCCCCCCGCCCCGCACATTTTATGCCTGTAGACTTGGATCTTTTGTAGTCATGACTAGATGATGCACTTACAAATTCACACTGCATACAGATTTTAAGTTGACGAAAAGCTGAATGTTGGAAGTAGCTGAATATTGATAGGTGTTGACTGCAAGCTAATTCCTCGAGCTCTGCCTCACAATGATAAGGACAGATTCATGTTGCTTACAGCCCAGTTGCAAGCGATTCACATTTAAAGGAAGATGTGAAGAACATGGAACTTATTAAAAGCAGTCTGTGGTTTATTTTATGTCATCAGGGAGATTTCTTATTTTAAATACTTTTTGGAACATCAACATTCTTTGAAGACTCCTATTCATTTAAAATGTAATTATTTACGAGTACCTCATGCAGTCACTTAGATAATTTAGAACAGTTCTGAACCTTAACTGAAATAAAAGCTATGTAGCTCATGAAAGCTGATTTTGCTTATGAGCTGAAACTTGCTTCTGCATTAGGCAAAAATATGAAATACCAAAAAGTTCTCCTTTTTTTATCTTGGCTGGAACTGATGACCTATTTGTAGCAATCGATGTCTATCAGTCAGTCAGTAATGGGCTAAGGCATGATGCAGGGAACCCTGGGCAATGGAGAGCTTAGGAAACCAAAGATCCAGTCATTCAGCCTTGACAAGCTTATCATCCTCAGCAGATGTTGTGTCTTAAATCATTCACATCTCAAGTCTCCAGATATTCACTCCTGAAAGGTATCTATCTTATTCACATCTGAATTAGTCAATACTAGCCACTACACTACGTGGGAGCTGTTCCATTGATTGACCAACTGCTCACCAGAGCAAGGCGGCAATTTTAATCCCAAAGACAGACACAAAACATCTGTGTTCCCTCAAGAAAGAAAAGCATACCATCTTCTCAATTCTGACAGAACTGTATAATGGGTGGGTAACTAACTGATTCTGCAGTCTATTATTTAAATATCTAAAAGAATTATCAACCTCAAATTTTAGCTACTTTAGATGAACATCTTAGGCTTAGTTTTCTACTTATGCAATAAAAGTAAAGAAAAATATGTTTAAAGATCCTGACAATTTTTTTTCTGTAAATATTTATTTGGCCTATCACAAAATCATTCTGCATTTGTGTACCTTTGCCTCTGCCAAATGTTAAGCATTCTGCACTGTGCCTCCAATATAAAGGGAACTGAATTAATGTAGCTATCAGTTTATACGCAATAGTTTATGATGCTTCGGAACAATATGATAAAGTACTATATAAAAATGCAAATCCTGATAAATGGCTGGAATAACTGTAGCCTTGGCCTAAAGGGACATACTGTAAAAATTCTTAATTTAGCCAACAAAGAAACAAAATTATTGAGGGACCTGGTGGATTAGTTTTAATTAAAAAATATACTCTTTTGAAACGTTGCTCTGGGAATTTGATTTAAACAATGCATCCACTGAGCCAGGCATTGTTATTTCCCCATTCTGATCTAATTACTGTTCAACTCCACAGCTTTTGATACAATGGATTGCTCACTTTGTGATAACTGAACACACAGACTGACAAAAAGAAATACCATTATCTTCCAGTTATCCTGGCCTCTACACTGAAGGGGCCAAATTAGAAATAATCTTTGAGTCACAATGAAGGGTGCCTCATAAATCAGGTTAGAGCTTTGGTCTCCATAGCAATTACAAAGTCACAGACCATAGAAACAGGAACATTCTGTAATGCCAATAAAAATGTTGACTTTTTAAAACAGAAACCTTGACCTAATTAAGGTCAAAAATCCATTGAACGTCTTTCAGTAACTGTGCTATGAATTGAAGGCCACATTTTCTGATGAGGTTCCCTATAATTTTCTTTCCCCCCCTCTACAAGTCATTCTGAGATCAGGATTTTAGCGCATTTGAACATACTGACTGTAACATTCTGATCTCAGGTGCACAATGGTTTAATTGTTTCATAACAGTCAGATACCCTTCTGTGAAGTTCTCTCCATAACCTCCCTGTCTCTCTACTAGTCTATGCTATAACGTCCTCCGTAAACCTTTTTGACCAAATATTTGGTAGCGAGTTTTCATTCCTTTGTTGTGTGTGTCTCAGAGACCATAAGGTATAGGAGTAGAATTAGGCTATTCGGCCCATTGAGTTTGCGCCGCCATTTCGTCATGGCTGATCCAATTTTCCTCTCAGCCCCAGTTTTTGGCCTTTTTCTGTATCCCTTCATGCCCTGACCATTCAAGAATCTATCAACCTATGCCTTAAATATACTTAAAGATGTGGCCTCTACAGCCGCTTGTGACAAAGAATTCCAGAGATTCACCGCTCTCTGGCTAAAGAAATTCATCCTCATCTCCATTCTAAAAGGACGCCCCTCAATTCTGAGGCATGTCCTCTGGTTTTCAGCTCTCCCACTGAAAGAAACATCCTCTCCATACCCACTCTATCAAGACTTACACCATTCAATAGGTTTCAATTAGGTCACCCCTCATTCTTCTGAATTCTAGTGAATACAGGCCCAGAGCCATCAAATGCTCTTCATATGAAAAGCCATTCAATCCAAGAATCATTTTCGTGAACCTCCTTTGACCCCTCTCCAGTTTCAGCACATCCTTTCTAAGACAAGGTACCCAATACTGCTCACAATGCTCTGAGGCCTCACCAGTATTTTATAAAGTTTCAACATTACATTCTTGCTTTTATATTCTAGTCCTCTCGAAACGAATGCTAACATTGTATTTGCCTACCACACACAGAGTCAACCTGCAAATTAACCTTTAGGGAATCCTGCACAAGGACTTCCAAGTCCCTTTGTGCCTCAGTTTTTGGTATTTTCTCTGCATTTAGAAAATTGTCAACCCTTTCATTTCTTCCACCAAATTGCATGACCATACACTTCCTGACACTGTATTCCATCTGCCATTTCTTTGCAACTTCTAATCTGCTTGTCCTTCTGTAGCCTCTCCACTTTCTCAAAACAGCCTACCCCTCCACCTATCTTCATATCGTCTGTAAACTTAGCAACTTAACAATCAAATCCATCATCCAAATCATTGACATCTAATGTAAAGGGAATCAGTCCCAACACAGACCCGTGTGGGACAGCACTAGTCACTGAGAGCCAAACAGGAAAGTCTCCCTTTATTTCCAATCTTTGCCTCCTGCCAGTCAGCCACTGCTTTATCCATACTCTCGCGATTCCTGTAATACCATAGGCTTGTAGCTTGTTAAGCAGCTTCATGTGCGGCAACTTGTCAAAGGCCTTCTGAAAATCAAAGTACAAAACATCAACCGATTCTTCTTTGTTTATCCAGCTTGATATTCTTTCAAAGGATTCCAACAGGTTTTTAGGCAAGATTTCCCCTTGAGGAAACCATGCTGACAACAGCCTATTTTATCATGTGCTTCCAAGTATCTTGGCACATCACCCTGAATAATTGACTCCAACATCTTCCCAACCAAAGGTCAGATTAACTGGCCTGTAATTTCCTTTCTTCTGCCTTCTTTCCCTTCTTGAAGAGTGGAGTGATACTTATAATGTTCCAGTCTTCCAGAATCATTTCAGAATCTAGTGATTCTTAAAGATCATTACTAATGCCTCCACAATCTCTTCAGCCACCTCTTTCAGAACCCTAGGTTGTACACCATCTGATCCAGGTGACTTATCAACCTTCAGACCTTTCAGTTTCCCAAGAACCTTCTTTCCAGTAATGGTAACTTCACATACTTCATGACCCCTGACACTTGGAACTTCCACCATACTGACAGTGTCTTCCACAGTGGACTGATACAAAATACTCATTCAGTTCATCCCCAATTTCACTGTCTCCCATTACTACCTCTGCAGCATTACTTGCAATGGTCTGATATCCACTCTCACCTCTCTTTTACACTTCATGTATCTGAAGAAGCTTTTGGTGTCCCCTTTAATATTATTGGCTAGCTTACTTTCATATTCCACCTTTACCTTCTCAATGACTTTTTTGTTGCCTTCTACTGCTTTTTAAAAGCTTAGCAATCCTCTAACTCCCCACTAATTTTTGTTGTATTATATGCCCTCTCTTTGGCTTTTATATTTGCTTGGACTTCTCTTGTTAGCCATGATTGTGTCATTTTTTCTTTAGAATACTTCTTCCTCTTTGAATGTACAGGATATATCCCTTGCCTTCCAAATTGCTTCCAGAAATTCCAGCCATTGCTGCTCTGCCGTCATCCCTGCCAGTGTTCTTTACTATCAAAGAGTCAAATGGATATAGCACCCGTGAAACATACTGAAATGTTCTACTATGTAAAATGTGATTTATCAATACAATTTATTGTTGTTCTGCTCCCATTCTAGTGCCTTTGTGGTTTCACTTGGCTCGAGTCCTCCCTGAGCTAAGGAGAGTATTTCCTTCCCAGTCTCTTCCATTTCTCTATTAACTGCTTCTGAATTGCACCTCTTGGACCAGTTTAATACTTCTAAGTTTAATAGTCATCCTTATTCGCTTTGTACCTTGAAGAAGCAAAATAAGCCATACTTACTTTGTTAAAATCTTTAGACAAATTCCGGTAGATGGATGAAAAGGAAAAAGGAGGGTTATGTTGGTGAGAAGTACTAGATTGGGTGGCCGAACACTGTGGGCCATAAGATTTTACTGTGCTGTACCATTCTATGTTCTAAATGTCACTGCAGTTGAATTGTTCACCAATCACTTCCATTTTTCCCCAAATATTACAAAAAACCCATAAGACCATGACAAAATGTTGTTTAGCCAAAGGATACAAAGGCTCCAAATATGAAGAGGGCATTGAAGATGTGGTTCTGGTAGGTGAACAGGGCAACTCCCATGTAACAGAAGATGAAGTTCTCAGCCATAAAATTCATGAATTCAAAAAGCTGCAAAATAAAAATTTAAATTTTGGTTACATCTAAGGAAAAGAACAACGGAGGAACACAAGAAAATAGGAACAGGACTTGATCACCATTTCCTCAGGCCTGTCCCATTCATTACATTTGCAAGTGATCTACCCCGGGCCTCATCTTGTTCTGTGCCAGATTCTGATAACCTGAAATTCCTGATTCTTTCAAAAATGTTTTCCCTCCCCTTTAAACAAAAGTAGCTACTCTGTGCTAACATCACAATGCCCTGACCTACAGAATAGCACATATGTAACACCTTCTGTGAGAAGAAATGCCTGTGGACCTTAGTTTATGTGATTGCTGCTATATCTTATAACTCCATGTCCTCAGTGCAGGAGTTTGAAACCTTGGTTAATGGTAGGGGTTCATGGCAGAAAAATGGCTGGGAATCCTTCCCTTTTTGAAAACATTTAACGTCATTCCTCCTATTACCCCACAGGATCATGTATTTTTAAATAAGATTATCTCTCATTCTTTGAAACTCTGAAGAAAACCGGTCTGACTTTCATAGTCCTTTATGATATGGCATCTTCATCATTCCAGAAATTAGCCCAGTAATCTTCTGAATTGCCTCCTGATTCTAATATACACCCTCTAAAGTAAAAGAACAAGAACTGTACATAACACTCCAAGTGTTACCCCACCATCAACTTACAATTGTAATAATAGTTCCCATTTTTAAAGTACCAACTCCAAAGCCATTAAGTTTAACGTGCCATTGGCCTTGTGCATTTCAAAACATACATATATGTAAATAGACTCTATGTATGTGTGTGTGTGTTATCATATTCCACCTTGAAATTCATTTTCTTGTAGACATTTACAGGAAAACAAAGACATATAACATAATTTACAAAAATATATATGTAAACAAAGACATGCAAAAGGAGTTAAATTGTACAAGTAAAAAAGAAATCAAATAATATTGAGGACATGAGTTGTAAAGTCCAGTGAGTCTGGTGAAGCTGTAGACTGTGGAATCAGTTCACAACTGAGGTGAGTAAAGTTATAGGGTAATAACTGTTCTTGAACCTGGTGGTGAGGGTACTCCTGTATCTCCTGCAGAAGAACACCTAAATCCCTCTGTTCTCCACTCATTTGTAACTTATAGTATATCCATTTAGACAATTGTTTATCATGGGATTTGGCATACCACAATATTTTCATATTTTCCTGAAGTAAATTCCAGTTGCCTGGTCATTCAACCTATCTACATCCCATTAGGGTTCAAATATACTCATTCTAGCACGTCCCTCCTATCTATTTTCATAACCACAGTAAATTAAAATACCTTCCACTCTGTTCCTTCATCCAAATCATTAATATAGTATTATTCCTTAATCAACATCAGTGTGGGCCTGAGAATAATCCTTGGGACAACCTGCCACATTTGCTTCTCCAGTCTGAAAAAGACCAGAGTTATTTTAACTCTCTGACATCTATGTAATAAGCAGTCTTTAATCCATGTTAGCATGCTTCCCACAATACCGTGAGACCTTGCCTTGTGCATTAGCTATTTATGAATGTCTTCTTGACAGTTTCCCCTCTATCAACTCTGCTTTTATATCCCAAAGAACACTAGAAAATTTGTTTAACATGATTTTCTTTTCATTAAACATTGACATACTTTGATTCTACATAGCTTTTCTAAATGACTAACTGTTTCTCTCTTGACTGCAGGCTCCATTCTCTTTCTAACAACAGATGTTAAATTTAACTGGCTCCTTGACTTCTTCTTCCTCTCGAGCATAGACATTCTCTTTTCCAAACACTCAGTACTCAGCCGAAACTCAATGAGTTTTGTTAAAACTTCAACAAATGGTAACACCATCTCTGCAGCTATTTCCTTAACACTTTTGGATGCAGACCATTAGATTCCAGTGACTTGTCTACTTTTAGTTCCATTAGTTCCTCTAATGTTATATCTCTCATGATAGGGATTTCTATTTGAAAAGAGTCAATCTGATAACCTTGCAGTATTTATAGTATTCTGCACTACAAAGCAAGTAGCTTTAAATAAATATTTATTTGCTTCCTGTTATTAATTCTGCAGTCACACTTTCCAGGGTTCCCACACTTACCTTAATTACCCCCTCTCATTCTGTACACCAAAGAAACTCATGCTGTTTGTTTTGATATCACTTCTCAGTTTACTCCCATAATTAATTTTCTACCTTTGAATTACCTTTTACGTTCTCATATCAAAATTCAAGGTAAATTTATTATCAAAGTGCCTATATGTCACCAAATTCAACCCTGAGATTTATTTTCTTGCAGGCATAATAAATCCAAAGTAAAATAATAACCATAATAGAATCAGTGAAAGATTGCAGCAACTTGGGTATTCAACCAGTGTGAAAGGACAACAAGCTGCAAATACAAAAAGAAAAAAATGATAATAATAATAAATAAACAATAAATATAGAGAACATGAGATGAAAAGTTCTTGAAAGTGAGTCCATAGGTTGTGGGAACAGTTCAGTGACGGGGTGAGTAAAGTTGAGAGAAGTTTTCCGCTCTGGTTCAGCAGCCTGATGATTGAGGGCTGTTCTTGAACATGGTGGTGTGGGTCCTGAGGCTCTCGTGCCTTTTTCCTGATGGCAGAAGCAGGAGGAGAGCACGTCCTGGGTGCTGGGGTCCCTGATGAAGAATGCTGCTTTCCTGCAACAACTCTTTGGGTAGATGTGCTCAGCAGTGGGAGGGTCTTTACCAGTGACGGACTGGGCCATATCCACTACTTTTGTAGGATTTTCCATTAATGGGTATTGGTGTTTCCATACCAGGCTGTGATGCAGCCAGCCAATATACTCTCCACTATATATCTATAGAAGTTTATCAAAGTCATGCCAAATCTTTGCAAACTCCTGAGGAAGCAGAGGTGTAATTGTACTTGCATGCTGGGCCCAGGACAGGTCCTCTGGAATAATAACAGCAAGGAATTTAAAACTGCTGGCACTCTCCACCTCTGATCACCTGATAAAAAAGCCAATAATCAGCTTCTTGGTCCTGTTGACGTTGAGTCAGAGGTTTCTTCTTCCTCAATAAAAAAATCAACCAATTCCTTTCCATCACTACCTTCCTCCATCTGGCAGAACTGTTTTTCACCCTCAACAACTTTTCTTTTGGCTCCTCTCACTTTCTCCAGACTTTAGGGATAGCCATGGACCCCAGCTTGCCTCTTCACTAGCTATGCAGAACAGTGCATGGTCCAAGCCTTCCCCGATAATGCTCCTCAAATCTTCTTTCACTACATTGATGAGTGTACTGGTACTGCTCATACATTCATGCTGCGCTCAACAATTTCATCAACATTGCCTCCAACCTCTACCCTGCCCTTGGATTCACTTGGTTGATTTCTGACACCTCCCTCCCCTTTCTTGATCTCTTTGCCTCTATCTCTGGAGACAAACTGTTAATGGACATCTTTTATAACCAACTGAATCCCACAGTTATCTTGACTATACCTCTTCCTACCCTATCTCCTGTAAAAATGTTATTCTTTTTCTCAGTTCCTTCAACTCCGCTGCATCTGTTTCCAGGACATGGCTTTTCTTTCCATGACACTCTCCTTCTTAAAAGAATGGGGTTTCGCTTCCTCCACCATTAATGCTGCCCTCACCCACATCTCCTCCATTTCCTGGACATCCATGCTCACCCTATCTTCCTGCCACCTTAACAGTGATAGTATTCCTTTTATCCTTACCTAACAGCCCATCAGCCTCTGCAAATTCTGCCATCTCCAAAAGGATCATACCACTAAACACATCTTTACCACCCCCTCTGTCTCCACTTTCCACAGGAATTGCTCCCTCCCTGATTCCTTGTCCATTTGTCACCCCTCACTAATCTCCTTTCCAGCTCTTATCCCTGCAACTGGACTAGGCGCTACATCTGTCCATTCACCTCCTCTCTCACTTCTACTGAGGGCCACAAACAGTCCTTCTAGGTGAGGCAACATTTCACCTGCAAATCTGCTGGGGTTGCCTGTTGTATCCAGTGCTGCCGATGTGGCTTCCTCTATATTGGTGAGACCCGTCGTAAATTGGAGAACTACCTCGTAAACCACCTCCACTCTATCCTACAAAAGCGATTCCCATTCCCAATCTGACATGTTCCACCAAGAAGAGGCCACACTCTGGGTTGAGGAGCAACACTTTATATTCCACCTAGGTAGCCTCCAACCTGATGGCAATAAATATCGATTTCTCCTTCTGGTTAAAAAAAGTCTTCCTTCACCCTCCCCTCTTCTTCTTTTCCCCTTCTGCCCTCTTACCTCTTCTTGTCCACATTTCACCTCCCCTTGGGCCCCTTCTTCTTCTCTTTCTCCTGTGGTCCATTCGTCTCTCCTATCAGACTCCTTCTTCTCCAGCCCTTTACCTTTCCTACCCACCTGTCTTCACCTATCAGCTTCTTGCTATTGCCCTTCCTCTCCCCCTCTGGCCTCTTCTCCCTTCCTTTTCAGTCCTGAAGAAGGGTCTCAGCTCCAAGTATTGACTGTTGATTCATTTCCATAGATGCTGCCTGACCTACTGAGTTCCCCCAGCATTTTATGTGCATCGCTTTGGATTTCTGGCATCTGCAGTCTTTCACGTGTTTTTGAGTAAGAAGTTGTTGTTATGGCACCAATCAGCCAGATTTTCAATCTCCCTCCTATATGCTGATCCATCACCACCTTTGATTCTGCCTGCCGACGTAAATCTTGAATATGGCTTTGAAGCTGTTCTCAGCCACACAGTCATATGCTGATTCCTGAAATATTCTCAGTCCTCTGATTTACCACTAGCTTTTTCCAATTTTTGATTTCCTGTCCCTGTTAACACACATCCCATGGTTTATCTTTTTCATTGAATCCATCTTTTTGGTTAGTATAAATTTCTGCTTTTATGAAACAGCTGCTTAATTGTCTCTCACGGCTCATTAACAGATCTTATCTTTACCTGCTTTTCCAGTGCATTCCAGACAATGCCTCCTTCGTACCTTGTAACTGTCCTTGTTTAAGTTAAACACATTGGTTTTGGAAACTTCTGCCTTTTTGCATGTAGTGGAGGGATTTATTTTAATAATTGTTGGATTCTACAGACGCAGAAAGCTGTTCGTTTTATGGGCCTCTCTCACTTAACTCCTTGGTTGCCATAAACTTCTACTTCCTCACTCAGGAAGTTTCCAAGTTGTTCTTATTTCTTTTATTTGCATGTTTCATTCTTGCTACATGGCAATCTTCTCCAGGTGCTCCTGACTCAGCATCACAAGACAAAGAAGAAGGACCACTATGGCATAGCTACTATATGTGTTTTGTGCAACAGAGTCATTCCTCCCCAAATTTTCACTTCCACTGTTAAAGTATAAGACACTTGAGTAATGCATAGTGATGGCCACCATATTAATATCCATAAATTTAAACTCACCAAGAGTTCAGATGCTATTCCATTTCAATTCCTGTTGACCCTTCATCTTATTCTCCAATAGATATAATTCAAGTAAAGTCTTGATTTTAATATTTTCTCCCTCATTTTCAAATCCCTCCTTGGCTGATTCCCTCTATTTCTGCAGCCTTCTTCAGACTTAAAACACTTGCAGGAAATCTGTGATCTTATCGTTCACTCCTTACATTACTGTTTTCAATAACTCTGTCACTTTGTCTTTAGCTGCCAAAGGCCTAAACTCCAGATTTCCTTTCCTAAATCTTCATTTGCTCCTTTCAGCTGATCATCTGCTGTCATGTTTCCTTACATAGGTCAGTGTATGGTGTTGTTTTGTTAACACTTCAGTCTCAGTTATTGAACAAAGCTGTCAGCTAGCAGAAGAAAAAGAGTTTTACAGGATGAAGCCAGTGGAAGTGAGATATTGGAAGCTCTGAGAGAGTCATCAGGCAATGCCACAACAGAGATGGAGAGAAGTGAGAATGGAGAAAAATTGAGGACCAAAAAGAAAATGGATTTAACATCACCGTATCAGAGCATGTTTGCACTGGAATGTGTGACAATACTTGTGGGCTGCCCGCAGCACACCCTTGGGTCTGTTGGTTGTTAATACAAATGACCACTTCACTGCAAGTATTGATACACACGTGATAAATAAACTTGAATCTTGAATCTTAACAGGCTTTCAGGTTAGCTAGACTGAGTCTTCAACTCACAACCTTTTCTGCCCTGAGTTGCTTCAGGTAAACACTGATGAGAAGGGAAACATCAACAGCGAAAGCTACAGGGGACATTCAGTAATGTTCAGGTCCATTCACAACTCTTTCACAAATGAAGCCCATGCATACCCATGAATATTCAGGTTTGTGTCGAGATATGCTAAGTAAATGTTGTGCCATAGAAGTGACAGGCAACATCCATTTTCAACAGGAGTTAATTTAATCAGCCAACTTGACATTCAATGTCATTACAATGCTGAGTCCTCCAACTTCAATATCCATTGGGAGCCCATGCACTAGATCCTCAGCTGGAACAGCCACATAAACTCTGTGGCTATAAACACAACTGGGAGGCTGATTAACCTGCTGCAGGTAACTTGACTCTTGTCATCCCAAAGCACTTCCATCATCTACAACCTCAAAATCAGGCAAATGGCTGACAACACTCCACTTTTGTGTTAAGGAGTGCAGTTACAACAAACCCAGGCAATCCATCTCATCTAGGAAGAATCACAACCTTCCCACAGCCACCACCTTAAGAACTAATTTTCTCTACTGCAGCACAGTAGCTGCAATGTTTAACACTTGCAAAACTGCCTTGCTCCAAGATCACCTCCCAAACCTCGGATCTCTTCCACAGAGAAGGATAAAGATTGGAGTAGATGGGTCTACCTTACTTACATCTTCTCCTCTAACCTGTGCACCAACTTGCTTCGACTCTTTATTTATTTCCATAAATGCCGCCTGACCTGCTAAGTTTCTCCAGCATTTTGTGTGTGTTGCTTCAGAAAAATATTGCTGTTACTTCCTTGTTGTTGGGTCTAAATGCTGAAACCCCTTTCCCTAGGGGGAATTCCCCCTCCCTGTGGCATTCCTTCACTCAAAAGTCTGCAATTGTTCAAGAAGGAGGATCACAACTACTTTCTCAAGGCAAATCGAGGTAGGCTACCCAGAACCCTAAAAAAATGAATGAGGTTCAGATGAAGCAAGCTCATGGGGCATACCAGGAGTCGCAGTGAGTTCCAAGAGAACAATACTGGCAGTGGATCTACACAATTATTAACATCATGCTTTGCTGCTGTTATATACATCTGTTGTGTTTATAGCTAGCAATTGCTGGTGTGCAGCAAGACTCCCATTGCACCACCTGCTGAGCCTAATCCAACCAATCTAATTTACAGTGGACTTCATGTACTGAATTTAATGGGTTCTAACAGGCAAACACATGGTCTTACCAAACAACTGACAAGTGTCAGGGGCTGTGAGATTGGCAAGCAGAGAGATATTGAGGTCTGAAGATGCGTAGTTTAGTGAAATGGAAGGGTCAGAGTTTGGCTATCTTGTGGTGGAACCACATTTTAAAAAAGCCAAATAGTTATAAAGATAGTGAGCTGGATCTTCTGTTCACAGGAAGGAGATAGATCAACTGGTTGAGAGATGTTGCAACAACAACCTTGCACTCAACATCAGCCAGACCAAGAAATTGATTGTGGACTTCAGGAAGTGGAACTTGAGGGAACACGTGCCTGTTCTCATCAAGGGATCAGCAGTGAATATGGAGAGCAGTTTCAAGTTCCTGGGTGCCAACTTCTCTGGATATCTGTCCTGGGCCCAACATATCGATGCAATTACAAAGAAGCACTAAGGCAGCTATATTTCACTGGGTATTTAGGGTATGTCACCAAAGACATTCACAAATTTCTACAGTTGTACCACTGAGTGTATTCTAACCAGCTGCATCACTGACTGGTATTGAGGATCCACTACACAGGATTGGAAAAAGCTGCATAAAGTTGCAAACTCAACCAACTCCATGATGTGCACTAGGACATCTTCAAAAGGCAATACCTCAAAAAGGCTCAAAGTTCAAAGTACATTTATTATCAACGTATACATGTAGTATACAACCCTGAAATTCATCTTCTCCAAAGACAGACACAAAACAAAGAACCAAGGAACTAACGCATTCAAAGAAAAACGTCAACCATCAAAACCTTCTGGCCACCCAGTGTAAAAATAAAACATTGCACAAATGGCAACAAAAGAAACAAGCGAAAATACAGAATATAAAACACAAAAGGCATATTTTAGTATAGTTCAGCACAGCATTCATTATCTGCAGGCCACCCTGTTTCAAAAATTACCCAAAAAGTAGTAAAAAAAAAGGATCAGAACTAGAACTAGGAATAGAACTCAACATAAATACTGAATTAGAGTCCAAATTTACAATCTGCGTCAATTAAACCTTGCTCTGGCCACATCCACTGATATCACTGAGGGGGAGAAAGCTCACTCAATCACAATCCAGTGTTAAGGACGCACATCAACCAAGACATGACCTCTTTTCTACCATCAAGGAAGATGTACAGGAACCTAAATGTAGACTTACAATTTCAGGAACGGCTTCTTCCCTTCTGCCATTAGATTTCTGAATGGACAATAAATCCATGCACACTACCTATTTTTTCTCCCTTTGCTTTCTTTTTGCACAACTAATTTAATTTTATTTAATATACATTTTTTTAATTGTAATTTAGTTTTTTTATTATGTGTGGCACTGTACCGCTGCCACAAAACAACAAATTTCATGACATATGCCAGTGATATTAAACCTGATTCTGACTCTGTGACTAAAGTTCTCAGTACTTATTTGTTTATTATTATTACTATTTTTCTGCAGTCCTGGGCAGGTCTGTAGTCTAGTGTAGTTGTTTTTTTTTTCCTCTGTGTTGTCTTTTACGTTGTTCAGTCTAGTTTTTGTACTGTGTCATGTAACACCATGGTCCTGAAAAATATTGTCTCATTTTTACTATGTACTGTACATAGCAGTTATGGTCAAAATAACAAGAAAAGTAACTCGACTTGATTTGACTTGACTTCTTGCATTTGCAGTTTATCTTCTTTTGCACATTGGTCATTTGTTAAGTCTTAGTTTGCTATAGTTTTTCATTGATTCGATCGTCTTTTTTTGTGTTCTACTGTGAATGCCCGCAAGAAAATTAATCTCAGGATAGTATACCATGACATACACATACTTCAAACTTTAAACTTTAAGATAACTCTGCAGAAAACAGAAGGGGATGGTTGGAGAGGGGAAGAATTGTCTGCTAAAGACATGATCCTATTGAAGATGGCGGAAGTGGGAAAAGATACAGAGGCTGGTGGGTGAAAGGTGTGGAGATGGTGAGAACAAACCTGTGGGAAATGAGGGAGACGTGTCTAAAGGCTCCATCAGCTGGGAGGTGTGGTCAGTCAGTTAATAGCAGATATCTGCGGGTCTGCTTTGTCTCTTGAGATGGAGAAAGATTCAGAATAGAAAGTGTCAGATGATGGTCCTTCTGTTGATGAACAAAATCCTTCAACAGCCCTGTTTTGTTATCCATTGTGACCCCAGGATCTGCTGGGAGGCTGGCTCCAAAGAGTAGAGCAGCCATTTGTGGCTGGTTCTGCATTCAGAATGGCTTTGAGTGCTGGTTAAGCCTTGTAACATTTAAATTAACTGAATTAAATAGAACACAAAGCTCCACTTACTGCGGAAAGCCTGTTACTCCCATTGACTTCAATAGGGTCACTGTATTTGTACTCAGTAGCACAGTGCAGACTCAATAGGCACATTTTCAAATCTGACAGTCTGAGAAAATCTGAGGGAGTCCTCCTCAGTCATTCATTGACTCTATTATGGTTATTATTCTATAAAGCATTTATTGGGTATGTTGACAAAAAAATGAATCTCAGGGTTGTATATGGACATATATGTACTTTGATAAAAAATTTACTTCGAACATTTCCATTGGACTTAAGTTGTCCACTGGTTCGGTAATGTAATCATTCTAGAACCAGTACTGAACGGGAGCTGAAAACTGTTTGTGCATTCTAACTGACTGTATCACGGCTTTGTACCGCAACTCGAATGCACTGGAACAGGTGGGATTGTCCGTTACAGCTCCTCCCCCACCATCTACAAAAGGTACAGTCTCAGGAATGTGACATCCATGTTCAGGGATGCCGACCAGCATCAGGATCAGGTTTAATATCATCAGTATTTGTCATGAAATTTGTTGACCATCTGGGCCATGATCTCTCCTTAATGCTGCTATCAAGCAGGAGGCACAGGAGCCTGGAGACCAACACCTCAAGGGTCAGTAATGTGCTTCTTCCCTACTGCCATCAGGTTCTTGTACAGACCTGAAAAAACTAACACTACCTTCTCTCTCGCAATTTGCACAAATGCTACTGTATATTGATTTTGTTGTGTACGTATAATTTATGCTAATTTAAGATTATGCTAAGTTATGTTTGTTATGTCTGTAACGTACTCTGCTGCTGTGAAAAGCTAATTTTCATGACATTTATACCCTGTGTACATATGCTTATGCAAATAAACATGAACTTGAAATTGTGATTGGGTTCTTCACAGTACTGTTTAAAAACCAGCAGACTAGGCAGATTTTAAGTGAGAGATCTAGATCTCTAATTTAAAAAAGGTGAGCTTGATAAACAGGCTATTACAGATTAGTTAGTCTAATACTGCCAGAAAATTAATGAAGTCTGTAATTTAAGGATAAAGTAATCAAGTACCTTGAAAATTTCTGCTGAATAGAGAGTTAAAGGTGATTTAAAAAACAATTAATCATGCCTGACTGACCTTCCTGAATTTTCTGAAGAGATGACGATAGGAGCAGAGAGAGAAATGGTCTCATAGATGTTATTTTTATGAACTGCCAAAGCACATTTGCTACTGTCCATCTTTAAAGACCGTAAGCAGAATCTGAAACCCATAAAGCTGAAGGCATTTTATCATGAGCACAAAATATTCTGGAAAACTTCGACAACACATCCAAAATGTTTCAAGAGCTTGGCACATCAGGCATTATCGATGAAGGGGAATAAACAATCAATGTTTCGGGCTAAGAGTCTTCATCAGGACTGGAAAGAAGGGAAGAAACCAGAATAAGGTGGTGTGTGTGTGTGTGTGGGGGGGGGGGGGATGCGGGTGGTTTGGGGAAGAAGTACAGGTTAGCAGGTGATAGGTGAGACCAGGTGTGGGAAAGGTAGCTGGGTGAGAGGGCAGAGATGAAATAAGAAACAGGGAAGGGATAGGTGGATGAGGTAGAAGACGGAATCTAATAAGAGAGATCAGTGGACCATGAGAGGGTGACAAAAATGAAAAATGGAAATACAGATGGAAGGATTACTATTAGTTTGGAGGATTTCCAGAAAGAAAATGAGATATTGTCTTCCAACTTATTAAGCTGGTTAAGACACTAGTTTCGGACACTAAGACACTTATGAATATGTGGATAAGCACAGTTCCAATGACATATTCAACTTTGCTGATGACACCACTGTCAGAGGCTGAATAAAAGGTGGTGATGAATCAGCATATAGGAGAGAGATTGAAAATACAGATGAGTGGTGCCATCACGATTATTCCTACTCAATGTCAGCAACACCAAGGAGTTGGTTATTGACTTCAGGAGAAGGACCATGAGCCAACCCTCATCAGAGGATCATGATTGGAGATGCTGAACAACTTTAAATTCCTCAGTGGTATTATTTTGGAGCATCTGTCCTGGGCCTAGTAATGAAGTGCTATTACGAAGAAAGCATGGCAGTGTCTCTACTTCCTTAGGAGTTTGTGATGAGTCGGCATGACCTCTAAAACTTTGACAAACTTCTATAGATATGTCATGGGGAATATATTGACTGGCTGCATCACAGCCTGGTAAAGGTACACCAGTGCCTTTGAACGGAAAATCCGAGTAAAAATAGTGGATGTGGCCCAGTCCATCATGGGCAAAACTCTCCCCACTATCGAGCACATCTACACAAACGCTGTTACAGGGAAGCAGCTTCCATCATCAGGGATCCTCACCACCCAGGTTATGTTCTCTTCTTGCTGCTGCCAACAAGAACGTGATACAGGAGCCTTAAGACTCGCTCCACCAGGTTCAGGAATAGCCATTCCCCTCAACCATCATGCTTTTGAACCAGTGGGAATAACTTCACTCAACTTCACTTGCCCCATAATTGTAAAGTTCCCATAACCTATAAACTCACTTTCAAGGACTCTTCATCACATGTTCTCAATATTTATTGAATATTATTTTTAATTTTGTATTTGCACAGTTTCTTGTCTTTTGCACATTGGTTGTGTGCCCATCCTGCTGGGTGCAGTCTCTCATTGATTCTATTATGTTTCTTGGATTTATTGCGTATGCCTGCAGGTAAACAAATCTCAGGGTTGTATATGGTGACATATATGTACTTTGATAATAAATTTGATTTCAAATTTGGACTTTAAGTTTGCAATCAGAATGCAACTTCTGAAATTATATACAGTTAAGGCCAGGGAATCCTACTTTGAAGACAGAATGGGCACCATGTCACTCCCTTGAGCCCCAGCTGAAACTAAGGCAGGTCCCACATGTATTGCTATTTCAGCACACATTTCAGTACCTTGATACAATTTCTAGGTCTTTGTTTAAAAATAAGAATTAAAAGCTGCAACCTGGAGTAGCCCAGTAACATTTTAGCCACTAATCTTAACGTCGTCGTACCTTATTTTGATAGATTCTTCAACAATCCACAAACTATTTGGAGGAATATTCTGAGAGCTTACGTTATTGCCAAAAACCTACTTCATTACTTCATTTGGAGTTTTGATATGTAACCAAAGACTCTATAGCAAATTTCAACAGATATACCATTCTGACTGGTTGTATCACAGTCTGGTACAAATGTTCCAATAACCAGGATTGAATAATGTTGCAGAGGGATAGTGACTCAGTGAGATCCACCACAGGCACCACTGTCCCACCATTGAGGGCATCTTCAAAAGGTAATACCTCAAGAAGATGGCATTCGTCATAAAGGACCCTCACCTTCCAGGCCATGCCCTCTTCTCATTACAACTATCACTGAGGAGATACAGGAGCCTGAAGATATACATTCAACATATTAGGAACAGATTCTTCCCCTCTGCATTGGATTCCCTCACTATGTTGCTCTCTTGCTGCACAATTTATTTACTTTTTATATTCTCAGCCTTGATAACCAGTCAAAGTGAAAATTATTTTAAAGAGTTCCACTGAGCACCCACCATGTATTTGCAAGAAAGATACATTGCATCATGAAGGCAATGTTACAATGGTAAATCTTTTAGCATCTCCAGAAGAGAAACACTGAGAAGAAATGTCATGCACTTTGGTAATAGAAATTAATCTGCGGACTATTTTCTCAAAGGGGATAAAATCCAGGAATCCGAGATGCAGAGGGACTTGGGAGTCCTTGTGCAGAACACCTTGAATGATAACTTGCAGGTTGAGTCGGTGGTGAGGAAGGCAAATGCCATGTTAGCATTCATTTTGAGAGGTCGAGAATACAAGAGCATGCAGGGGATGCTGAGGCTTTATAAGGTACTGGTGAGGCCTCACCTTGAGTATTGTGAACAGTTTTGGGCCCCTCATCTTAGAAAAGATGTGCTGGTATTGGAGAGGGTTCAGAGGAGGCTCACAAGGATGATTCCAGGAATAAAAGGGTTATCATATGAGGAACGTTTGATGGCTCTGGGTCTGCACTCGCTAGAAATTTCTTTAGCCAAAGGGTGGTGAATTTGTGAAATTTGTTGCCACGTACAGCTGTGGAGGCCAGGTCGTCAGGTGTACTTAAGGCAGAGATTGATAGGTTCTTGATTGAACTTGGCATCAATGGTTATAGGGAGAAGGCCAGGAACTGGGGTCAAGGAGAAAGTTTTAAAAAAGGATCAGCCATGATTTAATAGCAGAGCAGACTCAATGGGGCAGATGGCCTAATTCTGCTCCTGTGTCCTATGGTCTTATGTTTAAGACCATTTGATAATGATTGAGATCAAACTTATCAAATATGTGGTCCAAGTATGGTATATGGTCAATCACACCTTCATTGTAGATTCCTGCAACTGACATTTTACTTGAATATTAATCATTTCCTAAAGTTGCCTTCCTCCTTTTTTAAACTTGCATTTTCTACCCTCTAAACTACAAGCACGTATCCAGAAAAACAAACCCAAGAAATCCAACTACCATAAGCTCTAAAGTCACCTCTCTCAGATCATTGGGATTTATCATCTTTCAGTCTCAACAACTTTTCCAGTACATTTTGTTAGTGATGTCTATTTCCTTCAGCTCCTCAGTTTCTCCAGATCCTTGGTTCTCTGGTATTTCCGAGAGAATTTACTTTCTTTCCATAAAAACAAAGTCAAAGTACTTGCTTAATATCTTTGCCATTCCCTTTTTGCCCATTATAAATTCTCTTGTTTATGTCTGTAAGTTCCCCTCATTTATTCTCATTCTCTTTTCCTTTTCATATACCTATAGAAACCCTTGTAGTCTTTTATGTGATTGTCATTTCACTGTCATATTCCATCTTCCCTTCGTATATCAGTTTCTTGGTGTTCCTTTGGTGAGTTCTTAAATGCTCCCAATTCTCAGGCTTACTGCATTTCCTTACAACTTTATAAGCTCAACACCTAGATACAATCACAAGGAAGGAATGCAATGTTTTTACTTCCTCAGAAGGTTAAGAATATTCAGCAGGTCACTGAACTCAGACCACAAGATACAGGAGCAGAAGTAGGCCATTCGGCCCATCGAGCCAGCTCCGAAGTGTACTGATGAAATTGGCCTGACAGGTTCCACCGTGGTCTGGTACGGCAATCTGAATGTGCAGGAACATAAGAGGCTGTAGAGGCTAGTGGACACAATAATGGAATACAGGTACATCCCTCTCCACCGACAATAGTGTCTACAAGTGGTACCGCCTCAAGAAGGCAAAATCTATCATGGAAGGTACTCGTTATCTGGGCCATGTGCAGCTACCATCAAACAGGAGGTACAGAAGCCTGAAGGCCCACATCACCAGGTTCAAGAACAGCTATGTCTGTTCAACCATTTGGTTCTTGAACCGGTCTGCACAACGCTAATCACAACTTCAGTACAGCAACACTCTGAGCACTTTGCAATGCAAGGAACTTTTTCCTTCTTATCAAATCATATCAAGTTTGATGATTATTCAAACCAAAGATGGATACAGCCCAACGAAACAATGTTTCTCTGGGGCCAAGGTGCAAAAATATACATGCGCATTCAAAATAACAAGGAAAAAAAGAACATAGCCATGTACGAAAACACACTTTTAGAACAAGTCCCACAAATTGATGATTCAAGGCAGTCCAGCCTATAAGTCCACCAACCCACCACTGGAGAGTGGGAGCTCCAACCGAGCCCAGATGCCATGTTGCCACGCAAACTGAAGTACTGAGGCCTAGTCCTAGCTACAATCAAGGCGACACTGCTGCCTCACTGCCTATTCACTCCCCCCCTGCCACCAACCCGACTGCCTGGCTCAGACCACCTGGCTCAAATCCCCTGGCCCGACCGCCTGACTTGACATCCCTGGCCCTAACGACTTGTTCTTTTATATGTAATTTTGCATCTGTGCGTGATGTGCACATGACAATAAACTCAGCTTTGACTTTAGTCTCTTTCTTCCTTCAATTTAATACTACTTTTTCTTCAGTGCCAAGCAGACCACATTTTCTCTTTGCCACTAACATGAAACGATAGTATTACACTGAAGGAAGAATTATAAAGTCAAAGAGTTGAAATCATGTATTTTCGTGCCCTGAGGTGGTCCTTAGTGGATGCTGCTGAAGCATAAAAATGTTAAATCAACTCTACAGACCATAAGACATAGGAGCAGAATTAGGCCATTTGGCCCATCGAGTCTGCTCCACCTTTCAATCGTGGCAGAGTTTTTTCTCACCTCCTCAGCTCTACTGCCCGGCCTTTTCCCTATCACTTTGTCCAATCATGAACCTATCAATCTCTGCCTTAAATACACCTAACAACTTGTCCTCCACAACTACCTGTGATAATAAATTCCACAAATTCACCACCCTCTGGCTAAAGAAATTTCTCCACACCTCTGTTTTAACCAGATGTCTTTCTATTCTGAGGCTGCACCCTCTTGTCATAGTCTCTCCAACTAGGGAAACATCCTTTCCACATATACTATGTCTAGGCCTTTCAACATTTGAAAGGTTTTAATGAGATCCCCCCTTATCCTTCTAAATTCCAGTCAATACAGAACTACTGCAATCAAACGTTCCTCATATAATAACCTTTTCATTCCTGGAATCATCTTTTTTTTTTGCGAACCTCCTCTGAACCCTCTCCAATGCCAGCACATATTTTCTTAGATAAGGAGCCCAAAACTGTTCACAATACTCAAGGTGAGGCCTCACCAGTGTCTTATAAAGCTTCAGCATCACATCCCTGCTCTTGTATTCTAGACCTCTTGAAATGAATGCTAACATTGTGTTTGCCTTCCTCACTACTGACCCTACCTGTAAGTTAACCTTCAGAGTGTTCTGCACAAGGACTTCCAAGTCCCTTTGCATCTCAGATTTTTCTGTTTTCTCTCCATTTAGAAAATATTTCTACTACTGAAGTGCATGACCATGCATTTTCCAACATTGTATTTCATTTGTCACTCTCCTGCCCAGTCTCCTAAACTGTCTAAGTCCTTCTTCAGCCTACCTGTTTCCTCAACACTACCTGTCCCTCCACCTATCTTTGTATCGTCTGCAAACCTGGCAACAAAGCCATTTACTCATCATCTAAATCATTGATATACACCCATAAAAAGAAGTGTCTCAACACTGACTCCTGCGGAACACCACTAGTCACTGGCAGCCAACCAGAAAAGGAACCTTTTATTTCCACTTGCTGCCTCTTACCAATCAGCCAATGTTCTAACCATATTAGTAATTTTCCTGTAATACATGAGGCCTTGGTAAGCAGCCTCATGTATGGCAATTTGGCAAAAGCCTTCTGAAAGTCCAAATATACAACATCTACTGAATCCCCTTTATCTATCCTACTTGTAATCTCCTCAAAGAATTCCAACAGGTTCATCAAGCAGGATTTTCCCTGAAGGAAACCATGCTGACTTTGTCCTGTCTTATACTACATAACCTCATGCTTAACAATTGACTCCCAACATCTTCCCAACCACTGAGGTCAGGCTCACTGATCTATAACTTCCTTTCTGCTGCCTCCCTCCTTTCTTAAAGAATGAGTGACATTTGCAATCTTTCAGTCCTCCAGAAACACGCAAGTGTCCAATGATTCTTTAAAGGTCATTACTAATGCCTCTACAATCTCTACTGCTACCTCATTCAAAACTCTGGGGTGTAGTTCTTTTGGTCCAGGTGACTTATGCGGCTTCAGGTCTTTCAGCTTTTTGAGCACTTTATTCTTTGTAATAGTAACTGCACGCACTTCTCTTCGCTGGCACGCTGCTTGTGTCTTCCACAGTAAAGACTGATACAAAATGAAAAATTTATTTTGTATTGCATGAATAATTGATTTTATCAACTAATTATTGGTAGATTAGGTTTCCAAATTCACATTGTACTATTGCTCTAGTCAAATATGGCATTGCCTGTGCAAGGTACAAAAGCATTGCGGTTAAATTCTCAGACCATCAGCCACTGTTCTGGACCACTGACTGAGGGACATGAATTCAAATCCCGCCATGGCTGCGGATGAATTTAAATTTATGTAAATTAATTTTCTAATGGTAATAGTAACCAACATGACTGAATTATCATAACAACCCAACACGTATTGTCATACAGCATCAAAGTAGACCTTTCACACTGATCATCTGCCATCTATGCTCCATTACCTTTCTTTTCATTTCCATCAACTCCTCTCCACACCTGGGGCAATTTACAGTGGCCAATTAACCCACCAACCCTCACATCTCTGCAATGTGAGAGAACCTGTTGTCTGTACGTTCTCCCTGTGACTGTATGGGTTTCTCCGGGTGCTGCAGTTCTCTCCCATATTCCAAAGACATATGGGGCAGTAGGTTAATTACCACACGGGTGTAATTGGGCAGTATGGGCTCCTGGAGCTGGAAAGGCCTGTGCTGTATCTCTACAAGAAAACCATACAAACTCTGCACGGACATCACTTGAAGTCAGGATTGATCCTGGATCTCAGACACTGTAAGGAAGTGACTCTATTAGCTGCTCCACCCTGCTATACTGTAAAACCCTTCAGATAAGGAAATCTTACATTTTTGCCAATTCTGGACTGTATGCGATTATTACTCATCTGTTCAGTGGCAACTAGGGTGGGACAATAAATACTGGCATTGCCAACCAATTCGACATGCTGTAAATAAGAGCAAGTCATACCTGCTGACAAGTCCCATTGGAGGAATCTGATTATGTCAATTAGCGAAAATGCATACATGAAATCAAAGCTGGATTACAGTTTTACAAAAAATATCAGTTCCAACTGATAACATACATCAAGCAGTGAATTTTCCCCTGCAACTATTTGCCTCACACCGTAGTGCTAAAATACCATTACCATCAAAAACTGAAGATGCTGCACAAAATGCCCTAAAGGAATATTGATTTTATGACATATAGCTTCAAGCAACATTGATTTTTATAATGCAAACCTTGAAGGGGTACTGGATTTGTGATGTGAGTACCTGGTCTCTATCTGGTCATTTTTGACCATGAATTAAAGAAAAGTGTAATTCCGCTTTAAGTAATGGATGCAAATTGAAACTCTTACTGTTGGAGACAAGCAAGATGACCTTTGAATATGATTCAGTATAATTGTTTCTCACAGAGTACTGGCATATTGAGGCGGTTAAGAAAGACAGATCTGCTGGATTAAGAGTAACCACAATGTGTGGTATAGGTTGTGAATGATTCAGTATTTTTCCTCTATTGAGATTAAATCTTCTGTTCTGCACTTTTTGCAGTAATTTACTACAGGTGTCACTTTGCTCAACTATAGAAAAGCTACTAAATTATGAAACTGACCTTTCCCAAATTGTTCCCAATACTGTCGTGTCCGGTCCTTAGATCACCTGGACAATAGTAATACCTACGTCAGGCTGCTGTTAATTGATTACAGCTCAGGGTTCAACACAATCATACCCTCAGTTCTAATCAACAAAGTCCCAAACTTGGGTCTCTGTACCTCTCTCTGCAACAGGGCATTTAAATTCCTCACCAGGAGACCACAGTTTATACAGACCAGAATTAATATCTCCTCCTCGCTGACAATCAACACTGACGCAGCTCAAAGATGCGTGCTTAGCCTACTGCTCTACTCTCTCTACACGCACGACTGCGCAGCTAGGCACACCTCAAGCACCATCTATAAACCTGCCTATGACACAACTATTATTGGCAATATTTCAGAAGGTGACAAAGAGGTGTATAGTAGCGAGACAGATCAGCTGGTTGAGTGGTGTAGCACAACCAACTTTGCACTCATTGTCAGTAAGACCAAAGAATTGAATGTGGATTTTAGAAAGGGGAAGTTGAGTGAACACACATCTGTCCTCACTCAGGGATCAGCAGTGGAAGGGCTGAGCAGTTTCAAGTTCCTGGATGTCAACATCTCCGAAGATCTATCCTCGGCCCAACATACTGATGCAATTACAAAGAAGGCACAACAGTGGCTATATTTCAATAGGAGTTAGAAGAGACTTGGTGTGTCACCAAATACACATAAATTTCTACAGATGTACCATGAAGAGTATTCTAACTGGTTACATCACCTCTGGTATGGAGGGGCTACTGCACAGGATGGGGAAAAGCTACAGGAATTTTAAACTCAGTCAGCTCCATCATGGGCATTAGCCTCCCCTACATCAAAGAAACTTTCAAAAAATGATGCCTCAAATAGGCAGCATTCATCACTAAGGACCTCCTCACCCAGAGCATGCCTTCTTCTCATTACTACCATCAGGGAGGAGGTACAGGAGCCTGAAATCACACACTCAATGTTTCGGGAAGAGCTTCTTCCACTCCACCATCAGTTTTCTGAATGGACAATGAATCATGAACTCTACCTTACTTTTTCCCCCTCTCTTTTTCCACGGCTTATTTAATTTTTTTTTAATATAAACTTCCTACTGTGATTTTCAGGTTTTTATTATTATGTATTGCAAAGTATTGCTGTCACAAAACAACTGATTTCAAAACATATACCAGTGATATTAAACTTGATCCTGATTAACACTGTAATTTCCACATTAAAAGAGGATGGTTACATATTTCGTCTGCCTGTAGATGTTCTTACAATGCTATAACTTTCTAAAGCTGCTGAAAGGTTATGTAAGAAAGAAAGGGAAAATATGGACTTCGGTTAATGAGTTCTCCACATAGGGCGAAGACTGCATCTCAAGTCACAAAAAAAAAATTATGAGATCTAACTTTTAAGAAATCATTACCCCAATTAACTCAACTGGAAGAGTGATTTCATGAAACATGTTTCCCAGGCAACCTGGTAGTGTAGTGGTTAGATCAATGCTTTGTAGCACCAGCGATAAGGGTTTAGTTCCCACCATTGTCCATAAGAAGTTGTACACTTTCCCCATGAATAGGTTTCTTCTGTGTGCTCCAGTTTCCTCCCATATCCCAAAGACCTATGGGTTAGGGTTAGCATGCTCGTTGGGACTGGGTGATTGGCAACACTTATGGTCTGTCCCCATCACACCCTTGGATTGTGTTGGTCATTGATACAAATGGCACATTTCATTGTATGTTTATATACAGAGAAAGATATTTGAACAGTATATGTATAGAAAATGTTTGAAGTACTATGGGCCAAAAGTGGGCAAATGGGACTAGTTTAGATGGGCAAGTTGGCTGATTGGATAAAATGGGCTGAAGGGCCTGTTTTCATGCTCTACAACTCTATTAAGTACCACAAAATTCTCGAGAAAATAAGCAGTAGTCCCTTCTGATTAAGCTACACAAATGTATTTATTCATGGTGGGAAAGATCCTATTCATCTTATTGCCACCAAGCTCTCCACTTATGAGTAATCTGCCGAGAGAAATGACCTGCATTTCTGCAACGCCTCTCACTTGGCAAGAACCTCAGTACAAGGTCCTGCAAGCAAATAGATGATCAGCAGAAACCTGAGTAGCGCGAGTCCAGACAGGAAAGTCAGCTGCAGCTCCCATCATACATTCAAATTAAGCAGGAGGGCTGTGATTTAAGACAAGGCCGACAATCAGTGTCTCCCCAACAGAGTAGCACTCCATTTATTGTATATTGTGTCGTGTTGACTGATTTGCTCAAATCCAGGTCTTAAGCTTGAAATCTACACCAACTTCCCTTTAATATCAATTGCAAGGGACATTTACTGGCATATACAATGTCTCTGGGATTTACTTTAACTCATGTATTGCTTCCTGTTTTCATTTCTCATGTAGTTCTTGTTTTATTATGGGATACTTATAATGATTGCACATTGCAATTTTTGATACCACATCTGCTAAGTCATTAAAACGCATTGCAACATTGATTACATCATCAAAGGCCGGAAATGTGATGAGGAAATGAAGCTAACATTAGAGTGAGTTATGCCAAGAAATGTCTGGTCCACTTAACTGAAGAGAGGGACTTGAACAGAAAACAGACGGAGGAATTCCAAAAAGAGATAATGACCCTATGATACAATATATTCAGACAACTATCTCAATGCTTCAGTCTTTCAGCAGTTAAGTTATCTTTGTGTGCCTCTTCCTTATTTTTCCCTGTCCTTTTTGACTTTATTTCACATATACATCTTCCAAAGTGCAAAGGATCCAAAAGTACCTGAAAGGCCATGTTAAATTTGGTCTTGCTCTTTACTCTATGCAAGCATAGCATATTTCAGGATGCTCCAAAGTACTTTACAGCTAATGAAACACTTTAGAATTGCAGTCACTATTGTCAAATAGTGAGGATGGCAATCGATTTGTGTACAATGATTTCTTGCCAATGGCAATTTGATAATGACCGGATCATTTGACAATTGGCTGTGGCGCTGAGGATGATGTTTGGAGATCTTTTCAATCTGTAGACAAAGGCTTTGTCTGTCAACGACAACACACCCAACAGTGCAACATTGCACTTAGATAACAGCTGATACTGCGCTTATTATTCTAGACTAGAACTTGAGTCTGTAACTTTCTGACTCAAAGGCAAAAGTGCTATTGACTGGGCCGGAGCTGACACATATAGACAAAGGCTACAAGAATTCTGTTGACAAGTACACCTAGCAGGCTCTACAGAGATCCCTTGTAACATGGCAACATGCAGTTAACTCACCTAGCTGACAGCAGTTCTTTTCCTATTCCTCATACAGATTCTCTACATTTTGCACATTGTGCTCTGCTGGGAATTCTATTTGACATTCATTAGAGCACAATGCCAAGATATCAAAGCTGAAATATAAAATTTAAAGAACCAAATGCCAGAAAGCAGGAAGTATGTGCCACTGGATTTCCAGCATCTTGGAGCCTACCAGTTTTAAACAAACATTGTTAAATGCAACACAAACAAAATGCTGGAAGAACTCTGAGAGTCAGGCAGCATCTATGGACAGTCAATGTTTTCGGCCGAAGATGAAAAGCCTCAGTTCAAAATTTTAACTGTTTATTCCTCTCCATTGATGCTGCCTGAGTTCCTCCAGTATATTGCGTGTTGCTCTAGATTTCCGGCATCTGCAGAATATCTTGTGTTCACTGTAAAAATGTGTCTTGTGAAACATTCAGCGGAATGCGTCTACTCTCAACTTCACTTGATTTTACTTCTTTATCTTTTGATCTAACACCCTTTCCTCATTGCGACATTTGTCCTATTCTCAACAGGGTTGTGAAAGTCCCTATTTGGCTCCCAGTGAGGAAATAGCATAGACTTCCCCAACAGCAGCATTCGAGAAATACTGTGCATGTAGTTATGATTTAAACTGGTCATCTCGACATTGTTTCCATATAACTGTGCTGTACTGTTCTGTGCTATAACAGCAACAACCTCAAGTGCTGAGCTCCATTAGGACAGTGTAGGAGGACAAAGACAGGGATGTTAAGAGTGGGAGTGAAGCAGTGAGTTAAAATGATAGGTTAGTGGCAGCTCAGGGTAATGCCAGTTGACTGAATGGAGGTGATTGAGTGAGCAATTGCTTCATCTTATCACGAATGTACCAAATTAAAACTGGTGCAAGTAATTTGCATTCTATGTATCTAGAATGGTGAATTTAGGGCTTGTTAACAGGTGACAATGGAGGAGATAATAGGTGTTACCTTTCTTGTGCTTGGACAGGAAGTTCAAAAGGAGCAAGGATATCTGAAGGGTATTGTGGATAGAAGTGTTGAGCTAAAGAGGGAAGAAGGAGGAAGGAGGAATGATGTGTTTGGCAATGAGAGCATGGCATAAGCAGAGATTGATGCAATGGAAGGCAAGGACAAGGGGAGAATTTCTGTGCTCCTGGGGAAAAGGAGCAAGGGTGAGAACAAAAGTTCATGAATGAATGGACAGAAGTGAAGGTCCTGTTGGGGAAGAATCCTCTGAAACCGAAGTAACCTCGAAAACTGGAGAAATGACTTCAGAAGCAGGGTAGAAGGAAGTGCAGAAAGTGCAGTAGGAATTAGTGGACTCAGATCAATAGCCTAACCCAGATTCGAAAATAGAATGTCATAAAAGAGGGAAAGGGCTGTGAATGGACCTTGAGGAGGCAAAGGGATGGTGGGGAATGGAAGCAGCATTGTCCACTCTGTCTGAGAACAGGAAATGGCAGTGGTTGGAATTCATGTTTTTCTGGCACAGAATAGATCAACATGTCATTCATCACACTATGGCTCCCTTTCAGATACAGTGTCTGGTGATGTGTGTCACTGTTATGTTTGCAGCACAAGACAATGTCTTCACAAGCCTGTATACTGAGTCCCACTGTTGTGATAACCTGTCAGGACTTTGGAAAAGATCTTGCTTCGATCGCTTTGGATTCACAAGCCACTGCATAGACTAGTCAGAGATTTAGAGAACCTGCCATCTCCAGACTTATCAAGGAGTCAGATTAAGATGATACCTGAGCACTAAATGCTCTGTTTCCATCTAACCATGTAAAATTAATCTCGTTCATTCAAATCAAATAAGTCGGAATTAAAACTGTAGCCTTCATATCCTAGTTTCATTAATCTGGAAGTGATGTTCTTTTATTTATTCACTGGATATGGACACCACTGGTAATGCTGATAATTGCAGTCTATCTCTATCTGCTCACATTGACAGGAGGTATTTTAGCATGGAGTTTTAGCAACCATAAGGAGAAAAGTGTTTCTACACCAATGCAGCAATTTCATGATCTCCAGTACCATTATTTCTTTTCATATACTACATTTATTGTATCACCTGGATTGAAACTTGATGATGATCATGGTAACTGCTTTAAGAGTTTGGTCATGGCTAGAATTAACCTCTGCTTGAGCAGCTTCCTGGTCCGGCTGACCAACCGCCACAACAGGTCGATCTCACTGGCTCTCCCTGCGCATTTAGCACCTAGACAACTGTAAAACATAGGTCAGACTGCTGTTCATTGATTACAACTCAGTGTTCAATACCATCATCCTCCAAGTATTAAGCACCGAGTTTCTAACCCCAGGCCTCTGTACCTCCTCTGCAATAGCATCACCTCCTTGCTAATAATCAACACAGTTGCACCTCAGAATACATACGTAGCCCACTATTCTACTCATGACTGGGTGGTTAAGTGCAGTTCAATCTCCATCTATCAGTTTGCAGATGTTGGTAAAATCTCTGATGGTGAAGAGAAGGCATACAGGAGTGAGATAGATCAGCTTGTTGAGTCGTGCCACAACAACCTTGTACTCACTGATAGCAAGATCAAGGAACTGACTGTGGACTTCAGGAAGAGAAAGTTGGAAGAACACACACCAGTCCTCATCGAGGGGTCAGTGGAACGGGCAAGCAGTTTCAAGTTCCCAGGCAGCAACATATCTGAGGATTCTTTTTGGGCCCAACAAAAAGATGCAATCACAAAGAATGCATACCAGCAGGTCTACTTTGAGAAGAGTTTAAGGAGATTTGATATGTTCACCAAAGATTCCTGTAAATTTCTAATAGATGGGTGATGGAGAACATCCTGAATGGTTGCATTGCAACCTGTAATGAGGCTCTAATGCACAGGATTGCAAGAGGTTGAAGAAGATTATATACTTGGGCAGTTCCATCACAGGCACAACCTGACCAGCCATCATGATTGGTGCCTCGAGAAGGGTGCATCCATCATGAAGGGTCGTCGCTATCTTGGACATGGCCTCATCAGCACCATCAGGGAGGAAGTACAGGAGTCTGAAGACCCACATTCAATGTTTTAGGAACAGCTTCTTCCCTTCCACCATCAGATTTCTGAAGGGTCCATAAATCCATGGACACTACCTCACTATTTTGCTCTCTTTTTGCATTACTTATTTTTTACAATTCTTATTATAACCTGTAATCATTTTCAATGCATTCTGCACTGCTGTTACAAAACAACAAATTTCATGACATGTGTGAGTGATAATAAACCTGAGTCTCATTCTGATTCTGTGGTCTAAAGTTCTGCCTGCTAGTCCATAATTTTACTCTCCCCCTGTATCTGTAAACTACACAGAGGGAGGTGAATCACTGGCTGTCATATGAAATAGAGATCTAAGTACATCCAGCTACACATATATGGAGAGAAGAATGCAATATTATCCTGTTGCAATTATCATTAATCTCCACTATTAAGTACCTACTGCCTACTTCACTGTCTAACCCCCGGTGGGAGATATCCAATGCATGAAAAGTAGAAATGGACTCATTATAAAAGTGTGTGGGAGCTATGCAAAGCCGTGAAACGTGTTTTCTTTCACACAGGGATGTGGCGCACAATAACCTTTGATTAGTCTTTGACAGCTTGACCTTCCAGACCAACAAGCCCGTGCTCAAAGAGTACGCCGAGCTAATCTGATGAACGTGAAACATGATTTTGTTCATTAACATTCAAGGAAGGTCGGCCATTCTCGCCCACTTGTGACTACAAACCCACCAATGTGGTTGATTTTAAACCACCAACATCAGCTCAGTCTGTAATACCCTCATATGAGCCATCACGGAATGGTGGAGCAGATGCGATGGGCTGAACGGCCTAATTCAGCTCCTGTGTTTTATGGTCTTATGAGTGAGTAACAAAAATAGATTGTTTGTAAAATATTCGAAATGCGTAGAACCTATGGAAAGAAAAGGCTGATGTTCCCAGATTTCATGGGATCTCACTCGACAGATGGAAGCAAGTGGCTTGCAACTCCCAGCTTGCTCTTGCTAAACAGAGCATTGGAGTTATCTGCTCATGGGAGACTACTGATCTGCCTTTGTAGCTTGATCAGGATGTCACTAAAGGTTAGCTTAAAACCGTGAAATGCGTTGTTTACGTCAATGACCAACGCAATCTGAGGATGCGTTACTCCTCACCCCGGTGGCAGCCCTCAAGTGTCGTCTCACTTCCAGTGCTAACAGCGTGCCTAAAATTCACAGTGGTGGGAATTGAACTTTGATCACCGACATTGTAAAGCTTTGTGCTAACCACCATGCTACCGTGACACCCCTCACTCTGTAGAGTGAGAAGTGAGAATTTCACAATGGTCTCACTCCACAGCTGTGCAGAATCTGGCAGCACAGAAGCTGTGGAGGAGATGTTATCAAGCTACACTCTGGCTCACATTGGCCTGACTATGATACCCTTTCATTCCCTATTCAACCCCACCCATCTCTGCTAGGGCCTCAGAAATGGTTGAGTTGGCAGCCTTCAGATTCAGATTCATTTATTTATCATACGGACATCAAAACATAAGAGTGAAATGCGCCATTTGTGCCAACAACCAACACGACCTAAGGATGTGCTGGGGACAGGCTGTAAGTGGCGCCGGACCCTCCAGCACCAACACAGCATGCCTGCCTGCCATGTTCGCAGAACAACACAAACAATAACAAAAAAACACAGAAAAGGAACAGTAGCAAAACAAGCCCCACTCCTCCCTCCCACCTACGTACACGCATTGTCACCCAACTCCAAAAAACATCGAGAAGTTTCAAGCCAAAGTGCCTCAACCCACGCATGGCCAGCTTTCTTGGACTTGACATGACTTACAATGTCACCTTACAAACTGCTCTGTATTCCATTCCCTCCGCCCACTTACATTCGACCTTCATTGCTAACTTTGAGTCCACTCATACTATAGAGAAATGTGAAAATGTCTTTGAGAACAAAGTCAGGCTGATCATGACAGCTTGAGACTTGTCAATTGGTGTAGCACAGCCCTTCTCGGATGTGGGGACGTGCGAAGACTGAAAGAAGTTGTTTCAGAGTTATCTGAACTCATTGCAGGAGAGGCACACCAATATTACCATCTGCTCCCAGATCAACAGCCCCAGAACAAAGGATCTGATCACCTTCACCAGTACTGACAGCTCTGAGCTCTATCAATGCAAAAGGTTTAAGGAGGACATGATAAATGCAACAAGGATGTTCCTTAAATTGCTTTGATAGCACTTATGGGGATTCCTGGCCAGTGACTGCTTCTCAATGGAGGAGGAGGAGTTAGCAACATAAGAGCAACTTTAGTGTGAACTTCCTGACTATATAGAGGCTGTCAACACATGGCATTCCAAATGAAACAAGTCACATCTGACACTCCTATGGCAGTAAGTGGGATTTACATAGCACTCAGCAATCAGTTCAGAATCCACAGAGCTGGAATAGAAAGAAATCAGGCTCAACTGCAAGGTATTCTTTAAAGAAAAGTTTGATAGTAATAAAAGGAAATAATCCAACAGCTTGAACTGTTAGACCCTGTATTATAATTTTGATGCAAAATACTGACCATTCTTTGTCCTCCAAAGATGCAGCCTAACCCACTGAGTTCCTCAAGCAATTTATTTATTTTTTAAATTGGAATGCATTTATCATTGTCACACATACTGAGATACAGAGAAAAGTCTGCCTTGCACACTGTTCATACAGATCCAATCATTTCAGAGAGTATTGAGGTAGAACAAGGTAAAACAATAACAGAATGCAGAGCAAAGTGTAGCAGACACAGAGAAAATGCAGTGCAGGTAGACAATAAGGAGCAAGATCCTAATGATGTAGATTGTGAGGGCAAGAATCCATCTTACCATACTATAGAACAATTCAATAGTCTTATAACAGTGGGATTATAGTGTCATTGACCCTGAGGGTACATATTTTCAGGCTTTTGTATATTCTGGTCCCTGGGAGGGGCGGGGGTGGGTGCAGACTTTGATTATTCTGAGGCAGCAAGGAGTATAGACAGAGTTCATTGCGGAGAAGCTGGTTTCCGTGCTGAGCTGTAGCCACAGCTCCTTGCAGTTTCCAATGGCCAGGTGCAGAACCGTTGTCATGCTAAACCATTATGTATCCAGACATGCAACACACACAAAATGCTGGTGGAACACAGCAGGCCAGGGAGCATCTATAGGGAGAAGCACTGTCAAAACATGATGCTTTCTATGATATGTACTGTAGATAAAAATTGGGAAGAGTTGATGGGGAAATGCCGGATTTCTTTAGCCTCCTGAGGAAGTAGAGGTGTTGGTCAGCTTTCTCGGCCAGGGTGTCTGTGTGGTTGTAGCAGGACAGACAACTGGTGATGTTCACTCCTAGCAATTTGAACTTGTGAACCCACTTGTCCTCACTAATGTTGCATTTGCACTGCCCCCTTTCCTGAAGTCAATGACCTGCTCTTTTGTTTTGCTGATAATGAGGAAAACCTTGTTGTCATGACACCATGCTCTCCACCTCCTTCCTGTACTCCAACTTATTGTTACTTGACACGCAGACAATTACCATGGTATCACCTGCAAACTTGAGGGTGGAGTCAGAGCAGAATCTTGAGTGCAAAGGGGGGAGAATAGCGAGCTGAGGATGCGATCCGGTGGAGCAGCAGTGTTTGGAACAATTGTGCCGGATGTATTGCTGCCTATCCTCATTGATTGTGAACTGTTGGTCAGAAAGTCACAGATCCGGGGAGGTGGTGACTCCCACAGTCCAGCGTTTGCTGATGTTTTGCTTGGAAGTATATTATTGAAGGCAGAACTGTGGTCAATAAACAATGGTCTGATGCAGGTATCTTTGCCTTCCGTTTCTCCAGTGATGAATGTATGGTCAGGGAGATGGTGCCTGCCCTAGACATGTTTCGGTGGTAGGTGAATTGCAGAGGGTCAAGGTTTCTGTAAGGCTGCAGCTAATGTGTGCTCTGACCCCTCTCCTAAAGCACTTCATGAGTTTCATTCCAGCTGTAAGCATCTGCAACATTTTGTATCTCATCTTCTACTGTAAGCTTGGATCAAAAGCACAGTAAGTAATGTTGTCCAATGTTGTTTCCCTTATACGTCCAAGAGAAAAGGATTAGTTCAAACAGATGTATCAATGACTCTTGTGACTCACTGTAACTCAGTGCCTTGCATGCAGCACATCTTCACACTGTTACCATGACTACAGCAGTTTGGATTATAGATGCAATAAACAGTTTGATCATCAGACACTTCCCTATAAAACCTCTGCAGCAAAATGACTGCAATTTAAACCTTCCTACTCAATTTGGAATTTTTAAGATCAGCTTCGTGTAAAACACAAATCTTTCGAAGTGGTTTTTCTGGTGGTTGCGATATTCACTGAAGGAGCACATCCAATAAGATCCTCGTTCACCTGGGTCCTTGGGTGTTGGGATCAGAGATTAGTTTAAAGGTCACATCTGAGGGAATTTAATTTACAAACCTTCCCCCCCCCCCCCACACACACACATAGTATTGTACAGATTAGCTCATTCATGTAAAATCTAGTTGTGATCATACTTAATTCAACTGGTCAATGGGAGAAATTTAATTTTGAAATTATTACATGTAGTGTTTCATATCTAATTTATATGTGAATGTAAGAAGCAGAAATAAGAGAATGCTGTTTGTCTCCACTATTCACTAAGATCACAGTAGATCTTTTAAATCTACCATTTGATTAACTAATGCTTATAATCACTTAAACCCTGACAGTAAATTAGAATTATGGTCAACCAGATCATAAATATGTGTCACCTCAAAGATGATTCTTCCGATAAGGGAACACACTGTGGCGAAAGAGGGAGTCTTTACTGAACAGATAAACCAACAATGATTAGAGTGTTTGAATGAATCACCGAATGGTTGGTGTACTTCAAACACCAATTTATTTGTCCAAGGCTAGATGGTAAAGGTGGGGACACACTGCAAAACTGAGAGAATACTACACTATCAGAGGTACCACAATCTGAATAAGAGATGAAACACAGGCTCTCTATTAATTATCAATGAATTTATCTGGCAAAACCTGTTTGTTACTCCATGGCAGTATTTCCTAGAAAACCGCGGGGAGAACTCCAAGTGTTTTGGCGAAATAGGGGGATGTCAGAGGTATTTTTTTAACACAGAGAATGGTGGGTGCGTGGAACACAAAGCCAAGGTGGTAGGGATAAATAAATTATGGACATTTAAGCGACATTAAGCATGGATGATAGAAAAAATGGAGGGCTATGTAGAAGGGAAAGGTTAATTAATCTTTAAGTAGGTTAAAAGCTCGGCACTTAATTGCGGGAGAAGGGCTTGTACTATGCAGTAATGTTCTATGTTAATCTGACTAAGGACTGAACATCCAGTCAATTACTGCAAGTGTAAATTACCTGTCATATTTCCTACACTCAGTGGCACTTTATTAGGTACCCTGTACATCTGCTCATTAATGCAAATAACTAATCAGCCAATCTTGTAGCAGCAAGTCAAGGCATAAAAACATCCAGACATGGCCCGAAGGTTCAGTTGCTGGTGAGACCAAACATCAGAAGAAATACGATCTAACTGACTTTGACTGTGGAATGATAGTTGGTGCTAGAAGGGGTGGCTTGAGTATCTCGGAAACTGCTGATCTCCAGGGATTTTCACACACAGCAGTCTCTGGAGTTTACAGAGAGTGGTGTGAAAAAAATCCCAGTGAGCAGCTTGTTTGTGTGCATTGTTAATGAGCGAATGGCCAGACTGGTTCAAGCTGACAGGACAGCACTTCAACAGTGGAGTGCAGAAGAGCTTCTCTGAACCCTCAACATGAACCTTAAAGCGGTCAAACTACTACAGCAGAAGCCCACAACCACACATTCAGTAGCTTCTTTACTAAGGTACATGAGGTACCTAATAAAGTAGCCACTGAGTGTATATTATAGTAACAACTGCATTTTAAAAGTACTTAATATGCTGAGATTGTAAAGGGTGCTATATAAATGTAGGCATTTTATGTGTTTGGAATTGGTACAGCATGAAGCTTGGAAAAGATGAACTAAAAGTGGCAAAGTGATTGTGAAGATCTGGGTGGATTCCAGATGGTTTCTCTGCCAACGTCCACAGGCAATTCTGTACTCCCTTACAGCTGAAACAGAATGTGTAACAGCAATTTGAAGGGAGCTTGCCTTGGGCAAAGAATAACCCAGTTTATCATCAATGCACAGTGAAAAGAGAAAGGAGAGATCTCTCCAACTGACTGATAAAATTAAGGCCTTGGCAAATACTGATCATGGACTGAAAGCCAAATTAGATTGAGAAATAGAAATTTTAAAAAATCAATAAGATTGTTAGTTAATTCAATGTTTCCCACTTAAGTTACAGAATCTGGTTCAATATAATAAAACTCCATCCATTCAGGCCATTCACTGCTTACACTTACACTCTGGATAATTGCTTGTAATGCCAAATTTATGAACAAAATTTGGTAGACAGGGGCAGGCTAAAACCAGCCTTTCAAACTCACAACCTTTGGCCCCAATTTGAGAAAGTAGGGTTTGGGATGTAACTCCGGGAGAGGTCTGTTGCAAACCAAATGGAACAGTTGTAGACTTGTCAACATTTAAATGGAGATGGATCTATACCACCCTCAGACCAGAGGTTTTGAAGCATTCAAAAGGTAACAATCAAATGGTGGGTGGAAGAAACCATCACGTACAGCTTGCTCTAATGCACAAGAAGGAATTGAACTTTGAATGGCCAGCATATGGAGGTGGACTACAATAAAGAAGATGAAGGCAGCAGAATGACTGGGAATCATAGTGAAGGAAGAGGTTGGTTGGGCAACCGCACTGAAGACAGCAGGTCATCACAACAGCCTTCAGAGCTCCCAGTATATTTCTACTGATCCTACTTCCACAATTCTGAGTAAACCAATCCTGATAAATCTTTCAGTGGAGGGATCAATGGTTTCAGTGAATGGATAGAACAAATAGCAGGAGGGTATGAGAGCGACAAAAGGCCCATCACCACAGTAATACAGAACACACTGATAGCTTTAACAGGGAAGGTGTCAAGGCATTGGAGGAAATGGGAATAAAAATGAAATCATTTCATCATGGCAGAATTACAGAATAGCTACTATACGGATGGAGACCATTCAGCCCAACAAGTCACTATAGGGGTAATCAGCTAGGCCCTCTTCCCATGGTTCTACAAATTATTTCCTTTCAGATGCCCATCCAGATCACCTTGGGTGCTTCAAATGAATTCACTTCTATTAATTCCTTTGGTGGAACATTCTTGTTGCTGTATGAAAAGATTATTTCTTTATGCCATTTCTGGCACTTCAACCAATCACCTTTATTGTGTCTCCCTTGGTTCTTTACTTCTCCAACAAAGGCAACAATTGTGATCTGGTACGTCTATACCCTTCATGATTTTGAATATCATATCTTATTTTCACCCCTACTTTTTCAAGATCATTTTAAGCTTCTCCAAGCTATCCACAGAACTGTAGTTCCTCAGCCCTGGAAATGTCTTAGTAAATCTCTTCTCTCATCTTCCCTGTAGAATGTTGCTTAGAACCAGAGACAATGCTCCATTCTTGGACATCCCGTGATTTAGAACAGCTTTTCATGACTGTGGACAACATATATTCACAGCTCTCGTGATCTGGGTTCAATCCTGAGCTCGGGTGCTCACTGTGCAGTGCTTAGGTGTCTCTCTGTGACTGTAAGTGTTTCTTCTAGGTCAGGGGTTCCAAATCTGGGGTCCACAAACCCCCTTGCTTAATGGCATTGGTCCATGGCATAAAAAAAGGTTGGGAAACCATGTTCGAAGTGCTCCAGTTTCATCCCATATCCCAAAAGCATGCAGAATGGTGGCTTAATTGGCCATTAAAAATTGCCTGTGTTTGTAGATGAACAACAGAATCTGAGGGGAGCTGATTTATTGTGCAGAGAATAAAATGAGATTAGTGTAGGATTAAAATAAGTCGATGCTTAATGCTTGGTGGTCTTTGTGGTGTATTACTCTGTGACTCTTTGTGTATTTCCTGTGCCTGTGTTTTTGAAGGCCTGAGGCAGTACAAACACATGCAAGTTTTATATCTGCCTTTCTGTTCTCTGAAGCCTCAGTATTTTACTCCATAGAGAAAAGGAAAGTTGCTGATTTTCTTAAACTAATTCTGCCATTCTATTTTGACTTGAAGTATAAGCATAGTCTCATATCTGTGGGTATATGTTTATAATGACTTGTTGGGCCGAATGGTGTTACTGCTTTTGCAAACATTTTAGTTCGGAACCTTTAGTCTGACCTTTGCTCTGCCCATGTCTCAAGGAACTGCAAAGTTGTAGACACTTCTCAGCAGATCATGAAAACCGGCCCTTTCCTCCATGGACTTGGTCTATATATTTAGCCGCTCTTGTAAAGCAGCCAGCTTAACCAAAGACTCCGAACACCCTGGAAATCCTTTCTTCTCACTGGGCAGAAGATACAAAAGCCATACCACCGGACTCTCGGATTCTTCCATCCCACTGTTGAAAGAATTTGAATAGTTCCCTAGTACAATAAGATGGACTCCTGGCCTTACGATCTGCCTCGAATCACCTTGCACCTTATTGTCTGCCTGCACTGCACTTCTCTGTAATCTTAACCCTTCATTGAGACAACTCTTGAGTGGGTGTTGTGCAATGAACCAGATTTGATTAGCAAGCATGAGGAAAGGAACCCTTGGAAGGCAGTGATCATAATATAATCTAATTCACCCTGCAGTTTGAAAGGCAGAGGCTGAAGTCAGACGTATCATTATTATAGCGGGGTAAAGGGAATTACACAGGCAAGAGAGAGGAGTTGGCCAAAGTTGATTGGAAGGTGACACTAGCAGGGATCATGGCACAACAGCAGTTGCTGGAGCTTCTGGGGGCAATTTGAAGGTACAGGATAGATACATCCCAAAGATGAAGAAGTATTCTAAAAGAGGGATGACATAATCGTGACTGACGAGGGAAGTGAAAGGCAGCATAAAAGCAAAAAAGAAGACATATAATACAGCAAAAATTAGTGGGACATTAGACAATTGGGAAGCTTTTAAAAATCATTGGAAGGCAACCAAAAAAATTCATAAGGAGAGGGAAAAAAATGAAATATGAAGGTAAGCTAGCCAATAGTATAAAAGAAGATACAAAAAGACAGGCAAGAATAGATATCAGACCACTGGAAAATGAAAGTGGAGAGGTAGTAATGGAAATGGTGGATGAACTTATTAAGTATTTTGCATTGGTCTTCATTGTGGAAAACATTATTAGAATGCCAGAAATTCGAATGGGCCAGGTGGCAGAAGCGAGAATGGTTGCTATTATTAGGGAGAAGATGCTTGGGAAGCTGAAAGGTCTGAAGGTTGATAAGTCACCTGGACCAGATGGACTACTTAAACACACAAAATTCTGCATATGCTGGAAATCAAAAGTAAAACACACAAAATGCTGGAGGAGCTCAGCAGGTCAGGCAGCATGTATGGAAATCAATAAACAGTCGATGTTACAGGCTGAGACCCTTCTTCAAGACTGGAAATGAAGGTGGAGGAAGGTGGAGGAAGATAGCTAGAAGGTGGTAGGTGAAGCCAGGTGGGTGGAAAAAGTAATAACGGAGAAAGGGAAGAAGGAGAGGAACCAGAAGAGGTGATATGTAGGTGAGAAGAAGTAAGAGGCTAGAGTGCGGAATAGAAGAAGAGGGAAGGGGGAAGGGAAAATTTTATTTACCAGAAGGAGAAATAGATGTTCATGAGATCAGGTCGGAGGCTACCTAGACAGAATATGTTGCTTCTCCACCCTCACAATTGCACAAGAAGAGGCCATCAACCAACATGTTAGAACATGAATGGGAATAGGAATTAGTATGTTTGGCCACTGGGAAATTTTGGCGGATGGAGTGGAGGTGCTTAATAAAGTGATCCCCCAACTTTCAATGTCTCACTAATGTAGAGGAGCACCGGATACAATGGTCGATCCTAACAGACTTGCAGGTGAAGTGTTGAAGAATTCTTTGGGGCCCTGAATGGAGATGAGGGAGGAGGTGAGTGGGCAGGTGTAGCACCTTGGCCACTTGCAGGGGTAACTGCCAGGAGTGAGATTAGCGGAGAGGGACAAATGAACAAGGGTACCATTGAGGGAATGATCCCTGTGGAAAGCGAAGAGTTGGGGGTGGAAGACAAAGACATGCTTAGTGGTAGTGTCCCTCAGAATAGAGGGATGTCCATGTAGTACAAAGATGAGAGGAGTATATACAGCCAGATATGATGAATCTGTGGAATTCACTGCCACGGATGGCTGTGGAGGCCAGTTCATTGAGTATATTTAAAGCAGATATTGATAGGTTCTTGATTAGCCAGTTATGGGAAGAAGGTAGCAGAATGGGATTGAGAGGGTTAACAAATCAGCCATTATGGAATGACTGAACAAACTCGATGGACCAATTGGCCTAATTCTGCTGCTAGGTTTTATGGGGTTATGGTCTCAATCTTTGTTTTACCTCAATGAAATTAATTGATCTGTGTCAGCAGTATGGAAGATAAGTTTTTCACTGTACCTTGCACTGAAAATAATAAACCAATTTACTGACCCTACCATAATATGACACTTCTCATTTCATCTGCCCATTCCACCAGCCTGTTTTACTGTTTCATCAATAACCCATCCCAAAAGAGAAATGGGTGGTAATAAGGCATTCGAGCACCTCGGGGGGAAAGAAGTTGCTGCAAATGAGGAATATTTATCAAGTTATAAATCTTCTTATAAAAGTCACTGGCCCTGGCTGTTAGCAATTTTCTGGTCACTTTTGCTTACTAACATTCAGTATGATTAACATTGGTTGGCTGTGCAGAGGTGTCAGTTCCAGTAACAATGCTTTGATACCGTAGTTGCCGGGAGACTGCATGGTAATAATCCATCCTCAAGTCACAGAGTGAAAATACTGGAACAAAGGTTGGGAATGAATACAGAGTGTGCGTACCAATGAAAATCCGCTGTCAGATTCAGCCCCAGAAACATGGGCAGATAGCTTGCTTTAAACCTGTTTGCAACACAGTTAACTTAACGATTTATGCAGGTTCTAAAAAGCCCAATTAGCACAGAGTACCTGTGAAAAAGGAATTCTGGTGCCTGAATCTCCTTCAAATTACACAAAGGTCAATATGGTTAAAATTATTAAGAGATGGGCGATTCTTTGTGAAGAAAGAGTGACGTTTACGTGTGTTCTGAAATCCCTTTCTCCTCCCACATCACTTCACTGACAAAACACCTTCGGACAATGTACCATGGCTCAGGAGAATGGAAAATGGAAATAAAACTTAAATGAGTCTGGCTTTCATTCTTTCTTACAGTTTTCTCTTTCAGTCACTCTGATTTCAGCCCTTTTCACTCTGATTCTGCTCCTGTTAAGTTGATAGATCTTCGCTCATTGGTAGTGGTTTCATTTCCAAACAGCTGTAGGTTGAGTTCCAACTTTAAGACTTTGAACTTGGAACACGAGCGTGAGAGTAAGTGATGGCAACTCTCTCTGTAAGATTAAACCAATCACTAATCCTGGAAAGTCACCCCGGAGACTACTTGAGACTCTTTAGAATTCTAGTTCCCTTGATAAGTAAATCCTTCCACAAGGTTTGTAACTACTCGGTACCACAAACTTTAGAAAAACCCATAAACCGACACCAGAACACTGCCTTCACCAAACAATCACATTTAACGGGAAAGCCATCTCTCAAATAATTGTGCCCCTTCTAATGCCATGAACACTACCTCGACATTCCTCTTTTGTACTATTATTTATTAATGGGCTGACTTCAACTCATAATACAGCTGCCAAAAAATGACTAATTTCATGCTGTATGTCGGTAATGGCAGTCTGGTATGGAGGTGCCGATGATGCAGAGCATTGGCAAAAGTTGCAAGGGTTGTACACGCAGCGAGCTCCATCCTGGGCACCAGCTTCTCCGCCATCAAGAACATATTCAAAAGGCGACGCATCGAGAAAGCAGCATCCGTCGTTAAGCACTCTCACTGTCCAGGACATGCCCTCTTCCCATTACTACAATCAGGGAGGCGATATACAAGTCTGAAGATACACACTCAACATCTTAGGGACAGCTTCTTCCACTCTGAATGGCCCACGGATAGCATTACTTCACTACTTTGCTCTCTTTTTACACTATTGATTTACTTTAAATATTTCTTACAGTAGCTTATAGTAATTTGTTTCTGTATTACACAATACTTCTGCTGCAAAATAAATTTCATGACATGTGTCAGTGATGAAAACCTGTTTCTGATTCTGATAATAAACATGATTCTGATTCTAACTCCAGTTTTGATGGGCCATTTGATATATGTATGTGTGCATGAGTGCCTCTCCAAACAAGTTCTCTGTTTTCAGCTTAATCAATGCCAAAAATATAAAAAAAAGTTAAAAGAAACTTTGGAATGAAACACTTCAAGTAATTCTGAACAAATCTGGGGTGACACTGAAAGTTCAAACAGTGATGAGACCACACTGGTGGCAATGCATATGTGAGTGATCATCCTGTAATGGAGAACTTTGCCCTCTGTTAGGCAGTGATAAAAGGGAAAAGGGAAAGCAAATGAAAACAACAATGAACAGAGTACGTATTGCTTTCAGTGCTCACAATGTACTCTGTTCTAATTGAAAATCTCCATTCAGCCCACAAGGATGACCCTGAGTTTCCAGTCATCTGTCACTTTAATTCTTTATCCCTGTTCTACTCTGACCTCACTTTCTTTGACCTCTTACATTTTCAGTATTCTCTTTTATTTCAGATTTTCAGCAACTGCTGTGCTCTGCGCTTCACAGTCCCGTTTTCTCTTTACCACCCTTGTTTTGTTTGCATCTCCTTCACTCCAATATACCAATCAGCTCGCCCTCTTGGAAGGCACAGAAAGCAATTATGCAACTTTGACAAGTCAGCCCCACATCTTTCCATGGCTATTCCTTTCCTTCGCTCCACTCCTCCTCTCCCTTCATTTTAAAACCTGCTTGTTTTCTCACTTTTCCAGCTCTATGAAACTCTAATGCTGTTTATTCCTACACAGGTGATGCCTGACTGCTGATTATCTCCAGCATGTTTTGCTTTCCTTACAGATATATGGCACTGCAGAATTGACTTTTTAATGCCAAAGCCTTCCCTTCACCCATCTGTGTGACATGTCTTCAAGGTTGAGCTCATAAGCCACAGCTTGGCTCAAACATCTGTGATTCTGAATAGGACAAAACGGAAAGGTGCATTTTCATTCTCAAACTCTTCCATAGAGTTGCACATCAGAGAAACGGACCCTTCGGCTGCCCCATCCATGCAGACAACAAAGCCTTTCTACACCAACTCCTTTTTGCCCTTGTTACACTCGCATCTCTCTACTCACTTCCTATGCACATAGCTGTCTGAATCCTTTTTAATCACTGTAGTTGTATCTCCCTCTGCTACCAGAAGACCACGATCTGTGCGGATTGGTGCTAACATCTCCTCCTCGCTGACTATCAACACCGTTGCACCTCAGGGGCGTGTGCTTAGCCCACTGCTCTACTCTCGATATACCCAAGATTATGTGGCTAGACACAGCTCAAATACCATCTATAAATTTGCTGATGATACAACCATTGTTGGTAGAATCTCAGGTGATGACGAGGGGAGTACAGGAGTGAGATATGCCAACTAGTGGAGTGGTGCCGCAGCAACAACCTGGCACTCAATGTCAGTAACACGAAAGAGCTGATTGTGGACTTCAGGAAGGGTAAGACAAATGAGCACATACCAATCCTCATAGAGGGATCAGAAGTGGAGAGAGTGAGCAGTTTCAAGTTTCTGGGTGTCAAGATCTCTGAGGATCTAACCTGGTCCCAACATATCAATGTAGTTATAAAGAAGGCAAGACAGCGACTATACTTCATTAGGAGTTTGAAAGAATATAGTATGTCAACAAATACACTCAAAAACTTCTATAGATGTACCCTGGACAGCATTCTGACAGGCTGCATCACTGTCTGGTATGGAGGGGCTACTGCGCAGGACTGAAAGAAGCTGCAGAGGGTTGTAAATTTAGTTGGCTCCATCTTGGATACTAGCATTCAGTATTAAGGACCTCCAGCACCAAGGGCACCATCAGGTAGGAGGTACAGAAGCCTGAAGGCACACACTCAGCGATTCAGGAACATCATCTTCCCCTCTGCCATCTGATTCCTAAATGGACATTGAGCCTTGGACACGACCTCACCTTTTTAATAGATATTATTTCTGGGCTTTTGCATGATTTTTAATTTATTCAATATACGTACTGTATACTGTAACTTATATACTTATCATTATTTTATTTTTTTTCTTCTTTATTATGTATTGCATTGAACTGCTGCAGCTAAGTTAACAAATTTCACGACACATGCTGGTGATAATAAACCTGATTCTGATACTTCCTCTGCCAGATAACCACCATTCACCAGGTGAAGATGTACCCCCCAGGTCTCCTTTACACTTCACAAACAGAATGCTGGAGGAACTCAGCAGGCCAGCCAGCATCTATGGAAAAGTGTAAATAGTCGACGTTTCGGGCTGAGACACTTCATCAGGAGTCCTGATGCTGCCTGACCTGCTGAATTCCTCCCGTATTTTGTGTGCGTTGCATTGGATTTCCAGCATCTACCAGTTTTCTCACGTTTGTGATACTATTTTAAACTTTTCCCATCTCTCCTTTACCATATGCCCTCCAATTTTACAATCTTGCACCCCAGGAGAAAAGACAACCCTTACCCATCCATGGCTCTCATTATTTTATAAACCTCAGTGAAGTCACTCGTCAGCCTCCCATTTTCCATTGAGTATAAAGCCAGCATATTCTAATCTCTCATTGGAAGTAAAACCCTCCATTTCAGGCAACACTTTGCTGAATCTCCTGCATTATTTTTAATGCTACCACAGCTTTCCAGTAGTATGGTGACCAGAACATACACACTCGCTGAGGTGATTTGACAGGAACTGGTGGAAGAGCTCCCGAACCTAAGCTGATCTCAAGTCAATGGTTCCTGTACTGAGTCCCTGAATTTTGGCCCAATTGACACTATACCAGAAGAAAGGTGGGAGGAGGAGGTCACAAAATAAATCATTCTGAGGTTCAGTGAGGACTGATGGACTGCTGGAACCACACATATTCGCAGACATTCAGTAGCTCAGTGGTGGCAGGAGGTATTTAAGCTCTGGGTTGGGAAACGGCCTCTGGGCAGACAGGCATGCAATGGATATGCAAGAACAACTATAGTACTAGCAGATGATATAGTCTTCTGAGAGACACAGACAGAGGAAACATTTACATACACAAAATACCGGAGGAACTCAGCAGGTCAGGCAGCATCTTTGGAAATGAATGAACAGCCAACGTTTTGGGCCTAGACCAGCAGGAAGTTCTACTACATACTAACAGTCCTTCCTCAACACTAAACTGCCAGAAGCAAGTTGGTTGGGTATTCATCCATTCAGTCTCCCACTGTAGGGAACAAAAATGGTTGTTACATTTACCCTATCTAAGAACTAAAATCTGAACAGCATTGCCATCCATGAAATGCACAGCAATATGACAAGCAACCAAGGCTTCCTCTGCTGTCATCTTTGATTCTGCACTGTTCATTTTAACTTACACTCTGCAATGATATTAAATTCCCAGGAAGCCTTCTCTGCCTTGCATTATGCTGCCTCTGATACCAACATTCCTTCCTCCAATCCAGCACGATTCACCTGAACCCAAAATTTTACTCCCACTGGCTCTGATTACGCAGCCTCCATGTCTGCACAAGTATCTTACAGCAAAATTATCCTCCAGTAGCCTGAAATTATTTCCTCTCTCACTTGGATTTCACTCCCATCAATTCTGACTCTGGCTCACTGAAGATATATTATGTTCTGGGCAGTGTAATTTCTTCTGCCTCACTGCTAACACTTGTTCCCAGACTGCACTAGTTATGCCCTATTTACCGTTCCTGTATAACCAACTAACTGAAATAACATAGATCCATCTCAGCCTCCTTTCTGTGAAGAGCACAGTGAGTACATCTACTGCACGAGGTAACTAGAAAACAGGCATCTGGGCCCCACAAGCTTGCCCTACCCCCAATTCTGGTCACTCAGATGCAGCGGCCACTTTGGGTCCAAACAAAGGTTAAATTGTTTGTCCTTCATGCGTTTTTTACAATTGCAATATGCTGCTAGACATATAAAATATCAAGTACAGCAGATGTAGTCACTAGCGAGGTGCTGGACAGCGTGGAGCTGGACTTGTACCACAAGGTCTCAGCCACCCATGTGGTTAATAGATCAGTCATGGTGGAATGGTGGAGCAGACTCGATGGGCCGAATGGTCTAATTCTGCTCTGACGTCTTATGGCCTTGAAACTTTTTTTTCAGTATTAAGACAGAGTTCATCGCATGGCCTTGAGTGTAGGAAGCTTATTGTTTCAACTGCTGCAGATGTTAGTGTACGTGAGATGACTATCAGTTCCTGACAGCAGTACATCAAAATGCGTGAAAGCATAACTGTGGCTAGCAAATAACTAGCTCAGAGAAGTCTCTCCTCTCTAACATGCTTTCTCACACATTCTTTGCAGGAAGATAGATTTCATGATGATATGAAGTTTGCAGCTTACCATCCCCTATGAAAAAGATATCAAATTATTGATCCAACATACTAGAGTTATTAAATAGTCACATTTTAAAAATAACTATAACAGGCGACTAGCGAGGTGCTGGACAGCGTGGAGCTGGACTTGTACCACAAGGTCTCAGCCACCCATGTGGCGCACAATAACTATAATTTCCAAGTCCAGGAAAATCTGCGTCAGGGAGGTTAGCTTGCATGAACCCGGATGAACATTGGGAGTAGCTTTCAACACGGTCAAAAGAGGTGGAAAAAATAAGACAAGAGTTCACACTTTTAACTGCTTAACAGTGATCCATGGTGGGAAGTATACTATGTGAGTCTTGAAGAGAAATGGAATCAATACCAGCTCTCCAAAGATCTGGCAATATTTGTTGGCCACTACTCAAAGGACAAGAGAACAGATCACAGCAAGGAACAATAAACCTTTACTCCAGTTGGCACCAGTACTTTAAGGAAAGGTTTATACAGGTGATGGGAGAGGGGAATTGATTAAGCTGCTTTAAAAATAAATATGCCACTGGAGGTGATAGGTCTTGTTTGTTTGTTTGACAGAAAGTCTGACAATTCTGCAGGACAGGAAAAAAGCCTAACCACAATACTGCTTGATGAACAAGCACCAATCATTCTTAGCTACTGAGGCCAGTGCTACAGCATTGTTCAGTGCTGATACAGCTGGTGTCTTGATGGCTGGTCCCACCTACTGGTTGTGAGTGCTGTAGAAGGCCATAAGTCATAAAAGCATAGTTACACCATTTGGCCCATTGAATATCCTCTGCATTTTGATCATGTCTGATTTATTTACCCTCTCAACCCCATTCTCCTGTAATCTTTGACACCCTTACTAATCAAGAACCTATCCATCTCCACTTTAAATATACCGAATGACTTGGTTTCCATAACTGTCTGTGGTAATGAATTCTACAAATTTATCACCCTCTGGCGAATGAAGTTTGCCCTCATCTCTGTTCTAAAGAGACGGCCTTCTAGTCTGAGGCTGTGCCCTCCGGTCCTAGATTCCACAACTACTGGAAGCATCCACTGCATGACCCCCCCCCCCACCCCCATTCTCCGATTTTTCTAAATTACAGTAAATACAGGCCTAGAGTCATCAAACACTCCTCATTCATTAACACTTTCATCCCAGGATCATTTTCGTAAATCTCCTCTGGACTCTCTCTAATATCAGCACATCCTTTCTTGGATATGGGGCATAAAACTGCTCACAAACTCAAAATGTAATATCTGACTTTTCAGGACAGGATGACAAAGGCATCAAATGTTTGTTAGGAAAAGATGAAATACTAAATTTGTGGTTCAGCAAAGGAAAGCAGCTGGAAGAAAGCTACATACATAAAAACAGGAAGAGAATAAAATTAATCAGTCCCTAAGAATTATACAAGATGAAATTCTGGATGAAAAAAATTATTGGTCAAGTCAATGTACAACTAGCTCGGGTCTCCCTCTGTAAATAATATACAATCCAGCTTGGCACTTCATAGCAATGTCTTCTTTGTAGATTCAAGTGAAAGCCATTGCAAACCTAAATAATATCAGGGGTTGATGTAAAAAATATAGTACTGTGCAAAAGTCTTAGGCATATATATTTTTATTTTATATTTTATATAAATTTCATATATATATAAATAAAGCGAGGGTGCCTAAGACCCTTGCACAGTACTGCAGTAATTTTATGTATTGCACTGCAGCAAAAAAGGAACAAATTTCATGATATGCATGAGTGATGATAAACCTGATTCTACTGTGGTCTCTATTGTGGGTATGGAGCAGGGAGAGTGGAATCAAGGTTGGGAAAATGGGAGGGAATGGGAAGCACTAGAGAGACATTGTGTAATGATCAATAAACCAATTGTTTGGAATGAAATTACCTCACCTGTTGTCTCAAAGCTGGGTGTGTCTGCACTCACACCTGGAACTTCTTGTCTGCCACCTGTCCCACACTCCTCCCACAGCACTGCACCCTCACCATTCCCAACATCCTTTGCTCCAGCCAGATTTACAAACACATGTGTGTGTGCCTTATTTTAGCAGCCACAGAGCACAGCAGCCGAAGCAATTTTCTTAGCCTCAGCACTGTGGAAGAGAAGTGACCATCGTGGTGAGAGCGCAAAATCAGCTCTCGCCTCAGATCCCGACACCCTGTCTTATCAGTTTATGTGGGCTGGCATTTAAATTGACCGAACAATGGAATAGCAAAAAGCTCTAGCATCCTGGAAAGAGGAGTGAAGGTTGTGGAGAGTAAGTGAATTTGGCTTTTGCCTCCTGATGCACCATCAATAACTCACACTGAGACGAAAGGCGAGATATCGGCTTTTATTGACTGGAAGAAGGAACCAGGAGTGAGTGTCCATCATACCATGTCCTGGAGACTGAGGCCGAGCGTCAGGCCTCAGATCGCCTTTATACAGGGGCCTGTGGGTGGAGCCACAGGAGCAGTCAGCAGGGGGCGTGTCCAGACAGGCACATAGTTCACCACACCTCCAATCTGGGCCTGTGTTTAAACTGTCTAAACAGCAGATTGTACCCCACACTAGGACCCCAGCTACTACTAAGGGCTCAGGGCCTAGACCTCACTGTCCAGCGACTTGCTCCTGGTCCGGATTTTGCCGCTGAGCCCGAAACCGCTCTCAAGCTCTTCAAATCAGCTTTTCACCCAAAAACGAATGGCTTAATTCTGACCCTATGTCTTGTGGTCTTACCAATGCAGGCTCCATGGCTCAAAGGACCTGCTTCAATACTGCCTGATCTGCAACTCTGTTGAACCCGAATGAACCAGAAGAGTGCATGGAGGGTGAAATGCAAAAACAAAACCCCAGGAACATCTTATTTACCAACAGAAACTTAACAAATTATCCCAAGTACATTCTCATGCAAATATCTTTAGCCACATGGAGATATGTTAGGACAATTAACTAAAAACTTGGTCAGAAAGTGTTGGAATAGGAAAATACAGAATGAGGAAGGAAAAAGATTTGAAGAGAAAGGATTCTATATTTATACCCTGGAAAGAAACAGCTGTAGCTGGCAATGGCTGAAAACAATGGCTCAGTGAGACAGGAAATGGGTCATATTGGGGCACTGACTGCATCTCAGCAGACAAGAAAAATAACCTCAGTCTGGAAATTCCAGAAGGGTTGGATGAAGTTATCAGCAGCTGTTGGATGAACATTGAACAGGGAGCAACAGTATTTCTGAGGTGCAAGTCTTGCTGCTGGACTGTAGGCATTCAGTGCTATACAAATGCAACCCCAATGTATTATGACCACGCAACTGGAGAACTACAAATTCAAATCATAAACTTGGTCCAGGATTTGAATGCAGCCATGATAAAAAACAAATAGTTCTCACTGAGCTGTTATCAGACTCCTGAATGGACCTTGCGTACATTAAAGATAGACTCTTGTGCTGACAATCTACCTTGTCATTGCCACTGATCCTCACTGTCTATCTGCACCGCGGTTTCTCTTCACTGTAAAACTTTTCCCTTTGTTTCTGCCAGGATGTGCTTGTGCTTTGAAATGATCTGTAGGGGTGGCATTCTGTGGTGAACTACATATACCTGTCTGGACACGCCCCCCTGCTGATTGCTCCTGTAGCTCCTCCTACAATTTCCACTTAACTAAGAGTGAACACCATTAGGCCCAGAGTTACATTAACAGAAAATTGTGGGCCAATGAATAAAAGGAGCTATTAATTTAACGGTTATCTCAGAGATGTATCTGTCAAATTTGATTATTTCCTGGACTTTGCTGCAATTGGCTGTCGCTGTGCAATTCACTGGATGGGATGCTGGCCAGGAGCATTAATGACAGAGTTTGGGAAACGCAATCTGCTGACCATGACAAAGTGAGAGAGTGGAATGAACACACATACAGTTGAAGTAACAAGTTCTCCTATCGACTGGGCTGTATATCTTTCAGATCGTTCATGCTTTTCTCCAGCACTTGAGGTGCTCTGAGTCACCTGCTAGTTTGAAATTTTCAGCAGATTAAATGCTCTTCTTTCCCTTTGCGTTTGAAGACTAGTTTCACTCCATGGAGAAGCCAGAGATGCAGAACTGGCAATTTGAAAGAAACATGACCAACAGAAGCAATTTAGGAGAAATGGTGGGGTGGTGTACTACTCTGGGTTGATGGTATCAATTTAAGGACTGAAAAGGAAACGCTGCTTTGCTGTTGTTGGAAAGAAAAGGTGTACACTACTGAATATACGGTGTCTAAAGACACATCAGCGTGAAATGTAGAAGTAAATGGAACAGAAGCAATCCGACTCCCAGCTAATGGGAAATGTGTTTTTGTGACTGCTGACCTTAAAAGCTGCAGAAGCTGCTACAGCAAAATCTGCCTCACATAGTAAATGATTCCGTTTCCATAGCACCAAGACAAGGAGGTGATATAGGAGGAATCTTTTATCACATATAAATAAATGCACCACTGGTTATGTTAGTAAGTCAGTTCCTCAGACTGAGTGGCATACTGAATTGACTGTTGCCCTTGTCACCAAGATTCACATCCAGTCCAGAGTCACCTAATGAAAAATTCCTTTCTCAGCATCGGAATCCTGCACCCTCCACAAAACCACCAGCCAAGAAAAGCTATTCTCTGCTGCCAAGGATAACAGGTAAACTGTTATTTTAGGTGGTATATACTGTGAACTGCAAATCTATGTTATATCCCTTTCAACAGTAACATTTTGCAGCATTTGATGCAGCAAAGGAGTTTGAAGAGCTTTGGTATGTCACCTGAAGTTCCAGCAAATTTCTACAGATGTACTGTGGAACGTAGTCTGACTGATTACATTTCCATCTAGAATGGAGGCACCAATGCACAGACTTGTCAGGGGCCTCAGGAGGTTGTAGACACAGCTATCCTCATCATAGGCACACCACAGAGGACCCCCTCCAAAGGCAATTCTCAAGGATCCATCATTAAGGACCTGTACCATCCAGAACATGCCCTCTTATCATCGTTACCATCAGGGCAGATGGTACAGAAGCCTCAGGATCCACACTCAATGTTTTGGGAACAGTTTCTTCACTTCCGTCATCAGATTTCTCAATGGTCCATGAACTCTGCCTCACTATTCCACTTTCACAGTATTTTTTTTTTATTTACTGTAACTTCGAATAACTTGTTTTGCTTGCACTGTACTGGTGCCACAAAACAGCGCATTTCATAACTGATGTCAGTGACAATAAACTGGATTCTGATTTTGAAATTAGCATAAAACTCCTTTCTACATATTTGTAGAACAGCAGTACAGTGCCTTTGCAGGAGAAACAAACTGACAGCAACAGACAAACAAGAGAAAATCTGCAGATGCTGGAAATCTGAGCAACACTCACAAAATGCTGGAGGGACTCAGCAGGCCAGGCAGCAAATATGAAAAAAGTACAGTCGACATTTCAGGCCGAGACCCTTGAGTGACTACAGATATGAGAAGACTCCTGCACCTTGAAACCAGACAACACAGTGCTGAATTTCACCTGAATGGATGACATTCAAATTCTTGTAGAAGTCAATATAAAAAGCTGAAATGACATAAGAACTTTTGAAGCTGAATCATGCTTTCACTTTACAGCATAAAATGAGTTGAACGATGTGTCTTTATACTTCAAAGATTCGTAGCAATGTACAGTACAGAAAACGGCCATTCTGCTAAACTTATCCATGCTAACAAAGATGCTACACTAATCCCACTTGGGGGTACTTGGCCACTATCCTTTCAAGCCTTTCCATTTGATGTTCCTGTCAAAGTGCAATTTTCCCCACCTTAACCACACCCTCTGGCAGCTCATTCCACATACCCATCACCTTGTATGCAAAAAAAAATTGTTTGTCAGAGTAACACACTAAATGCCGGAGGAACTCAACAGGTCAGGAAGTATCTATGGAGAGGAATAAACAATTGATGTTTCAGACCGAGAAGCTTAATCAAGACTGGAAAGCAATGGGTAAAAAGGCAAAATAAAAAGCTGGGGGGGTGGGGGCAGAGATGAACAAGCTGGAAGGTGATCGGTGAAGCCAGGTGGGGGGGGGGAATGAAGTGAGATGCTGGGAGGTAATAGGTGGAAAAGGTAAAAGGATGAAGAAATAAGCATTCGGCACGGACTAGAAGGGCTGAGTTGACAATAGACAGTAGGTGCAGGAGTAGGCCATTCGGCCCTTCTAGCCAGCACTGCCACTCACTGTGATCATGGCTGATCATACATAATCAGTAACCCATTCCTGCCCTCTCCCCATATCCCTTGACCCCGCTATCTATAAGAGCTCTATCTAACTCTCTCTTGAATGCATCCAGAGACTTGGCCTCCACTGCCTTCTGGAGCAGAGCATTCCACATATCCACCACTCTCTGGGTGAAAAAGTTTTTCCGCATCTCTGTTCTAAATGGCCTACCCCTTATTCTTAAACTGTGGCCTCTAGTTCTAGACTCACCCATCAGCGGGAACATGCTTCCTGCCTCCAGCATGTCCAATCCCTTAATAATCTTATATGTTTCAATCAGATCCCCTCTCATCCTTCTAAATTCCAGTGTATACAAGCCCAGTCACTCCAATCTTTCAACATATGACAGTCCCGCCATTCCGGGAATTAACCTTGTGAACCTACGCTGCACTCCCTCAATAGCAAGAATGTCCTTCCTCAAATTTGGAGACCAAAACTGCACACAATACTCCAGGTGGGGTCTCACCAGGGCACTGTACAGCTGCAGAAGGACCTCTTTATTCCTATACTCAATTCCTCTTGTTATAAAAGCCAGCATGCCATTAGCTTTCTTCACTGCCTGCTGTACCTGCATGTTTGTTTTCATTGCCCACTCACCCAACCTGTTCAAGTCACCCTGCATTCTCATAACATCCTCATGACATTTCACACTGCCACTGAGCTTTGTGTCATCAGCAAATTTGCTAATGTTACTTTTAATCCCTTCATCTAAATCATTAATGTATATTGTAAACAGCTGCGGTCCCAGCACCGAACCTTGCGGTACCCCACTGGTCACAGCCTGCCATTCCGAAAGGGACCTGTTAATCACTACTCTTTGTTTCCTGTCAGCCAGCCAATTTTCAATCCATGTCAGTACTCTGCCCCCAATACCATGTGCCCTAATTTTGCCCACTAATCTCCTATGTGGGACTTTATCAAAAGCTTTCTGGAAGTCCAGGTACACTACATCCACTGGCTCTCCCTTGTCCATTTTCATAGTTACATCCCCAAAAAACTCCAGAAGATTAGTCAAGCATTAGTCAAGCATAGTCAAGCATTTTCCCTTCATAAATCCATGCTGACTCGGACTGATCCTTCTATTGCTATCCAAATGTGACGTAATTTCCTCTTTTATAATTGACTCCAGCATCTTTCCCACCACTGACGTCAGGCTAACCGGTCTATAATTCCCTGTTCTCTCTCTCCCTCCTTTCTTGAAAAGTGGGACGACATTATCCACCCTCCAATCAGCAGTAACTGTTCCTGAATCTATAGAACATTGGAAAATGATTACCAAAGCATCCACGATTTCTAGAGCCACCTCTTTAAGTACCCTGGGATGCAGACCATCAGGTCCCGGGAACTTATTAGCCTTCAGACTCAACAGTTTATCCAACACTGTTTCTTGCCCAATATAAATTTCCTTCAGTTCATCCTTTACCCTAGTTCCTTTGGCCACTATTACATCTGGGAGATTGTTTGTGTCTTCCCTAGTGAAGACAGATCCAAAGTACCTGTTCAACTCATCTGCCATTTCCTTGTTCCCCATAATAAATTCACCTGTTTCTGTCTTCAATGGCCCAATTTTGGTCTTAACTATGTTTTTGCTATTCACATACCTGAAAAAGCTTTTACTATTCTCCTTTATATTCTTGGCTAATTTACCTTCGCACCTCATTTTTTCTTGGTGTATTGCTTTTTTTGTTATCTTCAGTTGCTCTTTAAAAGCTTCCCAGTCCTCAGGTTTCCCGCTCACCTTTGCTATGTTATACTTCTCTTTTATTTTTATACTGCCCTTTACTTCCCTCGTCGGCCACGGCCGCCCCTTACTCCCCTTTGGATCTTTCTTCCTCTTTGGAATGAACCGATTCTGCACCTTCTACATTATTCCCAGAAATACCTGCCATTTTTGTTCCACTGTCTTCCCTGCTAGGGTATTGTTCTATTGAAATTTGGCCAGCTCCTCCCTCATAGCTCCATAGTTCCCTTTGTTCAACTGTAATACTGACACATCCAATTTTCCCTTCTCCTTCTCAAATTGTAGGTTAAAACATATCATATTATGGTCACTACCTCCTAATGGTTCCTTTACCTCGCGGTCCCTGATCAAATCCGGTTCATTGCACAACACTAAATCTAGAGTTTAGTTGGCCTGTTTCCATGCTGTAATTGTTATATGGGTATACGGTTATAAGAAGGAATCTGTATGTTATTTTTGATTTTCATCATCTGCAGAATCTTGTGTTTGTGATTTGAACATAGAACATAGAAATTTACAGTATATAACAGGCCCTTCAGCCCACAACATTGTGCCAAGCATGCAACCTACTCTAGAAACTTGGCCAGATTTGGGAACAGCTTCTTTTCAACTATGATAAGACTGATGAACAGATCCTGACCCGGATCTGGGCCGTACCTTCCAAATATCCGGACCTGACTTGCACTACCTTACTTTCCCTTTTCTATTTTCTAATTATGATTAATAATTTAAATTTTTATTATATTTACTTTGATTTGTACTTCAGGGAGTGCGAAGCGCAGAAACAAATATCACTGTGATGATTGTACACTCTAGTATCAATTGTTTGGTGACAATAAAGTAAACTGCCTAGAATTTCCCTACCACATAGCCCTCGATATTTCTAAGCTCCATGTACCTATCTTAGAGACTCTGAAAAGATCCTATTGTATCTGCTTCTACCACCGTTGTTGGCAGTGCATTCCACGCACACGCCACTCACTGTGTGAAAAACTTACCCCTGACATCCTGACCTACTTCCAAGCACCTTAAAAGAATGCCCCCTCATGTAAGCCATTTCAGCCCTGAGAAAAAGCCTCTGGCCAACTACATGATCAATGCCTCTCATTATCTTGTATTGCTTTGCAGATCCCCTTTACATATTTTCCCTCCTACCTTAACCCTATGCCCTTTAGTCATAGAATTCCCTTCTCAGGAAAAAACACTGCGACTATTTATGCCCCTTGTACTTTCATAAATCTCTTAAGGACATCCCTCAGCCTCCTCAGAATCTGGGCAACATTCCTGTAGATTTTTCTGCACCTTTGCTAACATAGGCACACCTTTCATATAGATTGGTAACCAAAACAGCATTCTAAGTGCAGCCTAACCAATGATTTGTTCATCTGTAACATAGTGTCCCAACTCCTATACTCAATGCCTCAGCCAGTAACAGGAAGCATAGCATATAGCTTGTTCACCACTCTGTCTAAATGTGTCACTCCCCGATACATACAGAATGCTGCTACAACCCAGCAGGTCTGGCAGCATCTATGGAGGGAAAGGAACAATGTTTCAGGCTGAGAGCCATCATCAGGACTGGAAGGGGGCAAAAACCAGGAGGAGGAGGGGTAGGAGCACAAGCTGGCATCAAAAGGTGAGTCCAGGGGAAAAGTTGGTGGGGAGGGAATGAAAGGAAATTCTGTGAAAAGCTAAGAGGTGATAGGTGGAAGAGGCAACCCTTCAGCAAACTTGCACTGTAAGGTCTCACTTTTCAGTAACAACCTCCAGGGCTCTACCATTCACTGTGTGTGGCCTGGCCTGATACCCCAAAATGTATCACTTAGTAGTTGTTGGAGTTAAAATTCATTAGCTATTTCCTTTCCTATTTTCCCAATATATATCCTGTCTTAACCCTAGACCTTCTTCCTTGTCCACTGCAATATCAATTTTAGTGCCACCTGCAAATTAAAAACTTTGCTAGGCACCTGCATTCCGTCCACATGGCCATCTTGATCTTGCAGCTGCACGCCATTTTAACTTCCCTCCCTTCCACGCCCTGACCTCCACTGCTATAGAGCGAGGCCGAATATAAATCGAAGAGAAAGCATTTCATCTTCTGATTGGGCAGTCTGCAACCAAATGGCATGAATATGAAATGCTCTTTTTTCAGGTAACCTACACCCTCACTGTTCCTTTTTGTTTCTTTATGAATGCACCTAGGCGTTCTCAAACACCCCTCTGCTTTCCTCTTCCCCACCTGGTTCCATCTGCTTATCAGCCACCCACACATTCACACCACATGGACTACTCTTCCTTCCCCTGTTGCTCCCAACTTCCCTCCGTTCCTCACTTATCTGGTTCCACTCATCTCCTTCCTTCCTTATCAGATTCCATTGTTGGCAGTCTCCTGTTGTCTCCACTTCTCACTCTCCGTAGCTTGTTTAGAACAATAACACACAGGAGCAGAATTAGGCCATTTGGCCCATTGCATCATGGCTGATATATTTTCTCTCTTGATCCCATTCTCTTGCCTTCTTCCTGTAACATCTTTTGTCCTAACAAATCAAGAACATATCAACTTGTGCTTTAAAGGTACCCAATAACTTGACCTCCATAGCTGAATGTGGCATTGATTCATACAGATTCACCACCCTCCAGGTAAGGAAATTTCTCATCATCCCTGTTCTAAAGCAACAGTCTTCTATTCTGAGGCCCTCTGGTCCTACTAGACTCTCCCAGTACCAGAAATATTTGCCCCCACGTCCACTCTTCCCTCCCGTACCTGGGCCATCAACCTCTGCTCCCCAAGCTCCTGCCTCGCCTCACCCTTTGCCCTCACCTCTTTATACCAGATACCAAATCCCCCCCTTTACACTCTCAGTCCCGATGCAGGGTCCTGATCTGAAATTTTGATTATCCCTCTAAATCTACAGATGCTGCTGAGTTTCTCCAGCAGCTTGTTACTACTTTTCCTCCAGATTCCAGCATCTACAGTCTCCTGTGACTCCAACTTGCTAATCATGCCATCTCGTCTCCTTCTGGACAGTTGCCGCTCAAGAAATTTGCTCACCACTGCCACCACCAATGCCATCTTAGAGCTGAATGGTAATGGAAAGTAAATGTTGCTCTTGGCAGAAATATCTACATTATTATTTTTAAAAAGCATTGTCATTGGTATGAAATACTGTTTTAATATCTTAACCCAATATGGGTCATTCACTGTGTTTGTAAGGTTGCCTGCTCTCTATAGGGTACAACACAGATGAACCAGATTCAACTCCCTCCTCTGTCAAGATTAGAAGTTTAAAAAATTTGCAGTTGGTGCAACTATTTCAAAGTGGATGCGAGTGAACAACATAAACCTCGCCGTAATTCAGCATTAATTTGAAAGGCCATTAGAGCAAAATGGAAATATCACCATGGTTTGTATTTACCTGAAATAATCCAAGTTATCTTTCTTTCCCTCAGTAACAATATAAATCTAGCCTGTTGGTATGGCAACCATGTACAGTTTATTGGCCTGGAACAGATCCAAAGGAATTCATAAGCTGAATTACAACCTGGAGTCAGCAAAATGAACCTGTGCTATTGGTGTATGGGGACAGGAGTTTGCAGCATCAGTAAAGCACTAATGTGTGGAATGATCACAATAAGACAAAGATGTTATTACTTAGCTACGGTTTTATGGCTACAGTGGCCAGTGACACCCAAAATGTCTTCCAATCAATGACTCACAACCATATTTGTTCTAAAATTCCCTGAACCTGTACCCCCTTGGTGTTTCTCTTGCCATTAATCCTACAGCTACAGTAAGTACAATTATCGGGCTCATCAGAGTCAGACTCAGGTTTATTATCACTGGAAATGTCTTGAAATTTGTTAACTTCGCAGCAGAAGTACATTGCAAAACATGATAATATAGAAAGGGAAAAATAAATAAATGTAAGTATATATGTATATTAAATAGATTAAAAAATGCAAAAACAGTAATATATATAAAAAGATGTTATGTAATGTTAATGGGTTCCATGTCCATTTAAGAATCCTATGGCAGAGGGGAAGAAGCTGTTCCTGAATCACTGAGTTTGTGCCTTCAGGCTTCTTTACCTCCTTCCTGATGGCAGTAATGAGAAGAGGCCACGTCCTGGGTGGTGGGGTGCTTAGTAATGGATGCTGCCTTTCGGAGGGACAACTCCTTGAAGATGTCTTGGATACTATGGAGGCTAGTCCCCAAGATGGAGCCGAATAACTTTACAACTTTCTGCAGTTTCTTTCAATCCTGTTCAGTACCCCCTCCACCCCCATACCAGACAGTGATGCAGCCTGTCAGAATGCTCTCTGTCGTACATCTATAGATGTTTCTGAGTGTTTTAGGTGACAAACCAAACCTCTTCAAGCTCCAAATGAAATATAGCCACTGTCTTGCCTTCTTCATAGCTGCATCAATATGCTGGGACCGGGTTAGATCCTCAGAGATCTTGACACACAGGATCTTGAAACTGCTCACACTCTCCACTTCTGATCCTTCCGTGAGGATTGTTTCGTGTTTCCTCGTGCATCCAGGCAACACTCAAAATGCTGGAGAAACTCAACAGGTCAGGCAGCATCTATGGTGGGGAATGAGCTCCTGGCTCTGCTTCCTTCCTTCCCAGTCCTGATGAAGGCCAAGTCCCCCTCATCAAGAATAGAAATGAGGAGGCAAAAGCCAGAATAAAAAAGATGGAGGGGGGTGAACACTAGCTGGCAGATGATAGGTGATTCCAAGTGAGGGGAAGATAGGTGGGTGAGTACTCTTATCATATTGGTGGCAGTGAAAGAGGCCACTGTCACTGAACTGTGTGAACGGCGGCGTGGGGAATGGTGAACAGGAATACAAAAGGGAAAGACAGTCGTGTTACTTTGGAAAAGGAGAGGAGAAACAGGATCTTATGCAGTGAGAAAGAGGATCAGCAGGGGGAGTAAGAAAAAGTACAAGCTGGGGGTGGGAGAAAGGGGATCGAGCGGGGGGGGGGGGGTTGGGGAGTCATTGCATTTATTTATTTATTGACAGACACGCAATGCAGAATAGGCTCTTTGAGCTGTGCCGCCCAGCAATCCTCCAATTTAATCAGACAGGACAACTTACAATGACCAATTAACCTACCAACTGGTCTGGTCTTTGGACTGTGGGAGGAAACTGGAGCCCCCGGAGGAAACCGGGAGAATGCATGAACTCCTTACAGGCAGCAGTGGGAAATGAACCCACGTCACTGGTCCTGTAAAACACTGTGCTAGCCACTGTGCTACTGTATTCTGCGCATGCAACAACAATAATCTGAATGCCAATTATGACAATATAGGAACTGAGGCTCCAGAAATACTGCTTTACGTTTAGCCAAACGGTGGTCAGTCTGTGGAATTCATTGCCACAGACGGCTGTGATGGCCAAGTCATTGGGTATATTTAAAGTGGAAAGTGGAGGCTGATAGGTTTTTGATAAGTAAACGCATCAAAGGTTATAGAGAGAAGGCTGGAGAATGGGGTTGAGAGGGAATGTTATAAATCAGCTATGATAGAATAGCAGAACACAGCTGATGGGCTGAATGGCATAAGTTTGCTCCTCTGCGTTATGGTCTTTTGCGTGGGATGGGAAGAAAGAGGATTGAGCGGGGGGAGAGAGAAGATTAAATGGGGCAAAGGAGAGAGTGGATCAAGTGGAGGAGAGAAGGAGAATCAAACAGTGGGTAACTCTCTCTACAGGGGAACCTATTCCACACACAATCAAACTCTTTTAAGTCTTGAGACCAACAGTCCTATTGTTGTTCAACTTTAACATTCTCATGGAAGATTCCACTGAGCTGGACCTCAGGCACTTCTACCCTGCTCCCACCCATCTTTCCAGAAGGTTACTCTGCCATCCCCTCCCTCCCACTCCTGGCTCCAGTCCTTGCCTTTGTACTTTTGTGAATCATTCAGCACTGAGACTGCCCTCTGTCCAAAGTTCCCTACGTCCAGGCCAGGAGCAGTGAAAAGCTGCAGCTGAAGCAGAGAATGAATTCTGTCAAATTAGAGGACACCAGACAAGGCTGAAGAGGTTGCTGGAACAGAGACTGAGCAACTCTGTTGAATGTTGGCCAATTAACAGCTGGAATTGGTTGCCAGGAATAAATCTGTTGGCCAAGTGTTGCTGTCGGGTTGCAGTGGAGTTGGCACTTTGAAACCAGGAAAGGTGGCCATTCCCTAAAAGTAATCATTGTTGCTTTAAGTATTTTGTTGCAATAAATGCCTTTAACTGTAAGAATCTTCTGATTTGACTTCTCCAACAATCTGAAGTGCACTGTCACTGAAACGCAAACAGAAGCATACTTCCTACCTGCTTTGTCCTCATCTTTGCTTCATCAGAAAGATTATTGTAGGTGTAATGAGCCTGTGTGATTCCACAGAAGAGAACGGCAACAATTCCTGCAATAAGAAAAAAACAATGCATGCTTTTAGTGAAGGTTTTTGTCTCAAGATTCTGAAAAGCTTGACTTAGAACATTAATCATAAGAGAAGGTCGTTTCTCATTAGGACCTCTTACAAAGAAATTGCGTTTAGAACACTGCCCAAATAAGGAACTTTAAAATGGTGTCTTTTTATTCTGGGATCCCTGAAGAAGTCTTAAAAGAAGTTTACAACCATTGATAATGCTGTCAACAATGCACTGGCAGCTGCCTGAAACATTGACTAGGAACAGTGATTATTCCTTGTTTTTAGACCTGTACATGATGATCAGTTGTTGCCTGTGTCAGCTGCAGATAAATGCATCCACTGCCAGAGCTTTGACTGAGTCAATTTAATTCGCTTCCTCCTTACTCCGTAACAGAAATACATGGAGTTGTTGCAGCAGTTGCCTGGTTCAAACCCTAAACACACCTGTAAGCAGACTCTCAATCCTGAAACAAAAATCTATACTACCTTGATGGAATTGCAGTACTGTGCTAGGCACATGCACAGTACTGTCCTAGGCACATACACAGTACTGTCCTAGGCACATACACAGTACTGCCCCAGGCACATACACAGTACTGTCCTCAGCACATACACAGTACTGCCCCAGGCACATACACAGTACTGTCCTCAGCACATACACAGTACTGCCCCAGGCACATACACAGTACTGTCCTCGGCACATACACAGTACTGCCCCAGGCACATACACAGTACTGTCCTAGGCACATACACAGTACTGTCCTAGGCACATACACAGTACTGTCCTCGGCACATACACTGTACTGTCCTCGGCACACACACAGTACTGTCCTCTGCACATACACAGTACTGTCCTAGGCACATACACAGTACTGTCCTCGGCACATACACAGCACTGTCCTAGGGCCATACACAGTACTGTCCTCTGCACATACACAGTACTGTCCTAGGCACATAGACAGTACTGTCCTCGGCACATACACAGTACTGTCCTAGGGCCATACACAGTACTGTCCTCAGCACATGCACAGTACTGTCCTCGGCACATACACAGTACTGCCCCAGGCACATACACAGTACTGTCCTAGGCACATGCACAGTACTGTTCTAGGCACATACACAGTACTGCCCCAGGCACATACACAGTACTGCCCCAGGCACATACACAGTACTGTCCTCGGCACATACACAGTACTGTCCTAGGCACATACACAGTACTGTCCTCTGCACATACACAGTACTGTCCTAGGCACATACACAGTACTGCCCCAGGCACATACACAGTACTGTCCTCGGCATATACACAGTACTGTCCTAGGCACATACACAGTACTGTCCTCGGCACATACACTGTACTGTCCTAGGCACATAGACAGTACTGTCCTCGGCACATACACAGTACTGTCCTAGGGCCATACACAGTACTGCCCCAAGCACATACACAGTACTGTCCTCAGCACATACACAGTACTGTCCTCGGCACATACACAGTACTGCCCCAGGCACATACACAGTACTGTCCTCAGCACATACACAGTACTGTCCTCGGCACATACACAGTACTGCCCCAGGCACATACACAGTACTGTCCTCAGCACATACACAGTACTGTCCTCGGCACATACACAGTACCGTCCTAGGGCCATACACAGTACTGCCCCAGGCACATACACGGTACTGTCCTCAGCACACACACAGTACTGTCCTAGGCACATACACAGTACTGTCCTCGGCACATACACAGTACCATCCTAGGGCCATACACAGTACTGCCCCAGGCACATACACAGTACTGTACTCAGCACATACACAGTACTGTCCTCGGCACATACACAGTAATGTCCTAGGCACATACACAGTACTGTCCTAGGCATATACACAGTACTGTCCTAGGCATATATACAGTACTGTCCTCGGCACGTACACAGTACTGTCCCAGACACATATACAGTACTGTCCTAGGCACGTACACAGTACTGCCCCAGGCACGTACACAGTACTGTCCTCGGCACATACACAGTACTGTCCTCGGCACATACACAGTACTGTCCCAGACACATATACAGTACTGTCCTAGGCACGTACACAGTACTGCCCCAGGCACGTACACAGTACTGTCCTCGGCACATACACAGTACTGTCCTAGGCAGATACACAGTACTGTCCTAGGCACATACACAATACTGCCCCAGGCACATACACAGTACTGTCCTCGGCACGTACACAGTACTGTCCTTGGCACGTACACAGCACTGTCCTTGGCACAAATACAGTACTGCCCCAGGCACATACACAGTACTGTCCTCGGCACATACACAGTACTGTCCTCGGCACATACACAGTACTGCCCCAGGCACATACACAGTACTGTCCTCGGCACATACACAGTACTGTCCTAGGCACATACACAGTACTGTCCTCGGCACATACACAGTACTGTCCTAGGCACATACACAGTACTGTCCTCAGCACGTACACAGTACTGTCCTTGGCACAAATACAGTACTGTCTTAGGCACATACACAGTACTGTCCTTGGCACAAATACAGTACTGTCCTCGGCACATACACAGTACCGTCCTCAGCACATACACAGTACTGCCCCAGGCACAAACACAGTACTGTCCTCGGCACATACACAGTACTGTCCTTGGCACAAATACAGTACTGTCCTCGGCACATACACAGTACCGTCCTCAGCACATACACAGCACCTTCCTCGGCACATACACAGTACTGTCCTCAGCACGTACACAGTACTGTCCTTGGCACAAATACAGTACTGTCCTCAGCACATACACAGTACTTTCCTCGGCACATACACAGTACTGTCCTCAGCACATACACAGTACTGTCCTTGGCACAAATACAGTACTGTCTTAGGCACATACACAGTACTGTCCTTAGCACATACACAGTACTGTCCTTGGCACAAATACAGTACTGTCCTTGGCACATACACAGTACTTTCCTCGGCACATACACAGTACTGTCCTCAGCACATACACAGTACTGTCCTTGGCACAAATACAGTACTGTCCTCAGCACATACACAGTACTTTCCTCGGCACATATACAGTACTGTCCTAGGCACATACACAGTACTGTCCTAGGCACATACACAGTACTGTCCTAGGCACATACACAGTACTGCCCCAGGCACATACACAGTACTGTCCTAGGCACATACACAGTACTGTCCTAGGCACATACACAGTACTGTCCTAGGCACATACACAGTACTGTCCTCAGCACATACACAGTACTTTCCTCGGCACATACACAGTACTGTCCTCAGCACATACACAGTACTGTCCTTGGCACAAATACAGTACTGTCCTCAGCACATACACAGTACTTTCCTCGGCACATATACAGTACTGTCCTAGGCACATACACAGTACTGTCCTAGGCACATACACAGTACTGTCCTAGGCACATACACAGTACTGCCCCAGGCACATACACAGTACTGTCCTAGGCACATACACAGTACTGTCCTAGGCACATACACAGTACTGTCCTAGGCACATACACAGTACTGTCCTCAGCACATACACAGTACTGTCCTAGGCACATACACAGTACTGTCCTAGGCACATACACAGTACTGTCCTAGGCACATACACAGTACTGTCCTCGGCACATACACAATACTGTCCTAGGCACATACACAGTACTGTCCTCGGCACATACACAGTACTGTCCTCGGCACATACACAATACTGTCCTAGGCACATACACAGTACTCTCCTAGGCACATACACAGTACTGTCCTTGGCACATACACAGTACTGTCCTAGGCACATACACAGTACTGTCCTAGGCACATACACAGTACTGCCCCAGGCACATACACAGTACTGTCCTCAGCACATACACAGTACTGTCCTAGGCACATACACAGTACTGCCCCAGGCACATACACAGTACTGTCCTCGGCACACACACAGTACTGTCCTAGGCACATACACAGTACTGTCCTTGGCACATGCACAGCACTGTCCTCGGCACAAATACAGTTCTGTCCTTGGCACATACACAGTACTGTCCTTGGCAGAAATACAGTACTGTCCTCGGCACATACACAGTACTTTCCTCGGCACATACACAGTACTGTCCTCGGCACATACACAGTACTGTCCTTGGCACATACACAGTACTGTCCTCGGCACATACACAGTACTGTCCTTGGCACATACACAGTACTGTCCTCAGCACATACACAGTACTGTCCTCGGCACATACACAGTACTGTCCTCGGCACACACACAGTACTGTCCTAGGCACATACACAGTACTGTCCTCAGCACATACACAGTACTGTCCTAGGCACATACACAGTACTGTCCTAGGCACATACACGGTACTGTCCTCGGCACGTACACAGTACTGTCCTCGGCACGTACCCAGTACCGTCCTAGGCACATACACAGTACTGTCCTCAGCACATACACAGTACTGTCCTCAGCACATACACAGTACCGTCCTCGGCACGTACCCAGTACCGTCCTAGGCACATACACAGTACTGTCCTCGGCACGTAGACAGTACTGCCCTAGGCACATACACAGTACTGTCCTAGGCACGTACACAGTACTGTCCTCGGCACATATATAGTACTGTCCTAGGCACATACACAGTACTGTCCTAGGCACAAATACAGTACTGTCCTAGGCACATATACAGTACTGTCTTCGGCACATACACAGTACTGCCCCAGGCACAAACACAGTACTGTCCTCGGCACATACACAGTACTGCCCCAGGCACATACACTGTACTGTCCTAGGCACGTACACAGTACTGTCCTCGGCATGTACACAGTACTGTCCTAGGCACATACACAGTACTGTCCTCAGCACATACACAGTACTGTCCTCGGCACATACACAGTACTGTCCTCGGCACACACACAGTACTGTCCTAGGCACATACACAGTACTGTCCTCAGCACATACACAGTACTGTCCTCGGCACGTACCCAGTACTGTCCTAGGCACATACACAGTACCGTCCTAGGCACATACACAGTACTGTCCTCGGCACGTAGACAGTACTGCCCTAGGCACATACACAGTACTGTCCTAGGCACGTACACAGTACTGTCCTCGGCACATATATAGTACTGTCCTAGGCACATACACAGTACTGTCCTAGGCACAAATACAGTACTGTCCTAGGCACATATACAGTACTGTCTTCGGCACATACACAGTACTGCCCCAGGCACATACACTGTACTGTCCTAGGCACGTACACAGTACTGTCCTCGGCATGTACACAGTACTGTCCTCGGCACATATACAGTACTGTCCTCGGCACATACACAGTACTGCCCCAGGCACAAACACAGTACTGTCCTCGGCACATACACAATACTGTCCTAGGCACATACACAGTACTGTCCTAGGCACGTACACAGTACTGTCCTAGGCACAAATACAGTACTGTCCTAGGCACATATACAGTACTGTCCTCGGCACATACACAGTACTGCCCCAGGCACAAACACAGTACTGTCCTCGGCACATACACAATACTGTCCTAGGCACATACACAGTACTGTCCTAGGCACAAATACAGTACTGTCCTAGGCACATATACAGTACTGTCCTCTGCACATACACAGTACTGCCCCAGGCACAAACACAGTACTGTCCTCGGCACATATACAGTACTGTCCTAGGCACATACACAATACTGTCCTAGGCACAAATACAGTACTGTCCTAGGCACACTCACAGTACTGTCCTAGGGACATATGCAGTACTGTCCTAGGCACATACACAGTACTGTCCTAAGAACAAATACAGTACTGTCCTAGGGACATATACAGTATTGTCCTCAGCACATACACAGTACTGCCCCAGGCACAAACACAGTACTGTCCTCGGCACATACACAGTACTGTCCTATGCACATATACAGTACTGTCCTAGGCACATGCACAGTACTGTCCTAGGCACATACACAGTACTGCCCCAGGCACATACACAGTACTGTCCTTGGCACATACACAGTACTGTCCTCGGCACACACACAGTACTGTCCTAGGCACATACACAGTACTGTCCTCGGCACGTACACAGTACTGTGCTTGGCACGTACACAGCACTGTCCTTGGCACAAACACAGTACTGTCCTCAGCACATACACAGTACTTCCCTTGGCACATATACAGTACTGTCCTGGGCACATATACAGAACATAGCTAGGGTGCTTAGGACATTTGCAAGTACTGTAGTTATTTGATGCATTGCACTGTGCTGCTGCTGCTGCAGAAATAGACAAATTTCATGACATGTGTGAGTGATAACAAACTTGATTCTGATATGGGTCTTTATTGTGGACTGAGAGTGGGAAGGGGGCAGGGAGAGGGGATCGTGTTTGGGAAAAGGGGAGGGGGGGGAGCAGGTGCACTAAAAAGACTTCCTGCAATTGTCTGTAAACTAATTACCTTGCTGGTGTTTCAGGGCTGGGTGTATCTTCCCCTCCCCACACCAGTGAGGAGCATGCCAGAGAGTGCATCTTCTGCTATTGTATGGGAAATAGTGTGAGAAGGAGAGTGAAGCAGTGTTCAAGATGGAAGAGTGAACCAGGGATCCATGGAGGGAACAGCCCCTTTGGAATCCTGAAACGAAGGGGGCAGGGATCACATTGAAGATGGTAGTAAAGGCAGAAGTTAACCCATTGAATGGAGAGGTTAGTGTAGTTGAAAGCTGAGGACAAGGGAAATCTTATTTACGTTCTGGATGGGAGAATGAAGTTCAAAGTTCAAAGCAAATCTATTTTCAAAGAATGATCAAACTGCCCCTAGATTCATTTTCTTGCAGGCATTTATACAGTAAACAGAAATACAATAGAATTTCTATTGCATAAATAAAAGGGTGGGAGTGCAATGAATGGAATTATCATGGTTAACAGGAGGAGGGGAAGGCAAACTTAAGGAAAGCTTCAGTTGACTCTCTTTTAAGGAGTCTCACAAAGAATAAAACCCTGCAATACACAGAGAGAATTCTACTTTAAGCAGGGTCCTTGGTCACAGAAGATTATCACAAATTCTCCAGGAATCTGCCAGAAAATTGTAATCACTTTACACCAGTTGAAAAGCATTGTTAACTTTTCAGATTAAATGGCACCATGACAATGTAAATCTACCATCGCTACAGTCAGATAATTTATCTGGAGTAATAATAAGTGGAACAAACAACCAAAGTTAATTTAGAAAAGCAAACAATTTTAAAAGATCAAAATATTGCGAAAATCTCCTTAGAAGTACTGCTGTAACTCTAAACTGATTTGCATTTCAGCAACTTGCCCCAGTCTTAACCAATCTCTCCACTCACAGATGGACTAACATGCTCAGGCCATTGAACAGTGAGCATCAATATGCTGAGCAGTCTGGACTATTTTCTGAAGCAGGCATTACTAACAATTCATGGCCATTACCCAGCCTAGATTATGCTGGCTGCTGGATTCTACCAGTATTTTACAGTACTGGTTTTCTATTGCTAGAAAAAGAGAACAAAACATAAATATTCAATATCGTGATTTTGATACAGAATTCAGAGGTGCAGATGTAGCACGGGACATACTCTCTCCATCATCCCATTCTCAACACTTTATCAGAGGAATACGTAGACTATTTGGTCGGGGGTGCCCTTCAGAGTGCACCCAAAAACAAATGCACAGAGACTAACGATGTCAGTAAGAACAATCATTGCTGAAATACATCAAGATAAAATGCAATCTATAGGAGCTATGAAGATTACCACACACTCCTCTCTCAACCCATGGCATAATTTCAAAGACTTTGCGAAATTACTCAAATCTGGTACAAGCTGGCAGGTGTTAACAAAAGCAGGTGAGGGAGAAGCTGCCTGACCTGCTGAGTTCCTTCGGCACTTCATATGTGTCGCTCAAAATTTCCAGCATCTGCAGAATCTGTGCCTTCAGAGATTCAGCAATCAGCTGTGATCAGCCAGGAGCTTTACGAATTCAGTGCTAATATTGAAGATCTCCCAGATACAGGCTCAATCCATGAAGCCAAATGTAACTTCCTGTAGCAAGGTATCATCTACTTGGTGTCAGCTTCAAAGTGAGCAAACAAAAAATTGTAAAGCTTACCTAAATTTCTATTGTGGAGTTTCCAAGCAACCATCAGTGCTCAATCGATGTACATTGGACAAATGAAGCTTAAATGATCTTAAATCTTAAACTAATCAGATATTGTCTTGATCCTGTATGAAATGGCTTTGCCAGTATCACAGACAGCATCATGAAATATGCAAGACATCTGTACTGAAGAGAGGTTTTTTATGACAAAGTCCAGTCAATAGACAGTAGGTGCAGGAGTAGGCCATTCGGCCCTTCTAGCCAGCACCGCCACTCACTGTGATCATGGCTGATCATACACAATCAGTACCCCGTTCCTGCCCTCTCCCCATATCCCTTGACCCCGCTATCTATAAGAGCTCTATCTAACTCTCTCTTGAATGCATCCAGAGACTTGGCCTCCACTGCCTTCTGGAGCAGAGCATTCCACATATCCACCATTCTCTCGGTGAAAAACTTTTTCCGCATCTCTGTTCTAAATGGCCTACCCCTTATTCTTAAACTGTGGCCTCTAGTTCTGGACTCATCCATCAGCGGGAACATGCTTCCTGCCTCCAGTGTGTCCAATCCCTTAATAATCTTCTATATTTCAATCAGATCCCCACTCATCCTTCTAAATTCCGGTGTATACAAGCCCAGTCGTTCCAATCTTTCAACATATGACAGTCCCGCCATTCCGGGAATTAACCTTGTGAACCTACGCTGCACTCCCTCAATAGCAAGAATGTCCTTCCTCAAATTTGGAGACCAAAACTGCACACAATACTCCAGGTGGGGTCTCACCAGGGCACTGTACAGTTGCAGAAGGACCTCTTTACTCCTATACTCAATTCCTCTTGTTATAAAAGCCAGCATGCCATTAGCTTTCTTCACTGCCTGCTGTACCTGCATGCTTGCTTTCATTGACAGATGTACAAGAACACCTAGATCTCGTTGTACTTCCCCTTTTCCTAACTTGACTCCATTTAGATAGTAATCTGCCTTCCTGTTCTTGCCACCAAAGTGGATAACCTCACATTTATCCACATTAAACTGCATCTGCCATACATTTGCCCACTCACCCAACCTGACCAAGTCACCCTGCATTCTCATAACATCCTCCTGACATTTCATACTGCCACCCAGCCTTGTGTCATCAGCAAATTTGCTAATGTTACTTTTAATCCCTTCATCTAAATCATTAATGTATATTGTAAACAGCTGCGGTCCCAGCACCGAACCTTGCAGTACCCCACTGGTCACAGCCTGCCATTCCGAAAGGGACCCGTTAATCGCTACTCTGTTTCCTGTCAGCCAGCCAATTTTCAATCCATGTCAGTACTCTGCCCCCAATACCATGTGCCCTAATTTTGCCCACGAATCTCCTATGTGGGACTTTATCAAAAGCTTTCTGGAAGTCCAGGTACACTGCATTCACTGGCTCTCCCTTGTCCATTTTCATAGTTACATCCTCAAAAAACTCCAGAAGATTAGTCAAACATGATTTTCCCTTCATAAATCCCCACTGACCTGGACTGATCCTTCTACTGCAATCCAAACGTGTTGTAATTTCCTCTTTTATAATTGACTCCAGCATCTTTCCCACCACTGACGTCAGGCTAACCGGTCTATATATTCCCTGTTTTCTCTCTCCCTCCTTTCTTGGAAAGTGGGACAACATTATCCACCCTCCAATCAGCAGGAACTGTTCCTGAATCTATAGAACATTGGAAAATGATTACCAATGCGTCCACAATTTCTAGAGCCACCTCTTTAAGTACCCTGGGATGCAGACCATCAGGTCCTGGGGACTTATCAGCCTTCAGACTCAACAGTTTATCCAACACTGTTTCTTGCCCAATATAAATTTCCTTCAGTTCATCCTTTACCCTAGTTCCTTTGGCCACTATTACATCTGGGAGATTGTTTGTGTCTTCCCTAGTGAAGACAGATCCAAAGTACCTGTTCAACTCATCTGCCATTTCCTTGTTCAACTCATCTGCCATTTCCTTGTTCCCCATAATAAATTCACCCGTTTCTGTCTTCAATGGCCCAATTTTCGTCTTAACTATTTTTTTGCTATTCACATACCTAAAGAAGCTTTTACTATCCTCCTTTATATTCTTGTCAATACCAGTGGCCACACCCTGACATTATGGGCATTCTATGTTGGAGCAGGCACGTGGCAGCATTGCGGGCTTCACCCAGCGCATCTTCAGACTGCGTTGTTGTTGATGCGAAATGAGGCATTTCAGTCTGTTTCTATGTTTCGATATTCGTGTGACAAATAGAATTAATCATTTGAAAAGAAGTTGGATGTACAGCCCATTGTAGATGAGCTAAGCAAAGCTATTCGTTGATTATTTAAGGGAACAACTTCTTGTAACTCTGAGGGATACCCTTTAACGTGGGAAAATCCACTACAGTTTCGATTAACTGTTACTGAGATGCTGGAAAGAAGGTCAGATACCATAAAGTATTCAGACACCATCACGCGGTAGAAAAATAACAAAGATAAAGATGATGATGACAACTGCAGAGGTATTTTGCTATCAATTCAGTGGGAAAAGCTTACACAAGCAACATCTTGATGCACTTTCAGCATCTTGCAAGCTGCGTCTAACATCAAACCAGGGCTGGAAGGTCTATTATATCCATGATATTTTCCCTGCGTCAAGTTGAAAACAAATGCAGAGAGCCAAATCGAACATTGTACTGTATATCACCAAAGCATTTGACACCATCAGCAGTGCTGGGTTATTTGTAGTGCTGGAAAAGAAAGCTTGCCATCAACACTATTAAGACTTAATATGATTTTTCACAGCACTGTTCTGCTTGATGGGTCTATTTTGAAGATGAGAAGAGTGTTAAGAAACAAGGATCCGTCTTCCTCCTATATCCTTGGATTCTGTTATTAAGTAGTGTAGGACTACACACTGGATGGGAAGCTCCTTCAATCTGTTATTACTCAATGTGAAGGCTAAGTGACTATCATTCTAAAGTCAAAAATGTGCTGGTCAGATAATTGCTCTCTTTGAGAGCATTAAGAGAAGATTTGAACTACACAGTAAGTTTCACAATGTCCATTAATCACCCTTAATGACAGACAGTTAGCTGCTTAAGTTGTCACAGCCTTTCAGTAGAGTATTCAATTGTCACTCAGATGAGCAGGTCCCACCTTCAGTAGACTGATTAAAATAGTACGAAACAACTCCAAGCTCGTGATCAAAATCAAAAATGCTGGTGGACAAAACGTTCTTATACATGACAGAGAAGGTAGGAACGAGAGCAAAGGTGAAACAGTTTTCAACTGCATTGTCCACTGTAATATTAAAATAGCAAAACAGAGTTTGCACTTGGGATCCCCACCAAACAGGAAACTTGCCAAGGGCAACAACAGGCTCAAACACTGGCTGGACCTTCTGAGCACATTCACAGGTGGGTGGAAACATTAGGAGAATGATCAGAGGGAACAAAAACAACACCAGTATTCCTGTAAAGAAGCTTGAAAACAGGACATGAAGGCAGTTGGAACTGACCCTGACTGATGGTAAATTATCAACATGAGTTGTGATTTTGTCCCTGTAAAACATCAAAGTCTATGACAGGGACTGGCTGCAGAGGCATGGCGAGAAAGAAACCATTAAGAAGGCGGCAGATTCCCAACTATCAAATTATTCCACTTGCAACCACTCCACTACATGCTCCATTGAGCAGATTTCCAGCTGAATCGTGGCTGAGGCTGTAATATCCAGCATCTCCTGTTCAATTCAACAGGAATGCCAAAAATTCTGAATAGACCGCCAGCTGCTATCCTCCAAGGATCTAAAAGCAACTTCATTTGCTGTAACAATCTGAATACTCCAAACAAGTACCATTAGTATTGTATTTATTCATTCATGCACAGACCAGCATTGGAGCAATGCAACTATGAGGGTAACACCAACTTCTTAAAACTATCAACAAACTTCGGGAGACAAATAAGTGGTTAACAATCAGAAGAGGGAAGGGCAACAGTCTAGCGAGTACCCCTGTGCCTATCCCCCACAACAATAAGTACTTTTGTTTGAACACTGTTGGGGGGCGGGGTGGAGACAGCTGATCTGGAGGAAGCAACAGTGGCCACGCCTCTGGCACAGAGTCTAGCCCTGTGGTTCAGAAGGGTAGGGAAAGGAAGAAGGCAGCAGTAACAGGGGCTCTATAGTTAGGGGGTCAGACTGGCGATTCTGTGGATGCAGGAAAGAAACACGGATGGTAGTTTGCCTCCCAGATGTCAGCGTTCAGGATGTTTCTGATTGCATCCATGATATGCTGCAGTGGGAAGGTGAACAGCTAGAGATTGTGGTACATATTGGTACCAACGGCACGGGTAGGAAAAGGGAGGATGTCCTGAAAAGAGACTACATAAAGTTAGGAAGGAAGTTGAGAATCAGGACCTCCAAGGTAGTAATCTCCAGTGAATACAGGAATGGAGTGAGGTGGAGGATAAATGTGTGACTGAGGGATTGGAGCGGGGGGCAGGGATTCAGATTTCTGGATTATTGGGACCTCTTTTGGGGCAAGCTTGACCTCTGCAAAAAGGACAGATTGAACTGGAATCCAAGGGGGACCAATATCCTGGTGGGGAGGTTTGCTAAGGCTACTGGGGAGAGTTTAAACTAGAATTGCTAGGGGGTGGGAACCAAACTGAAGAGACAGAGAAAGGGGTAATTGGCTCACAAATAGAGAAAGCTTGGAAGCAGTACTTGGAGCTATGATGTTGTGGCTATTACAGAGACTTGGATGGCTCAGGGGCAGGAATAGTTACTTAGAGTGCCAGGCTTTAGATGCTTCAGAAAGGACAAGGAGGGAAGCAAAAGAGGTGGGGGCGTGGCACTGCTGACAGATATAATGTCACAGCTGCAGAAAAGGTGGACGTCATGGAGGGATAATCTACTGAGTCTCTGTGAGTAGAAGTTAGAAACAGGAAGGGGTCAATAACTTTACTGGGTGCTTTTTATAGACTGCCCAATAGTAACAGGTACATCGAGGAACAGATAGGAAGACATATTCTGGAAAGCTATAATAATAATAACAGGTTGTAGTGGTGGGAGATTTTAATTTCCCAAGTATTGATTGGAATCTCCCAAGAGCAAGGGGGTTTAGATGGGGTGGAGTTTGTTAGGTGTGTTCAGGAAGGTTTCCTGACACAGTATGTAGATAAACCTACAAGAGGAGAGGCTGTACTTGATCTGGTATTGGGAAGTGAACCCGGTCAGGTGTCAGGTCTCTCAGTGGGAGAGCATTTTGGAGATAGAGATCACAACTCTATCTCCTTTTTGGAGAGGGATAGGAACAAACAAGTTAGGAAAGTGTTTAATTGGAGTAAGGTGAAATATGAAGCTATCAGGCAGGAACTTGGAAGCATAAATTGGGAACAGATGTTCTCAGGGAAAAGTACAGCAGAAATGTGGCAAATGTTCAGTGGATGTTTGCGTGGCATTCTGCATAGGTATGTTCCAATGAGACAGGCAAGTATGTGAAGAGCAAGAGGATAAGACGTGAGAGAATAGAACCAATAAAGTATAACAGTGGAAAAGTGTGTATGGAACCAGAGGAGATAGCAGAGATACTTAATGAATATTTTGCTTCGGTATTCACTATGGAAAAGGATCTTGGTGATTATAGGGATGACTTACATCAGATTGAAAAGCTTGAGCATATAGACATTAAGAAATAGGATGTGCTGAAACTTTTGGAAAGCATCAAGTTAGCTAAGTCTCTGGACCAGATGAGATGTAGACCAGGCTAATGTGGGAGGTGAGGGAAGAGACTGCTGAGCCTCTGGCGATGATCTTTGTATCATCAATGGGGACGGGAGAGGTTCCGGAGGATTGGAGGCTTGCAGGTGTTGTTCCCATATTTAAGAAAGGGAGTAGAGATAGCCCAGGAAGTTATAGACCAGTGACTCTTACTTCAGTGGTTGGTAAGTTGATAGAAAAGATCCTGGGAGGCAGGATTTATGAACATTTGGAGAGGCATAATATGATTACGAATAGTCAGCATGGCTTTGTCAAAGGTAGGTCATACCTTATGAGTCTGATTGAATTTTTTGAGGATGTGACTAAACATGTTGATGAAGGTAGAGCAGTAGATATAGTGTATATGGATTTCAGCAAGGCATTTGATAAGGTACCCCATGCAAGGCTTTTTGAGCAAGTAAGGAGGCACGGGACCCAAGGGGACATTACTTTGTGGACGCAGAACTGGCTTGCTGACAGAAGGCAAAGAGTGGTTGTAGATGGGTCATATTCTGCATGGAGGTTGGTGATCAGTGGTGTGCCTCAGGGATCTGTTCTGGGACCCCTTTTCTTTGTGATTTTTATAAATGACCTGGATGAGGAAGTGGAGGGATGTGTTAGTGAATTTGCTGATGACACAAAGGTTGGGGGTGTTGTGGATAGTGTGGAGGGTTGTCAGAGGTTACAGCAGGAAATTGATAGGATGCAAAACTGGGCTGAGAAGTGGCAGATGGAGTTCAACCCAGATAAGTGTGAAGTGGTTCATTTTGGTAGGTCAAACATGATGGCAGAATATAGTATTAATAGTAAGACTCTTGGCAGTGTAGAGGATCAAAGGGATCTTGGGGTCTGAATCCATAGGACACTCAACACTGCTACGCAGGTTGACTCTGTGGTTAATAAGACATATGATACATTGGTCTTCACCAACCATGGGATTGAGTTTAAGAGGTAATGTTACAGCTATTTAGGTCCCTGGTCAGACCCCTTGGAGTACTGTGCTCAGTTCTGGTCGCCTCACTACAGGAATGATGTGGAAACTATAGAAAGGGTGCAGGGGAGATCTACAAGGATGTTGCCTGGATTGGGGAGCATGTCTTATGAGAATAGGTTGAGTGAGCTCGGCCTTTTCTCCTTGGAGCGGTGGAGGATGAGAGGTGTATAAGATGATGAGAGGCATTGATTGTGTGGATAGCCAGAGGTTTTTCCCCAGGGCTGAAATGGCTAACACGAGAGGACACAGTTTTAAGATGCTTGGAAGTAGATACAGAGGAGATGCCAGGGGTAAGATTTTTACACAGAGAGTGGTGAGTGCTTGGAATGGGCTGCCGGCAATAGTGGTGGAGGTCAATACGATAGGGTCTTTTAATAGACTCCTGGATAGGTACATGAAGCTTAGAAAAATAGAGGGCTATGGGTAACCCTAGTTAATTTCTAAAGTAAGTTCATGTCTGGCACAGCATTGTGGGCTGAAGGGCCTGTATTGTGCTGTGTGTTTTCTGTACTTCTATGTTTTTTAAAATTTCAAAAAATTGTTATACTATTTACCAATAGAGGAGTCTTGCAAGACTGCTTGATGGAAACAAGTAACTAATGGACTTTCCATAATTTCTATACTTTCAAGAAGTGGCAAAACCAAAATATTATATCTGATAAAAAAACCTTAAACTTACAGTTCTGTGCAAATGTCCTAGGCACATTCATATAGGTATAGTGCCAAAGACCCTTGCACTGTACTGTAGTAAATTTACCTATTGCACTGTACTGCTGCAAAAAAAAAATCATGGCATATGTGTGTGGTGATAAACCTGATTCTGATATGGGTCTCTGTTGTGCACTGAGAGTGGGAAGGGGGCAGGGAGAGGGCAGTCACAGTTGGGAAAATGGGAAGGGAGGGGGGAGGGAGCAGAAGGCCCAGAGAGACATTTTGTAATGGTCAATGAGTCAATCGTTTGGAGTCAAATGACCTTGTCTGGTGTCTGCACATGTGCCATCCCTCCCCTGCCCCAGCACTCCTCCTCTGCCACCTGTTCCTCACCCCTCCTGTGGCATTTCACCCCAGCGTTCCCAACATCCTTCGCTCCCACCAGATTTACAAATTTGCTCTTCACTCCATGCTGACTAATACAGGACTGAGCAAAAGTCTTATGAATCCTAGCTTGTGCTAGGGCTTCATCATAGCATTGTGTCAGTGTCGTTCTATTCTTGAAACCTTGACATTGTAAATTGCCCAGAGCAAAGAAGAGGAAAGTGAAGAGAATAAAATGGGATAGGTTTAGAATTAATGTGCATGTGTGGAAGGACCGGTTTCCATGTTACAAGATGCTATGAATGATAAGACTGCGGCAGCCAGTTATTGTTGAAAGGATTTGAGTTAGTCCCAATTCGTGGAGCTGAAATTCATTTTTGCAGGAATACAATATGGATGACAAGCAGATCTGTTCCCTGTTATATACTCTGAAGGTGCTGCCAAAGTAAATAAAGCAGACTGTATATTATTTAACAGAATCTCTACAGTCTGTACACTCTCAGCCATAGTTACATTTTGCCTCTTCTGTAGCTTACTCAACGTAATACAGTGCTTTCCCTTACAGAGATGGGTCACCATTGTCAATGAACAGAAACACGTCCTTATGAAGCCAAAGTAAAGGAGCTGCTGGAACCCCAAAGCAAATAGTAAGTATACTCAGCAGGTCGGGAAGCACCTGAGGAGGGAAAGACAAGAGTAAATATTTCATGTTGATGACATTCCACTGGACCTCAGGGAAGCCGGACAGAAAAACAAGTTTTAAGATGGCATGCATGTTGGGTGATTAGGTTGTTGGGGTTTAGCCTAATAACCTAACTCCTGAATAGTCAGGGGAACAGACAAGAGATTCTGTGGATGTGAATGGGACACCCAACTGGTATGTTGCCTCCCAGGTGCCAGGGTCAGGGTTGTTTTGGATTGCATCCAGAGCATTTTGGAGGGGGAGGCAGAGCAGCCTGATGTCTTCGTACTTTTTGGTACCAATGGCAGAGAAAGAAAAAGCAAAGAGGTCCCAAGAAGAGAATTTAGAGAGCTAGGTAGAAAGCTGAGAAGCAGGCCCTCTAGAGTAGTAACTTCTGGATTGCTGCCTGTGCCGCACGTCAGTGAGGGTAGAAACAGGATGATTTAGCAGATTAATGTGTGGCTAAGAAGCTGGTGCAGGGGCAGGGCTTCCGGTTCTTGGATCATTCGGATCTCTTCTGGGGGAGGTTTGACCTATACAAAAGTGATGGGTTGCACCTGAACCCAAGGGGGACCAGTATTTGTTAGAGCTGTTGGGGAGGGTTTAAACTAGTTTAGCAGAGGGGTGGGAATCTGAGCGAAGGGACTCAGGATAGAATAGATGGAACAAAAGGAAAGATAGCATGCAGTCAGACTGTCTGGAAGGGCAGGCAGATGATAGGACAAAATTGCAGCCAGCAGTGTGAGTATCAGTGCATTAGGGATGCAGAATCGAAAAGGGTAGCAATTACAGTACTCAAAGTGTTATATCTCAATGCATGGAGTATAAGAAATAGGGTGGATGACCTTGTTGCGCTATTACAGATCGTCAGGTATGATGCTGTGGACATTACTGAATCGTGGCTGAAAGGTAGTTGTGTTTGGGTGCTGAATGTCCAAGGTTATACGTTGTATCGGAGGAATAGGAAGGTAGACAGAAGGGGTGGTGTGGCTCTGCTGGTAAAGAATGGAATCAAATCAGTAGAAAGATGTGACATAGGATCGGAAGATGTCAAATTCTTATGGGTTGAGTTAAGAAACTGCAAGGTTAAAAGGACCCTGATGGCAGTTATATGCAGGCCACCCAACAGTAGTTGGGATGTGGACCACAGATTGCAATAGGAAACAGGAAAGGCGAATCAAAAAGGCAATATTATGATAGTCATCAGAGATTTGAACATGCAGGTTGATTGGGAAAATCAGGTTCATAATGAATCTCAAGAGAGTGAGTTTGTTGAATACCTACGAGATGGCCTTTTAGATCAGCGTGTCATTGAGCCCACTGGGGATCAGCTAAATTGGATTGGATGTCATGTAATGAACAGGTGATTAGGTGATTGGGAAGCTTAAAGTAAAAGAGCCGTTAGGAGGCAGTGATCACAATATGATTGAGTTCAACTTAAAATCTGATAGGGTGAAAGTCCAATGTAGCAGTATTTCAGCGGAGTAAAGGAAATTACACTGGTATGAGGAGGGAATTGGCCGAAGTGAATTGGAAGGAGCTGCTGGCAGGGATGTCAGCAGACTTCCTGGGAAAAAGATGAAGATGTAGGACTCATGTATTCCAAAAAGAAAGAAATACTCAAATGGCAAAATAGTACAACCATGGCTGACAAGGGAAGTCAAAGCTATTGTACAGGCAAAAGAGAGGGCAAACAACAGAACAAAAATTATCTGGAAGTTAGAGAATTAGGAAGCTTTTAAAACCTACACGGAACAACTAAAAGAATCATTAGGAGGAAAAAGATGAAATATGAAAGCAAGCTAGCAAACAATATCAGAGTGGAGAGTAAAAGTTTCTTTCAATTATGTAAAATATAAAAGACAGATAAGAATGGATATACATCTGCTAGAAAATGAGGCCAGAGAAATAACCACAGGGGACAAGAGATGACAAATGAACTAAGTGAGCATTTTGCATCAGTCCCCACTGTTGGAAGACACTACTAGTGTGCCAGATGAAGGATGCGAAGGAAGAGAAGCAAGTGCAGCTACAGAGAAAAGCTGCTCAGAAAGCTGAAAGACCTAAGGGTACATAAGTCAACCAGACCAGATGAACTGTGCCCTAGAGTTCTGAAAGAGGTAATACCAGAGATTGTGCTGCATTGAAAATTATCTTTCAAAAATAATTGGACTCTGGCATGGTGCCAGAGGACTGGAAAATTACAAATGTCAGTCCACTCTTTTAGAAAGTAGGAAGGCAACAGAAAGGAAATTATAGACCAGTTAGCCAGACCTCAATAGTTGGGAAGATGTTGTAGTCAATTATTAAGGATGAGGTTACGGAGTACTTGGTGAGACAAGACAAAATGGGTCAAAGTCAGCATGGTTTCCTTTAGGGAAAATCTTGCCTGAAAAACCTGTTGGAATCCTTTGAGGAAATGTCAAGCAAGGATAGATAAAGGGGATGCAGTGGACGTTGTATATTGGAGTTTCAGAAGGCCTTTGACAAGATGTCACACATGAGGCTGCTGACCAAGTTAAGAGTCCATGGTTTTACAGGAAAGTTATGAACATGGTTAGAGCATTGGCTAATTGGTGGGAGGCAGAGTGGGAATAAAAGGATCCTTTTCTGGTTGCCTGCCAGTGACTAGTGGAGTTCTGCAGGAGTCAGTGCTGGACCGCTTCTTTTTATGCAGTATATCAATGATTTAGGTGATGGAATGGATGGCCTTGTTGCTAAATTTGCAGATGATATGAAGATAGGTAGAGAGACAGGTAGTGTTGAGGAAACAGGAAGGCTGCAGAAAGTCTTAGACCAATTCGGAGAATGGGCAGGAAAGTGGCAAATGAAATACAATGTTGGAAAATGCATGGTCATGCACTTTGGAAGTAGAAATAAATATGCAGACTATTTTCTAAACAGGGAGAAAAATCCAAAAATCTGAAATGTTACGTGACTTGGACATCCTTGTGCAGAACACCCTGAAGGTTATCTTGAAGGTTGAGTCGGTGCTGAGGAAGGCAAATGTCATGTTAGCATTCATTTCAAGAGATCTAGAACACAAGATCAGGGATGTTATGTTGAGGTTTTATAAGGCACTGGTGAGGCCTCACCTTGAGTATTTTGAACAATTTTGGGCTCCTCAACTAAGAAAAAATACGCTGGCATTGGAAAGGGCACACAGGACGTTCACAGGGATGATTCTGGGAATTAAAGGATTATCATACGAGGAATGTTCGATGGCTCTGGGTCTGTACTCACTGGAATTCAGAAGGATGGGGGAGGGGGGTGGATTTCACTGAAACATTTTGAATGTTGAAAGCCCTAGACAGAGTAGATGTGGAAAGGATGTTTCCCCATGGTGGGGGAGCTTAGGACAAGAGGGCACTGCCCCAAGATAAGAGGGGCGTCCATTTAAAACAATGAAGCAGATTCATTTCTTTAGCTAGAAGGTGGAGAATTTGTAGAATTTGTTACCACAGGCAGCTGTGGGGGCCAGGTCATTGGGTGTATTTAAGGCAGAGATTGATAGGTTCTTGATTGGCTGTGGCATCAACGGATACGGGGAGAAGGCTGGGGAGTGGGGCTGAGGAAGGGAAAAAAGGATCAGTTATGATTGAATCACGGAGCAGACTCGATGGGTCAAATGGCCCAATTCTGCTACTATGTCTTATGGTTTTATGGTCTTAATTCCACTTCCCATTCCCAGTCTATGGCCATCTCTACCTTTGCGATGAGAACACACTCAGGTTGGAGGAGCAAATGTTATATGCTGTCTGGGCAGCCTCCAACCTGTTAGCATGAACATCAATCTCTCGAACTTCCAGTAATGCTCCCCATCACTCACCATTCCCATTCCCTTTTCCCTCTCTCACCTTATCTCATTACCTGCCCATCACCTCCCTCTGGTGCTCCTCCCCCTTTTCTTTCTCCCATGGCGTTCTGTCCTCTCCTATCAGAGTCCTCCTTCTCCAGCCCTGTATCCCTTTCAACAATCAACTTCCCAGCTCTTCATTTCACCCCTCCCCTACCTCTCTGTTTTATATCTCATCTTGTGTTTCTTCCTCCCCTCCCCCACTTCCTAAAATTTTAAATCTACTCATCTTTTTTTCTCCAGTCCTGCTGAAGGGTCTTAGCCTGAAATGTTGACTGTACTTTTTTTTCCATAGGTGCTGTCTGGCCTGCTGAGTTCCTCCGGCATTTTGTGTGTGTTGCTCTTAGCTTAGTCAGTCAGGAGTACCCAAGATCAAAGATCTGGTTGTGGACTTCAGTGGAGGGAACAAAGGAGAGCACGCCAGTCCTCACTGAGAAATCAGTGGTGCAATGGGTAAGCAGCTTCAAGTTCCTGGGTACCAATTTCTTGGAGGAATGATTCTGGGCTTAACACATTGAAGAACGCCGGAAACTCTAATAGTTAGGAGTTTGAGAAGATTTGTCCCCAAAGACACTTAGAAATTTCTGCAGATGTACAGTGAAGAACATTCTGAAAGGTTGTCTTGTGTGAAGACTCCAATAGAAAAGGTCGCAAGATGCTGCAGAGAGATTTTTTACTCAGCCTGCACCATCAAGGATATTTACAAGAGGTGGCATCAATTAGTAAGCACCATTCAGGACCTGTTGCCTTCTTTTTATTACTATTAGGAAGAAGGTACAGGAGCCTGAATACCCACACTAAATGATTCAGAAACAGCTTACACTCTGCCGTTCGGATTTATGAATGATCCATGAATCCATGAACACCATCTTGTTATTCGTTTTTTTGGCCCTATTTAGAATTGTGTAATTTTTATATCTTGGCACTGTACTGCTGCTGCAAAACAGCAAATTTCATTTGATATAAATCAGTGACAATAAATATGATTTTGATGCCCAAGAAAAACGTGGCAACCTCCCTCAATGACCATCGTCCAGTAGCACTTACATCCACTCTGATGAAGTGCTTTGAGAGTTTGGTGATGAAACATATCAACTCCTGCCATAGAAGTGACTTGGATCCATTCCAATTTTCCAACCAGCACAACAGGTCTACAGCATGTGCTACTTCACTGGCTCTTCACTCAGCCCTGGAACATTTGGACAGCAAGGATGCATACATCAGGATGCTCTTTATTGACTACAACTTGGCATTCAATACCATCGTGTTATGATCCGGTCCGGAGCCTGCACTCCGAGTCTTGATCTTGTCCGTGGACTCCGGGTCTTGTAGCCGTTCCTCCTTTCACCCTTAAGCCCAAATAGGATCATCTTGACTTAAGGAGGTGCACCTGAGACCTAACAGCTTGCAGGTGTATATAAGGGGCTCTGGGACTGAGTCTAGTTGGGGGGTGTCCTGTTTGGATTGCCTTGTTTGTGCTGCTTGTCTGGCTACCCTGTTTTGACCCTGGCTAGGAGTACACACTGTTAATCATCTAGTTCTGTAAGTCTGTTCTTGTAGTCACCCTGGACTGAGCTCTGTTCTGATCCCTTGCCTCTGTGGGTAAGCAGGCTGGACTGCTGTTGCCCAGTGGGAGGACTCTGACCCTTTCCTACCCCTCTTCTGATGGGTTGTGCCCTGCAACCTGCCCAGGTGCTCTGTGTCTTGCCCAGGTCCCTGTGTTCCAGCCTGGGAGGCAGCCCTGCCCAGGAGCTATGCGTTCTGCCCTGAGGACTCTGACCCTTTCCTACCCCTTGCTTCTGATGGGTTGCGGCCCTGCATCCTGCCCAGGTGTCCTGTGTCTTGCCTGGGCCCCTGTGTTCCTGCCTGGGAGGCCAGGTCCTGCCCAGAAGTAATGTGGCCTGCCCAGGGGGCTGTCCTCCCAGCATTCCTTGTCCCATAGACCCACCCTTTAGCCTAGCCAAGGTCCTGCCTTCACCATGAACTCTCTGAATCCCAGGATCACCTTTGCATGCCACGGTCTCCCCCATCTTGTTCTATCCTTTAGTTGTTCCTGTCCTGCCCCTAGTACTTCAGTGCCTGTGTCCTGCATTTGGGTCCAGTCTCCATGTCCCCTTGTGACACATTGTCCTCTCAAACTAATTAAGTAAGCTTCTAGAGCTAGGGCTGAATACCTCCTTGTGCAATTGGCTCCTCGATTTCCTCACTTGCAGTTCAGAGTGGGACAACATCTCCTCGACAATCTCCATCAGCACAGGAGCACCACAAGGATGTGCTGAGCTACCTGCTCTATCTGCTTTGTACTTAAGAGTGTGAGGCTTAAGCACAGCTTCAATGCAATACGTACAGTGCCTAAAAGAAGTATTCCCCCTGAAAGATTTCATGTTTTATAACATTGAATCTCAGTGGATTTAATATGGCTTTTTTGACACTGCTCAACAGAAAAAGACTATTTTGTGTCAAAGTGAAAGCAGATCTCTATAAAGGTATCTAAATTAATTACAAATATAAAACTCAAAATAATTGAGTACATAAGTGTCCACTCTTTAATATTACACACAAAATTATCACTAATGCAGCCAATTGGTTTTAGAAGTCACATAATTAGTTAAATGTAGATAACCTGTGTCAAGTCAAGGTGTTTCAATTGATTGTAGTAAAAATACACCTGTATCTGTAAGGCTCAACTGCTGTTGAGTCAGTATCCTGGCAAAAAATTACACAATGAAGTCAAAAGAACACTCCAAGCCACTCTGTAAAAAGGTTATTGAAAAGCACAAGTCAGGAGATAGATACAAGAAATTTTCCAAGTCACTGAATACCCCTTGGAGTACAGTTAAGTCAAACATCAAGAAATGGAAAGAATGTGGCACAGCTGTAAATCTACCTAGAGCAGGTTGTCCTCAAAAACTGAGTGACTGTGTAAGAAGGGGACTAGTGAGGGAGGCCACCAAGAGACCTATGACAACTCTGGTTACAAGTTTCAGTGGCTGAGATGGGAGAGACTACGCTTACAACAACTGTTGCCCGGTGTTTCACCAGTCACAGCTTTATGACAGAGTGGCAAACAGAAAGGTCACATGAAATCTCCGCTAGAGTTTGCCAGAAGGCCTATGGGAGACTTGGAAGTCAGCTGGAAGAAGGTTCTGCGGTCTGATAAAACTAAAGTTGAGCTTTTTGGCCATCAGACTAAAGACTAGGTTTGACATAAGCTAAACTCCACAGATCATCAAAATCATGCCATCCCTACCGTGAAGCATGGTGGTGGCTGCATCATGCTGTGGGGATGCTTCACTGCAGCAGGCCCTAGAAGGATTGTGAAGGTAGAGGATAAAATGAGTGCAGCAAAATGACAGGGAAATCCTGGAGGAAAACCTGGTCAAGAGAACTGTGACTTGGGAGAAGATTTGTTTTCCAGCAAGACAATAACCCCAAGCATAAAGCCAAAGCTACAATAAAGTTAATGTTCTGGAGTGGCCAAGTCACAGTCCAGACCTCAATCCAACTGAGAATTTGTGGCTGAACGTGAAAAGGGCTGTCCACTCACAATCCCCATGCAATCTGGCAGAGCTTGAGCAATTTTGTGAAGAAGAACGGGGAAAAATTGCAGTGTCTAGATGCACAAAGCTGATAGAGTCCTATCCACAGAGACTGGAGGCTGTAATTGCCACCAAAGATGCATCTATTAAATACTGACTTGAAGGGGGTGTAACCATGCAATCAATTATCTTGTGTTTATAATTATAATAAATTTAGACCAATTTGTAAAAATTTGTTTCACTTTGACATTAAAGAGTCTTTTCTGATGATGAGTGGGATAAAAACCAAATTAAATCCAGTCTGATTCAATGTTGTAAAACAATAAAACAGGAAAAATTCAAAAGGGGGGGGAAATACTTTTTATCAGCACTCTAAGTTTGCTTACAACACCACTGTCATTGGCTGAATCAATGCTTTTGACAAATCACCATTTAGGAGGGAGATTGAAAATCTTGCCAAATGGTGCCACAACAACAAGCTCTTACTCCTCAAGGCCAAGGAACTGATTATTGACTTCAGGAGGAGGTCCATGAGCCAGTCCTCTTCAGGGCATCAGAGCTGGAGAAGGTCATCAATTTTAAATTCCTCTATGTTATAATTTCAGAGGATCTGTCCTGGGCCCACCATGCAAGTACAATTACGAAGAAAGCACAGCAGTGCCTCTACTTCCTTTGAAGTTTGTTAAGAGTTGGCATGGCATCTAAAATTTTGACAAACTTCTATAGTTGTGTGGTGGAAGGTTTACTGACTGGTTGCATCACAAACTGGCATGGAGATACCAATGTCCTTGAATGGAAGAGCCTACAAAAAGTAGTGGTTACAGCCCAGGTCATCGTGGGTAAAACCCTCCCCACCATTGAACACATCTCCTTTGAGCGCTGTCACAGGAAAGCATCATCCATCATCAAAGATCCTCACCACCCAGGCCATGCTCTCATCTCACTGCTGCCATCAAGGAGAAGGTACATCAGCCCTAGGACTTGCACCACCAGGTTCAAGAGCAGTTATTATCCCTCAACCATCGTGCTCTTGAATCACAGAAGGATAACTTCACTCGCCTCATCACTGAACTGTTCCCACAACCGACGGACTTGCTTTATCTCATGTTCTCGATATTTATTGCTTAATTACTTATTGTTTTCTTTTCTCTTTTGTACTTGCATGGTTTGTTGTCTTTTGCACATTGGTTGTTTGCCTGTTTCTTTCATTAGTTCTATTAATCTTGGATTTACTGTGGTTGGGTACGTTGACATATATGTACTTTGATAATTAATTTACTTTGAATTTGGATTTGGATTTTGTCCTTGAAGTTTGGTATCCTGGAGAAGGGGTGCTGCCCCTTGAGTTCAGATTGAACTTTTTGGAAGGGTACAGAAATCAAGGTCAGAGTGAGGGTGAGACACAGAATTGAAATGAAAATATACGGTCACAGTAGAAAATAATGAAAGCTTCCTAAGTTATAGGATCCCATCCTACAAAATTTCTTCTTTGCAACTGATGTGTATAAAACACTTGAGAAACACATTTTTACAAACATTATATAAATGTATGTTTATGTATTGTGCTTATTGGGAAATAAGGCTAACAAAATTAAATTAAACATGCAGACTTCAATGATTTGATGTCATATTAATGATTACATGTCTTAAAATTTCTAATAGTCCTCAGCAGTAATTTTGTAATTTAAATGTGTTATGTGAAACGTGGTTGCCTATTAAAGCTTTAACTAAACAATTAACTCCAACAGTGCCAGTCATATTGTAACCCTTTGTCTGAAACCCAAACTAGGATGAAAAGTGTTTCAGTCACATTCATCACAACAGTTAAGTGTGGTCAGAGGGTTAAAACAATGCATTCAATATAAAGCATTGATATTCCAACTGGCAATTCACAAAACTGTGAAACTAAAGCTGAAGGAAAAGATCTTAAAACATAAATTAGGATATGTGACTAGAACCTTGACTGCTACTCTGATGGGATAATTGCAAAGCCCATTGGGTCAAAATAAACTACTGCTCACTCAGTGATAGACAACTAATTATTTCTGAAACGTAGGTCTACTCTGCAAACACCACTCGTTAGGCAATCTATTTAACAGCTTATTCTAAAATTCGATGCAGCAGATTCCCTAAATACCTAAGCGTAAAAGCCGCAGAATTTCTCTAATTGTGTGTGACTTAATGTAGAGCAGAGACAGCTGCTTGCTATGAAGCAGAGTGACCTCGTCTGGTCACGAGTCTGCAGAAGAATGACAGAAATAAGGAAACACCTTGTTTTTTTTCAGTTATTTACACATAATTCTTTGAAGTGTTTTCTGTCAGAAAAGCTTTCACAGAAATAAAATAGGCACAGCAAGAACAGTAAAGAGATTCTCTCCAGGTTTATATTAAATGAGGAGTAAAATTCTTCATCAAGGTGAAATGAGTTTCACACAACAGAAAATTGTCTTCTCAAAGTAGCTGCTAGAATAATGAAGATTTAATAGCATTGCTACAAAATAGTGACAGGTTTCAAATTGTCTATTTCATCTTTCAAGACTCCCAATTTCTAAATCTAACAACCAACTATATTACTGCCAAGTTAAATTTTAATAGAAACATAAATTTTAAGTTAATAAGAGACTTAATTTCCTTTGCGTTAGAATGAACATTTATTTTTTATAGATTTAAGCAGATTGTTTTTGCTTACTAATTTAACAACGATGCTACATTGCGGTTTCATTTTGTTGAGGTAATTCTTTCATTCGATTTAGCAGGAAATGGAAGCAGATTTCTTCTGAAACTCAAGCGTGCAGTTCTGAAACGTGTGATTCATGTGAATTTGTTAATGGAAATGTAGCCTAGCAGCTACTCATGTTTAGACTTTGGTAATGATCTTATTCTATTCTAGCAGTTACTTACTTGGTGTAATCTTTGAAGTACTTGTTAATTCAGCTGTGGAATTTGCAATATTTCTGATGAAGAACAGCTTAAATTTTAGTCTACAATTGCAGCATGGTACAGTTAGTGCCAACATGACTCACATTATTTCGGCTGCTCAACATGTAGTTTCCTCAATTCAAAGGAACCAACCAATAGACCAAATGTATAACATATGACCAAGAATACATCCATTATGCGATTAAATTGGCAAAGGGAAACTAGTTTCAAAGTAGTCATGGGTTTATCTGAGCTGTCATTACAAGCAGGCAAGGCAAAAATGGCTCAGGTGAAACCCACTCTCACAATAGTTAATTTGCCACAAGAGTGTGAATACATCATATGAGGAGTGAAGCATGCACTCCAACCTGGGTGTGTCAGAAATTAGTTAAAGAAGGACATCAAATCAAGTAACATTTAGAAGCCAAATTGCAAGTCATAAACACAAGAGATTCTGCAAATCCAGAGTACACACAAAATGCTGGAGGAACTCAGCAGGTCAGGCAGCATCTACAGCAAGTGATAAAGAGTTGACGTTTTGATCCGAGGCCCTTCATCAGGACTGGAAAGGAAGGAGGAAGAAGCCAGAATCATTGCAAATCATTTTCTTTGTCCCAACCAAGAGATGAAAAGGTGATCCACTGTCATTGGCATTTGCAGGAGTAACTAGCAAGTTGGCTTGTCAAATCTGGTGACTGCAGTAATGAAGGCAGTACATCAACCAATAAATTGGGAGTAGATTAACTCATCCTGCACAAAAATCAATCTGCAGGACCATCTTAAATAGGAGACATGGGGTGGGGCAGGTTTGGTATGATAGACCAGCAAACAGCGCTGATGATTAAGTTTAGTGCAGGAGAGGATATAAGCATTCGAAGTCTGGGTGATGTGATGTCTATAGAGCATGGAAGGCCAATCATGAAAGGAAAGAGGAAAACCTGAAAGTAACACCTGATTTCAACAATGGATTGGCAAACTTAAATGATGGGTGGCCAACACTGTAAACAGCCTTCTCTACTGTCTGAGCACAAGAAACAACCGTACAAAGTCAGTTTTTCTTTTCCTTGTCAACCAGTCACAACTGTTGTCCTTGTATGCACCGAATTTGAACACTACCTCATCAGCAATCACCCTTGCTTCTTCCTGCATGGACTTTCACCATGCAAATCTAAGCTCACCTCACTGATGACTTCTTAGTTGAATCTCTTCATTCGGATTTCAAGTTGACTATTGAATCTCACCATTATACGTACAACATCCGTTTTGACTATGCTTATTCAAAGGTTCATTTTATTGTCAAAGTATGCATGTACAACACAACTCTGATATCTGTCTACTCTAGATAGCCATTAAATTCAGGTGCTGATGAAAGGAAAGACATCAGCTCCCTTAGGTTTCAAAGTTCAAGTTATATTTATTATCAAAGTATGTACAGTACCTGCAACCTTGAGACTCATCTCCTTATAGGCAGCTACAAAACTACAAAACTCCATTGAACTCTTTTTAAAAAAATTGTCAAACACCCAATGTGTAAAAAATAGAACAAATTGTGCAAACAATAGAAGTAAGCAAATAACATTCAGAACTAAAGTTCACAAAAATGAGTCCACAGCCACTCAGCTGGTCATCACTGCAGCCACTTCAAGAGGCCGTCACTCGCAGACCACAGCCTCAGTTCAGCGTGGAGACAAGTAAACCACATAGAGCAGTGAGCTGAGCCAGCTGGTCCCTCACCTCCGAACCTGACACCCCGATCTTTTCAATCTGGACCGGCACTTGAATCGTCCAAACCTTGGGTAACTCTCTGCTCTCAGACCCAGGTTCCATTTCTTTTACAACACACAAAATGCTGGAAACACTCAGCAGGCCAGGCAGCATCTATGGAAGAGAGTAAACAGCACACTTGTTCTGCTTGCAAGGATAAGTCCCTGTATATTGGTGAGACCTGACGTAGATTGGGAGACCGCTTCGCGAGCACCTACACTCCATCCGTCAGAAAAAAGCAGGATCTCCCAGTGGCCAACCATGTTAATTCCACTTCCCATTCTGACATGTCAATCCATGGCCTTCTTTACTGTTGTGATGAGGCCACACTCAGGTTGGATGAACAACGCCTTATGTTCCCTCTGGGAAGACTCCAACTTGATGGCACAAACGTCAATTTCTCAAACTTCCAGTAATTTCCCCCCCTACACCATTCCTCATTCCCATTTCCCTCTCTCACCTCATCTCCTTACCTGCCCATCATCTTCCTCTGGTGTTTCTCCCCCTTCCCTTTCTTCCATGGCCTTCTGTCCCCTCTTATCATGTTCCCGCTTCTCCAGCCCTTTATCTCATTCACCATTCAACTTCCCAGCTCTCTCCTGGTGTCACCTATCACCTACTACCTTGTATTTCTTCCTCCCCTCCCCCCTCCACCTTCTTTCTTTGACCTCATCTTTTTAACGCACAGGATCGGAAATAGCTGCAGAGGGTTATAAACTCAACAAGCTCAATCATGGACACTAGCTTCCTCACTATCATGGACATTTTCAAAAGGTGATGCCTCAAGAAGGTGGCACCTATAAGGACCCTTACCATCCACAATATGCCACCTTCATATCACTTCCATCGAGGAGGAGGTACACGGACCTGAAGACACACACTATATGGTTCAGAGCTTCTTCATCTGAATGGACAATGAACCCTTGAACACTACTTCATGATTTACCCTGTTTTCACAATACTTACCTATTTTTTATTTCCTATTGTAACCTTGAGTATCTTTTTATGTATTGCACTGTACTGCAGCCACAAAACAACACATTTCACGGCATGTGTCAGTGATAAAATAATCAAATTTTGCTTCACAACTAAGCTCTGCATCCAAATCCTTCATTTTCTCTCCTTTGCTGATGTCTTTGACTAAGCTTCAAACTTGCATGAGTACAAAATCCTCAAGTTCACTCCTGATGCCAACCATAAAAAGATAAACTTCACTGTAATCCACCATATTTACTTTACAGATCTTCTGTCTCAATACTCGTCTATGTTCAATCCAATTGGTTAATTCTCATTTTCTATATAGTTTATCAATTGGACACCACGGTAGCGTGGCAGTTTAATGCAAAGCTATTACTACTCAGGGCATTCTGGAGTTCAGAGTTCAATTCCGGCACCATCTCTAAGGAGTGTGTATGTCCTCTGCGTGGATTTTCTCCAGGTTCCCCACAGTCTAAAGGCACATGGGGTAGGTAAATTGTCCCGTGATTAGGTTAGGGTTAATTGTGTTTCAGGGGTTGCTGAAGTATATAAATGTTTAAGTGTGTGAAAAAAATATATACACATATTTTATATATACACACACACACACATACACACAACTAACTAACTGCTTACTATGATTACTGTTGACTATAATATACACATGATGGTTTAACGTGTCTCTACTGGTTATACAAAGTATTATTCTGGAAGCTTCCTTGTTCTGCATTAAGTGACTAAGTGTTTTTTTTTCATTGGTTAATTTGGACTGCAGTACTAAATAAGTACTTTCTAATTGTTTAATTATTATCTATAGATTTGAATGGAATTTTTCTTATCTGTAGGTATAAAATAGCTAAACACAAAACAGCACCATCTTAATTTTCTCTAATCTTAGCTCTTCCTTTCACTGAATGTTTTAATTTCTTTTTGTTCTATCAACTCTTAATAAAACTTGTTGTGAAGCAACAAGTTTTGTGCCTCTTTCCTGACTTACAGAAAAAACTTGGATTTAAACATCTGAATCCATCATCTACAAAATCTTTCTTTTAGTGTATTTTCTGCACACTTTAATCTTCTTTACAAACTTAAATGGAAATTCTCCCACTGAAACTTACTGCCCTTACTACTGGTGCAGCTGGTCAGGACTGTGTGTTTGTCAGTTGCTCTGCGGGGAACTAACAAAGACAATAGTGATTCCTAAATGTTGCTACTTATCCAAACATTTTACTGTAAAACAAATATAGCTTTTTAGATGAAAGGCAAATAAGCTTAATTTATGGCTTTTAGAGGCTTGATTCTGAGAAACCATTCTTTAAATGTAGTCAGAATCACGGGTTAAAAAAACCAGATGTGGCAACTTCAACATTAACTGTCAATCAAAAGAAAGCAGCACACCAGTGCTAAACGAGAGAACCAATGTCTCACAACATCAGATAGCTGACCGGACCTTCTGGGCCCACTGTGTCAAGTTTGCACGTACTCTGTGAACATGTGGGTTTCTTTCAGATACTTTGGTTTTTTCCCACTTTGCAGTCCACGCAATTTGGTGGTTGATTGGTCAATGTCAAGTGCCCTCAGTTTGTAGGTGAGTGGTAAAATTTGGGGAGAGTTGTTGAGTATGTGTAAGTGTAAATGGGTGCTTGATGGTTAGTGTGGATTCAGTGGACCGAAGAGTTTGCTTCTCCAGTTTCAAGTTCAAATTTAATTGTCATTCGACCATACACAAAAGTAATGAAACAGCGTTCCTTTGGGGCACAGGAGCAAAACAGAGAGCTAACAGTCACACATAGCACAAGACCATATAGCACACATAATTATGACAACAATAAAACATACAGTCATAAATGAAACATTAATATACCCCATGGCCTGTAGATTGATGGTCCATAGGATGATTGTCCTGGAGCCACATTCCTGCAAGAACAAGTACGCACCAGTTCCTCGTCATGCACCAGTGCAGCTGCGGATGAAAGTAATCCAGCTCGTCTGTCCAGGAGTGAACACTGGAGGGCAGCACTGACAGGAGCCAGACCACAATACAACCCGGAAACCTGCTGAGCCACACTGCCTCTGGCATCTCCTCCCCTGCAGCAGACAAGCCTGCGGCAGGAGGCCCTGGCCCACACAACAACCAGGACTGAGCAGCCATCCTAGCCAATGAACTAATGAAGTAGACTTGCAGTATTCTACATTACATATCTTTGGGTTTAAGATGGCAGTGGTGAATCTCAGCGAGTTCTGGCTGGTGGCCAATGAAACAAAGAAAACAATTAAATATTTTGTCAATCACTCTTTTTCTGGTCAACGATCATTGCAAATAATAGCCTGCAACTTCCCTTTGGGCTTGGAGGCAATTCAGTGAAGCAGAACTGAAGCAAGGCGAGGCAGTGGGCCCATCGCCAGGAGTGGGGAAGACCTGAGGCTCGATCAGTTTAAGTGCCGGGCCAAATCGAAAAGGTTGAGTGCAGGCCAAATCGAGGCAGCAGGGACCAGGCCCCAGAACATATCAAAGCGACAAAACCCGATGTTTAGACACCAATTTATGCGCCAGGCCAAATAAGAGAGGTTGGGCCAGGCCCCAGAGTGTGTCGAAGCAACAAAGCCTGATGTTTGGGTGACAAGGCATCACGCTATGGGGATGAGGGCCAGGTCAGTTCCGTGAAGTTGACTCGGCTCTCTGCTGATCTCAGGGTCTGTGGACGGACTCTCTTTGTAGACAGTTCAGAACACTATTTGCTTGTGTTTATTGTTTGCATGATTTGGTTTTTTTCTTCCTCTGCATGTTGGAAGTTCGACAGTCTTGTTTTTTAAAAAATAGGTCCTTTTGGGGGTTTCTTTGTTTTGTGCCTACCTGTAAGGAGGTGAATCTCAAGCTTGTATAATGTATACATACTTCGATAATAAATGTACCTTGAACTTTGTACCAATGTCCAACAGGTCTTGCGGTCACAAGAGAAAAGCTCAGGACAATTACTTGCGTCGTTTGCTAGGCAGCACACCGCCTCCGACACCTCTCTCCTTGGGTCACTGAAGTAGGCAACAGGGTTCACAACAAGTCCAGCTTCACTGCTATCAAACAACTCACTGGTGCGGGAGGCCTGCAGAACTTGATGTTCTTAATATCCAGCGGGGTCTTACAGTCACATAAAGTTCACCTCTGTTTGGAGCCGGAGAGGCCACTGCGACTGAGCGCATCGCCATCTTACGGGACATCTCTGAGTCTAATACATTCAGTTTGTGCCACGGATGGAGTGCTGCACCGAAGAAGGGGATGCTACCCGTGGAATGAGATTTCAAACAGGTCAAGACAATCAGCAAGTCAGAGATCTATGGCAGGGAATAAACAGCTGACCTTTCAGGCGAAGCCCATTCATCAGGACTGGGAAGGAAGGGGGAGAAAGGCAGAATATGAAGGTGGGGGGGGTTGGGAAGGAGTACAAGCTGGCAGGTGATAGGTGAGAGCAGGTGAGGCGGGGGGGATGAAATAAGAAGCTGGGAGGGGGATTTCTGTTCAATGCTTTCCCCCAACCATCATTCCTAAAACAGGTTATCACTCCTTCCCTATCAGTCATACCTTGGACCGAGGAAATTGGATGCCTACTTTTCCATATTAGATTAGATTAGGTTCAACTTTATTGTCATTGTGCCGAGTACAGATACAAAGCCAATGAAATGCAGTTAGCATCCAACCAGAAATGCAAAGAATAATGTTATTTACAAAATAACTGCAAATAAAAAGCACGTGCTACAGCACACAAATATAAAAGTACTGAGACAGTACAATATGGATGCAATACTGCTTAGCGCTGTGATGTGAGGTTCAGCAGGGTCCCAGCCTCAGGGAAGAAGCTCTTCCTGTGCCTGCTGGTGTGGAAGCGGAGGCTCCTGAAGTGCCTACCGGATGGGAGGAGAGTAAAAAGTCCATGGTTAGGGTGAGATGCATCCTTGATAATGCATTTCACCCTGCCCAGGCAGCGTTTATGGTACATGTTCTTAATGGTGGGCAATTGGGTGCCGATAATCTGCTGGGCAGTTTTCACCACCCGCTGGAGTGCTTTGCGGTCTGATACGTGACAATTGTCATACCACACTGAGATGCAGTTGGTGAGTATGCTCCCAATGGTACAGCGTAAAAAGTCCGGTAAAAGCGGTAAAAGTCCGTCAGTATCCTGGGACAGAGGTGAACTTTCTTGATGATCCGCAGGAAATAAAGCCACTATTGCACCTTTTTGATCAGGATGGAGGAGTTCAGGGACCAGGTGAGATCATCGGAAATCTGGACACCAAGGAATTTGAAGCTTGATACACGCTCCACTACAGCTCCGTTGATGTAGATGGGGATGTGTGGCTCCCAGCATGCCTGAAGTCCACAATAATCTCCTTGGTCTTCTGGGTGTTAAGGGCCAGATTGCTATTGGCACAACACACGGCCAGTGTATCACAAAAGTGTCTACAGATCCACATAGAAGTATTCAGCCTCCAACCCTTTAATTTCTATTTGTGAATCACATGCTCCTTTTTTCAGAGTACAGCCCCAAAAAACAGAGAAAATTGTAAAGCAGGAAAAACTTGAAATTCAAAAATTGAAATGTTGGCAGTTCAAAAGTATTCATCCCCCTTTTCTCAGTATGGAGTTGAACCACCTCTTGCAGCTATTGCAGCCAACAGACTTTTAGGATAAGTCTCTATTAGCTATGCACAATGTGATTAAGCAAGGTTTGCCCATTCCTTCTTGCAAATAGTTGGGGAGACACAGTGGACAGCAATCTTGAAGTTTTGCCAGAGATGTTCAATCGGGTTAAGGTCAGGACTCTGGCAGGGTCACCCAGGGACATCAATTCTCTTCATCTGAAACCACTCCATGATTGCTCTGGCAGTGTGCTTTGGGTTGTTGTCCTGCTGAAAGACGAACTTCCTCCACAGCTTAAGCTTTCAGGCAGGGGATAGCAGGTTTTTATCCAGGATTTCTCTGTATTCAGCAGCATTCATCTTTCCATCAATCCTGACCCGATTTCCAGTCCCTGCTGCTGAAAAGCATCACCAAAGCATGATGTTACCTCCACCATACCTTACAGTAGAGATGGTGTCATTTTGTTGATGTGCAGTACAGCAGAACAAAGGTAGGGTGTTCCCATGAAACCTTTCTTAAGCTGAAATGGCGTAAAGCAAAGGACCATTAATTTATATGGGAAAAATTTTCATAAAAGCGAAAATCCTCTTTGTAATGCCAAAACAGGTTACTAATGTTGGTCTTACGTAAAAGCAAAGTGGCGTAAAGCGAACATTCGTAAAGCGGGGGACGCCTGTATTAGATTTATGCTGCACGTACCATTTAGTGTTGAGGCCAACCTTTCCACTTCAGTCTCATCTGACCACAAGACCTTCTTCCACATCTTTAAAGTATCTTCTAAGTTAGTGGTCACCAATCTTTTTAAGCCCAAGATCCCCTACCTCGGCCTTAGTGAAAGGCAAGATTGACCCCAAATCGATTAGTCACACACATGCGCACCGGGGCAGAAAGACTGTAAGTAAAACCCTGCAACCCAGAAGCAGAAATAATGTATGTACACCAGAGGTCACCACCCTTTTTTTGCATTATGGGCAGGTTTAATATTGACAATATTCTTGCGGACCAGCCAACGGGGGGTGGGGGTGGTGGGTGGGTTGTTAAACATGACCGGAATACAGTGATACTCGAAGCAGGTTCCTTATGTCCAGTCTATTCCGCAATTTAATTTTCATGGCTCTCAGCATTTAGCTTCTGTTCCGCACTGCTCATGTTTTTTCCACTGAAAAAACTCAACGTGTTTGTCTTTAAGTGCAGGGTGCTTGGACTCAAGGTGCCGAAGCAGTTTTGAGTGCTTCATTGCCTTATTAGACAACCTCCCGCCCGCCCGCCACCAGACGCCTTGGCCAGGTGCGGCTGTTCCCATACCAGGGCCGCTGCGGTCGCAGTCCGGAGAGAGCGACTGACCGAGCGAGGAGTGCGACAGGGCACGTGCCCGCCCTCCTTGTAGGTAGGTAGGATCTATCGGCCGACAAAAGTTTGGCTCGAGGGATGACTTTCAGTAGATCATAGCGAGTTAGCTGCTCTGCTACTTACGAAACCCTAAGCCCGAATTAGGTCATCTGCAAATATTTTAGCACTGGGTTCCCCACGAACATTCGGTGTGGTAGACAGGTTAAGGGGCAGATCCATCTGTCCGCGCTCCAGGCCAGTAGCATCGGCACTTCTCGCCGGCTGCCTGAGGAGGCAGGTTACCCGAAGCCAACCAGTGATCCCTGGCGCGAGGGTATCACTGTGTTTAGGTGACTGATGGCCTCACCTGCGTTCAAGTTCAAGTGGGCATGACAGGGAATGAGGAAAAGTGCAGTTGACTCATATCGTTTCATATCACCAAATCGTTTCCTCGCGGCCCAGTGGTTGGGGACCACTGAAGTACACTGTGTAGTGCGTGGTGGGGGAGCCACACACGTGCGCATTGGGCAGAAAGAGCGGAACTAAAATCCAGCAACCCGGAAACAATCTCAACAGTATTTGTGTACTTATTTTTATTTTTTTTTTCGGGATCTACTAGGAAAGTCTCAAAGATCGACCAGTCGATTGTGATCGATGGGTTGGTGACCACTATTCTAAGTGATGCTTTACAAAGCTAAAGTTTTTTTTTAGTCAGGGCTTATTCCTTGCCACTGCTTCATAAAAATCCTTTTAGTGCAAGAGAGTCATGAACTTCATCTCCAGTTGCAGCCACTGATTTCCGCAGCTCACTCAGAAAGACTTTCCACGTCACAATAGCCTCTCTTACAAGTGCCATTCTTCTCCAAGACCAAGGTTGAGATGGGTGGCCTGACCTAGGCAGTGTGACTGTGGTTTCATGTTTTTCTCCACTTTTTCACAATGGACCGCACAGAGCTCCGACATATGTTCGGTGCTTTTGAGACAGTTTTGTACCATTCCCCAGATTTGTGCTTCTCTATTATTGTTCCCCTGCCTTGTCTTGAATGCTCTTTTGTCTTCATTTTGTCAGCTGAAAATCTATCATACTGTGGGACCTTACGGGGGGGGGGGGGGGGTATTTACAGTATTCTTATGAATTCATTGAAAACAGGTGATCTTCTAATTTACAACATCAACAAACTGGGTGAGTTGGTTGCACCTGAGAAAGGTTAGCATAGCAATTACAAAGGGGATTCATACTTTTTTAGGAAATTGTTGACAGGTTTTGGAATTTTTCTTTTGATTTGACATGATACATTATGTTTTTTTTATATTAGCTCAAAAAAAACTACTTCAATATATGCTAAATTTAGAAAATGAGACAGTAGAATGTGAAAGTAGTTGTGGGGACTGAATACCTTTAGCGAATAGATTACAAAATACTTTGGGATTTTATGATGTTGCAAAGGATTCTGTGTAAAGTATTTTGTTGAAATGGCGATTGACTAGTATTTGACAATTTTTTTAATGTCAAAGTTAAAATTAAATTTTGCCACTACCAAGATCTCATCACTTGGACAGTGAGCTGTTTACTGCACCTGTGCTGCGCACTATATACACTTTCTATTATATTTTGTTAACTTACTTGTGGTAATATTTTGTTTTATATGCTGTGTTTTACCATGAGATCTCAACCTTGAGATCTGATTTCTTGTAGGTGTTTACAACTTAAAAAAATAAATAGAATTTTATGACAAAAAAAAATATATAGACATAGACCAAAATTCAGAAGAAGACAAGTTGTGAGAATAAAAGTAACACTGAGAAAATGGGTTGCAAAGAGTCTTTGAAAGTGAGCCTGTAGGCCATAGTCAGTTCAGAGTAGCCAGTTCAGAAGCCTGAACTCTGATTGACTAAATAATTGGAGTTTTGGTTTGGTTACTTGACTTTATTTTGATTATTTCCAGTTTCAGTTATCTGTAATCTGTCCCCATAGCAATCATACAAAGTTCTGAGACAGAGGAAGTCAACGAAACAGAAGAGTATTTTCATTGTGGTAGAGATGTTGAATGCCTGCTGTATTTGGGGCCTCTCTGAAATGGTAGAGTGGTACAAAATGCCTCAGCAAATCTGGAGCATGATTTATCAACAGAACAATGCAGGGAGGCTGTGACTGCAAGTTATAAGTAAATCACCATACAAAGCTATGATATGCAAAACCTTGGAACCTGATTTATGAGAAACTAAATAGCAAGAGGCATAATTTTGATGGGGTGGCTGGAATCGGATTTAGCAAAAAACTGACATAGAGATGGCAGGTTCTTTAAAACCTGGGATTCAATTTATAATGAATGCATTACGGAATGGGAGAACCAAGATGGTCAGGGTCACAGATTTTTTATTTATGTATTCAATTATATTTTCAAATTATATATTATATTTTCGAACAACACTATGGCAGATGGACTTTGATTATACATATCTACAATGAGAGTCACCTTCACCAATGCTCCTGCAGGCACCATTAAACTGTGAAGCTCTTCATAGTATCATCAGAAGATTACTATTTCCAATGCCAAAAGCATTGCTATTCATTGCTATGTTCAATCATTTCTCATTTATTTCATGCACGTTCATGGAAGTAATGAGATCCTAGACAAAAATCCCACCACTTTGTCTTCCCAGGGGTTAACATGGTAGAGGCTGTTTGGAAATCTCCACTGTGTGGTGAATGGGGTTAGATATTCAGAAACCTCTTTCTGGCTACATTCAGTCATACTTGAGTCTAGACAGGCACTTGCTTGTAAAGAGAAACGGGCACACCTATCACATGTGTGAAATGCTCTTTGGGAAAGGGGTGCTCAAGACTGAAGGCTTCTTAATTAAATACCTCTGCTGAATAGTAGCATTTTAACAGTTCTCCTACTCAAAAAAAGATCTCATTTAAACCGCCATCCAACTGTGCCAATGTCCGCAAATGATTCATTGAGGAACTTACTGAACCTTTGGTCACAATGAACAAGCTTGCACGGGCAAGGACTGAACTTAACTCAATGCCACAAACAACCACAATGTGATTTAACAGCAAAGCAATTAAACAGTTCATGCAAATATAACTTGTAAGAAAGATGTAGGAATGCATTCAGCACACGGTAACTTGGAGCTGTATTAGGAGCCTTAGGCAAAAAGAGGCAGGAAACTTACAAAGGTGTGTGGTCAACACTGAGTACAACTTTTATTCAAGCTTTCCTCAGCATTTGCCTTGATAAAAATCCCCTCTCCATCGAAATTCAGAAATTCAAAGACAATCGTATTTCTGCAAAGACAGGACAAGAGTGCATTCACATTTTCACTTACCCGTCAGTCCACATGCCTCAGCTGAGAGAAACGCACTCCAGGATAGCAAGAAGAAAATCCCAGTCTCCAGCATGGGAAACTCGCAGAGTTTGGTAAATTTGGTTAAGTAATCACAGCACGGGTTAAGGAAAAGAATGATAAAGTAAAATAAGCACCATTTCCTTTTCTCACCAAATTTCTCCCTTTTCCTCCCTTTCCCAGGCATCGTCTCTATCAACTCAGTTATTTCCCATAAACAGCAGACATCCACTGATATTGCACACAAGCAGAATTAGACACCTTAAGCCTTCACTGCACGTCAGTAGACTATCCAAGTGTGAAGGTACTGTAACTTGGACCAGGCCTGTTGCCCATTCAGCTGGATGCAGGAGTAGCAAACAGCACCACTGTCAGACTTACTTACCCGTGTCCTGGGATGGAAGCATGACAAGCTGCGGTGCTTCTACCACTGTCCTTGCCACAAACACACCAAAAGAAAACCATCAGGCATCAAATGTAAGATTTCCTTTCCAAGTTTTGTTTCAGATTTCCAGTATCTGTTTTTTCATCTTTTCAAAATGATGACTTGGTGCCAGGCTTATGTTCTAAGGTCCGAAATTTGAAGGGGATTTGGGAGGTGGGGTTAAAGACATATAATGAAACGGAGACACTTCTGAACAAATGTATTAGAATCACCGGCTTTTTTTTTACCCGTGATTTTCATAATGACCTGGAGACTGAGAAAATTAGTGGAAAAAGTTAAGCATTGACCAAAATATATAGAACACTAACTCAAACTAACTTATTCCTTATCAGCTGTGTGAAGACTACACCATTTACACCATGTTCGCCGCAGTCCTGACAGTCAAGATACAACTTTGAACCTTACTACTTCCTGTCGCTTCTTACCAAACCACTGTCCCATCACTCAACTCCAAAGGAAACTGATGTTTGCCATTGGAATCAATTATTGCTTATAGATGTTCAGCCCAATGACATTGGGGAAAACTCTGAAAGAAACATTTAGTCTGTTCAATTTCATGATCATTTCCATAAAAAATAACTAGTTTGCTTTCAAGTTTAAAATCTCTTCCTCTTCTGAAGCCTCCAGTTGGAGCTGATGCCATCATCCTACCAGGCAACACATTACAGAGAGTTCTCATGTCATGTCTGATGCTTCAGCACTCTACTATCCTTTCAGCCAATGGAACCAGTTTCCTATTTACTTACTGCACCTAAACCCTTATTTTAAGTACTTCATATCAAGTCTTTCTTAACTGTCTCCGCTCTGAGCACTTCATTTTCAGCACTGCAATGGAGTGGAGTGCTTGTCCTCCACCTCTTCCCCCATCTTCTTATTCTGGCTTCTTCCCCCCTCCTTTCCAATCCTGATAAAGGATCTCGGCCCAAAATATTGACTGTTCATTTCCACAGATGTTGCCTGACCTGCTGAGTTCTGCCAGCATTTTGAGTGTGTGTGTGTGTGTGTGTGTGTGTGTGTGTTGCTCTGGATTTCTATCATCTGCAAGATCTCGTGTTCATGTGCAGTTCCCCATAATTTTGTAGGAACTTCCTAAGATGCTCTAAAATAGAATATAGTATCATTCACTAGTTACACCCATATGCTCCTGACTGTTTCACTTCCTTGTTTTCTCATAAATAGAATCGCCTTTCTAATTAGAAAGTACTTCTTCTCAAACAACACTCCAAATACCCGTCTTGTTTCCACATGGACTGTCCTTCGACTTATGTTTTGCATTTGATATCCAGGAATTTTATCTTTTCTTAGCAAATGTCACATTGTTATTCACAAAAAAACTTCTTCCATTCTCACTTTTTATTCTATTCTTTCTCAGTTGACATTCCACGTGTTTAGTTCTCAGCCTCAAGAAACAAAAGGAAAATAAGCTATATGTACACTGTTTAAAACTAGTATAAAGAATTCCATTCTTCAAAAACTGTATTAAAGAACTTTTAAGGTAGACATTCATCCCCAGTCACACACACTAAATGGAAAACATAGCAACCAATGTTCTATTCCTTTGTGAAATCTGATTCAATTGAAGTCAATGTAATTGAATTTCACACAGTGGTTCAGCGAAGATGCAGTAGTATCAGGCACAGTTAGTGCATACGGCAGAGGATGAATTATCTGCCCCACTGTTTTATAAATATTTCTGGATTCTTTTTTCATGTTACGAGTTTTCCAAACAATTATTCTGCATTGAATCCCATAGCTGATAAGACACAGGAACATGGCCATTTGGCCCATTGAATCTGCTCTGCAAACCTACAAGCCTTAGAGTTTAGGCTATTGCCTTTCAGGATCTACATTAACAATTGTAATGGAAGTGATAGGGCAACTGTCCACCACTATGTCATCGTCACAGGATCTGCACTTATAGTGATAGTGAAAATGTCAGTGTTTGCCGTTATTAGTAGTAGAAAAGTACAGCAAAGAAACAGGCCCTTTGGTCCTTCTAGTCCATGCTGAATCCTTTAAACTGCCTACTCCCATCGACCTGCACTGGGAACATAGCCCTCCATACCTCTACCATCCGTGCACCTATCCAAACTTCTCTTAAACATTGAAATCGAGCCTACATGCAGCACTTGTGCTGTCAACTTATTCTACACTCCTATGACCCTCTGAGTGAAGAAGTTTCCCCTCATGTTCCCCTTAAACTTTTCATCTTTCACCCTTAGCCCATGACCTCTGGTTGTAGTCCCACCCAACTTCAGTGGAAAAAGCCTGTTGCATTTATCCTATCTATACCCTTCATAAATTTGTATATTTCTATCAAATCCTCTCAATCTTCTACGTTCCAACAAATAAGGACCTAACCTATTCAATCTTACCTTATGATTTGAAATCGACGGTAATTTCTGTTGGAAGGTTTTACCAATTTCCCAACCCTGCCCCGGTTGTACTATCTGTAACTTCCCCAGTATAATCTCCAGAAATCAGCGATCTGAAATAAATGTCATGTATTCATGTATGTGACCTGATGTAAGCAACATTAAAAATGTTATGCCTTGGGCTATAAATTAATATTATTCTAGAACTCCTACTTTGCAAACCTGGAGGTCACAAATCAATTGATTTTCTATGTGTAGGTGTGTGTGTGTGTTTTGACTTCCCTCAGATCATTAAAATTTCAGCATGATTTGAAATTATCTATATTATGTAGACAGTTTACTATAATAATCTGCTTCTATCTTAATGCTCTAACCTTGATTACACACTCTGTAACATCTATAACAATAGTGCTTTTTACTTCCTGATTTACTGCGTGAAAGAACTCTTCGTTGTGGTTAGCTGTTGCGGTTAAAGTCAATCTTGGCAAACGCCAGAAATTCCTTGGAACTGACAACTTGGAAAAAGGTAATGCCACAGCACAGTGATCATTAGATTTCTTCTACGTCAGTCAGCTCTTTACTGCTGTCTACTAAGCCTGGGCGATCACGAGTACTTCGTTCTTGAGTTGGAAAGGAATACCTGCAGTGTAATGGCACAGCAGTCTTAGAAAGGGGACAAGGAGAGGATAACCAAGATTGAGAGAAGGGGAAAGGGAGGGGAGGGAGTAGAAAGAACAGGAGAGACATTCTGAAATGATCAATAAACCAGTTGCTTGGAATCAAATGACCTTGCCTGGTGTCTCAGGGCTGGATGCATCTGCACCCTTGCCACCAACCCCCACCCCGACACTCCTCTACCTGCCCCACACCCCTCTTGCCGCACTTCACCCTCGCCACTCCTAAAATCCTTTGCTCCTGCCAGACCTACAAACTCGTTCTCCACTCCACATTGATAAATACGGTTCTGTGCAAAGATCTTACACACCCTAGCGATACGTATGTGCCTAAGAATTTTGAACAGTACTGTATATAAATACAGTATGGTGAATAGGCTATATGCAGGCCTTGAATTAAAATCTGTGGATTAGAAAGGAAAGTCGAAGTATGATTGTAAATAAATAGAGGATGGCTGAAGACTAGTGCCACAAGGCTACAGAAAAAAATAGAAGCTGCTTGTGTATAAAGATGTTTTGCTGGAAAACCACTGTTTAAAATGAGAAGTACTACAGCATCCTTTAGAAAGCTTCAACAAAAAAAATTCTTTTGATCCTCTCACACAATAGCATAATGGAGAACATCACCTGCTTTAAAAGCCTTACCACAATTAGGTTGGAGAGCACTCTCTTTTAATCTAACAGTGCACAGAGTTTTAGAAAGTGCTTAAAATAAGAGGGAAACCACAGAGTCCGAGTATGAGAGTTTCTGTTCGCAAGGAGCACGAGTACATGCTGTCACAGGCAACACAATTATTTGTGTGTGTCTCAATGGTGCCTTCCTTTTTGTCAGTTTGTATCATCATCTCTCCTTCCTTTTCTATTTGTTTTTGAGGGGTAAATACAAGTCAGGTCATGGGAGGAGGGTTTGTCCTTTATCCATTGAAATCTTCAATTGATGCCCAACTGAGAAAACAGTCTGACAGACTAAACTCACACTAATACAACATTGAATGAATTACTCTGAACCTTCAGTCCAAGCATCCATGCTGATTAAAATGCCGATTCATTTGTCCACATTTGACCCATAATCCTTGGTTTAATGTCGCATCCTAAAGAAGGCTTCTCTTCAAAATGGTACAAACACCTTGTCCCTGGGTGCAGGAAGTAGGCAGGCTATTTCAATAAAATGTATTCAGGGGGAACCAGAGGACGAGAAATAAATTAAATCAGCAAAGAACTAGGTTAGATGTTTGAACAGAAGTGACGGCAGATGCTGCATTCTAGTGCAACAATCAATCTGCTTGAGGAAGTCAGTGGGTCAAGCAGTATCTGTGTGGGAGGGGGAAGGAAATACCAACACTTGGGTCAAAAACTTGTATCAGGACAGGTGTTTGAAGGTTTGTTTCCACTAAGAACTATCAACCTTTACAACATTTTGACAGAGGCACAGGGATTTGAAAGGTGTTGTGTCTTTGTTTGTAGGTGACATCACCACACGGTCAGACCAAGTGCCATGCTCATAATGTCCCTTGGCAGAAGATGAGGTGCTGTTCCTTGAGTTTATGATGGGTTCAATGGGATAATGTAAGAAGGACAATGCAAACCCAGAGAGAGAGAGAAATTAATAGAAATTTAGGGCTAATAATATTGAGGGAGAGAGATAATGTGACCTGAAAGAGACAGGGCAAGCTACGAGAAAAGGCAAATGGGGAGATAATACAAGGATGCAAAAAAGGAGTTATAACTGAGACACATCGACATTTTTATTAAAATATTTAGTGGGATTTTTTAATCCTTCGGTTCACAGGTCACAACTGGAGAACTACAGTCATTAGCTCCCTCTCTTGGCTGAGATGAAAAGATGCAGGCACCCAACAGAGTTTGAAAAGTGTTTCCCATCTGACATTAAAAGTGGAAAGAAATCCAGGAGAATACTTTACAGTTTACAAGGAACCAACTCATTCCTTATTAAATATGTATCATTGGCCAGAAATACAATTTAAAGATAGATTTCAGAACATAGAACATACAACAGTACAGCACAGGAACAAGCCATTCAGCCCACAATGTTGTACCAACCAGTTAAAAAGCAAATCAAATACATCCAAACAATAATCCAAAAAATAATAAATGTTTCTTAAAAGCCTCTATCACCTTATTTGGCAACGCATTCCAGGCATATAGCACTGAGTAAAAAACCTACCCATCAAATCCCCCCAAACCTATTCCCTCGCATCTTCATTGCATGCCTCCTGGGATTAGACATTTCAACCCTGGGAAACAGATACTCCCTGTCTAATATATCTATGCCTCTCATAATCTTGTAAACCTCTATCGGATCTCCCCTCAGCCCCCGGTGCTCCAGCATAAACAGCGCAAGTTTATCCAGTCTGCCATGATACCCTCTAAACTAGGCAGCATTCTGGTAAACCTCTCCAAAGCCTCAACAATTTTTCCTATAGTGCAACCAGAACAATACTCTAGATGTGGACTAACCAGTTTTATAAAGTTACAACATAACCTCTTGACTTTTGAACTCAATTCCTCGACCAATATAAGCAAGCATTCCATAAATCTTCTTAACCACCTTATTAACCTGTATTGCCACTTTTAAAGAGCTATGAATTTGGATCCCAAGATCTCTCTGCTCAACAACATTGTTGAGGATCTTGTCCTTAACTGTGTACTGTCTCCTTGCATTTGCCCTCACACTTATCTGGGTTAAACTCCATCTGCCTTTTCTCTGCCCATATCTGCAACTGATCTATATCTCACTGTACTCTTTGCCAGTCTTCTACACTATCCACAACTCCACCAATCTTTGTGTCATCCACAAATTTACTAACCCACCCATCTACATTTTCATCCAGGCCATTTATATACATCACAAACAGCAGAGGTCTCAGTATAGTTCCCTGCAGAATACCATTAATTACGGACCTCCAACTCGAATAAGTCCCTTCAACCACCACCCTCTGTCTTCTATGTGCAAGCCAGTTCCGAATCCAAACAGCCAATTTGCCATTGAGCCCATGCATCTTAATCTTTTGGATTAGCCTCCCATGAGGGACTTTGTCAAATGCCTAACAATCCATGTAGACAACATCCAATGCCCTACCCTCATCAATCTCTCTCGTCATCTTGTCAGAAAACTCAATCAAGTTGGTAATGCACGATCTGCCCAGCACAAAGTCATGCTGGCTCTCCCTAATTAGGCCATGGCTTTCTGAATGCTCATATATCCTATCCCTAAGAATTTTTTCCAGCAATTTCCCTACAACTGACAACTCAACAGTCTACAGATGCCAGGATTTTCTCTTGCTCCCTTTTTAAATAAAGGTACAACATTAGCCATTCGCCAGTCCTCTGGGACCTTGCCTGTGGCTAGATAAGTCATGAAGATACTGACCAAGGCCCCAGCCATCTCATTCCTTGTCCCTTCAATAAACTGGGGTAAATCTCATCAGGCCCTAGGGACTTACCCACCTAATACTCTTAAGAAGCCCAACACTTCCCCCTCTTGACCTCTAAATGCCCCAACTCAGCAATGATCTCCTGCTATTCCATATCCTTTTCCTTGGTAAATACTAAAGCAAAGTTCTCATTAAGTATTTCTCACATTCTTTGCATCCAAGGAAATGTTACCCCCTTTATCCTTGAGTAGTTCCACCCACTCCCGAGTTTTACTCTTACTCTGTATGTATGTATAGAGTGCCCTGGGATTCCCCTTAATCCTACTTGCCGAGGGCTTTTCATGGCCACTCCTGACTTTCCAAATTCCCTCCTCTAGTTAATTTCTGGCTTCTTTATACTTGCGTTTTCCTTTATTCATTTACAGGATGTGGTCGTCACCAGCTAAACCAGCAATATCACCCATCCCTAGTTGCCCTTGAGAAGTGGTGATGAGCTGCCTTCTTGAACCGCTGCAGTCCCTGAGGTGTAGGTACACTCACAGTGCTGTTAGGGAGGGAATTCCATGATTTTGACCCAGTCACAATGAAGGAATGGCGATATGTTTCCAAGTCAGGATGGCGAGTGACTTGGGAGGCGGATTTCCAAGTGGTGGTGTTCCCAGGTATTTGTGCTTGCGTTCTAGATGGTAGTGGTCGTGGGTCTGGAAGGTGCTGCCTCAGGAACTTTGGTGTGTCGTTGCAATGCATCTTGTAGATAGTACACACTGCTGCAACTGTTTGGCAATGGTGGAGGAATTAGATGCTTGTGGAAGGGATACCAATCAAGTGGGCTGCCTTGTACTGGATGGTGTCAAGCTTCTTGAGTGTTGATGGAGCGGCACTCATCCAGGCGAGTGGCAAGTATTCCATTACACTCCTGACCTGAGCTTTGTAGATGGTGGAGAGGCTTTGGGCAGTCTGGAGGTGAGTTGCATGCCACTGGATTCCTTGCCTTTGACCTGCTCTGGTAGCCATGGTGTCTATATGGCTAAACCAGTTCAGCTTCCTGTAAATGGTAACCCCCCAGGATGTTGATAGTAGGGGAATCAGTGATGGTGATGCCACTGAATATCAAGGAATAATGGTTAGAGCCTCTCTTGTTGGAGATGGTCACTGCCTGGTATTTGTGTGTCTTGAATGTTACATGTCACTTGTCAGCCCAAACCTAGATATTGTCCAGGTCCTCCTGCATTTAGGTATGAACTGCTTCACTATCTGAGGAGTCACGAATGGGGTGGAACGTTGTGCAGTCATCTATAAACATCCCCACTTTTGACCTTGTGACGGAAGGAAGTTCATTGATGAAGCAGCTGAAGATGGTTGGCCTAAGGACACTTCCCTGAGGAAGTCCTGCAGTAACGTCCTGAGGATGAGATGATTGACCCCCAACCACCACAACCATCTCCTTTGTGTCAGGTGTGATTCCAACCATCCGATGGTTTTCCCCCTAGTTCCCATCGACTCCATTTTAGCTAGGGCGTCTTGATGCCATACTCAGTCAAATGCTGCCTTGATGCTGAGGGCTGTCACTCTCACCTCACCTCTGGCATTTAGCCTTTGGATCATGTGCTTCACTTGATCCTAACCTCTGATGCTTTACATGCTATTCCTTTTTCTTTTTGACTAAATTCACCTCTCTGGATATCCAAGGTTCTCTTAACTTTCCATCCCTGTCCTTCCTTCTAACAGGAATGTACCTTTTCTGTACTCTGTGTAATTGATCTTTAAACAACCTCTACATGTCCAATGTGGACTTGCCAAAGAAAAACTGTTCCCAATTAACTCTTCTTAATTCCTGCTTAATGCCCTCATTATTTGCCCTACTCCAATTTAAATATTTCCTGCAAGGACCATACCTATCACAAACAAGAAAAAATCTGCTGATGCTGAAAATTAAAACAACACACACAAAATGCTGGAGGATCTCAGAAGGCCAGGCAACATCTATGGAAAAGAGTACAGTTTACGTTTTGGGCTGAGGCCCTTCATCAGGACTGGAAAAAAGAAGAGGAGTCAGAGTAAGAAAGTGGGGGTGGGGGAGGAAGAACCACAAGGTGATGCTGAAACTGGGAGGGGAATGAAGTGAAGAGCTGGGAATTTGATTGGATAAAGTGTTACAGGGCTGGAGAAGGGGGAATCTGATAGGAGAGAACAGAAGGTCATGGAAGAAAGGAGCACCAGAGGGAGCTGATGGGCAGCTAAAGAGATGAGGTGAGAGAGGGAAATGGGAATGGGGGGGGCATGTTAGTGGAAGTTCAAGAAATCGATGTTCATGCCATCAGGTTGGAGACCATACCTATCCTTGTATAGCTATCCTGGAAGTTAAGGAGTTGTGGTCACTGTTCCTTAACTGTTCACCAACCAAAGGGTCGGTCACCTGACCGAGCTCATTACTCAACACCAGGTCCAGTATAGCCCCTCATCTCATAGGACCGTCCACATATTGATTTACAAAACCTCACAACAAAAGCCAGACTGTAGAGCGTTCCTGAAGATGTAGAAAGATATTCCTGTCAGACGATAAATCAGCAGACATATCAATGAAAGAATGATTGACAGGTTTTAATTATTTTGTATCCAACATTCAAATGTCTCAGAGTCCGAGTCCTATTAGGATGCCCTAGTTTTTTTATTAGATTAAATTGCACCTCCATCAATTTGACTCTTGAAACCTGCTGTTCTTCTCAGTTCTTCCTTTCCTGTTCCATCATTCCTGGAATGATCCCAGGAGTAAAAGAGTAAACATATGAGGCACATTTGATGCTTTTGGGCCTGTAACCCCATCAAATACTGAAAGGCCAAAATGGTATGGACATGGGGAAGATGCTTCCTATAGTGAGAGTGTCTAGGATCAGTGAGCACAGTCTCAGAATTGAAGGACGTCCATTTAGAACTGAGATGAGGAGGAATTTCTTGAGCCAGAGGGCGATGAATGTGTGGCTGAGGAGGCCAAGTCATTGGGTATATTTAAAGCAAGGTTGATAGGTTTTTGATTATTAAGGGAGACAAAGGTAAAGTGGAGAAGACAGAAGAATGGGGCTGAGATGTATAATAAATCAGCCAAGAAATAATGATGGAACAGGCTTGCTGGGCTGAATGGCTTAATTCGGCTCCTGTCTTATGGTGTTATGGTCCATTGTCATCAGTAAGGGGGAAATGAGTAATGAAGAGTGCAGTTGCTGGGGAGAACTACAGTCAAAGCCCCACATCACGTAAACCATCTGAGTTCTGACTTCACCAGCAGCATTTTGAGAAGCTGGCCCCTCTGCAAATGAAAATGTTGGTGTAACACCATTTGCAACTTGTAAAGGGACAGATGTTCTTCCTTCATACCAAGTGGTGCAGAGCTCATGGCAGAAGCTGCCAGTTCTCTCCTTCCACTGAAAGCTGCAGTGGTTACTCATTCACCTACTCACCATCCAGTAACATCACAAACATGGAAAACAAATTCACAGAGCTGCAGCCTACAAGAGCTCCTCAGATGTTCCCAGAACCAGCTTGCAGACTTATGTCATCTTACATTCTGCTGCATTTCAAAAACATCTGGCGTATCTCAATGCATCTCCACTTTGTACTCATCTACTGTCAACAAGATCCTTATCTTCTATAAAATTTAGCATAATTAGCTTGGCAATTTTATCTTTATTCATCAGCATCATCTCTCCCTGTACTAGTAAGCATTCCTTAATCAGGATGCCTTTGAAGTCTTTGCTTTAAGTATTACTTCCTCCTTACTGTGTTGAAAGAGTGCCTGTATAAATACATTCTTTCCCATTACTTTAAAATTGAGAAAATCTCCACCTTCCCCCAGCTGTTCACATCAAACAAGGCCTTGGAATATCAATGTGAGTAATAAAAAAGAACAGAAGGATTATTGAATATATACTATCCCTGAAGGTTCTTGAAGGAAGTAATACACTAGATTAAGTGTTAGCAAGACATATGAGATCTTTTTCATATGGAACAACAGCTTGACTTCAGAGTATTATTTTGATTGCCATATTACAGAAAAACATGACATCAGTAAGATGGGATAGAGGAGATATACATGGACATTGCCTGAACTGGAAGAATGAAGAGAGGCTGGCTAGATTGGAGTTATTTTCTAGAAGACAGGATATTAACATAAGGTGTACAAAATTGATGGAGCTGGAAAGAGTCAATAGGAGTCTATTTTCTTTTGCAGAGTGACCAATAACTAGAAAAAAAGATTATTGATGATTGTTGGAAGGATTAGAGCAGGGGGTCCCAACCTGGAATCCATGGACCCCTTGGTTAATGGCAGGGGTCAATAGCATAATAAAAGGTTGGGAACCCCTGGATTAGAGGGTAGTTGATGAATATTTTAAAGTAAAAAGTTATGGGTATCAGGAACTCATTGACTTAGAAGAGATAGAAACAATCGTCACATTTAAAAAGCTGTTGGGTGACCATTTGATATGCTATCACTTGTGGACAAAATCCTGAGACATAGATAGAATTAGAATGATTTTATCTTTAGCTGCTGTTGACATGATGAGCAATGGTTTTCTTTATACCTTAAATTTCTAAGATATTTCAAAATTTTACCACCAATGTTGGCATCAGTTTTTCAGTTTTAATTCACATTGCCTTGCTGGATTCCTGAATTTTGGGTATGGGTTTTACCTTGATTTCTCTCTAGATTTTTGCATGTAATGGTTACTACTTCTTACTGGTTTTAACTAAATTGAAAGGATAACACACATCCCACTCCACTACATCAAAGACTTTTGTGGATTGATGATGCAGGAGATGATCAGAAGATCCACAGTACGTTCTGACTGAAAATAAAGATCCTCTCAATAGATTGATCAACAGATGTTTATATTTAGAAGACCAGGCAATACCTGAAGCTATAACAGATTCATTTTGCCACCAGAGCAAATATGCAGGATACTCATCACTTAGGTACCAAGAGAATATGGTCCTGCTGCTGTTATGGTCCTGTGTCTGAAAATTTACTTGGAAAATATTATTTTTGGCAGCATTTCTCCATACAAATGCTTGCAGTCTCTTGAATGCACAGTACATTGCTGTGAGATTTAACAAATTATCAGGAAGTCATCTAAACCAAACTGATCATCAGTGCAAATGGGACCAATTATAGAGCTCCATTCAAAATAGCCCTTTGGTTGAGAGTTTTAGTTTGAAATTAAGGCATGAGAAAATGCTTTGTTCCATCCACAACAAGAAGGATTTCCTAGCAGCCAACCATTTTAATTCCATCCCCCTTTCCCATTCTGACATTTCAGTCTATGACCTCCTTGCCAAGATTTCTCCTTGCCCTCAGGGTGGAGGAGAAATACCTCATACTCCATCTGGATATTTTCTTCCCCTTCCCCCTTCTCCTTTATTCCATTTCCCATTCTGGTTCCCAACTCACCCCTTCCCTTCTCACAAGCCCATCTCCTTCCTTTGCTGCCCCCCTCCTTGTTTTTCTCCTGTGGTGCATTCTCCTCTTCTATCAGGTCCCTTATTCTTCAGACCTAAGCCTTTTACAATTATCACTTCCTAGCTTCTCACTTCACCCCCAGTCCCCCACCCACCCACCTTCCCCCTCACCTATCACATTCTAACTGTACCCTTTCCCCTCCCCTCCACCACCTTCTTATTCTTGCTTCTGCCCCCTTCCTTTCTAGTCCTAACGAACTGTCTTGGCCTGAAACATCAGCTGTTTGTTCCTCTCCATAGTTGCTGCCTGTTCTGGTCTGCTGAGTTCCTCTAGCATTTTGTGTGTGTTACTCTGGATTTCTGTCATCTACAGAATTTGTTGCGTTAATGGAAAACGAATGACCGGTTGCACACAGGTACAAGTTTTGCACTCTTACTGAAAGGATATCAAAGCCGTGACAACACCAAATGTTGAGCCCATGGCAAACGAGCCAGCAAAGATCCAGGCAAAGTTCCCAACCGATGTAAAAAAGGCAGCGGTGTCAAACATGTGGGATTTATCCTTTGGGCTGTAGATGGATATGGAGCTTGTAAAAAGAAAAGAAGAGTTGTTAGCATTTCACTGAAGTGAAACAGAGCAAAGCAACAGACAATGTAAGCAAATCATTACTACGAAACAGAGGGCTTTGCTAAGGATGATGGAGCCTAACGGATCTCCTTTCCTTGCATCTTCGGAAACAACTGTATTTCTAACTTTACTACGTCTTTTATTCCATTTCAGGGTTCTTTTGAAGACCCTGACCTGGAGCTACACATTGACTTTGGTTTTTTTGCGGAAATAGGACCCGCTCTCAGGCCCTCAAGACTGGCCACTTTTCGATATGCTAAGGACACAGCCTGGAAGACTAGTGCGCCTTCAGGATGCTGGGTTTTCGTGGCTCTGGAGGTGGGTGGATTTGAGGCCTGTGCCACCGCCTGATGTGTCGTGGGAATACATGGAAGATCGAAACAGCGAGCTGGCTGCTGGTGGTGTGCCCAGAGACCCGAGTTCTTTGGGCACAGAGCTCGGACAAAGTGATGCAACAGACTTTTAACACCATGAATCAGTGAATTGTTATGTCTCCCCTATCACTGTGAAACAGGGACAACTCTTTTTTCCTTATTAGGGAGAGACAGAGAGTCTGTGGTATGTCAAATACCGGGTGAACGAGTAGTCTTTGGGGTACTGCAAGTCTATGTTTTTATTGATGCTTTGTTGCACGCTTAAGTGCTTGGTGGGAGATGCCGATGCTTTTTTGCAGGTGGAGGCGGGGGTCATTGCTTTGCTGCTGCTTATGCATGGGAGGGGGGAACAGGGGGGGCTTTGTGGTTCTAACATTTAACTGTCATTCATTCTTTAGGGCACTCTTCTGTTTTCGTGGATGTTTGTGAAGGATGTATATTGTATACATTTCTCTGACATTAAATGTACCTATTGAAACCTATTGAAGAGCACAAGGTAAGCACTAGAATCAAAACATGACTGGAACGTTTACTTTTATTTCAATGACAACAGTATTGTGAACCTTGGTTGGACAAAACCCCATCTAGAAGATACTTCAATTTTAGACATCATATACAACTTGAGCAGCGCAATGAGTATTTGCCAAACTGATGTGAAGGCACAAAAGTTCACATTATCAGGGCAGTGTACATTAACTTATATTGCAATTCCTTGAGTTGAGAATCTATTGTGTTGTGTATCAAGGTGTTTGATTTATACAAGATTCATTAAGAGAGAATAAGATACCAATCAGCTATACAATTGGGAAATACTGCATGTGGTTCTGATCACCCTGCCATGTGAGGCATGTCACTGAAACTAGAGGACCTGAGTTATAAGGACAGGTTGGATAGGGGGCCTATTCAAGATATAATAGAGCATAAGGGCTATAGATAAGGTAGACGGTGACAGTCATTTTCCAGAGGTAGGGAAGCCAAAGTTAGAGGACACGGACTTAAAGAAAGAAGGGAAGTTTTAAAGGCTCAACTTTTTCATGCAAGGCGTGGTTGGTAACTGAAACAGTCTGCCAGAGGAAGCTGGAGAGGTGGGACCAACTGCAAGGTTTAAGAAACATTTGGGCAGGTATATGGAGAAAAAAAGGTTTAGAGCAAGGGGTCCCAAGCCTTTTAATGTCACAGACCCCTACATTATCCAAGGGGTCCATGGACCCTATTTTGGGAACCCTGGTTTAGAGGGATATGGACCAAAAGACAAGCAATTGGGACTAGCTTAGATCGATATTTTGGCCGGTTTGGACTAGCTGGGTTGAAAGAGCTGATTCTGTGCTGCTTCACTTTATGATTATTTGAGGCCATGGCAAAACAATTTGAGAGAAGGGTAATGGACAATGGAACAATACACTGTAAAAATCCACGGAAGGCAACTGGTCAGTCTGGAATAAAAGAGTAAATCAAAAAAGTGGAAATATGATTCATTTGGGTTAAAGTATCCTTATTCCAAAAAAAATATTTTCATATATTTTTTCTTCCCAGTCCACCTGTCTAATTTGTATTTTTAGTCTGTTGTTGATTCTCAAACCTTCTCTACCAAGAATTGGTTAACTTTACAATGAAGAAAAATAATTATTAGGAGCCATTAGTCAAAGGACTGCCTGAAGATAACCTGACTTCAGAATGACTGGGTTTAAAGTTCAAAGTAAAATTTAGCACCAATGTACCACCAATGCCACCACATACAACCCTGAGATTCTTTCTCTGCGGGTATACTTAGCAGATCTATAAAACAGCGACTATGAACAGGAGTAATGAACAACAAACTGTGAAAATGCAAATCTTCATACCAACAGCCAGTGATAAGTCCAGGAGACTTGCCCGACATTTATTTACAAATCTGGGGCCACACACTAGTTGCAGGGACACTGTTAAAATGTGTACACCACTGGGGAGAGTGTAATCCCATTACATCCATGTCAACCATCTGTGGCCACATACATTCATCCCATTTGCCTGCCCTAGGGCTGTATCCTTTTATACCTTCCCGGTTTAAATATGCCTAAGCTCTGCTCATTATCCCAGGTCTTGAGTGGCTTTAACTGAAGAAGCATGACTTCATGAAAAAGTTTTTAAGCTATGTTCCTGATCTGACCCCTTCCAGTTGCTTTAGCCCACACCCCACCTCTTAACTCCCAAATCCCATCCATGGATCTGCTTGTGTTGTAAATTTCTCACCAGAGAAAATAAATATTTTATTTTGTGCATGCCTGAGAAGGTGGTTGGATAAATATCTGTGCCTTGTTTTTCCATGTAGATGTGTAATTTGTGTTCCTATCAATAGCTTTCTGAGTGCTCAACATTTCAATGTGAATGGTCCCTCTGGAAGAGCTGTCAGATTCGTTCCATCCTAGAATGACTTGTTAAATTTGTTAAGTCTTATATTGAAGTTACAAAGGTATGCCATCAATGTCACTACATACTGTTCCGCTAAAGTGAGTTATTTCTGCATTTCTTCAGAAAGAAATCAATACCACAGCTTATTTACAATATCTACTCATACTAAACCAGGCTGTAAAAGCTACTTAAATCACACTAGATTTGGGGAAACAAACCGCATGTGGTCAAGACACGGTAAATGTTTTCCTCTTTTGGTTTGCAATAGTCAGAGGAAATGTTCAGATCTGCAAGTATGTTCACTGAAAGTGTCACAATGCGAAGTTCAGTTATTATAGTACGTATATGCGATCATTTTCTTGCAGACATTCATAGCAGAACAAAGCAATACAATTGAACCAATGAAAAACTACACATGAACAAAGACTGACAAGCAACCAATGTGCAGTAACATACAACACTCTTACTCTAATCCAGTAATGAGATAAACACCAGCATTCCTGATCCACTTGTAAGACAGTCACATAAGCTTCTCCATTAAAGACACAATCTGGAAATACTAGTTGCACAGATGGACAAACAACGGATTATTTATGAATCCATATGTCTTGTATTGAAGATTTCAGTACTTGCCAATAGCCCATTTATTAAATGAGATGGTTTTCAACGGGTTTATGTTTTACAAATTAGCCTTGCAGGCAGTAAAATTTTCCAAAAAGTAAGATCAACTTGTAATATTTAATGAATTGCATTCGTATATCACATCAACAATAAACTCCAAATAAGACTGTAAAACATAGGAGCAGAAATTGGCCATTTGGTTCATAAAGTCTGCTCTGCTATTCAATTATGACAGATTTATTTTCCCTCTCAACCCCATCTCCTGCCTTCTCCCCATAACCTTTGACACCCTTACTAATCAAGAACCTCTTAGCTTCCACTTTAAACAAATCCAACAACTCGGCCTCCACATCCACCTGTGAAATGGAATTACAGATTCACCATGCTCTAGCTAAATAAATTCCTCCTCATCTCTGTTCCAAAGAGACATCCTTCTATTCTGAGACTGCGCCCTCTGGTATATTTGGTAGGCTTAAATGAGATCCCCCTCATTCTTCTAAACTCCAGTAAGTATAGACCCAGAGCCACTAAAATGCTCCTTACATATTAACTCTTTCATTCCTGGGATCATTCTCATGAACGTCTTCTGGAACCTACACAATTTTAGCACAGCCTTTCTTGTGAAAGCCATAAGAAAGCAAAATTAACATTAGAGGACAATAGAAATTATCTATCTACTTATATATACTTACTGTGGTGAACTACATATACCTGTCTGGACACGCCCCTCTGTTGACTGCTCCTGTGGCTCCTCCCACAGACCCCTGTATAAAGGTGATTGGAGGCACTGCTCCTCCCTCAGTCTCCAGGATGTTGTGTGGTGGTCTCTTGCTGCTAATTGTGGTCTCTTGCAGCTAATAAAAGCCTATCGTTCACCTCCCGTCTCTGAGAGTTATTGATGGTGCATCACTTACAAAGTACTCCAGCAAGTACAGGCCCACAGCCATCAAACATTCCTCATAAATGAACCACTTCTAAAGCAGCTAATCAGAATTTAAGCCCAGATTTAATCCTGATGAACAGGATGGCATGCTGGATACCCACTTTACAATCTGCCAGATCTTATGAACTTATAAGCACTGATGAGAAAACGTATGTTCCTATTTGCATCAATCAAACATCAGATCTTGTAGACAAATGAAACATTCTGCTTTCAGCATGAAATTTACGTAACTTAAAACTCCAACCCATTATTTCTTGCACATCTGAGATTCAGGGGACAAAGCATTTAATTAGTTACGTTGAAAATTCATTAATGCAATTTTTAACCTTCATGCTATGAAGTTTCACTATTTATTAATGCCAAGAAAAGCATTAGGTGATAGGCAAGAGTTGTAAAAGCATGTTCATCTGTCTGTATGTGGTCAGAATGCAAAGTGCACTTTGTGTATAAGTGTCATCTTAGACATGTTCTAAATCTGTGCAGCACAGCCCAAGTCTCTGATCACCTTGTTCCTCCTTGCCACAGGATCAAGAACTCACTCTAACAGGGCCATGTGATAGTTTGCTCCTAATAGCTTTTCCACAGTTAAAGAAACATGGCACAGGAATCTTTCATTCCTAACAACTGGAGCGGAAAGAAGTTATCCTATGGGACTGCTGAGAAAGAGAAGATGAAAAAGACGAAGAACAAGAAGAGAGGAGGTGATATCCAAGCAAATGGTTCGCACATTTCACAGAGATCAAGCTGGGTGAGTGTGAACCCAGATGGAAAGGTCAATCAGCCAGCAGAGTGAATATAAGATCAAGGAGAATAAACTACCCACTAGCTCGGTGGAAACACAGTCAAGAGGAACAGACAACATACTAGCTTTGTGAATGCATTAGCTCACTGAATGAACAATTTCTGTCTGTCTTCACAAAAATCAAAGATCCAGTGGGAGTGAAGAAATGAAAGAACTATGAGCAAGTTAAAAAAAATGTACCAGCAGTGTTAGTGAACTTGAAAGTTGGTTAATCCCAAGGACACACTGATTTACATCTCTGCTGGCTTTAGAGATAGTGCGTACTCTGTTCTAAAGATTCTGGAACTAATCCTGCAGTTGGAGGGCAACAAATGTGATCATATTTTTTAAAAAAAGGAAGCAGAGAAACTTAATATACAGGGGCTCTTTCTGAGAACTTAGAAGGAGTAAAGGGGACCTCAGCTAAACATACAGAATTCTGAAAAGACAAGAGCAAATGCAGGGAGAAAGTTTCCTGTGGCTGAAGGGTCCAGGGCAGAGTTGGTGTATTTTATTTCAGACTGAGATGAAGAAAAATGTCTTCATTCAGAACATGGTGGAATTCTCCATTGAAGAGGCCTCCAAGTTTCATCGTGTTCACTATAAACACAGCTTCATAGATTTTTGGACATTAAGGGAATCGTATAATGCAGGGTTAGTGCTGAGGTAGAAAATCAACTTTAAACTTAATGAATAGAGGAACAGTTTGAAAGGACTAGAACGGCTATGCCTATTTTTATTTCTTATGCTCCAACGTTCCAAGTAACTTTATTATCAAAGTACATATACAAATCTGGCAAACTCATTAAATTCATGATAGAATAATAACCATAATTGAATAAATGAAAGACTGCGCCAACTTGGTCGCTCAACCGACGTGCAAAAGACAACAAATTGTGCAACTACAGAATAAAAATAATAATAACAATAAATAAATAAGCAATAAATATCGAGAACATGGGATGAAGGGTCCTGGAAAATGAGTCCATAGGTTGTGCAAACATTCCAATGATGGGGCAAGAGAAGTTAAATGAAGTTATTCCCGTTGGTTAAAGAGCCCGACAGTTAAGGAGTTGTAACTGTTCCTGAATCTTGTAGTGTGAGTCCTGAGGCTGCTGTACCTTCTTGCTGATGGCAGCAGTGAGAAGAGAGCATGACCTGGGTGGTGGGTGTCTCTGATGATGGATGCTGCTTTCCTGCAACAACACTTCATGTAGCTGTGTTTAGTGACGGGAAGGGTTGGGCCATACCTGCTACTTTTTGTAGGATTCTACATTCAAGGACACTGGTGTTTCTATACCAAGCTGTGATGCAACCAGACAATATTCTCCACACCACACATCTACAGAAGTTTGTCAAAGTTTTAGATATTGTGCTAAATCTTTGCAAATATCTGATGTTCCATCCAGGGGACAAACAATCAATTAACTCCATGACTGCCAACTGATCAATGTCTGTATATATTGGGGGAACAGATTACCAACTAACTCAGCGACTACACAGAGAAACTGAGGACATATTAGCTTAGTGAATATGGATTCAAGGAGAATAAACTGGTAGCTAATTTTTGGAATGTGAGCTTGGGTGGAATAGATTTAATTTGTAATTTTCTGAGCAGATTCACAAGTATTTCAGTACAATTCAATGGCTGTGGTACAGACTGATATATATATAGTTCTATGAATGCCAAACAGCACACAATAGTATCTTGGTGGAATCCAGAAGCAGCTGTCTCGGGCGGTAAAAACCTCCTTCAAATGCAGCAAACGTGAACTCAGTTGAAACAATACATGCCAGTAGAAAGGAGTGGGGATTTTGCTGAAACAAACTACTAACCTGTAAAATGAAAACTGTGCAACTGACCACTCTTGGCAATAGTGGACATGGCCACTGTTTGGATCAAACACACAGAGAAAGGTCTTGGTTGGAACTTACAGCTCCGCAGTGGAAGAAGTGGAGAGTCAGTGAGAGAATGTTGCAAGTTAACTAAGACCTGATTCAATGTACAAAAGTGTGGCCCTTGGACTTCAGCTTTGACTAAAGGGAGAGAAAAATAAATGAAGTGGATGGTTAATTCTAAGTACATTCTCAAACACAGTGAAGTGGAAATTACCCCGAGCAAAATCTTAGCTGAAGAAGTTACCCTAATTTAATACAAGAAATTTCTTTTCAAAATTAGGGTGCACCTTTCATTAAGTTATTAACCAGGTGAATTTCAAAGCAGGAGGAATCTGGTGGTTTCAAAGATATTTGCCCACCCCATTACAAAGGCCATTATTTGGACTACCTGTAAAGGACATTTGTACACTCTTATATATTTATGTCTTGTTCACAAAACAAGTCAGTTATGCAAGACAGTGGTTTCCTGAAAAAAAATGTTTTCTTCAGCCCAAGGTATAGTTTAACCTTTAGAATCGCTCCCTATTTCTGGTTGAGGAAGGACCTCAAGTTTTTTAGAGCAACTTGTGATGAAACATCAACTCTTTCTCTCACTCAATGAAAAGTGAGAGAAATGAAAAATCTTTCTCTCAATGAAAAGTGCCTGACTTGCTAGGAATTTCTGCTTTTATTTCAGATTTCTAGTACTGGCAGCATTTTGGTTTAGTAATGGTAATCAGCCAGCTGCTGTGAAGTTCTTCATCAATTTTAGCTCATTTCTCACTTTGAAGTTCTCGGCCCAGATCTTGAATTGAAAACAGAAATGCACCTGTTTTGTTGATGCCAGGTGATTTGAGCACCTCATCCATGTTCTTACTCTGTTTGGACAGCTATTCTGCTTCCTAACTTTACAAAGAATTAGAATGAGATCTTTTATTTCTTACATGCATTTCACAACATGAGGGAGTAAAAATCTTTATGCTGCATCTCTGTACAAGCAACAAGAAAGGGAAATGTAAGAGAATATTGCCCAAACACTAATATTGTATACATAATTGTTTGGTATACTTGTGCATCCAGTCAGATACAATGTACAGTCAAATCAATGATTATTGATAAATCTGATGGCTCGGTGAAAGAAGTTGTCCCGGAGCCTGCTGGTCCTGTTGCAGCAGTAGTGTTTGCCAGATGGAAGCAGCCTAAACAGTGTGCGGTTGGGTGGCTGGAGTCCCTGATGATCCTCCAGACCCTTTTTACACACCTGCTGCTGTAAATGTCCTGAATAGAGGAAAGTTCATATCCATAGATGTGCTGAGCAGTCTGCACCACTCTCTGCAGTGCCCTGTGATTGAAGGTGGTCCAGTTCCCGTACCGGGTGGTGACACAGCCAGTCAGGATGCTCTAAATGGTGCCTGTGTATTAAGTCTTGAGGATTTGGGGACTCATGCCAAACTTCTTCAGCCATCTGAGGTGGAAGAGGCACTGTTGTGATTTTTTCACCACACAGCTGGGGTATACAGTCCAGGTGAGATCCTTGGTGATGTGAACACCGAGGAACTTGAAACTACTCACCCTCACAACTACAGTCCCATTGATGTCAATAGGGGCTAGACTGTCTCCATTCCTCCTGTAATCCACGATCAACTCCTTTTTTTTTTACATTGAGGGAGAGATTGTTTTCTTGACATCACTGTGTCACGGCATTGACTTCTCCTCTGAAGGCTGTCTCATCATTGTTGGAAGTAAAGCCTATCAAGGCCTATAAGGCCTGTGATCTATAAATTTGATCACCAGATTGGAGCTGTGCCTGGCAACACAAATCGCGGGTGTATAGAGAGTCGAGGAGGGATTCAGGACATAGGCCTGGGGAACTCCTGTGTTGAGGGGCAGAGGGGCAGAGGCGAGAGGAACATATGAAGCTGACATAAAAAGAATGAAGCACTGAATGCACAGCATCCAACAATAAGCATTGCTGGCAATTTAACAGAGTCTTTAATTTCATGCAAATGAAGCTAACTTCTCCAAAAAAAATTGAGGAGATGAGCAAAATGTGTCAGGAAGTCAACAAGAGCAGATTTATACCAGACTTAATGAGAATGAACCAACAGCCTAGATTTTAATAAGGCCTCGGATGTCTCTCAGATCCTATTCTTTAACCTTTTTCACAAGTTCATCAAACATTCATTCCCTTAGAGCCTGCCTCATATTTTTTTAAAAACATGAATTTAACCCTTAAGGTGGGAAATGACAGCAAAATTTGGAAGAAGCAGAACATCTGATCAAAATCACAGACAGGCATGTAAATGTAAACACAAGAAATTCTGCAGGGCTGGTGGGGTTCAGCAGGTCAGGCAGCGTCAATGGAAAGGAATAAACTGTTGAGGTTTTGGTCCAAGACCCTTCATTGGGACCTGTTTTGGGATAAGCTGGATATGAGATTACAGTTTAGCTGGATTCTAGCGACAGTGGGTTAAAAGAGACTGCAAACTGGATCAAGACCTTGACATTCATACTTTCTAAGTATTAGTCAAGGATAGGTTTGATATTCATAAACACCAAAGATTCTACAGATGAGTCCATTTTTTGTGTGTTACTCTAACAAGGGATCACAAGACTGGGAAAAACAAGGACTGGCAAACGAAACTAAACATCCAGATGCTGAACAACAACACACACAAAATGCTGGTGGAACACAGCAGGCCAGGCAGCATCTATAGGGAGAAGAGCTGTCGAGGTTTCATCCTGGCGAAGGGTCTCGGCCCGAAACGTCGACAGCGCTTCTCCCTATAGATGCTGCCTGGCCTGCTGTGTTCCACCAGCATTTTGTGTGTGTTGTTGTTTGAATTTCCAGCATCTGCAGATTTCCTCGTGTTTGCTAATCCAGTTGCTGAACCTCAACTGACGTACGACGTTAGAAAATCAGAAGATAGTGAAATAAGATCCTTCCTGCCACAGCTCACATTCAGCCATTGAAAGGTTTTATGGACCTTCATCAGGACAAAGGTTGTGAGAATAAAAGAGCAAACATTATCTTCAGCCTAATATACAAACTGGGTGGAGTAGATGCATATTATCTTCATCCACCATAAGAGGTCCCACACTGTGTTTATGTCATTACCTCAAAGCAAGTAGATACAGTAGCATTTTCTCCTCAGATATCACCTAGCAATACAGGAAGGTGTTGGAAACATGAGTAATTTTCCTTCCCTTTGACAATATGTTTGTTGTATGAGGAGAAGTTAAACAAATACAGATATATGGAGGTATTTAAGGTGGAAGGTATTGGGGGGCAGGGTTTAATGGTCAGTAAAACATTGTGGGCCGAATGGCCTGTACTGTGCTGTATTGTTCTATGTTAAATTCAGTACTGAGCAAAAACCTTAGGCACATAGGCCAGGATGCCTAAAACCCTGTTCTGTACAGTTCTGTAGTAATTTTATGTACTGCTGCCACACAAAAAAAAATCACTGACATACGTGAGTGATGATAAACCCCATTCTGATTTGAGAGTGGGAAGGGGGCAGGGAGAATGGAATCATGGTTGAGAAAAGGGGAAGGAAGAGGGGAGGGAGAGGAAAGCACTGGAAAGACATTCTATAATGATCAATAAACCAATTGTTTGGAATCAAATGACATTGCCTGGTGTCTCATGGCTGGGTGTGTCTGCACGTGCACCACCCCACACCCCGAGCACTCTTTTTCTGCCACCTGTCCCAAACCCCTCCCTCAATGCTCCACCCCCACTATTCCCAACATACTTTGCTCCCGCCAGATCTACCAACATGATCTACGCTCCATGTTAACAAATCCAGTATGTGCAAAGTCTTAGGCACCCTAGCTAGACTTTTGCACAGAACTGTAAATAACAAAGGTTTAGAGGGATATGGGACAAATACAGGCAAATGGGCATGTACAAACAAGCTGGATGAACTCAACAGGTCGGGCAGCATCCATTGAAATGAGCAGTCAACATTTTGGGTCAAGACCCTTAGTCAGCAGCAGTCAATGGATGCTGCCCGACCTGCTGAGTTCATCCAGCTTGTTTGTACGTGTTGATTTGACCACAGCATCTGCGGTGTACTTTGTGTTTACAGGCAAATGGGACTAACTCAGGTTGGCATCTTGGTTGGCATGGGTGAGTTGGGCTGAAGGTCCTTTTTCCTGTGCTGTTCAACTCAATGACTCAGAGTCTAGGAGAGACACACCATGGAAACAGGCCTCTCTGCCGACTGAAACACAATGGAAAATGGCCCTTCAGACTAATAAGGCCTACCAGGTTCTACTCATGGTTCTATTTCCTATATTCTTCTCAACAGGGATTTTTACATATAACCATACATTTTTGAATCTCTCATGTTCGTTTCCCCAGAATGCCTTGCACTAATTCGATTCCAGGTTTGATAGTCAATTTTTAGTCAGATTGTTCCCAGGAGTTTGACTTCGGAAAGCAACAATATTATGAAAAGAATACAGAAAACACCATGCAGGAGGAAGCTAATTTTAAGGACTGAGTCACAAAGAGAAATTCACAGCAGAAAGTAAAACAAACATTGATTGAGGTGCTTAATATGTTTGGGGGCAGTGATAATCAACCCACCAGTATTCTAAATAAATCAGAATTACAGGAGGTGAGTATGAGATTTGCTAGCCTCCAGCAGCTATTTCATGTTACAGCATTTTTCCACAGTTGTATGCTTCAAAATATTCTCAGATGTTACTCTTAATACAGTATGATTACATCTTCATGCAACATTTAAGTGCTTGCTTGTGCAAATAATTTTCAGAAACTGTGAAACTATTTCCACTTAAAGTTTGTATAAAATGCATCCAATCTTCACATAGATTTTCCATCCCTTTCTCCTTCAGATCAGTTCAATTTATATTTGGTTGCCAATAGCAGTCGATAATGATAAGGCAGCCAGACCCTCATAATAGGACATCAATTTCCAACAGGCAATTCCTCAACTTTCTGTTCAAACATGTAATCAGTAGCCTTCAGATGAGTGCAGAGTTTTTAATACACTGTATGTTTTCACTGCTGTGCTATTCTTAGACTGATTGAACAGCAAGCCAATTCAAGTTAAACAATAACGATCTGCATGGATAGAGCAGATATAGAATAACTAAATGTTAATATTCACGCATGATAACTTGTGTGAATATGCACTGAGTACAGTTATTATCAAACTATGCATATATGGATCTTCTGGTCAAGATGGTGCCGGCGTACAATGCTCCTTTGGTTGACATCTTCTGTTTAGATCATGAAACCATATATTTCACTTTTTTTTATCTCTTACATTCGTTTTTCGTCTTGAATGTGACTCTGGAACCATTGAAGCCTGTGATTTGCTGTTTGGAGATCGTCTGGGCGTTCCAGCACTCAGCAGTCTCTGAGAGGATTCCGGGAGGCAGAGGCAGTGTGCGGGAACCTCATGGCGAGCAGGCTGCGAGCAAATGTTCGACTTCATTTCACCGATTAAGGCAATGAGGGAGATTGAAACATCGAGGTGAAAGCGGAAGCTTGGAGATCATTTGGGTGCTTCACCACTCTGCAGTATCAGAGAGAATTCTGGGAGACGGAGGCAGCATGCGTGAACTTTGTGACGAGAAGGCTGCAAGCCATTGTTTGATTCCATTTTGCTGACTGAAGCGACGAGGGAGATTGAAGCATCAAAGCATTTTTCTGCATTTTGAAGGTGGACTTGGACTGTACACTTTTTAAAGACTTAGTTTTTTTTAATATTCTGTGTTTTTAGCCCAATCTTTCTTGTTTTTTTTTGTGAGGAAGGAGATTTGGGGGCCAATGTGCCTGATCCGTTTAGTTTGTTTTTTTTTGTGCAGGAGGAGGGATTTGGGGGTTGATGTGCCTGTTTCGTTTAGCTTGTTTTTTTTTGTACAGGGAGGGTGGGATTTTAGGGGTTAATGATCATACTGCCTTTCTTTTCCTTCTTAGTTTCATGGCTACCCAGAGAAGAATAATTTCAAGTTGCATACTTGGATAATAAATTAACGTCTGAACCTTCGATATGTCACCATTTACTACCCTAGATTCATTTTCTTGAAGGCATTCACAGTAGATGCAAAGAAACACAATAGAATCAAGGAAAAATTACTGTACACACAAAGATGGGTCAACAACCAATGTGCAGACTGGGCAATTACAAAAATAAACAAATACAGGTTCCCCCTGCTATCCAAAAATAGAGTGTTCCTTGATGCACCATCAATAACTCACACTGAGACGTAGGCGAGATATCGGCTTTTATTGACTGGAAGAAGGAACCAGGAGTGAGTGTCTATCATACAAGGTCCTGGAGACTGAGGCCGATCTTCAGGCCGCAGGTCTCCTTTATACAGGGGCCTGTGGGAGGAGCCACAGGAGCAGTCAGCAGGGGCGTGTCCCGACAGGCACATAGTTCACCACATTCCTATGAAACCTTTCGTAAGCCAAAATGGCACAAAGTGGAGAAGCAATTACCATTAATTTAAATGGGAATATTATTTGAGCATTCCCAGACTCAAGAAATAACCTACCAAATCATATCAAATAACACATAAAACCTAAAATAACACTAAAATATAGTAAAAGCAGGAATGATATGATAAATATACAGCCTATATAAAGTAGAAATAATTTATGTACAGCGTAGTTTCACTTACCAGAATCGGGAAGACAGCGAGCACACTGGAAGGTTCACGCATTTTTCTATCATACTGTTCTTTACAAGCACTCAAAACATCCTGCAAACCTGCCCTAGACCTACGTGCCCTTTCAAACGCAGTTCAAAGCTATGACGGCTTGAGGCTGAGTGTTTGCTTTGCTGAGAGCAAAACAAACGCTGAACGCTATTTTCACTTTTTGCCACTCTCGCTGCTCAGGGTGCAAACTGCCTCCATAACGGCTTTCTGCAAATCAAACGCTGAACACTATTTTTGCTTTTCGCCTTTTTTTGTAAAAGCGGAAATCCTCGTCGGATTTCTTTCGGTTAGTGAAAACAGGTACTAATGTAGGTCTTTAGTAAAAGCAAAGTGGCATAAGGGAACTTTCGTAAAGCGGGGGATACCTGTATTATAATAATAATAAATGAATATTGAAAACAGGAATTGTAGAGTTCTTGAAAGTGAGTCCATAGGTTGTGAAACAGTTCATTATTGAGGTGAGTGAAGTTATTTACACCGGTTGAGGAGCCTGATAGTTGAGGGATAATAACTGTTCCTGAACCTGGTGGTGTGGAACCGAAGGCAACTGTACGATCTTTCTGATGACAGCAGTAAGAAGAGAGTGTGGCCTGGATGGTAGGGGTCCTTGTTGATGGATGTTGTTTTCTTGTGGCAGTGATCCTTGTAGATGTGGACGATGGTGAGGAGGGCTTTTCTTGTGATGGACTGGGCCGTATTCACTGCATTTTTGTAAACTTTTCCATTCATGGACATTGGTGTTTCCATACCAGGGGGCATTGTTTAATGAGGTTGATTTTAAGGTAGGCCTTCAAAGAAAAGGAGCAGTGGAGACATATAGGGAGAAAACTCCAGCTGAAGCCAGATAGGATTCAGAAATAGAGGACTGCATGAAAAGCCAGAAGTTCTGTGAAATGTGGAGTGAGAAGCTACAGATTTATAAAAGATCACAGAAATGAAAGGGGATTTGAAAACCAGAATGAGAACTTGAAAGAGAAGGCACTGAGTTACTGAGACCTAATGTACATTGGTAAACAGATAGGTGATAGGTGAACAGACACTGGTACAGGTCAGGAAATAGAATTTGATGACAGAGAGTTTCTTAAGAAAATTTTTATTGGTATGATCATATTTGTCATGCACTTGTCTGATCTACTGTAAAGTTAAAAAAACCTTTACTTTGAAATGGCATGTCTGTCCAAGGTCTCTTCTACTTCATGATGAGCCCAAACTCTGTTTGGAGGAGAAATAACTCCTATTCTGTATGGCTAGCCTCCAACCTGATAGCATGAACATTGATTTATCTAACCTGCTGTAATTTCTCCCCCCACCACCTTTTCTCTGTTTTCCCATTCCCATTTCAGTTACCCTCTCAACCTTCTCTTCTCCTCGCCTCCCCTCCTCCTTCTGTTTTCTCTGTGGTCCACTGTCCTCCCCTATTAGATTCTTTCTGCTTCAGCCCTTTACCTGGTCCATCTACCCCTTAATTTATCCTCTTTCCCCTCATTTGGTCCCACCTATCAACTACCAGCTTGTACTCACCCGCACCTCCTCCACTTCCTGCACTTCAGCCCTTAACCCATCCTCCCGTCACAACAGGGACAGGGTTCCCCTTGTCCTCACCTACCACCCCACCAGCCTCCGGATCCAGCATATTATCCTCCGCAACTTCCGCCACCTTCAACAGGACCCCACCACCAAGCACATCTTTCCCTCCCTAACCCTCTAAGCTTTTCGCAGGGATCGTTTCCTCCACAACTACCTGGTCCACACGTCGCTCCCCACAGAACTCCCACCTGGCACTTATCCCTGCAAGCGCAAATGCTACACCTGTCCCCACACCTCCTCCCTTACCACCATTCAAGGCCCCAGACAGTCCTTCCAGGTGAGGCAACACTTCACCTGTGAGTCTGTTGGAGTCATCTATTGCATCCGGTGCTCCCGGTGCGGCCTCCTCTACATTGGCGAGACATGACGCAGATTGAGGGACTGCTTCATCGAGCACCTACGCTCTGTCCGTCACAATAGATAGGACCTGCCGGTTGCCACCCACTTCAACTCTGTCTCTCATTCCCATCTAGATATGTCCATACATGGCCTCCTCTACTGCCATGATGAGGCCAAACTCAGGTTGGAGGAGCAACACCACATATACTGTCTGGGTAGCCTCCAGCCTGGTGGTATGAACATTGAATTCTCCAATTTCTGGTAATTCCCTCCCCCTCCCCCCTTTATCTTTCCTCTGATTGGTTTTCTACCTGGTGCCTCTAGGCCCTACCCCTTCCCCTATCTCTATTACTGGGCTTCGGCACTCTCCCCCCCCCCCCCCATTCCTGATGAAGGGTCTCGGCCCGAAGCGTTGGCTACACTTTTCTCACGGATGCTGCCTGACCTGCTGAGTTCTTCCAGCGTTGTGTATGTATTCTTTGATCCACAACATCTGCAGTTGTATTTTTGTGTTTTATACTCTTTCCCCTCCCTCCACCTTCTTGTTCTGGCATTCTACCTCCCTCCTTTCCAGTCTGAGAAAGAGTCTTGGCTTGAAACATCTACGTTTTATTCCTCTCCACAGATGCTGCCTGACTTGCTGATTTCCTGCTGCATTTTGTGTGTGTTGTTCAGGATTTCCAGTACCTACAGAATCCTTGTGTCATTGAAATGACCTGCCGAGGTGTAGGAGCTTTCAGTTAGGTACGATTTCAATGGTAAGGTATCCAGTGTTCTCTCAGTAGAACACAGAGAAAACCTGCCTTTCTCTTTCCCTGGTGGTCCATATCTATGATTCACCCATTAGGAATCAGCAGCCAGATTGAATTACTTCAGTATAAGGAACAATCCTTGTGCTTTTACTGCCTACAGCACTCTGTAGGGAAACACGAGAGTGGCAGATGGATGCACTTCAAGTGTGAAAATGAAAATGCCTCAAGCACTCAATCCGGTTCTCAGATAACATCCCTAAATCACAGCTTTGTATGAGCCATGACTACCCTCTACGTCAGGCTTCGTGGTCTTCCTGCTGTTACGAAATGTGTTCTCTTTCTTTGTCAAGGAAACAAAAAAACGAAACCATCAGCTCAGAAATCACAGCAACCTTGATCGATTAAAGTCCCAGAGCATTAAAAAACACTCTTAACTGCAGCCCAAAATGATTCATAAAGTTACACATATTTCACAGATGCTTTTACATTCACCAGTGCTTTACAAATCAGTAGACTGAATAGTTTCCATGGCAATTTTTTGCCATAATAACACAGACCTCATTTCTATCCACAGCAACAGTAATCCCTGCATGTGCAGATGATTGAGTTAACCTGTGTCACACTGTGCTTCACCATAATGGAGGACACAACCTATTTACTTCGAGTGAGTAAGACACTGCTAAAATAAATATCCTAAGAGTTAGAAATCAATGGTATTGGATCTTCGAGGCAGAATCCAAAGTATATGTCTTATTGATAAAGATGGCAAATTCCTAAATTTGTAAATAAATCATTAATTCTTGGGATGTGAATCACAATGACAATGCCTGCATTTATTGCCCACCCTTAAATATTCCTGAACTGCGGAAGCAACTAAGAGCAGCAAGTAAACAGCTTCTGAGAGTCAGCAAAATTTCCAACAATATTTCCCAGGAGGGGGCTTCATTGCCTTGCTGATTGATTGGCTGGTTTTAGCTATTAAGCAGGAGATCCCTGACACAATAACAACTTGCTTGCAATGCATTCCTCCCTGGTTAATGCTGCCTTTATGTTCCACTCCTAAAATATACACAACACAAGAGATGAAAGAGATCAGTATTACTTGTCATGTGTACTGTACATTAAAACATCAAAACATAATGTGAAATAAACTGTTTGTTCAAGTCAGCCAAGATTCTTCTGGGCAGCCCACACTTCCAGCACCAGCAGAGCAGGCCCACATCTCACTAACCCTAACTGTATATCTTGGGAATGTGGGGAGAAACAGGAGCCTACATCTTGAGATAGGTAGAAGAGAACAACATCAAAACCTTAAAACATACCTTCTTCCAACTTGCACCCCTGCTTCCCAATGCATTACAGAAATGCAGAATGAAATTACTGAACAAACTTGGGGTCTGAGGGACAGAATTCCAGAGATTCTCCACACTGTGCAGGAAGCTCTTCCTGTGTAGCTCAGTTTCAGTGACCACGCTCAATCTTGTTACTATCCTGTTGTCTGGGATTCTCCCACCAGTAGAAACATCATTGACAAGGTGAAGAGGGTGATTGATGAAGGTAGAGTGTGGATGTTGTCTACATAGATTTTAGTAAGGCATTTGACAAGGTCCTCATGGGAGACTCATCGAGAAGATTAAGGTGCATGTGATCCATGGTGAATTGGCCATTTGGATTCAGAAATGGCTCGTCAATAGAAGACAGAAGTAGTGGTTGAAGGGATATTTTCTAGCTAGAGGTCTGTAATTTCTGCTGTTTGTGATGTATATAAATGATCTGGTAAAAATGTAGATGGGTGTGTTAGTAAGTTTGCAAATAATATGAAGGTTGGTGGTGTGGTGGACAGTCTAGTTGTTTGGCAAAGAATACAGTAGATATAGATCATTTACAGATACCAGCGGAGAAATGGCAGATGGATTTTAACCCAGCCAAATGTGAAGTGATGCATCTTGGTAGAACAAATATGAAAAAGACAATACACTGTTAAGAAGGCAGAGAGTGGTAGGAAGCCAAAAATGCACCTCCTGGCGTGGTGGTACAGGCAGATGAATTAGGGAATTTTCAGGGACATTTTCATAAGGACGTGAATGTAAGGGCTGGAATGGAAGAGTCAACCCTGAAATATTGACTGTTTATCATAATTATTTTGTGTCTGTTGCTAAAGATGTCCAGTAACTGTGGAAACCCTTGTGGCTGTGCTTTAGAAACAGATTACCTGATTGTTATCATATTGTTGTGAGAGCTTCTTCAGTATATACAGTCTGTCCTCCTTAACCGCAGGGGATTGTTTCTGGGACCCCTCGCGGATACCAAAAAATGCAGATGCTCAAGTCCCTTATTTAACCTGTCTCAGTGTGGTGGACTTTAGGACCCGGCGGAGCTCTGGACCTTATTTAACCTGTCTCAGTGTAGTGGACTTTAGGACCTGGCAGAGCTCCAGACTTTATTTAATTTGTCTCAGTGCAGTGGACTTTAGGACCTGGCGGAGCTCCGGACCTGCCGCCTGCAGTGTTTCTGTTCTGTTGACAGAAATTGATCACGATTGAAAATAAAGTGGAAATAATAAAGCAATTGGAAAGAGGTGAAACGTCATCAGTCATTGGAAAAGCTTCAAGCTACGTCAGTCAATGATCGAAACAATTTTAAAGGATAAAGTGTGAATAATGGAGCATGTGAAGGCCCTGTCCTGATGAAAGCTACAATTATTACTAAGCAACGCAGTGGTTTAATTATTGAAATACAGATGTTTCTTAAGTGTTTTATATGCATAGACAGGTAAAATATATACTATTTACTAAGACAAACGTTTAACTAACTGACGCTAAATAGTACTGGATGTACCTGTTCCAACTTACTTATAATACCTAATACAAAGTAAATGCTATGTAAATAGTTGTTATTCTGTATTGTTTAGGGAATAATGACAAGAAAAAAAAGTCTGTACATGCTCAAACAACAAGTGCTTAAGAGGGAACTTCCAGTTATTTTTCCCGATCGCGATCCATGGTAATCTATGCACATCCTTCCATATACTTTCAATCATCTCTAGATTACTTATAATACCTAATACAATGTAAGTGCTATGTAAATAGTTGTTATACTGTATTGTTGAGGGAATAATGACAAGAAAAAAAGTCTGTACATGCTCTAACAAGAAGAGCTGGAGAGAAAACTTTGGGTTTTCCCGACCCGTGGTTGGTTGAACCTGCGCATGCGGAACCCGTGGATAAGGAGGGCCGACTGTATAGTGCTGTATTTTCTACATTACAAAAATGACTACATTTCACAACTGCTCCATTAGAAGGAAGACAATTTGGGTTTGAAAGGTGCTTTCTGAATACAAATTTCTCCAAAGGATGACGATGTGGCTCATGCCTATTGGCAGGTTGGGGATAAATTGAATTCCATTGAGAATCACTGTAGTTACTAAATATGAGCTGGAACCCATCATTCTGCTTCTAACTCAATGCCAGTCCCCTACTGAGTCTGTGCCAAGATCCAAGTACCAGTCTGCAGTCTTTCACCCTTTAATATGAGGCAAATCCCTTTCACTTATTTTTCTTAAGGCAATCATTTTTACAAACAACAGAGACACATTAAAAATGACTAATAATCCCTTTGGTGTTTACAGCTGTGCAGTAAGTTCTATTTTTCAGAGCTGTAATCCATGCCTGACTCATCCAGAATGAAGAAACTATATTTTCCAGGGAGGCATTGTTTACCCAAGGGAACCACGGACACAAATGGTAAATAACAGATAAACCACTCTTCGTAACAATTTACCTCTACTATCTTGTGGTATTACTTAACATAACTGCTAGCATTCCCTTACTCATGAACACCACTTCAGATTGGAACACATGTGGTGCTATTTTTCTCCTATTGCAGAGTACATACTTAGATCAAAGCCTGTGAGACGATCTTGGCTTTCAGTTGGATAGAGAACCTCTGACAGTGTGGAAGATTTGATAGCAGCTGGGATCTTGAAAATTCAATCTTCAGCCCCAGGGAGGATGTTAAATTTCCCCAATGTTTTTTGGAAAAAGCGGGGTAGAGATGTCAAATTGTGAGAGAGCTTCAGAAACTGGGGCGGCGGTGGGGGGTGGGGGGGGGGGGCGGGGAAGAAATTCTGCCTCTCGTGCCCTGTAAACAAATCCATAAAAGTAGCTATCTCTTCTCAAAAACTGTTCTTGCTCCTGACAGTTGCCACATTTCCAGAGATACGAGAAACTTTGACATTGGTGAACCACTTAGTAACAAGTATACTGCTTGGGAGACTTTTCCCCACTATAACAAGTACAGTGCCTATAAAAAGTATTCAACCCCCTTGGTAGTTTCCATGTTTTACAAGTTTTTTTTCCCATGTTTTTCACGTAAAACAATAGTTTTACAATATTAAATCACAGTGCACTTAATTTGGCTTTTTTGACACTGACCAACTGAAAAAGACTTTTGTGTCAAAGTGAAAACATATCTCAAGAGACCTTGACCTTCACCTTGCCTTGTGTAGCTGGATCCTGGACTTCCTATCAGATTGCCGGCAGGTGGTAAGAGTGGGCTCCCTCACCTCTGCCCCTCCGAATCTCAACACAGGTGCCCCTCAGGGTTGTGTCCTAAGCCCCCTCCTCTACTCTCTGTATACCCGTGACTGTGTCACCACCCACAGCTCCAATCTGCTAATTAAAGTTGCTGATGACACTACACTGATCGGCTTAATCTCAAATAATAATGAGGCAGCCTACAAAGGGGAAGTCATCACCCTGTTACAGTGGTTTCAGGAAAACAACCTCTCCCTCAATGTCGCAAAAACAGAATAGCTGGTTGTGGACTCCAGGAGGAATGGAGATCCCCTATAGACATCAATGGATCTGGGGTTGAGAGGTGAACAGCTTTAACTTCCTCGGCATCCACATAACCGAGGATCTTGTGTGGTCTGTACATATCGGCTGTGTGGTGTAAAAAGCACAACAGCACCTCTTTCACCTCAGATGGCTGAAGAAGTTTGATATGGCCCCCCAAATTCTAAGAACTTTTTACAGGGGCACAATTGAGAGCATCCTGACTGGCTGCGCCACTGCCTGGTATGGGGACTGTACTTCCCTCAATCACAGGACTCCGCAGAAAGTGGCGCGGACAGCCCAGCACATCTGTAGATGTGAACTTCCCACTATTCAGGACATTTACAAAGACCGAAGTATAAAAAGGGCCTGAAGGATCATTGGGGGCCCGAGTCACCCCAACCACAAACTGTTCCAGCTGCTACCATCCGGGAAACGGTACCGCAGCATAAAAGCCAGGACCAACAGGCTTCTTCCACCAGGCCATTAGACTGATAAATTCTTGCTGACATAACTGTATTTCTATGTTATATTGACTATCCTGTTGTACATAGTATTTATTATAAATTACTATAATTGCACATTGTACATTTGAATGGAGACATAACGTAAAGATTTTACTCCTCATGTATATGAAGGACATAAGTAATAAAGTCAATGCAATATCTTGACAAAATGACCTAACTTAATTATAAACATTAAACACAAAATAATTGATTACGTAAGTGTTCACCCCCTTTAATATGACATACCAGATCATCACTGGTGTAGCCAGTTGGTTTTAGAAGTTACATAATTAGTTAAACGGAGATCTGTTTTTAGAGACCTGTGTGTGGTCAACATGTTTCAATTGCTTATATTAAAAATACACCTGTATCTGGAAGGTCCAACTGCTGGTGAGTCAGTATCCTGGCAAAAACTACACCATGAAGATAAAGGAAAACTCCAAGCAACTCCACGAAAGGGCTACTGAAAAGCACAAGTACGGAGATGGACACAAGAAAATTTCCAAGTCACAGTATCTCTTACAGTACAGTTAAGTTAAACATTAAGAAATGGACAGAACACAGCACAGCTGTAAATCTGTCTATAACAGGTCATCCTCAAAAGCTGAATGACTGCAAGGAGACTAGGGGGTGAGACCACCAAGAGACCTATGACAACTCTGGAGGAGTTATAAGCTTCAGTGGCTGAGACGGGAGAAACTGCGCATATAACAACTGTTGCCCAGGTGCTTCACCAGTCACAGATTTATGGAAGAGTGGCAAAGAGAAAGCCGCTGTTGAAAAAAAACTCACACAAAATCTCAGCTAAAGTTTGCCAGAAGGCATGTGGGAGACTCTGAAGTCAGCTGGAAGAAGGTTCTACAGACTGATGAAACCAAAATTGAGCTTTTTGGCCATCAGGCTACATGCTTTGGCATAAGCCAAAAACCACACAAACACACCATCCCTACCGTGAAGCATGGTGGTGGCTGCATCTTGCTGTGGGGATGCTTAGCTGCAGCAGGCCATGGAAGGCTTGTGAAGGTAGTGGGTAAAATGAATGTAGCAAAATACCGGGAAATCCTGATGCAGTCTGCAAGAGAATTGCAACTTGGGAGAAAGTTTGTTTTCCATCAAGACAATAACCCCAAGCATAAACCAAAGCTACAATAAAATTAATGTCCTGGAGTGGTCAAGTCAGAGTCCAGACCTCAATCCAATTGAGAATTTGTGGCTGAACTTGAAAAGGGCTGTTCACTCACAATCCCCATAAAGAAGAAAGGGGAAAAATTGCAGTGTCCAGATGTGCAAAGCTGATAGAGACCTATCCAGGCAGACTCAAGGCTGTAATTTTTGCCATAGGTACATCTACTAAATACTGACTTGAAGGGGGTGAATGCTTATGCCATCAATTATTTTGTGTTTTATATTTGTAATTACAGACAGACAGACAAACTTTATTGATCCCGAGGAAAATTGGGATCAATTTAAATCACTTTATAGAGATCTATTTTCACTTTGACACAAAAGAGTCTTTATCTGTTGATTAATGTCAAAAAAGCCAAATTAAATCCACTGTGATTCAATGCTGTAAAACAATAAAACATGAAAACTTCGAAGGCGGGGTCAATACTTTTTATAGGAACCATACTTTCCTCTTGGGGTACTGTTCCTCTCATAACTATATAGCTATATCTATTACTTTCATAACTAATGGAAGAAATGCTACACCTGCCCATTCACCTCCTCTGTCGACCATTCATGGCCTTAAACAGGCCTTCCAGATAAGATAACAAGTCTGCTAAGGTCATCTACTGTATCCAGTGCTCCTGATATGACCTCCTCTACATCGGTGAGACCTGGCATAGATTAGGGGACTGCTTTGTCAAGCACCTACATTCCATCCACAACAAGCAGGATTTCCATGTGGTTAACCATTTAATTCCAGTCCTCATTTCTATTCTGACATGTCACCCACGGCCCTTCTCTACTGCCATGATGAAGCCATTCTCATGTTGGAGGAGCAACATCTCATATTCCATTTGGGTAGCCTCCAACCTGATGATATTAACATTACTAATTAACTTCACTAATTTTTTCCTCTTCCCACCTTCCTCTTCTTCCATTCATCACTCTGGCTCCCCTCTTAGCTCTTCAAATTCTCTTCACCAGCCTATCACCTCCCTTTGATACCCTTCCTCCTTCTCTTTCTCCCAAAGTTCACCCTCCTCTATTATCATGTTCCATCTTCTTCAGCTCTTTACCTCACTTCATCCCACCTACCTTCCCCCTCACCTGGCTTCACCTATCATGTTCTAGCTTGGGCTCCAACACCTTCTTATTCAGGCTGCCAGTCCTGATGAATGGTCTTGGCCCAAAACATTGATTGTCTATTCCTCTCCATAAATGTTGCCTGACCTGCTGAGTCCCTCCACCAACTTTCTATGTGTTACTCTACATTTCCAGCATCTGCAGAATCTCTTGTGTTTATGATCTGGAATCCAGTACGCTTGATGGTAATGGAATCAGAGTCAATGACTGTCTTCAAAATGGGACAAGATAGAACAAATCACCATGTAATATGAGCTGGAACAGCTAAAAAGCTAAAACAGCTGCTCTGCAGCTCCAGTGACCTTGTTTCAATCCTGAACACATGGTGTCTCTGTGAGAGGTTTGCACATTCTCTTTGCGCAGATTGTCTTTGATTGCTCCAAGTTCCTTCTATATCCCAAAGACATGCTGGTTGGCAAGTTAGTTGCCAATTGTAACTTGCCCCTAATGTAGTGAATGTCAGGATTGAGTTGGGCGTATAAGATAGAATAGGTTAAAGCAGGACTTGGGCCCGATAGGGTTGCTCTGAGAGCTGGCATGCGTTTAGTGGGCCGCAGGGCAACCTTCCATGTAGGAAGGAAATCTGAGAAACATGGAGAAACAGCAAGGAAATGGGGCTGGGAGGCTCAAGAGACTGCAGATGCTGGCATCTGGAGCAATAAAACTGCCTGCTGGAGAAACTCCAGGAGGTCGAGCAGCATCTGTGAGGGGAAAAGAGCTGTCAATATTAATCATGACGCAGAGTTTCAAGTAAAATCATCACCATACCCTAACCCCACCCCCCCACCCATTGATGCTGTTTGACCTACTGGGTTCCTGAAGCAGGTTGTTTGTTGCAAGGGAATGGAACAGGTTTCCTCTACCAGGGACTACCGCAGACTGGAAGTACTAAATGGCTTCCTTCAATGCTATAACAATCCTCTGATTTCATGCCAGGCTTCAATTTCCTCATTGCTCCTGACTTTGCAAATTAGACAGAACAAGAAACATCAAAAGGAGGAGAAAACAGCAGGCACTAGCAAGGGCTTCTTGCTGCGGCTGCTAATTATTCAGGCTCTGCAATCCAACCCTTTGCGCAGGTACAGTAATGTGTGGATATATTGGAGAGTGTGTTACAGCAACACTCAACAGGAAGGCTGCAAAAAAAAAAATCTTTTAGCAGGGAGAATTTCTATTTCAGTAGCAAAGCTTTCTTATCGGCAAAATGCAGCTTTAAGTCTTAATGATGGTGGCCTGGGAGAGAGGGGAGGAGGCCATAAGGACAAATACCCGAAAGGCACCACCTCATTATCGCCCCGGCACATCACTCAAAAAGATCAACACTTACTAAGTCAGGACTATGGCGACAGCATCATTCAGGACACTCTCCCCGAAGAGCAGCGTATAGAGCTGTGGATCCACATCGAGCTCGTGGAAAATGGCCAGAACAGTCACTGTATGTGTAAGAACAACAAAGAGAAGCCATGTTTATTCAGACTATAGTGGGAGGGTGGAAATAGTGAAATTAACCCCCAAACCAGACTAGCCCCTGGGTAATCACTGACATTTGAGGCTACCTGGGTGTAATTTACACACAAACCTTTCAAGCTCTATTTCATTGCATGGCTCCTGTTGCTAGGCAACCCTGTGGTGACATGCAGCAGCATCCAACAGGCACTATTAAGTATAATACATCAGGAGAACTATTCCTGCAGGCAATAAATACAGAAACTCGGTATGCATTGCAATTCAGCCTACGAGGGATAGAGCAGAGAATCCTTTTGCCTTTTACAGATTACTCATTCTTTTAACATGAAAACTTGAATTCTCTCCTCAGACAGTAGTGGAGAGGGTCTGCAGCTATGGGCAGATTCCAATGAATGCTGCAGATGTTTCAAAGCCAGCATTTTGCTGTTTAAAGTCATTTTCCTCATCTTCCCTCCATCCTTTCACCAATTCTGTATCCGCAGGATACAACCCTTTCTGCCCAGAGAAAATTAATTTGCTTATTTACTTTATGAAAGCTCAACATAACGTCGAACATCCCTGCTTAATCTCAACTTAATCTTCATAGACAACCCCAATGTCACTAACCCCACCAGCTCATCTCTATCATTCTTCTGCCCCCTTTCCAAAGACTGCACAGCTGCTGAAAAAACTGGGGCTGTTACCACAGCTTCAGAGAAGGTGCAAGATTACTTCCCCTCAATAGCAGTATGTGCTTGTGCACAAAAGCGCTAATCTCACACAGCAATGCAAGATTACTCTAATGTTACCTTCCATGTAATGGCCCTGACTTGATGCCAGAGTCACTCAGAACACAGAAGAGGACAGGTACAGACTTTTTGGCCCACGATGTTTGCACTGAACATGATGCTGAATTAAACTAGATTCCTTCTATCTGCACTTGATCCATATCCTACCATTCCCCTTGCTTATTCAACAGCATCTGAAACATCACTATCGCATTAGTGTTGTTATTGCTTTCCCTTGTGCTGCCTCGATGTACCAAAATGGCCCATATGTATTGCATGCAAAACTAAGCTTTTCTCTGTACCGTAGTACGTATGACAATAATAAACCAACTTATAACTTAAGTTTCCAATGTAGTGATTCTGCTTCCACCACTACCCTGGCACCCTCACAGAGCTGTTGCCAGATATGAGACCGGCCGAACTTTATACAGGAAAAGGAGGAAGGAAGAGGGCAACTAACCTGTGCAGAATCTGGGCTCTAGCTGTGGGTGTGCTGTGCGCTCCAAGTAATGCAACTCATCTTTAATGGATCCTTGTGGCCCTCCTTGCATTTCCTCACTCTACTTGCTGTCCTACCAATATGGAGACTTGTCTGTGGCCAGCTCACATCACTCGCTTGCAATCCCAATGCCAGAGGTCACTCCACCCCCCCCCCCGAGAAAATCACCCCACTCGAATTACCATCTGCAATATATGCATCCATGCAGTGTTCCTATTAAGGGTGGCCTCAAACATTTCTGAAATGCAAGCCAACCTAAAATGAAAGCATTTCTTTAAGGAGGTACGGTCTGGAATGTGAAAGAACTTGCAACATAGGAACAGAGGAAGGCCATTCAGCCCACTGAGTCTGTTCTGCTATTCAATCATGGCTAACTAATTATTCCCTCTCAAACCTCTTCTCCTGCCTTCTCCCCCTAACTTTTGATGCCCTTACTAATCAAGAACCTGTCAACCTTTGTTTTAAATATTCCCAATGATTTGGCCTCTATGGCCCTATGTAGCAACAAATTCCACAGATTCACAACTTTCTGGCTAAAGAAATTCCTCCTCCTCTCTATTTTACAGGGACATCTTTCTATTCTGAGGCTCTGCCCTCTGATCCTAGACTCTAAAGCTTTAAATCAATTAAGTCAATAACTACCGAACAAATATCAATTTCTGAAACTTTCCACAACACTCTCCTTCCCATGGGAAGTGAGCCTCCCACAATGAGCCATTGAGGACTGGGCACAGAATGCTGATAGGGATGTACTGTTGAGTTAACAATCCATGCACAGAAATGGATAGAGAGTCACAAAGCACAGAAACAGGCCCTTAGGCCCATTTAGTCCATGCCAAACTATTATTCTGCTAGTCCCATTGGCTTGTACCTAGATCACCGCTCTCCATTCCTCTCCTATTCATGTACTTAAATTTTGCAATTTAACCCTTCACTACCACTTCCACTGGCAACTCCTTCCACACTCACACCACCCTCTGAATGAAGAAGTTCCATCTCAGGTTCCCCTTAAATATGTCACCTTTCACTTTAACCTATGACGTCTAGTTTAGTCTCATCCAACTACAGTGGATAAAGCCTGCTAGAATTTGCGCTTTCTGTATCACTCATAATTTTGTATACCTCTATCAGATCTCCCCTCATTCTCCTACACTCCAGGGAATACAGTCCTAACCCATTCAAACTTTCCCTATAACTGAGGTCCTCAAGTCCCAGCAACATCCTTGTAAATTTTTTCCATACTCTGTCAATCTAATTGACATCTTTCCTATAGATAGGCAGCCAGAGTTGCACACAATACTCTAAATTAAACCTCAACAATGTCTTACACAACTTCAACATAACATTCCAACTGCTGTACTCATTGCCTTGATTTATGAAATCTAATGTGCCAAAAGGTTTCTTTACAACCCTACAGCATCTACCTGTGATGCTACTTTCAAGGAATTATGGACCTGTATTCCCAAATCCCTTTGTTCTACAGCACTTCTCATTGCCCTGCTACACTCTGTTTAACTCCCCTTGGTGCTCCTCCTTCTTCCCTTTCTCCTCTGATCCATTCTCCCCTCCTATCACATTCCTTCTTCTGCACCCCTTTACCTTTCCCAGCCACCTGGCTTCACCTATCACTTTCCCCTGCTCCCACCTTTTCATTCTGGCATCATCCCCCTTCCTTTCTAGTCCTGAAAAAGGGTCTTGGCCCGAAATGCCAACTGTTCGTTCATTTTCCATCGTTGCTGCCTGACCTGCTGAGTTCCTCCAGGATTTCGTGTATGTTGCTTTGGATTTCCAGCACCTGCAGAATTACTTGTGTTCCTGTTTTGGTCCTACCCTGGTCTGTCTTCCCAAAGTGCAGCAATTCACACTTGTGTGCATTAAATTTCATCTGCCATTTTTCAAGTTGGTTCAGATCCCACTGCAAGCTTTGACAGCGTTCCTGGCTGTCCATTCTGCCCCCAATCTTGGTGCCACCTGCAAATTTGCTGATACATTTACTACATTATCAACCAGATCAGGACAAACAACAACAAACCTGTTATGTTTTATAACTTCCAAACATTAAACTAATTCAAAGGAAGACATGAGGGTCTGAAATTTGAGTCTAACTTTGTTTTTACTTTAAGCAAGGTGCACGCACTTATCATGTGGTAATGTCATGATGTATGCAATTAGCATATTTTTAGATATAACCATAATGAATTACATAGACAACAAAGAATGCCTAATCAAACAATATATTTACAAGTTTACTCAAATATTACTGAAATATTAAATACCCAGCTGCGGTCCCTGCTGCACATCACTAGTGACAGGCCTCCAGTCAGAGGCAACCATTTACTGCTACTCTCTGGTTTCTTCTACTGAGACAAAGTTGAATCCAATTTACTATCCCAGGGAAGACTGTCTCTCATTGTCTGATCTGTCTTGTCCTTCTTTACTTGCCTGGGTCAGTGGCTGAAATCAGAGCTCCGAAGAATAGGCAGTCGGTGAAGAAGAAGTCCAGCTTGCCCAGGTGTCCCAGCTGTACCATCCCCAGGACAAAGCCATACATAATGCCCCTGAAAAATACAAGAAGGATACAATGAAATACCGGGAGACTTCTCACAAACAGGAAAAAACTTGCAGATGCCGGAAATCCAAGCAGTCCTGATAAAAGGTCTCAGCCTAATACGTGGACTGTACTCTTTTCCATAGATGCTGCCTGGCCTGCTGAGTTCCTCCAGCATGTTGTGTGTGTTGCTTGGATTTCCCGCATCTGCAGATATTCTCTTATAAAACATTCTACGTTTTATAAGAAATTCTAATAAGAATACTGTGCACCTCCTTCCATTGTAAGAGATATTTTAAGGTATTATTTATCTTTTGTTCATATTACCTTGCGCCTATGACGTTACACTGTGCTTAGAGGGGTGAAAGGGCCTGAGGGCCATGGGTCTTAGTTGAGAAGTAGGAGTGGAATCAGGCCATTGGGCCATGGAGTCTGATCCATCAGTCAATCGTGGCTCATTTATTTTTCCTCTCAACCCTATTTTCCTGCATTCTCCCTATAACCTTTGAACCATTTACTCATCTTTTCTTTTCAAATCTTTTTATTATTATTATTATTATCCAAAATACAAGAGTACATCGAAGTAAGTAACACTTACAATGTCTCAAGAGAGGAAAAAAAAAACAATATTAAGGATTGAAAAAATGGTGACACAAAAAAAGAGAAAAAAACCTACTAAAGCAAGAAAAGAGTGAGAAAAAAACCCATGAGGTGTTCAACCCCGGAACCATGCATCATACTAATCAAGAAGCTATTAACCTCAACTTTAAATATATCCATTGACTTAACCTCTACAGCCATCTGCGGCCATGAACTCCACAGATTCATCACCTTCCGGCTAAGGAAATTCCTCATATCTGTTCTAAAGGGACATCCTTCTATTCTAAGGTTCTAGTGCTAGACTCTCAAACTATTGGATACATTCTTTCCCCATCCATTATCTCGGACTTTCAATATTTGGTTGGATTCATTGAGATCCTCTCTGACACATATGAACACTGTAAAGGAGACCTGACTGAGCAGGGTTGGGCTACTCCAAACTACTTACCTTGCCCACCGGTGGCTTTGTACCTATAGCTAGGTAGGCAAGCTAAGTAGATTAAAGCACCCCATCTCCTCAGTGAGGCCACCTTTAAACTGTTGCTCCAGGTCAAACAGCGTGGTGGTGTGGACAACCTTCCCACCACTGAACAGGGGATTTCGGAGGTGCTATCAGAATAGCTTCGGTGAGTAGAAGAATTGAATGCTTAAGCAATGGTTGAGGTGCCACCTGAAAGAGCTGCTCTCTTGAGGTTGCCAACTCTCTTGTGGGACCAGTCACAAGGAGAGTATTTCAATGTAGTAGTGTGATCACTTGAGGTGAATATTAGATTCTCTCAGGAGTTGTCTATTGGTGGGTCCTCAGGTGTAGCTGATCTGGGATCCACATATTTTGCTGCAGTGTGGACAATAGTGAGTGGCTGGGTCTTTTGATTGTTCAGTCTCTCTTTTCAATGTTCATCTAACCCCCATACTGTGCATGAGGTAAAAGCTTTGGCAACTCAGATGGTTAGCCTCACTCACCTCAGAATAACCCAACCTCTAAACTCTTGGACTCAGGTGTTCCAATTGCTGGTCCAGTTAAGCTGGCAATCTTTCATACATTACTCTTCAGTTGAATGCAGAAAATCACTGGTGTGCAATGACAAAGTGTCAAACCCATTGCAGTGTCTCTCTAAAGCACTCAAAAGCTGATTAAATGCAGTTACCAAAAAGGGTTAAGTAAACAGAAACTAATAAATTTCCACTGGATTAAGTCCAAACCCATCAGAAAATCCTTTAACTGGAGAACAGAGCTCTAAAGTACAAATACGCTGAATACACTTCAATCAGAAAGATTTGCATGAATGAGCAGCACTTTTTGTAATTAATTATGGGTGTCTGCCTAACAGGAAAGAATCAAGCTTGAATCCTGCCTTATGTTTAATAGACATAAACAAATTTAATAGAATGTCATTAGAGAGCTTTAACTTCAGAAGCACTAGATCATGTGCAGAATTTTGGATAAATTTCATTTTTGTTAACACAGAAATCCACTATCAACAAGATAAGGGACTTCTTTGCAACAGAAAAGAAGAAAATATGGAACAGGCTTCGCTTAATGATGTTGGATAATCATGTGGGACAATATTGTGGGACAATGTTGTAGGACAATGTTTGGTTCAAATCCAGTACAGGTTTGAGGGATATTGATCAGATACAGATTTGAGTCAACCTCAAAGTTTAGTGTAACGGGCAGCATTAAACTGCTCTGCACTGGCAATCAATCATATGAGGCAGCTGAGGGGGTTATTGGATAACTAGACTGCTGCTGGTAAATGTCTCGGGTCATTGCAGAATTAGACATGGAACGGGCCATTCGGACCTCATCTGCATTGACCATAAAGTCAATCTAACTAATCCCATCTGCCTGCACATATTCTGTACCCCTCTTTTCCCTGCCTGTTCCTGTGTGTGTCTGTCTAAATCTACAGTGCTGTAAATCTAATTTACCTATACCCCACATCAAAGTGCTGATGCTGGAAGTAGATATCCTAAATGAAAAGCATGAAATGTGTTCACACAAATCCAGAATCCATGTTGGTGCAGATGCAGATTTATGCAAGACAGGGCAATTTAGGTGCTTTAGTGACTTATGGAAACTTTGTCTCTTCACCTTATGGTAAGACATGTTCCTTCTTGCATTGTTTTGCTTTGGTTAAAACTCACCCAAAAAAGCAACAGGCAAAGTTCATCTGCAGTGGTATTTCTCAGACCACAGACCTTATGAAAGGCAATACTAATTTACACACAGACTAACTGAATTTGGTCCTAGGCACACAAATAGCATTTATCATCCTAACCTCTGGTACAAACTCATGCATTAATTGTCTATTTCCCTCCATAGAGGCTGCCTGACTACAACTTAGCTCCTGCAGCACCTTGTTTGTTGCCTCCTGTTCCGGCATCTGCAGTCTCTTGTGTCTTCTCCGGGAGCAACCGGAGAGGGGATGACTCACTCCTTTTAAGGACATGCCTTCTGCTGAAAGTAGCCTATTCAGGTGCCACCAACCCTTTGGGAGCACTCTCCCACCAGTGTCCTGTCATTGCAGTGTTTATGAATTAACTCTATAAACATGACTCTACAGATGGAACAGAACTGCCTGTATTGTGTCTTATCCCATCAAGAGATGCCTACCCAGATCATAACTGTTAGGCTACATGTTGAGAAGTGGAAGAATTTGAAACAGGCCATCTGAGGACACAGACCTGCACCCTATAATGTCAGACTGAGTGTGAGGTTGCACTGGACAACCCAATGGCACTGTTCTGTGAAAGCTGAAAATGTAGTTTTAGCTCTGTGCAACTTTGATATGCAGCATTAGAATGTCCTGATGATAATGGAGGTGGAATAATTCTTGAATCCTCTGGTTTTCAGTAATAACATTCATATCCTAATATAAAATTGCAAAGGCAGGAGGAATCACCAGGAATTCCTGTCACCCTAAGCTGCGAGCATTTCAAGTTGCTCACACAGATGTTAAAAGTACCAAAGGTTAAAGCCCAAAGTTTGATTGGAGATCCGGTGCCTGAAGCCCTGGGTTTGCAAATCTGCGAGTCCGCTGAGGAAGTCATAGCCCCGATGTCAGCAAGTCCATGAACCCACGGGAGGGTGGAGGACCATAGGCCTTCTATCCTGGGTTGGAGTTTGCCTGTCCTGGGGTTGGGTGTGTGAGTGGGTGGGAGGGAGGAAAGGGGTTTGTTTTGCTGTTGTCCTCTTGTTGCTGTTGTTTGTGTTGTTCTGCTGAACACTGCTGGCACTGGGATGTGTGGTTGCCTCCACATCCTTGGGTTGTGTTGGCTGTTAACACAAATGATTCATTTCACTGCATGTTTTGTTGCACATGTGATAAGTAAATGAATTTCAAAAGGCTCACTAGTTCCCTCCTAGCACTGGCATACATTCCTCCTCTCCATTCTGAGAGAGTTACTGTGTTTTTAATGACTTAGCAGAAACCTTACCCACATTTCTTTAAAAACCTATCTAGCAAGACACATTGAGACTTAAGTACGACTGGAGTGGGACTCTAACAATCTAGAGAAAGTCTTACAATTAAGTCAGGTGAGTTCTAGGAGCTGCTTTAGTGTGTATGAGCTCAGTGCCTTGTTGAGCAATTCTACAATTCCACAGGCAATATTCTCATGCATATTATTACACTCAATTATCAGTCCATGAGATACACAATTCCTTTCACGTTGTCAGCGGGATCACTGAAACCAAATAAGTCAACATCAATATCACGGTTAGCATGTTAAGGCAAGCTATTGGTAAACCTCTCAGAACAGAGGAGGGAGGAGGGGAAATTGACTTTTACCAATTTACAAAACTGAGTTTACTCGTATGTCTGTGGGAATGTGGTTGTCAGTTCAATGCCATATCCATGTCACATTCAGGGGTAATCTGTATTCTCCATGATGGAATTAGAAAAATGTGAGGAGTGTTCTATAATACAGAATATTAACAGAACCATAGTACACTACAGCACAGAAAACAGGCCATTTGGCCCTTATAGTCTGTGCCAAAACTTTATTCCACTCGTCCCATTGACCTGCACTAGGTCCATAACCCTCCAGACCTCTCCCGTCCATGTATCTAATGGGGAAGTGCTCTCCACTTTTGTGCTGTTTCTATTTCTGACTGCATTAAGCATTAAAGGCACTTGTCAGGTCTTGTATAGAATGCATTTGCAGACCCGGTAACAAAAGTAAAGAGGTTTTTGAAAGATCCTTCATCTTCGCCTGTGGTGAACTACGTGTGCCTGTCTGGACACGTCCCCTGCTGACTGCTCCTGTGGCTCCTCCCACAGACCCCTGTATAAAGGCGATCGAGGCCTGATGCTCGGCCTCAGTCTCCAGGATGTAGTATGATGGTCACTCACTGCTGGTTCCTTCTTCCAGTCAATAAAAGCTGATATCTCGCCTTTACGTCTCTGAGTGAGTTATTGATGGTGCATCACCGCCCTCTCTGCTTCTGTTCAGATATAAGTGCTGATCCAGTCATCCCACCTCAACATCAACCAGTTCAGTTGGAAAACTGCTGAAAACCATGTCCAGGGAGTTGGATGATGGGATGTGTTAGTGATACTTCTTAAACTAAACCCTTCGTTCTCTTCAGTAAATATCTGAACTGCACCGAGGATGCATGTAACCTCAGTGTGATACTTTAACTCCCATATGAACTCTGGACGTTAATACTATGTTAGAACCATAGAAAATTACAGCAAAGGACAGCAGCAGGTCCTTCCAGCTCAAAGACCCCACTCCACACAATTATACCCTTGTGACCAATTGACCTACAAACCCGTTCATCTTTGGACTGTGGGAGGAAACCAGAGCACCCGGAGAAATCCCATGCAGTTATGGGGAGAACGTGTAAGCTCCTTACAGGCAGCAGCAGAAACTGAATCCAGGTAGCTGGCGCTGTTTCACTTCCATCTCTATGACACTTCTATGAACTTCTCCCAACCTCTTCTACCCCTTGTCCCAACAAGCACTTGCTGACCTGCACTAGTCCCGTTTAAACAATAAACCCATTAAAATAGGAACATGAGCAGCTACACGGCACTTTTGAGCCTGTTTCACCATTCAACAAGACAATATCAGAATGTCCACCCCAACATCACCTTCCTGCACTATCCCCACATCCCACAGTTCCTCTAATATCCAGAAACGTTTTGCTCCAAGTTGGGGATGCAGTCAACGACTGGGTCTCCACAACCTATGGAGGAGCACAGAGATTCATCACAAGCCGGCAATCTTTATGGTAGTGATGATTTAGTGATGTTAGTGATAGGGAAATGATTGGAAAGGATTCTAAGAAACAGGATCTTCGCACATTTGAAAGGCAGGGACTGATGAAGTATAGTAAGCTTGGGTTTATTCAGAAGAAACACTGTCTCATTAATTTGAAACAAGAGAAAATCTGCAGATGCTAGAAATCACAGTAATACACACAAAATGCAGGAGGAACTCAGGAGGCCAGGTAGCATCTATGGAAAAGTGTAAACTGTCAGACCCTGATAAAGGATCTCAGCCCAAAATGTTGCAGTTTACTCTTTTCCATAGATGCTGCCTGGCCTGCTGAGTTCTTCCAGCAACTCTTGTGTGCTGCTGATTAACTTGACCTAGGATTTGAGGAGAAAATAAAGACTGCTGATGAAAGCAGAGTGGTAGATGTTGTTTCTGTGGACATCATCAAGACATTGGACAAGGTCTCATATGCTAGGCTCATCCAGAGCATTACTGCATGTGATCGAAGATCAGCTGGGTAACTGGATCCAAAACTGACAGTGATAGGAGATGATGGGTAGGAGTGAAAGCATGTTTTTCTGACTGAATGTCTGTGATGGGAGGTGTACCACAGGGATACGGCACCTCTGTTATTGCCAAAGGCAACAGCAGGGTGTAGATCAGAGGGTAAATTGGTTGGATCTTCGAATGAAGACATGCTCTCCACAAAACAGAAACATAGAAAACCTCCAGCACAATACAGGCCCTTCGGCCCACAAAACAGTGCCAAACATGAATCTTAGAACTACCTTGGGCTTACCCATAGTCTCTATTTTTCTAAGCTCCATGTACCCATCCAGGAGTCTCTTAAAAGACCATATTGTTTATACCTCCATCACCGCCACCAGCAGCCCATTCCACACTCTTACCACTCACTGTGTAAAAAACTTACCCCTGATATCTCCTCTGTACCACTTCCCTTAAAACTATGCACCTTAAAACTATGTCTTCTCATGCTAGCTAGTTCAGCCCTGGGGAAAAGCCTCTAACTATCCACACGATCAATGCCTTTCATTATCTTGTACACCTCTATCAGGTCACCTCTCATCCTCTGTCGCTCCAAAGAGAAAAGGCTGAGTTCACTCAACCAGGGTCTTATATAGAAGTAACATTTACCTCTCGGCTTTTAAACTCAATCCCACGGTTGATGAAGGCCAATGCACCATATGCCTTCTTAACCACAGAGTTAACCTGCGCAGCAACTTTGAGTGCCCTATGGACTTGGACCCCAAGATCCCTCTGATCCTCCACACTGCCAAGAGTCTTACTGTTAATAATATATTCTGTCATCATATTTGACCTACCAAAATTAACCATTTCACACTTATTTGGGTTGAACTCCACTGCCACTTCTCAGCCCAGTTTTGCATCCTATCAATGTCTTGCTATAACCTCTGACAGCCCTCCACGCTATCCACAACACCCATAACCTTTGCATCATCAAATTCATTAACCCATCCCTCTACTTCTTCATCAAAGTCATTTATAAAAATATCAAAGAGTAGGCGTCCCAGAACAGATCCCTGAGGGACACCACTGGTCACCAACCTCCATGCAGAATATGACCTGTCTACAACCACTCTTTGCCTTCTGTGGGCAAGCCAGTTTTGCAAAACTTGCTGTCAAGCTGTTCCTATACAGCGGCAATACTGGCATCTATTTGGGATGTGGGAAATGTGGGATGTGGAAAAGTGGGATGGTAGTGTAGTGGGAAAGGGTGGCATGGTAGTGTAGTGGTTAGCATTACGCTTTATAGCGCCAGGAATCAGTGATCGGGGTTCAATTCCTGCTGCTGTCCATAAGAAGTTTGTACATTCTCTCTGGGTTTCCTCCTGGTGCTCCAGTTTCATCTCACATTCCAAGGATCTATGGGTTAGGATTAATAAATCCTGGCCATGTGATGTTTGCATCGGAGCATAGCAACACTTGCAGGCTGCTCCCAACACATATTCGGACTGTGTAGGTCATTGACACAAACAACATATTTCATTGTATATTTCAATGCACATGTGACAAATAAAATTAATCCGATATAATCTAAAGTTATGTCCTATCTACACAAGCAGAACAATTCCAACCCAGCCAATTACAACCACATTAGTCTACTCTCAGATATCAGCAAGTAAAGGAAGGGATATTCATCAGCACTATCAAAAGGTACTTGTTTACAACAGCCTGTACACCGAAGCTCAGTTCAGAATCAGGTTAAATATCACTGGCATATGTCAAGAAATTTGTCGTTACTTTGCAGTAGCAGTACATTGTAATACATAATAATTAAAACTATATATTCCAATAAGAGTATGTAAAAATCAAATAAGTAATGCAAAAAGCACACAACAAAAAATAGTGGGATGGTGTTCGTGGGTTCAATACCCGTTCAGAAATCAGATGGCTGAGGGGAAGAAGCTGTTCCTGAAACATTGAGTGTGTGTCTCAGGCTCCTGCACCTCCTCCTTAACGGTAGCAATGAGAAGAGGGTATGTCCTGAGTGATGGCGGTCCTTCGCGGTCAATGCCGCCTTTTTGAGACATGGCCTTTTGAAGGTATCCTTGATGCAGGGGAGGCTAGTGTCCGTGATGGAGCTGGCTGGGTTTGCAACCCTCTGCAGCTTCTTCCAATCCTGTGCAGTGGCCCCTCCTTACCAGATGGTGACGCAAGCAGTTAGTACGTTCTCCACAGTCATCTGTAGAAATTTCTGAGAGTCCTTGGTGACATACCAAGTCTCCTCAAACTCCTAATGAAATAAAGCTGCTGATGTGCCCTCTTTGTAATTAGATCATTATACATCTTCAGAGAGGTTGACATACAGGTAATTTGAAACTGCTGACCCCTTCCTTTTGGGTTCTATCAAAGCCACTGAACTTCTGATCAGATTTTAGCTTTAGTCTGAACATGAACAACATAACTGACCTCTGGTGGTGAACCAAGAGAAACTGCCCTCAACCAGCTAGGCAGCATTTGGTCAAATGTGGCTCAAGGAGCCCTGGCTAAACTAGAATTGGTGAGGGAAACCTTCTGCTGGCTGGAAGATTGGAGATTAATCATCTCAACCACAAGATATTCCCTAAGGTAATGGCCCAGTCATCTTCCTAGGCCCAACCACAAGACATTCTTTAGGGTAATGTCCTAGGCCCAGCCATTTTCCTAGGCCCAACCACAAGCTATCTTAGTAGGCCCAGCTATAAGACATTCCTCAGGATAGTGTCCTAGGCCCAGCCATCCTCCTAGGCCCAACCACAAGACATTCCTTAGGGTAGTGTCCTAGGCCCAGCCATCTTCAGCTGCCTCAACATGGCCCCTCTTTTGTATGATTAGATTTAGGGATGCTCACTGATAATTGTAGAATGTTCAGCACCATTTACAATTTCTCAAATAATGAAATGGTCCACATTCAAATGTAGCAAGATTTGGACAATTTCCAAGTCTGGGCTGACAACTGGCAAGTAACATTAGTGCCACAGAAATGCCAAACAATGGTGATATCCAAGAAGAGAAAATCTGCAGATGCTGGAAATTCAAGGAACACACACAAAATACTGGAAGATACAATCCAGCTTTTTCTCTCCCTGAAATTCAGTGACATCACCATCACTGAAACCCCTAGTATCAAAATCCTGAGGGCATTAATATTGACCAGAAACTGAACACAAGTACCCATACACAGGATGTGCCCACAAAAGCAGGTCAGAGCCTTGGAATTCTGCAGCGAGTAACTCAGCCCTTAACTACCTGAAGTCGATCCACCACCTGCAAGGCAAGAGCCTGAATGTCTGCAGCTTCAATGTCACTCAAGAAGCTGGATACCCCGCAGAGCACAGCAGCCTAGTTGCTAGGCATCCTATCCACGTGGAACTCCTGTTCGATAAAGTGGACGCTTGACTTCATAATCTACCTCATCATGATCTTGCACCTGCACTGCACTTTCCCTGCAGCTTTTACACTTTATTCTGCATTGTTATAGTTTCCAGGGAAAGCTTTTTGCCATTATCTTGGTACATGTGACAATAATAAACCAATACCAATAGCAATTCACTCACTCCACCACCACTACACTGTAGTAAGGGTTTGTACCATCTGCTGTATGCTCTGTAATAGGTCCGTAAACACTGCCCAACGTAACTCCTCACATAACGTATTCAAGACCCACGACCTCTAACAGCTAGAAAGATAAGGGCAGCAAAAGCACAGGATCACCATCCTGAAGTTGCCCTCCAAGACACACATCTTGTCTTGGAAATATATTCTTACTTATTCTTATTCTTACTTATTCTTATTCTTATTCTTACTTATTCTTATTCTTACTGCCTGTTATGCTGCTGGCTTGTAGCACAGCAATAAAGATCCTCTATCTCTGGCGGCGTGCAGGGCTTCCTCCATCATATCAGTACCTTCTTCTAGGTTTTCACTACTGTCAGTCATGCAAGAGCCGGCTGGGGACGTGGGAATACAGTTGCACTCAGATGTAGAAGAATTGGTGTTTCCATAACAATTTTGTTTTAACTGTCAGAGTTGTTAGCCCTGAACTGAACCTCCAAATCTGGAGGACCAGTGGACCACTTTTAGTCTGTCCTCTACCCTTTGACCTGTTTGGCATTGGTGACCCTACCACGAGCCAATATGTATTCCAGCCAACATAGCTCTCTGGGTCATTGAGGCATGCAAGCCTCCAAACCACAAGGTCGTTGTGCTCCAGGAGGATATCACTGTGCCTTTGCTATTATTGGGTTAAAATCCTGAAACACTCTCTGTAATTGCACTGTCAGCACGCCCACACCTCAAGGACTGCAGCAATTCAGGAATACAGCACAACTTCTCAAGGTCAATTGGGGATGTGCAATTAAATACTGCCTCATCATACAAAACCCACATCCCTTGAATGAATAATAAAAATAATTAATCTTGACAAGTGCAAGGTGGTATATTTTGTAGTCAAATAGGGGCAGGGCATTTGAAGTAAAGAGTAGAACACTGAGAAGCAGATACACCTAGGGTTTCAAGTCAGCAGTTCCCTAACATGACAACATACATCCTAAGTGTGGTGAAGAGGTTATTTGGCACACTTATCTCTGCAGATTGGAACAAAGAATTTAAAGTTGGGACGTCATGTTGAAATTTTACAAACACATTAGTTAAAGTTGCCCTTGGAGTATTGTGCGAAGTTCTGGTCACCACAGTGCAGAAAGAATGAGACTGCACTGGAGGGACTGTAAAGGGGATTCACAAGAATTCTCCTGGATTACAGGACTTTGATTACAGGAAGAGATTGTGGGCTGGGTTTCTTTTCCCTGAAGTTCACCCCCAGCTCATCAGAATCAGAAGCAGGTTGATTATCACTGACATGTGTCATGAAATTTGTTAACTGAACAGCGGAAGTTCAATGCAACAGATAACATAGAAGAAGAAAAAAATTAATAATAAATAAATAAATCAATTACAGTATCTGTATATTGAATAGATTAAAAACCATGCAGAAAACAGAAATAATATATTTAAAAAGTGTTGAAGGGGCCAACACTCCAACACTGACAGCTATAAAGAAGGCAAGACAGCAACTATAATTCTTCAGGAGTTTGAAGAGATTTGGTATGTCAACAAAAACATTCAAAAACTTCGATAGGTGCACTGCAGACAGCATTCTGATGGGCTGCATCATTGTCTAGTATGGATGGGGGGTGGGGGGGGGGCTATTGCACAGGACCAGAAGAAGCTGCAGAGGGTCAGAGGGTCATATATTTAGTCAGCTCTATCTGGGTACTAGCCTACAAAGTACCCAGGACAACTTCAAGAAGTGGTGTTTCAGAAAGGTAGCATCCATTTTTAAAGACCCCCAGAACCCAGGGCCCTTTTCTTCACTGTTACCATCAGGTAGGAGGTACAGAAGCCTGAAGGCACATACTCAGTGATTCAGGAACAGCTTCTTCCCCTCTGCCATCTGGTTCCCAAATGGACATTGAACTCCTGAACGCTACTTTACTTTTTTAATATATATTATTTCTATTTTTGCATGATTTTTAATCTATTCAATATACATATCCTGTAATTGATTGATTTATTTTTCTTCTTTATTATGTATTGCATTGAACTGCTGCTGCTAAGTTAACCAATTTCATGACACATGCCAGTGATAATAAACCTGATTCTGATCATCCAACATCTTTGTTACTTTGTCTTTATGAGCTGTGTTGATATTTACACCCTCTGGGCACAATGACATCAGTTTTATTTGTTACTTATCACAGTCGCAAAGTGGCCTGCTGACTGCTCCTGTGGCTCCTCCCACAGGCCCCTGTATAAAGGAGACCTGCGGCCTGAAGATCGGCCTCAGTCTCCAGGACCTTGTATGATAGACACTCACTCCTGGTTCCTTCTTCCAGTCAATAAAAGCCGATATCTCGCCTACGTCTCAGTGTGAGTTATTGATGGTGCATCAGTGGGTCATAACATTCTCTTTCAGAATGTAGTCATCTCACATTAATGTACAGTAAATGGGTCAATGTTGCTCAGGTGAACTATGCTTAATATCATGTTGAGCAGGAAATGTTCAGAGTCATGGGTTCACTTAGCATTGAAACAATCCCTTCAGCTCACCAAGCCCGCGTAAAGCATCAGGCGCCCACTTACATTAATCCGACACTGATCCTATTGTATTCAGAATCAGAATTAGGCTTATTGTCACTGTCATAATTCATGCTATTTGTTGTTTTGTGAGAGTAGAACCATACAGGCGTAATGTAACAAATTGCAAAAAGTCAGTAAAACAAATAAATAAATAGATAGTGTGAAAGAGGAATCATAAGGTAGCGCTGATGGGTTCGTGGACTGTTCAGAAATCTGACAGCAGAGCAGAAGAAGCTGTTCCAACAATGCTGAGTGTGGGTCTTCAGTACTTCCTCCCTGAAGGTACTAATGAGAAAAGTCTGAGTGATGAGGGTTCTTAATGATGGATGCCACCACCTTCAGGCATCAGAGGCCCTCAATAGTGGGGGGGCACTTGTCCACGTTGGAGCTGACTGACTCCTCTGCAGCCTCTTTCGACCCTGTGCACTGAGCTCCATACCAGACAGTGATGCAACCAGTCAGAACACCCTCCACAGTGCATCTGTAGAAATTCGCTGGTAACAACAACTTGCTTCAAACTCCTAATGAAGTATGTGATTCCTGACAACTCCTACCCCACTCCACACCAAAGTTCTACCACTCAGTTGCACAAGGGGCAATTGCTGTGGGCAGTCAATCTTGCAACTGATACATCTCTGAAGCATGGGAGGAAACTGTGGCAGCTGACGGGGGAGGTGTTTGGGGGGGGTGGGGGAGTACTCACACGGACAGAGGTAGGTAGAACATTCAAATTCCACACAGACCACTCCAGAGGTCAGGATAGAACCTGGATTCCTGGAGCTCTGAGGCAATGGCAGCACTGTGCTGGAATCACACAATCAATCAAAGGAAGGTGGATTTTACAAAGAAGTAGGCTAAAGTTGTCATTGAGTTTGCCACAGAGTGCAGAGACTGTACTAGAGTTCTGCAGTGGTTTTAAGATATGGGGAAGGGGGAACATCTTACCATGTGTACTTCTTTGCAATTTATCTGCAGCTTTGCTTTACACCCTCAATAGTTTAGTCTCATCCTGTGCCCATAGCAATTGCAGACAAGTTACTACGAACTTGGTCATTGTTATGAGAACTAGTCACTTCACCTTAAATCAGGGGTGTCAAACTCATTTTAGGTCACGGGCCAGATTGGGCAAAATGCAGCTTCATGCGGGCCGGATCAGTCGGGCGCGTGTGAACGCAGCTTTCTTTGCCTCCGTTTTTTCAGCCTGTTCTCATGTGTCTCAGTCTCTGCTATAACTACAAAGTGTTTCACTTCACAAATTCCGTTTCTTATGAAGAAGACTGCTAAGCAAGCATTATTTTTATGATTGGTATTAACTTACAATCATAGGCTTCATATCGCCTAGCCATTAATAATTAAAATAATAGATCTATCGAAAATGATCTCGCGGGCCAGATATAATTGTACGCCAGGCCGGATATGGCCCGCAGGCCTTGAGTTTGACATCACTGCCTTAAGTGATGCAAGCTTTTTACAGTTCATTGCCAGAAGTGAGAGTGCCGTTTGTTGCTTTTAGATACCGACACGTCGTTTGTCCAGGTAACAAATGTGCGTCACTGTGACATACCATCAGTCTTTAGTAGGGCAGTTTTTTGGGAATATCTTCATGTTTCCTGGCTAAGACCCAAAGCTGCCAATCAAGGCAGACCTCTAAACCATGTGCCTTCCTGAATATCATTAAGCTCTCTCAACTACTGATCGGAGCTTCCAGTGAAGTTCAAAAGCCTATTTTCCTCTCGTTCCCCAAGCCCCACCTCCTCTACCATCTCACAATATAAAACACTTCTACTCAGCTGGCCAGCTCTCCCCTTCAAAGATCAAAAGTTCAAAGTAAATTTATTATGAAAGTACATCTATGTCACCATATACAACCCTGAAATATATTTTCTTGCAGGGATACTCAATGAATCCATAATAGAATAATGACCATAACAGAATAATGAAACACAGCTCTAATTTGGGCATCCAACCAGCGTGGAACAGACAACAAACTGTGAAAACAGAAAAAGAAAGAAATAATAGTAATAAACCAATAAACAATAAATATCGAGAACATGAGATGAAGAGCCCTTGAAAGCGAGTCTGTTGACTGTGAGAATGATGGGGCAAGTGAAGTTTAGTGACATTATCCCCTCTGGCTCAAGACCCTGATGGTGAAGGGGTATTAACTGTGTGGTGTGAGTCCTGATGACCTTCTTCCTGTTAGCAGCAGCAAGAAGAGAGCATGTTCTGGGTGGTTGGATCCCTGATGATGAATACTGCTTTCTTCGACAATGCACAGCATAGATGTGCTCAATAGAGGAGAGGGCTTTGTCTGTGATGGACTGAGCTGCATCCACTACTTTTTAAAGGATTTTCCATTCAAGGGATTTCCATACCAGGCTGCCAGGCAATTAGTCAATATACATTCCACTAAACATCTATAGAAGTTTGTCAAAGTTTTAGATGTCAGGCAAAATCTTTGCAAACTGCTAAGGAAGTAGAAGCACTGCCGTGCTTTCTTTGTAACTGCACTTACATGCTGGGCACAGGACAAGTCTTCCAAAATAATAACACTGAGGAATTCAAAGTTGCTGACTATCTCCACCTCTGATCCTCTGATGAGGGTTGGCTCATGAACCTCTGATTTCCTTCTCCTGAAGTCACTAATCAGCTCCTTGGTCTTGCTAACATTGAGGAAGAAGTTGCTGTTATGGAACCACTCAGGCAGACTTTCAAACTCCCTCCTACATGCTGATTTGTCACCACCTTTGATTTGGACTATGACAGCAAACTTGAATATGGCATTGAAGTTGTGCTTACTCACACAGTCACAAGTGTACAGCGAGTAGAGCAGGGGCTAAGCACATATCCTTGTGGTGCACCTGTGCTGATGGAAATTGTAGAGGAGATATTGTTGCCAATCCAAATTGACTAGGATCTGCAATGAGGAAGTTGAGGATCCTATCGCACAAGGACTATGTCTAGGAGCTTACTGATTTGTTTTGAAGGGATGATGGCATTGAATGTTGAGCTGTAGTTGATCATTCATTGTTGCTGTCCAGATGTTCCAGGGGTGAGTAAAGAGTCAATAAGATGGCATCTGCTGTTGACATGTTGCTCTGGTGGGAAAATTGGAATGGACTCAAGTCACTTCTCAGGCAGGAGATGATATATTTCATCACCAACCTCTCAAAACATTTCTTGGTTACCTATTCCTCATGGACCCTTGATCACATGCATGTTTTCCTATAACAGGAGCCTCTGATTACTGACAACATACTTACAATGACCAATCACTACCATGGCCGCAGCTTTCTCCCCCACCATGATTCCCACCATATCAAATGCCCCCCTGACATCTGCATCCACCTGTTTTCTAAAACTAGTGCAGCGTCACCTCAGGTCCTCATTATGTCCTTTCTCAGTCGATTCATTTAGCATTTAGCAGCTCTGCAGTGAAGCCCTGACCTGGATTCACCCCTCCACAACATCACTATTCTTTCTATTGTACTCCAGGAACAACTTCGCTCTTCTTGCTGAAACAGGCATCGCTGTCTTCAAAACATTACCCAAAGAACATCCCCAACACCAACACTCCACCACCTCCAAATTGTACTTTCCCTTCTGAGATCTCGTTCCATTATAACTCTTCTCTCTTCATCTTCCCACCAATTCTGACCAACTCTTCTTCCTTCAGCCCTTCCTCATTGGCCTCTTGTGCAATCTCCTCGATGTTCACTAACTTGCTTTGTCTAATGTTCCGTCAAACCTTTACGCTCCGCCTCAGAAAACTGTTTGTGGGGTCTTGCTGCGCAGTTTTCTTCATAACATTTTTACTGCCGTCCCAACCATGTTCGTTGATTTGGTGCTAGGTCTGTTTTCAATTACTTGATGTGGGACACCATCATAGAGACCAATTTTTTTCATTCCAGATTTATTTTAAATTCTTCAGCTGGGTGGGTTTGGAACTCATTGTCTTGAGAGGGGGTAGGTGGTCCACAATTTGGATCTCTAGTCTGGTAAACTGAAGCGCAAACGAATCATGTATGAGGAATTTATGCAGAGTGGGGATAGTAAAGATGAGGCTGGAGTTTGTGAATGGAGGTTAGGAAGAATTAAACGTTGTCCAGGTACTCCATGACTTGGAAAGCATGTCATGTGATTAGAGGTCCCAACGAATTGAATGCAATACAACCCAGCCACTCAAACTATTGTGTTAAATTCAGTTGCCAAACGAGTGATCAATCTGTTGAATGATAGTTTCAATGCCTTGACATACATGTGACAAATAATCTTTAAGCTTTAGCTTACCTCCAGGGCAATCCAATTGTTGGAAGGTTTGTCTGGAAACATTTGTAAAATATAGTGCCTGAACTGGGACATCTCGAATCTCAGTGACATGCTTTGTTTGCATTGCCACAGACAGGACATCATTTAACTTTAAAAGCTATCAGGTCTTGAGAATGGATGATGCCTAGCCCACCTGCGGGCTTTCATGTATGGAACTTCTTGACCATCTCAGGCTCCAGTCCCAGCTGCCCTTCTTGCCCAACTCATCCTCCAATCCCAACTCCCCTTCTAGACCTCCTCATCCTCTAATCCCAGCTCCCTTTCTCCTCCAATCTCCCTCTCAGCATAATGTTGTACCCCACTTGCCTGACAGGGTAAATGACTTGCCACATGAAATATCACAGCAGTCCAACTAGTGGTCTAAAAGTAACTGCTACTAGCACAGCTACGCTTAAACATGCTGCTAAGGCAACACCTCCTGAAGTTAAACACAAAGGGTAAATTTTATCAGTGATAAATAATGAAATAACTACTTGGGCCAAGGGGCCCCAACATGGGATCCAGAGCATAAAGAAGGCTGGGAGCCCCTGATTCGGGCCGATAAAGATAGATGATGATGGTGGCATAGCAGCTAGCCTTAATGCATTCCAGCACCAGTGATTGGGGTTCAATTCCCACCAAGGTCTGTAAGGATTTTGTATGTTTCCCTGTGAGTTTTCTCCAAGGTGCTCCAGATTCCTCCTACGTACCAAAGACACATAGATTAGTAAGTTGTGTACATGCACTGTTGAGAGCCAGAAGCATGGCAAGACTTGGGGCGGCACCCAGTACATCCTTGGATGGTGCTGGTCATTGACCTAATCCACCCATTTCACCATACATTGCCATCTACATGTGACAAATAAAGTTAATCTTGAATCTTTATCTTACCTCCAGGGCAGTCCAATTGTCTGGAAACATTATAAAGTACAGTGCCTGATCTGTCATAACTCTCGTCTCCAGTGACATGCTTTGCTGATACATTTCGAATACAGGTTTCCCCCACTATCCGAAGGGTATCCAAAGAGTATTCCTATGGGACCGTTTGTAAGCCGAAATGTCGTAAAGCGAAGAAGCAATTACCATTAATTTAAATGGGAAAAATTTTTGAGCGTTCCCAGACCCAAAAAATAACATACCAAATCAAACCAAATAACACATAAAACCTAAAATAACATGAATATATAGTAAAAGCAGGAATGATATGATAAATATACAGCCTATATAAAGTAGAAATATTGTATGTACAGTGTAGTTTCACTTAATAGAATTAGGAAGACAGTGAGTGGAAATTGATTTGGAGAAGAAAAATTGGCATGTACACGCATATGCACGTACACACACACACACACACACACACACACACACACACACACAAAACTGCCTACACAAGGCTTCACGGTCATGGTGGTCTTTCTCAGGGTAAACACATGTATAAAATGGGTGATTATTTTTTTTGTAAAAGCGAAAAATCTCTTTGGTTAGCTAAAATTGGTACTAATGTAGGTCTTTTGTAACAGCGAGCTGTCGTAAAGCGAATGTTTAAAAAATGGGGACCAGCTGTAATGCAACTCAGAACAGTCAGTGGGATCCAAAATCTAACACCACACTGGCTGGGAAGTCAGCCACATTATAATTTATTAACTGTAAGTTACTGTTAATGCTCCGGAACCTGGGTCTTAGCACTCAGATCTGCAGCTGGATCTTCAACTTCCTCACAGACAGGTCCCAGGCTGTAAAAATAGGGGACAAGCTCTCCTCTACAGTCACTCTGAGCACCGGTGCCCCACAAGGCTGTGTACTCAGCCCCCTGCTGTGCTCACTGTACACCCATGATTGTGCAGCCAAGTTTCCATTGAACTCAGTATGTAAGTTTGCTGATGACACCACAATTGTAGGCCGCATCTTGGGTAATGATGAGTCTGAGTACAGAGCGGAAATTAAGAACCTGGTGGCATGGTGCGAAGACAATAACCTATCCCTCAACGTCAGCAAGAATTGGTTGTTGACTTCAGAAGGAGTAGCGGACCGCACAACCCCATCTACATCGGTGGTGCGCAGGTGGAACAGGTCAAAAGCTTTAAGTTCCTCGGGGTGAATATCACAAATGACCTGACTTGGTCTAACCAAGCAGAGTCCACTGCCAAGAAGGCCCACCAGCACCTTTACTTCCTGAGAAAGCTGAAGAAATTTGGCCTGTCCCCTAAAACCCTCACTAATTTTTATAGATGCACTGTAGAAAGCATTCTTCTAGGGTGCATCACAACCTGGTATGGAAGTTGTCCTGTCCAAGACCGGGAGAAGCTGCAGAAGATCGTGAACATAGCCCAGCACATCACACAAACCAATCTTCCATCCTTGGACTCACTTTACACTGCACGCTGTCGGAGCAGTGCTGCCAGGATAACCAAGGACACGACCCACCCAGCCAACACACTTTTTGTCCCTCTTCCATCCGGGAGAAGGTTCAGGAGAATGAAGATTCGTACGGCCAGATTTGGGAACAGCTTCTTTCCAACTGTGATAAGACTGCTGAAGAGATCCTGACCCGGGTCTGGGCCATACCTTCCAAATATCCGGACCTGACTTGCACTACCTTACTTTCCCTTTTCTATTTTCTAATTATGATTTATAATTTAAATTTTTATTATATTTACTTCGATTTGTACTTCAGGGAGTGCGAAGGCAGAAACAAATATCACTGTGATGATTGTACGCTCTAGTATCAATTGTTTGGTGACAATAAAGTATTTGTAACATACTAATTTCCCATGACTTGACACAAAACAAAGAATTTCATGATAGCTGTCAGTAATAAGCCTGATTCCAATTTCTACAATGAATCACAATGTTTACCCTTTGGCCAGTATAACCTACAGCACTCTGGTAAAGTGTCTGTAAACTGTCACTCCACAACCATGGTATCATGAGTCTGACTTCCATTACAGACAAGCGGATGCCACTTTCCCGACAAAAACATTCCTGGATGTTGGCCAGGACCAATGGCTTTAATTGTTTATAGCTGTCTGGGAGATCAAGATCACAGAGGGGCAAAGCAAGATTCATCCATGCTTTAAACCAAGATTTATGCAAGACTATCCGAAGCCTTCTGTTTCTTCAGTTTGTGGGCATCTGTAAGAAGATGAACCTCAAGACTGCACGTAGCAGAAGTTACGGCCTGACTTCTGATGCTTGTTCAACTGGCCCGGGTCCAAGTGGATCGCTTTGGGCACTGAAAGAAATAGGGGCCAGGCAAAGGAGATTTGGTGCCTGTACGACTGGACCTGGTGCGAGGTTAGATCGCTCTGGGCACCGAGCTGATTTGAAGAGCACGAGAGCGGCTTCAGGCTGGGCGATGAATTCTAGGCCTGGAGCGAGTCATTGGGCAATGTGGTCTAGGCCTAGGGCTCTTTGCTGCAGGAGGAGCCTAATGCGAGGTACGATTCCCTGTTTAGACAATTTCTCATTGTCCCAGATCGAAGGTGAGAGTTGATTTTGCCTTGTCCCTGCGATTTTTACTCCTCTCTCCAGGGCACCGAAGCCTCTTGCTGTTCTGTTGTTTGGTCAATTTAAACACTGGCCCAAATAGACTGAAAAGACAGAGTATTGAGGTCTGAGGCGAGAGTCAGTTTTGCTCGCTCTCTGTGATAGCCTGTTGTTGCGCTCCATGCCTGCTAATGTGACGCACTGATAAGTGAGGATTTGGGCCTAGTCTGGGCTGCTCCTTGGTTCAGATCTGAGGACTCAATTTTGATTCAGAATGCTGTTGTTCACTTCAACTGTTTGCATGATTTTTTTTTTCTTTCTCTTATGCATCAAGTGTTGGGCTTTTATTTTTATTTTTTATTAGTTTTTTCTTTAATTGGGTTCTTTTAGGATTCTTATTTGCTTTTTGGCAAGCAAATCTCAAGGTTGTATTAATTTATACATTCTTTGATAATAAATGTACTTGGGTTGCTGAAATATTCTTTGATAATAAATATACTTTGGACTCTTGAACTTTGAGCATACAGCTTTTGACCCCCAAAATAATGTCTTGTTATGGCTGAAGAGGTTGAACAAGCTTGGAAGAGGAGAGGTTAAAAAGAACTGTTTTGTGTAACCATGGTTACAATGGTTAGCTCTGTCCTGCAATAGAAGACATCCAGCAACTGGAAATCTCCTGGGTTCATTACAAGGCTGAGGATGACTGAAGGCTAATTGTGGGATTAAAGGGCATGATGCAACCAGTCAGTGTACTCTCCACTACACATCTACAGAAGTTTATCAAAGCTTTAGATGACATGCAAACTTCTAAGAAAATAGAAGTGCTGCTGTGCTTTCTTCATAATGGCACTTACACTTTGGACGCAGAGAGATCCTCTGAAATGATAACACAGAGGAATTTAAAGTTGCTGACTCTCTCCACCCCTGATCTCCTGATGAGGACTCCAAGATTCTGCAGCATGTAGTCCAACATCCAAGAACTAATAATGCTTCCTACAATAGATCAAAGGAATCCATTCTCATCTGAGTGGTCGATTCTTACCAGCAGGATTTGTCCCGTTACATTCGAGGCAGGGATATGAGATCTTTGCAGTATTCCAGTTTGCTGGTTTGACCAAGAAGAGCTTTGATATCTAATAAATGCAATTCATTCTCAGTCACCATCAGCCCATCAAATGGGTCAATTATGACATCAAAAGACGAGCTCCCATGTACCCAGTAACGGCATGGTGGAACAGGCATTGGAACGCAGAGGAGAGAAAAACGCTTGGTCTTTTTATGAGGCCGAGTTGCTTGCTCGGCACTCAAGCCGGCATGGATGGAAAGTGCGGAAGGAGCCGGCCGGATTCAAACCCAAGACCAGTTGCCTCGAAGTCCACTACGCCACTACGCAGACGCCACTACACTACCAGCCGAGTACTTGGGTGATTAACCTTTTGATATTCCATTAGCAAGTTCCTTAATTTTATCCCAGCAGAAAGAACAGACTAAAGTTTTCCCAAAGGAGAATGCAAAAACCTAGGAGGAAACCTTCCTGATGAAGATCCAAAGACATGCAAGTTGGTAGATTAATTGCTCCTGGTTCTGACGGTAGTGGTTGACACCGGTGGTAGCTGCTGAGAATGTGGTGAGAATGGGGAAAATGGGATTAATGTAATGAAAAACGATTAGCTGGTTGCCGGCATGAACTCAGTAGGTTGAAGGTTCTACTTCTCTGATGTATGGATCCGTTCCTCTGATTGAGGAATATCAAAAGAACGCTGGAAATCCAAATCAAAATGTTTGGATTTAAAATATTACTTTAAAATTTTCAGCTCCCCATATTGTGCCAGGAACCAGGATAGATCAAAATTGTGATGAAAACTGCAGTTACTAGTGAGCCACATCAAACCCACATCCACTCTCTCCTTCAGGAAGCTTCCTGAAGGAAGCAGCACGGTAGTGTAGTGGTTAGCTCAGTGCTTTCTAGTACCAGTAAAGTGGGTTCAATTCCCACTGCCATCTGTAAGGAGTTTATACATTCTCTCCAGTGACTGTGTGGATTTCCTCCCACAGTCCCAAGCCATTCCAGGTGGTAAGTTAACTGGTCACTGTAACTTGTCCCGTGATTAAATCGGGGCTGATGCGCGACGCAGCTCAAAGGGCCAGAGGGGCCTATTCCACTCTGTATCTCAAAAAATAAATAATAAATAGATTGCAGGAGACAGCGACCTGGTCACAGCTCAGCACCACCACCTGGTGGACAAAACAACTCAAACCTCCAGATATCCTTGCCAACAGGATTAAAAACAGAAAACATTGTCAACATTCAGCAGGTTGGGCTGAATCTGTGGCAGGGTTGATGTTTCAGGTTCGACACCTTTCATCAGGTTAACAGCCAATGTCTTTCAGCCACTGAAAGAAACTACACTAAGTCCTGGATGTGTAGTCACACACTAATGAATGCAGAAGTCAAAGGTTTACAGGTAACTGATGCATCTTTCTCCATGTTCTGTCACTGGACCCCATGTAAAGTCCAACAGAAAAGCACAGTCTTGATACTTTTTCTCATGTTCTTAGAGCATAGGAGGAGACCACTTGGCCTGTCTATGTCAGAACTATCCCATTAATCTTTCACCCATTTCTTTCCCGGTAACATTTTCCCTCACAGGTGCTCATCAATATTCAGGGATTGGATAGATATGGTTATATACAGACAGAAGAAACTTGGTTTAATTCTGCATCATGTTTGGCATAGGCACCATGGATTGACAGGCCTGTTTCTGTGCTGTACGTGAATGATGGGAACTTTTGTCCTTTTGGATAACAAAGGAAACTAGAGCAGCTGGGGGCAGGGAAGGGAGGCCACAAGGTAAGAGGGAAGGCTACTAACTCCTGGCAGACTGGGATCTCTGAAGCAGCATAACCGGTAGTACTCTTTCAGCCTCTCCAGAAAGTTGACGGGTCTCTAAAGGAGACTGAGTTGTAGACGTGCAGGGATAATAATGAGACAGAGAATAGGACATCCAGAAATGCTGTGCTGGGAGCTGGCATTGGCCAAATTGTCTGATTAATCTCCTAGTCATAATTACCAGGGGAAATTAACATTATTCTGCATGATGGTTTTTAGAATTAAAGCCAGGTGGCGTTGGTTTTAATTCTAATACCCTGGTTAACACTTAGTTTTGTTCAGTGACTAGTGTTCCTGCTCCTAGTCCTTCTTCAGCTACCCCTCCTTCACTTCTTTTAAGGACTGAGTGACCGCCTTAACACTGTCCAAGATGAAATACAATGCTGGAAACCCAACTTTATTTATTGGTGCATGTCTCCTCCTCACTAGCCACACCCTCCCACACAGTGTCAGATTTGAAGGTCAGTAAAATGAGTGAGCCTTGGCTTCCTTCTAATTCATAAAGAGCGACGATTATTGCAACCTGCTGACAACTCCGCTGAATTGAAGTTGAATTAGAATTCAAGTTGAAGCAAATTGAACTCCGCAGATTCAGTGGGTAGACGCACCTATTTTACACGGTGTGACTCTGATTCTAAATCTTCATCTACCAGGCTTGGCTTCGTTCTTACTACGCTTCGCAAACTTGGATGCTGAACCACAACGCCGAGTTAGGCAAATGTGTAGATGACACGTAACAGAAAGGCACGGCGACCTGCGGGAAAGTAGGGCCATCAGCCACTACAGATACAAAGGCAAAATAATAGAACACCTGCCAGCGTGAAGTGTAACATATGGATTTTATCCTGACTTTGTAAACTAATTAGACAGATGAATGCTGATAGCAGTCTAACCTGGTCAACACATCAGTGTATGCATTGAATGGGGAATTATTATTTCTGCGTAGTGTAGTCAGTCATCAAATGTCATTGATTTTTTTCTATGTACATATGCCACTAGCTAATCAAATAAGCTAATCAAGCTTATTTAGCATATTAATAAGCTAATCAAATCTTTGATAAAGCGAGGCCTTTTTACAAAACATGCTTAAGCTTTTCAGCCGGTGAGGCCATAACTATGGAACAAGAAATAGAGTGAGTCCACATAGACGACATCCACTGCCCTCCCCCATCTATATTTTAGCTTATTTCTTTAAAAGCAGTTTGTCAAATACGACATCCCACATACAAAGCCTAATCAGACTCTCCAACCCAATGCTGGTAGATGCCGTTCTTCAGAATTTCATCTAGTAACATTCCCCACACTGATGTTAGATTGACCAGCTTATAGTTATTACATGTTTTTAAACAATGGAACAACATTAACGACCTTCCTGAAAGTCTTCAGGTATTTCACTAGTGGCTAACAATGAAGCATATATCTCCACAATTTCCTCTCGAGCTTCCCACGAAGTCTAAGATGCACTGAGTCAAGCCCTGGAGTGTTGTCCAACTTAAAGTGCTGTAAGGCTACAAGTACCTCCTCCCTGTTTAAACAATTATCCTCCAAAACATCTCCATTTGTTTCCTTTATTTCACTAGTAACCATAATTTTCTCTTCAGTAAACACTGAGTAAACATTTATTAAAAAATCCCACCCATTTTTCAGGCTCAAAACACAGGCAGCCCCGCTGATCTCCAAGGGAACATGCTTTCTTCCTAGCCAACCTTTTACTTAAATATAGCTATAGAACCTTTTTGGATTTTCCTTAACTTTACTTCCCAGATCCATCTCATACACACTTCTTTGTTCTCCTGACCTCCCTCTTAAGAGTATTCCTTATCTTTTTAGTTTAGTAATCAAGGGATTCATTTGATCAGCGACTTCCTAAACCTTTCCTACTTTTCCTTGACCAGAACCTCAATGTCTCTTGTTGGCCAAAGTTTCTTAAACCTGCCAGGCTTACCCTTCACCCCAAAACAATATGCTGCCCCTGGATATATACTCTCACACTATTAAAAGCCTTCCATTCGCTCCTTTCCCATCAGACAGGCTTGTCTAATCACTTTCTGCTGGATCCTGTCAAATTCTCTCAAAATTAGCCCAACTCCAGTTCAGGACTCTAACTTCTGGACCTGCCTTATCTTTTATCCATCACTTTTTTGAAACTATTAGAATAATGGTCACTAGAGTCAAAGTGCTCCTTGACTGCCACTTCAGTCACTTGTCCTGTCTCATTTCCTTGCAAGAGGCTAGTACTGCACCCTCCCGAATAGGGCCCTCTATGTATTGACTCAGGAAACTTTTTCAGCTTTTAAGATGTTTTAAAGTGGAAACTTACTTCAATAGTACACTTCGACAGCGTGTCCCTAGTAGTTAACACTGTGAGCCATATGAAGATCAAAGCTGAGTCCTAGAGTTAGGAAACACAAAAGCAAGCCCTTTGGCCAACTCAACTATACTGACCAAGTTGATTGCCTGAATGTATCCCACTTTCCTATATTTATCCCTCTTTAATATTTCTCATCCATATACCTGTCTAAATGTCTTTTAAATGTTGTTTTTACTGTCCTTTTACCAATTCCTTTGGCAGTACTTTTCAATTAACTTTCACTCCCTATGTAAAAAAACTTGCTTCTCGGGCCCCTTTAAGTCTTTCCCATGAGACCATAAGATAAGGGAGAAGTAGGCCATTCGGCCCATTGAGTGTGCTCCGCCATTCAATCGTGGGCTGATCCAATTTTTCCAGTCATCCCCACTCCACTGCTTTCACCCCATACCCCTTGATGCCCTGGCTAATCAAGAACCTATCTATCTCTGCCTTAAATACACCCAGTGACTTGGCCTCCACAGCCACTCATGGCAACAAATTCCACAGATTTACCACTCTCTGACTAAAGTAATTTCTCAGCATCTCAGTTCTTAAAGGACGTCCTTCAATCCTGAAGTCATGCCTGCTTGTCATAGTATCCCCTACCATGAAAAATAACTTTGCCATATCTAACCTGTTCAGGCCTTTCAACATTCAGAGTGTTTCTATAAGATCCACCCTCATTCTCCTGAACTCCAGGAACTGCAGCCCAAGAGCTGCTAGACATTCTTCATACGGTAACCCTTTCATCCTGGAATCATTCTTGTGAATCTTCTCTGAACCCTCTCTAATGTGAGTATATCCTTTCTAAAATAAGGAGCCCAAAACTGCACACAATACTCTGAGTGTGGTCTCACAAGTGACTTGTAGAGCCTCAACATCACATCCCTGCTCTTATATTCGGTACCTCTAGAAATGAATGCCAACATTGCATTCACCTTCTTCACCACCGACTCAACCAGGAGATTAACCTTTAAGGTATCCTGCACAAGGACTCCCAAATCCCTTTGCATCTCTGCATTTTGAATTTTCTCCTCATCTAAATAGCAGTCTGCCCACTTATTTCTTCCACAAAGTGCATGACCGCACACTTTCCAACATTGTATTTCATTTGCCACTTCTTTGTCCATTCCCCTAAACTATCTTAAGTCTCTCTGCAGGCTCTCTGTATCCTCAATACTACCTGCTCCTCCACCTATCTTTGCATCATTGGCAAATTCAGCCACAAATCCATTAATCCCATAGTCCACATCATTGACATATATCGTAAAAAACAGCAGTCCCAACACTGACTGCTGTGGAACTCCACTGGTAACCAGCAGTCAGCCAGAATAGGATCCCTTTATTTCCACTCTCTGTTTTCTGCCAATCAGCCAATGCTCCACGCATGCTGGTAACTCCCCTGTAATTCCACAGGCTCTTACCTTGCTAAGCAGCCTCATGTGTGAGACCTTGTCAAAGGCTTTCTGAAAATCCAAGTACACCACATCTACTGCATCTCCTTTGTCTACCCTGCTTGTGATTTCCTTAAAGGACTGCAGTAGGTTTGTCAGGCAAGATGTTCCTTTCAGGAAACCATGCTGGCTTTGGCCTATCTTGTCATGTGCTTCCAGGTACTCCGTAATCTCATCCTCAACAATCGATCCCAACAACTTCCCAACCACTGATGTCAGGCTAACAGGTCTATAGTTTCCTTTCTGCTGCCTCCCACCCTTCTTAAGTAGCGGAGTAACATTTGCAATTTTCCAGTCATCCAGTACAACGCCAGAATCTATTGATTCTTGAAAGATCATCAATAATGCTTCCACAATCTCTCCAGCTACTTCCTTCAGTCCCTGAGGGTGCATTCCATCAGGTCCAGGAGATTCATCCACCCTCAGACCATTAAGCTTCCTGAGCACCTTCTCAGTCATAATTTTCACTGCAAATACTTCACTTCCCTGACTTTCTTGAACGTCCAGTGTACTGCAGATGTATTCCACTGTGAAGACACAAAATACACATTCAGTTCCTATGCCATCTCTGCATCTCTCAATACAGTATCTCCAATGTCACTTTGTATTGGTCCGGTATCTGCCCTTGACTCTCTTTTACCCTTTAAGTACTTAAAAAAGCTGTTAGTATCTTCTTTTATATTAGTTGCCAGCTTCCTTTCATAATTCATCTTTTCCTTCCAAATGACTTTTTTAGTTTCCTGCTACAAGTATTTAAAAGCTCCCCAATCCTCTATCTTCCCACTAGCTCTGGCTTCCTTGTATGCCCTCTCTTTTGCTTTTACTTTGGCTCTGACTTCACTTGTCAGCCAAGGTAGTGTCCTTCTTCTCTTCTTATTTGGAATATATCTGTCTTGTACTTCCCTCATTTTTCACAGAAACTCCAGCCATTGCTGCTCTGCAGTTCTTCCTGCAAATGTCCCTTTCTGGTTAACTTCAGCCAGTTCCCCTCTCATGCCGTTGTAATTTCCTTTATTCCAAATGAAATACTGACACATTGGATTTTATTTTTTCTGTCTCAAGTTTCAATGTGAATGCAATCATATTGTGATCTCTGTTCCCTATGGGCTCCCTTAACCTTAAGCTCTCTGATCAACTCCGGATAATTTCACAACACCTAATCCAGCACAGCAGATCCCCTAGTGGGCTCAACAACAAACTGTTCTAAAAAGCCATCCCTTAGACATTCTACAAATTCTCTCTCTTGAGGTCCAGTACTGACCAGGTTTCCCCAATCCACATTCATGTTAAAATCCCCAACGATTAGCATGACATTGCCTTTCTGATACACCTTTTCTTTCTCCTGCTGTAATCTGCGATCCACATCCCGGCTGCTGTTTGGAGGCCTGTATACAACTGTCATTAGGGTCCTTTTACCCTTGCAATTTCTCTCAACCCATAGAGACTCTACACCTTCTAATCCTATGTAATCTCTTTCCAATGATTTAATATTATTTTTATACACAGAGCCACACCACCCCCTCTGCCTACTAACCTATCTTTCCAATATACTGTATATCCTTGGACGTTCAGCTTGTAATGGCAGCCATCCTTTAGCCAAGTGTCAGAGATAGTCACAACGTCATATTTGCCCATCTGTAGCTGAATTTCAAGATCGTCCATTTTATTCCTTATGCTGCGTGCATCCAAATACAACACTCTCAGTCCAGTATTTGTTGCTTTCTGTTATAACTGCACTATGCCTCTATTGCCCTGTAATTCATGCCATTGGCTTTGAGTAAGACTCATCTCATGCCTGTTCTTTCTATAATCTATGTTGCATGCCATCTTTAATTTATTTCTATTTTCCCCTTCCTCAGCCCTATCACTCTGATTCCCATCCCCTTGCCAAATTAGTTTAAAACCTCCCTAACAGCTCTATTAAATGTGCTCGCCAGGATATCGGACCCCTTTGGGTTCAGGTGTAACCCATCCTTTTTGTACAGTTCATACCACCTCCAGAGGAGGCCCCAGTGATCCAGAAATCTGAAGCCCTGCCCCCTACACCAGTCACTCAGCCACATATTCCCCTTTCACCTTATATCTTTCTAACACACTCTCTGGCTCTGGGAAAAACCCTGTGACCATCCACCTGATCTACATTCATCGTGATTTCATAAGCTCTATGAAATTAATCAGTCTTTTTCATTCCAGAGAAACAGTTGCAGCCTATCCAATTTCGCCACAAAGCCTGCAGTCTGAGCATCTCTTCTGCACCTTCTCGAGCTTAACCGCACCCTTCCTACAGAATGGTGACCAGACCAGCTGGCAATGTTCCAGGCGTGGTCTCACCAGCATCCTGTACGTCTGTAACGATACGTCCCAGCTCTCGTACTCAATGACAAAGGTAAGCATACCATATGCATTCCTCAACACTCTGTCGATCTGTGTCACTACTCTCCACAGAAAGCATTCCATTGGGACACATAACGACTTGATATGACAAGTGCTCAGCATGTGACTGCAAGAAACTGCAGAGAGTTGTGGACACAGCTCAGCACAGCCTCCTCTCCACATACTCTGTCTATACTTCTTCCTGCCTCAGTAAAGCAGCCAGCGTACTCAGACAGCAACTCCCAAGGGCTGGCGAAATCCGCCATCCGTGGGTCTTGGAAACGGGTGGCGGGAGGATCTCCCCGGGCAGACTGCCTGGCGATGTTTAGGGGGTATGTTCATGCCCGGGTAACTATTGAAAAGGAACACGCGCAGTCCACAGCGGCCTTGGAGGAGTTTCGAGACCGTTGGGCTCCGCGGGGTGTAAATGCCATTGTGGATAGGGATGGCAACATTCTGGTGTAATGTCTATTGCCTATTTGTAGTGCAGTAATTGTGTTTGCAACTGTTTTGTATATATTGTATAGCACCGATATTTGTAATAAAGGATTTTGTAATAAAAAAAAAGACATTCTCCATTCTCCCCCCTCTCACTGGGCAAAAGGTACTAAACCCTGAAAGCATACACCATGAGGCGCAAGGACAGTTTCTACCTCACTGTTGTCAAAATCTTTATTTTATTTTTTTTTTTAATTTTTTAATTTTTATTTTATTTTATTTTCTTAAGAAAAAAAATACTAAACTAAACTAACATGGGCAATAATAACAGTTTATTTGTATATGATAGTGCCAAAAACTCCGGAACTCCATACCAGAACAAGAATAGACAGAGAGAAGGTCTGGGAGAGGTCAAACTGTTGTCAAAATCTTGTAGCTCCTCTTGTACAGTAAGATGGACTCTTGATCTCACAATCGACCTATGTTATGATCTTGTACTTTATTGTTTACCTGCACTGCCCTATCTCTGTAGCTTTCACACCTTTCTGCATTGATACTCCCTCGATGCACTGTGTAATGATTTAATCTGTGTGATCAGTATGCAAGACAAGCTTTTCACTGCATCTTGGTGCATGCGACAATAAGAAGCCAATACTACTATGTACTTGTACCTCTGGGTCTCTCTGTCCCATAATACTCCCCAGTGCCCTGTGACCCTTTGTTTGTATCCAGCCCTGATTTAACTTCACAAAATCCATCACTTTCCACACCTGAGTTAAATACCCTCTGCCATTCCTCTGTCCCTGTTTCCAGTTAATCTAGGTCCTTTCATAACATAACACCAGAAATTTTGGTAACATCCACGAACTTACTAATCATGCCACTTGTGATTCAAAATGCTCCTTGAGGACAGTTTCAACCCAAAATGCTGAACGTCCCTTTGCTGCCAGAGACGCTCCAGTTTACTGTCATCTGAATGTACGTATACACAACCAAACAGAACACCGTTCCTCTGGACCACAGCGCACCCACCCACACAACATAAAATAAAATATTACTGCAATGAGTTAATGAAACATAATTCAAATTGCATGAAGTGCGCGGCACAGGTAAACAGTACGCTGACCTAGTGACAAGGCCTCGGTGGTGGCAGGGTTTTCATTAGCCTCACAGCCTGAGGGAAGAAGCTGTTACCCAGTCTGGTGATCCTAGTCCCGATGCTCCTGTACCTCCTTCATGATGGTAGTGGGTCAAAGAGATTGTTGGATGTGTGGTAGGGATCCTTAACAATGTTCCAGGCTCTTTGAGAACAGTTCCCTGAGTAAATGTCACAAACAAGTAGGAGGGAGACCCCGGGTGATCTTTTTGGCGGCTTCTAATTATCCTCTGTTGGTTTTTGCAAGCAGCTTCTGTACCACCCAATGATACAGCCAGACAGAACACTGGTTCTCCTGTAGAAAGTGTTAGAATACGGGCCCGACGTCTCTCAATCTCCTAAGAAAATGTATACATTGTGCTGCCTTCTTAATCAAAGAGGAGGTGTTGTGGGTCCCTGTCAAATGCTGTTTGACATGCTAAGTTCCAGCATCTTTTTGGTTATATTCCTCTTTTGTTATATTTATTTTATTTTTATTGCAATGTACAGACATTCTTTAAATGTCTTGGACTGTACTGCTGCCACAAAACAGTGAATTTCCCAATATATGATGGTGATAATAAACCTGATTCTGTATTTCAGAACCCCTGTAGTACCTTCACTGACCATAAGATGGCAGCTCTGACCTGAGACTCCAACCCATGGCTGATGGCACAAAGCTTGCTGGTTTGCATTCAGGTAAAAAACATGAAATTGAAAATGTGCTCCAGAGAGGTTTTTACCTCGAGTCCCCCTACTAGAGGGGAAAGAACTGCAATTTAAACTAAACAACACACACAGTATTCTGGAAACAGTTGATCTGTGCTACTGGGACCCTCAGCAGTTAAACTATTCTGAAAAGAATTGGCAAGGCCAACAGTGAACTTCCAATTACCAGCCTCAGTTGCTATAAGATCTAAAATCAGCAGGAATGGATTTGGGAAAAACCTATTCAAAGAAAATAGAATGGTGCTTTGATACATTAGCCCAAAGTTGTGAACTGTTGTTTACAATTAATCTCAGATCAACAGAGATAAAAACTGTTTGAAGAGGACAGCCACCTCCCAAGACTGGAAGACTGGCCAGAAGCACAAATGTCTCACTTACATCACCAGCAGTCTACTTGATCTAAATCCCTTTGATCTACCTCACATAAAGACGGTAAGACGTAGCAGCAGAACTAGGTCATTCAGCCCATCAAGTCAGCTCCACCATTTCATCATGGCTGATCCTGGATCCCATTCAACCCCATACACCTGCCCTCTCACCATATCCCTTGGTGGTCCGACCAATCAAAAATTGATCAATCTTTATATCTATCTTTAACGATACCCTCAGACTTGGCCTCTGCCACAGTCTGTGGCAGAGCAATTCACAGATCCACCATTCCTTGGCTAAAAGAATTCCTCCTTACTTCTCTTGTTCTGGATACCCCCTCCAGAGGGAACATCCTCTCCACATCCACCTTATCAGGTCCAACATTCGGCAAGTTTCAATGAGATCCCCACACTAAATTCTAAATTCCAGTGGGTACAGGCCCAAAGATGCCAAGTGCCCCTCATATGTTAACCCCTTCATTCCCAGAATCATCCTCATGAGCCCCTTCTGGACTCTCTCCAGTGATAATACATCCTTTCTCAGATAAGGGGCCCAAAACTCCCAAGTGTGACCTGACTGGTGTCTTATACAGCTTCAGCATCCGGGCTGTATTTCCATACAGTGCCGTGCTTGGGGTGTGTGAGTGGAAGAGGGGAGCTTGGTCTGGGAGCTGGACTGATGTAACGCCAACACTGGTGTATTAGTGTTCCCTGCGTAGCTACCTGTGAATGAGCACTGAATGGAAAACAGCAACTTCCTCAAAGGCAGAGAGGGAAGGGGAGTGATGATCAGACACAGACAGTTACAACACAGAACACTAAAGGACAGGAAAAGGCGCTTCAGCACATAATGCTTTGCTGAAACAATTAAACTTGTAAGTAAATGCTTAACTAAAATAATCTATTCTGCCTACATAATGTCCATGTGCCTGCATTCCCTAGAACATTCATGTGCCTATCCAGGAGCATCCTAAACAGGCGGTGGGTGAATCTGTGGAATTTGTTGGCACAGGTGGCAGTGGAGGCCAAATCATTGGGTGTATTTAAGGCAGAGATTGATAGGTATCTGAGTAGCCAGGGCATCAAAGGTTTTGGTGAGAAGGCGGGGGAGTGGGACTAAATGGGAGAATGGATCAGCTCATGATAAAATGGTGGAGCAGACTCGATGGGCCGAATGGCCGACTTTTGCTCCTTTGTCTTATGGTCTAAACACCTCCATCATATCTGCCGTATCCACAAACACCCCTGGCAGTGAATTTCAGGCGCCTACCACTCTCAGTACCAAAAATTATTGTTCATATCATTTGAGCATACTCCCCTCTCAACTTAAAAACACGCCCCCTTGTCACTGACTCTGACCGGCAAAATGACTCAAAAGAAACTCTTTATTTAAAAAAAAGTCACATAGTCGCTTGACTACTCAACAAGTCTGGGAGGTGAGTAGGGAGGCAGAGGGTAAACAAATACTTCAAGAGGGCAGCCAAGTGACGAACTCGGTCACCTGCCACGCTTGGATTGTCCTGGAGCACTTCATTCCTTTCCCCACTCCTCGGTCCTATTGCCAATCCATTAGAAACAGAACACACTTCACTTCGAATCCTGCCTGACCTGCCGAGTTCCTTCAGCATTATGTTTGTGTGCTGAGAATGTCCAGCATCTGCAGGATCTTGGGTGTCCCCATTTGGTTTTGCTAATGATTCTGGTGGAGAATGATTCTGCTGCATGAAGTCTATGGCAGACACTATAACTGTAAACATTATAGATAGGTTCAAGGCAGTGTCAGGTTTCAGACTGGCATCATTAGGCAGTTGCAAGGCAGGTGAGGCCCAATGCAGAGAAACTTGATGGACGTCAGGAGAACCAGTTTAGAAAGGCTGTTCACTGTGAATGGACCTTCTGAAACATACGGGCCTTGCGGTCCAAATCCTTAGTAGTGGAACAGCAGTCTGAAGAGATGATGAGAAGAGAAGACTAGTTGTTTCAATCCTCACACACTGAGCAAGGAGAAAGTGTTGCACTGCATTGACCTCGAGGTCAGGGCAAGTGGGATGAAGGTGGATCGTTTTGTAACAGACCCCAGCAGAAAAAGATTTACTGGAGACAAGGGAGTATCAGCAACAAGCTGGAAAATCTGAGGTTGTGCCCCTGGAAGGAAGAACCCTGAACGAAGGCTGAACCGGGCACCTAATGGAGCAAATCGTTGGAGAAACCAGTCCCCATGTTTGGTGGATCAATAATCAGAAGTCGCAGATTCAGAAAAGACATTCTGGACTTCCGGTATGGTGCAGTTACACTCAGCAGTATAATCAGTAAGGGCTCCCAGATGGTTTTATTTTCCCCTAAATAAGAAACGGTTATTTAAATAGAAAAGTGGGTCTTGTAGCATGAAAGGGGGAAACAAAAGAAAGACAAGAGGAAAACCGCAACAAAACCCGAGGACAAGCGATAAAATACCGACTGATGGTGAGGACACTGACGACAACACTAGCCACCAAGCTGAACACAAGGATATGGAGGCGGTTCTTGCTAACGCCATGGCTGAAATAATAGGCGCTTCGTTCGGACATGAGAAAAGAACTGAGCGATACCTCGGGTTTTCTAAAGAAGGAAATGGTGGACTTTAGAGAAGAAATTAACCAGAAATTGAATGCTATTGTTGGTGATTTAAAAGAAATAACGGGTAGAGTTGAAGAGATGGAGCGAAGGGTGGCAGAAGTGGAGGAATGGAAGGCCAAAGCCAGGGAGGTTCTTTCCCGTACACTGGAACTTCAGGAGATTGTTCAAGCTCGACTAACGAACCTGGAAGCGCTTTCATGCAGGAATAACATACGTATCCATGGAATTTCTGAGAGGGCAGAAGGAGACAACATGCGGGAATTTCTGGAAAAATTTATTAAAACAGAGTGTCCCTTCCCAATGTCGCCATTGGCATACAACACTGCCATCGATCTCTTGGATCCAAACCACCACAAGCTTCCAAGCCAAGGTATGTGGTCATCTATTTTCTGGAGAAAAGACATTCCGTATTTCCTTATGATTTCGGAGACCATTTGGTCCATGAAGTCTCACTGTTGGATTAGGGAGTAGATTTGTTATTTGTCCTGTAGTTTAATTTTCCAGTGCTTGCTTGGATTCTTATATAATCACCTACATACATGTAATTATTCAGCGAGTTTTCCAGCAACTACTGTACTGCTACTGCTATACTTTCCCAGAAACTTGTTAGTTTTCAACTAGCATGTGTCAAGCTACTTTAATCTGGATACTTTATAGATTAATTGTTATCAGTGAAGTTGTGTTTATATGAGTATGAGACTATCATGGGTACTTTTTTCCTTTGTTTCTCAGCTTCTCTTTCTCGTTTATTTTCCACTCTTGTAGTACTTAAACAATTATAAGCAATATGTTTGTGCCTTATTCTTGACTTCTGAAGAATCCCTAGATTGTAAAAGCGTCAGTGATGTAAAAGGAACATCACTAAACAATCCCATTCCACACTAAATTTCTCCCTATTCCCCATATTCCCATCAATTCTCCTCAGATTGTACCACTCTACACAATGAAAGCACGTTGCAGCAGCCAATTAACCCGCCAACCTTTGCAGGTGCGGGAGAAAGCTAGAACAGCTGGGAGAAGCACACATGCGGTCAACCAGAGAACATGCAAATTCCACACAGACATATGTCTGAGGCCAAGGAGAAACCTGGGACAAAGGAGATGTGAGACATAAGCACTGCCGACCATGCTACCAAATTATGCGGGTGAGAATCGATCTAGAAGGGAGGGGGGAAGAAACCTCTTCAATCAGAGCCTGAATCAGTAGAGCCAACTGGTCCTAGAAATGTAATTTCAGAAGGAGGTTGAAAGATTCTGCAGGAATAGGTGAACAGAACAATGCACAGATGATTTTCAAAGAGCTGAAAAGTCAATATTGAAGTTACTTGATGGAAGAATCTCAGACTAAGAGAGGAATATATATATATATATATATATATTGGGTAGTTTGTCAATATCTTTTTCCCATGGTAGGAGTTCAAAAACAAGAATGCATGGATCTAAGGTGACAGGAAGGTGCTTTAACGGGAACCTGAGAGGTCTATCACACAACAAGAATGCTGGAGGAACTCAGCAGGCCAAGCAGCATCCATGGAAAGGAGTAACCAGTCGACATTCTGGGCTGAGACCCTTCATCAGGACTGTCTTGGTCCAAAACGTTGACTGTTTACTCTTTTTCATGGATGCTGCCTGGCCTTGGAGTTCCTCCAGCGTTTTTTTGTGTGTATGTTGCTTTGGATTTCCAGAATTTGCAGGTTTTCTCATGTTTCTGAGAGAGAGAGGTTCCACCCCCCCCCCACCCCACAGAGAACAGTTAACTTCTGGAACCTGCTGCCAGAGGTGGTGCTGGGATCAATTACTAACCATAAAGCCATACAGACAGGCATTGGAATTGGGAAAGCATAGAAAAATCTGATCCTAATTGGCAAAATGGGATTAGTGTATAGGGACAAAAGGGTTGACATGGATGTGATGGGCTGAAGGGCCTGTTTCTGAGCTGTAAAACTCTATGATCCCAGGTGGGCTTGAGGGTCCCAAATTCAGCCTGGATCAGTTGCTAATTGAGATCAAAACACTCAGGCTCTGCTTGAGCTATAGCTTCTCAGAACCTGCATTGTCCAGTCAACATCACCACATTTCCTGGAGTGAAGGGACAGTTGGCTATTCAGCCCGTCTACCTTACAGTTGCTGCTGGCAGAGAAATCTACTCAGTCCCAATTCTGCTGCTCTATCCCGGTGCCCTATAAGTTCTTGTTCTAGTTCCTTGCTGAAAGCCCTGATTTAACTCCGTCTCTATTACATCCACAGCCAATTATAAATTATCGCTACACTCCACAAGAAAGAGTTTCTCCTGCCCTTCCCCTTTGCAGATTCAGCCATCACATTGGTAATGTCACCACACTGGCAGCAAATTTCTACAGATGTAGATGTGGAGAGCACTCTAACTGGCTGCATTACCCACTGGTGTGGAGGGGCCACTGCACAGGACTGGAAAAAGCTGCAGAGAGCTACAAACACAGCCAGCTCCATCGGGTGCATTAACTTCCCCAGCATCGAGAACATCTTCAAAAGGCGATGCCTCCAATAGGCAGCATCCATCTTTAAGGACCCCCATCGCCAGTATGTGATCTCTTCTTATTACTACCATCACGGATGGGGTACTGGAGCCTGAAGACACACAGTCAGTTGAGGAGCTTCTATCCCTCTGCCTTCATATTTCTGTACGGTCAATGAACCAACACGTAAACACTATCTCACTAATTTTGCTTCATTTTCGCACCACATTTAATTTTATACAAATATCAGAGTCAGAATCATTTTATTCTAAGTATGTGGAACGTACCAGAATTGATTGTGGTTGAATGCCAAACACAAAACACAGGAAATACCAGAACAGACAACACAATAGGAACCAACAACTTACAAGACAATAGTGCAAACAGCCATCAGCAATCAACAATCAGCATTACAACCACATAAGCAAACATCAATGATCAAACTTAAATAAATGTGAACATACGTACAGACTGATAATTATCAACAGAATAAGTAGAACAGGAAAGACCATTTAACAGATGTTGTACAGGGACAGTTAGGGTATTGCACCTGAGTGAGTTTTGTTGAGAAGCTAGATAGCCACAAGAAGGAGGTTTTGGAGGTGACTTGTGGTCCTGTTGGTGAAGACAACCAGACATACTTTATTGATCCCGAGGGAAATTGGGTTTCGTTACAGTCGCACCAACCAAGAATGGTGTAGAAATATAGCAATATAAAACCATAAATAATTAAATAATAGGCAAATTATGCCAAGTGGAAATAAGTCCAGGACCAGCCTATTGGCTCAGGGTGTCTGACACTCTGAGGGAGGAGTTGTAAAGTTTGATGGCCACAGGCAGGAATGACTTCCTATGACGCTCAGTGTTACATCTCGGTGGAATGAGTCTCTGGCTGAATGTACTCCTGTGCCTAACCAGTACATATGGAATGGATGGGAGTCATTGTCCAAGATGGCATGCAACTTGGATAGCATCCTCTTTTCAGGCACCACCGTCAGAGAGTCCAGTTCCACCCCCACAACATCACTGGCCTTACGAATGAGTTTGTTGATTCTGTTGGTGTCTGCTACCCTCAGCCTGCTGCTCCAGCACACAACAGCAAACGTGATAGCACTGGCCACCATGGACTCGTAGAACATCCTCAACATCGTCCGGCAGATGTTAAAGGACCTCAGTCTCCTCAGGAAGTAGAGACGGCTCTGACCCTTCTTGTAGACAGCCTCAGTGTTCTTTGACCAGTCCAGTTTATTGTCAATTCGTATCCCCATGTATTTGTAATCCTCCACCATGTCCACACTGGACTTGGACTGCCTCCCTGGTGGCAATTTGGTGAACAGGTGATGGCTAGAGTGGGTGGAGTCAGCAATAATTTCTTCAGCTCTTTTCTTCAGTCTGGTGATGAACGGGTCTTTTAATGTCAGTGGCTAAAGATGCATTGGAATCACCCCGAGGTGTTAAATTTCCTATGTTGGCACAGGAAGAGCAATCTGCTGGGCTTTCCTAATAATGAGTGTCCCACTTCAAAGTGTTGGCAATGGTAATGGTTGGTAATGGTAGACCCCATGACTTGACGACCCAGCCTGACCATTAATTTCTGGTTGAGGGTGGGGGGGGGGGTGGAATAGTGGGTGATCAGTGGAAATCTATCCTCATTTCCACTATCCTGAGGGCATTAAACTCCAAGTTAAACCTGATTTATACTTTTGCGTCGCACTTACGCCATAGGTACTGCGTATCCTATGCCGTACCTACGCCATATGGTGACCATTACCTCCCCAAAAAAGTAACTCACGCGTTGCGGCGACACAGACCACAACAACTGTGACTGGTCTGCTTGATAGGATCACATTTCCTCCTACGCATTTCCGGTTGCTTCTTCTCCGCCATGTCTGTACACCGATGTGAAATAGATGAACCAAATCGTCAAATCTACCTGCCGACATGCGAAAATGTTTTAAATTCATTTCCTCGTCCATGTCTCTCATGAAGAAACTCAACACAGTGGCACAGAAACCCCACCGCCAACTAGCGATTTGGTGCACACCAACACATGCTCGTTACGGCGTTCAGCCTATGCAGAAGTATAAATCAGGCCCATGGGTAGGCTACGGCGTAGCCCGTACACACAAGCATAAATCAGCCTTTAGCAGCACACCATTCTGCAAGGTGATCATCGCTCTTTGACAGCAGGCCAGATCATTATTTGAGATGAGACCAGCTGAAGTGCTGTCATCTGCAAACTTCAGGACTTTTAATGGGTGTATGTATTTTGCTTATTGTAATTTACAATATTTTTACCTATCACACTGTAATGCTGCAGCAAAACAACACATTTCACAAAAACATGTAAGAGATTTTAAACCCACTTCTGAATGAGGTTTGTTTGAATTTAAGTTCATGAAGATTGTGAATCTGTCTGTTCCACTGCTCCTTCCCCCACCTCTCCCTGTTGAAATACACATTCCATTCCTCTCCGCTTCTGCCATCTGAAGGCGGACCTACAAGATAACTGGGGGTGGGGGGGGGGTGGAATTGGATAAACTATTGGCTTGGAAGCATTTTCTTGTAAAATGCTTTAACTTCCTTTTACTCATAAAATAAAAAGTGTAAACAAGACTGAAACAAGCCAAATGTAACACCAATACAGTCTTCAGTCTTTCACGTTGTTTCTGCTGCAAAGTCATGGGTAAATCTGAGCTGTAAAGCTGAATTATAGTGTGTGTTGTTCTGGTTCCCTTACTACTGGGAGGATGTGTTTAAACAAGAGGTTTAATTCCTGTGAATCTTTAAACATGTGTTTAAAGATTCACAGGAATGTTGGACAACTTTTTCCCCTGGGGCTGAGCGGTGACCTTAAACAGGTTTATTAGATTACAATGGGCACAGATAGGATAGTTTGTCACAGTCTTCTTGCCAAGGTAGGGTGTCTAAAACTACAGGTATAGCTTTAAGGTGAGAGGAGATAGATTTGAAGAGGAGCTGAGGGGCATGTTTTTCTACACAGAGGGTAGTGGGTCTATGGAATGAGAAGGTGGTAGAGGTGAGCACAGTTACAGAGTTTTATAAGTAATTCTGAGGGGTACATGGATAGGAAAGATTGCATTCTCAACTTGAGGTCCACAGATCCCTTGCTTAACAGTATTGGTCCATGGCTTAAAAAAGGTTGGGAACACCTGATTTAGAGGAGCAAGGTTAGAACGTAGACAAATGGGATTCATTTAGGTAAGCACCTTGTTCAGCATGGCCGAGATGGGCCGAATGAACTGTTTCTGTGCTGGATAACCCCGTGTCTATTAGTTGAACATCACTGGGTAATCTATGAGCAGAACCACCTTCCCTTGTCCTACATTTGGCCACTGAAGAACTTCACCCACTGAGCAGCCTGGCAGAAACATTATCTTCAGCCTCAGGTGAAAGGCTCCCAGGGAACACTCACGGCTTTAATCAGTATGCAGCTGAAAGCAATTAAACCTGCGAGCGGCCAGGCTTCCAACGCAAAGCCTTCACCCGAGTGAGGCTTCTTATCCGACTGAGCTCCAGCTGTGCGATCGGGCTGCGAGGACCTCCACAGGGCTCGGCTCTGCACGTCGCCTCGGGCGAGGAGGGGCAAGGGTCAGCTCCAGCCTCCCTTCAGTGCTTTGTAAAAAAATGAGAACAGCAATCCACACTGAGATGTGTAACTGGAGAACGCTTGACAAACTGGGCCAACGTTTCCTCGGGTTACCGTGTCACGCAGGGAGACTGGGACTCAAGCCCAGAACCATCTGCACAAAAGAAAGGTCCGACATAAATAACTGAATTGCTCAGTGAGGAGGGACTGCTGCAGCTGCCTTTAGCACATAGAAGCCTCTAATAAATGCACCCCTGATACCTTTCTCTAGTCTGACTGTAACAAAGGGGTAAAATGCACTGGCATGGATTTGAGAGTCTGGCTGGATTATCCTTTCCAGCTTGATTGTTTCAGATGCGATACAATTCCATCAAATTTATCATGTTTCTAAACAAGCACCTGATGTCCAGGAATATCCACCTTGCAGAACACAAAATTGTGATCACAATCATTCCAAAATACATAGCAGGCTTCTGATTGTATCTGGCAACAACAGACTGTGCTGTTCTTAAAGAATGGGAGTGACAATAAATCTGACAAAAGGTATTTCTTTTGTCCAAGTGCTCCAGAGCCTGTGAGATTGTGTTCTCTGCAGAACCCTTGCGATGGTAGGCAGATTACTGATCCTGTCTACCTGTCTCCGATCTTGCCCTCGCCACTGGCCAAAGCCAACGCCATCCCTCGACCACCTCCAACTGTAATTGAATGCAGCTGTTTGAGAATGCAGACACAGAAATTCCAACTCCATTTATTTCGGTCTTGGACAAGGCAGCAAAAAGTTATCAATATGTAAGTCTCTGTGACATTAATTTGGTTTTTCAACCTCCACAAACACTGACCTGATTTGCTGAGGCATTCCTGATAGCTTCAGCATGCTGCACCCACTCTGACCTACATTTCACAGTGTTTACATCCCTAGACCCGTCTCGCTGTCTCACCACTCCCATTAATAATCAACCAGACACCTTTGTAAACAGCATCTCACTATATCAACCCAGGCCTCACCCTATCAAGAGATATCCCTACTGTCCGTCAGTCCCCAACTCTCCCTGCCAGGGGATTTTTGATGGGAAACGTTAACTCCATTTCCCTCTCCAGAGTTACAACCGACCTGCTGAGTATTCACCGCACTTTCTGCTTCTTACTCTCGAGACTCCAGCAGCTATGAATCTGAAATTCAGTTAGTAAACATGAAATAAACAGGAACAACAGGGCTGTGAGCCTGGGCTGACCACCATTCTTGTCCAGACTGGCTGATGTGAGGTTCAGTCTGAAATGGCCTAGCAGATCAGGGCAATAAAGAAAGGTCAATAAATGCCCACGTCCTGAAATGTGACTGAAGGACTTAAATTGACTGCAAAACATGTGATACCCAAAGCATCGGGTGCAAACAAGGCAGCAAAACAATCCGAATTTAGTGAAAAAAAATTCTACTTTTCCAGTGGCAAGGTTCCTGCCTTTGACTGTGGTCTGTCTCTCTTTTGATAGCCGGCCATGTCACTATTAGGATTAAAATGGAATGCTCAGTTACGGCCACTTCAGATTCCAAAGCGCAAAGCTGTTTCTCCGGCCTCCCCCTGTCGGGCTGTGAACTTGGTAAATGGTGGCACTGCTCTCCTGGCAGCATGGCAGCACGAGGCTCATCTATCACACCACCACACGGCCCTGTCACCCGAAAGATAAAGGCAAATTCTTCCCCAGCCCCTTGTTGTGTCTCAAGTGCTTTACTGTGCTTCATTATTGATTTTAATCACAAGAAATCATCTAATTGGGATAAAATATTAATAGGGTTTCATTTAGACTGGGCTGCTGCCCCCACGACTGAAATACACAAACACAGAGTTGGTAACTTGGGCAGCTGTTTTCGATTACTGTCAGAAGAATTTGTTTTTATTTTGCTAAAGTTTTCATTTTTGATATAAAAGCAGCAACCTCAGATTTCAGGTCCTTCTGTTCATTGTGCAGTACCACATGAAAAATAAACCCTATTGGAATTCAGACTAATTAATTCTTCAGCCATGGATGAAGCACAAAGATTGTCATGTTCAGCACCGCAGAGTCAAGAAACATGCCACCCAGTGCTCTCTATTAAGCTGAGCCCATCACTCAAGCACACTGAGCTGCTGACTCTGTTTGAGCACTGAATTCAGAAGAGGAGCTGGAAGATGTCAGGAGCGCAGGCTCCAGCGTTGCAATTCCCAGCCACACACTGATGGCTACAGGCAATCCAGTAATGAATGCAGCCTGTGAACCTCTGCACAGGCACATGGATTGGGGGAGTGCTGCAAAGCTAGCTATCCTGCTGGAGGAAAAGTTTGTGCTGAATCCCATTGTGGGTTTGCATAACAGGACTTGGAATATAATGCAACTTCAAGCTGGCCAGGATTACTGACAAACAGCCGGCTCAGTAGTAGGCACCAAAGTCAATGGAACTGCACATCAAGCCTCTTACAAATCATCGGAGCAGGACTGGGTAACTTGGCTGTTCAAATGTGCCCCACAATCCAATATGCTCCTGCCCGATCTGGCCCAGGCCTCACCTCCTCTTCTGCCCTACTGTCCTCAATTCCCTGATCTTTCAAAAATGTATCTGCTGTCACTTTTGTCCCCAGTAATCTAGCCACAGGGGTCGACAATTCCCGAGAGTGGCCAGCTTCTAATTGAAGTTCATGTACCTCAGTTATAAATGACATTGGGTATTATTTACACAAGCACAACTGAGATAATACTGGCACCAATACCCATTGTGAATCTCTACCACTACAGCTATATATAGCTATTACACTACAGCTACTGTATTAGGGGCTATTTCTCTCAAAAGTGGCTGCTACTTTAAACTAACACAACACTTGGAGCAACATCTAGTAAGGCTGATCATTACCTTCACCCACTAACCCAGCGCTGCACGCCCCTAACCACCACTACTTTATCATTTCCTTGTCAGTCACCTTACGTACAGGTACTCCAGTGTCTAGCGTCACTTTATGGACATACAATCAATTTATGTATACAAGCTATCTTATGTATTTATATTTCCTGTGATTTTTATTATTATTAAGTTCTTTATCTTTTGTGTTCTTTTGTGCTGCACCAGGAGTAACAATTATTTTGTTCTCCTTTACACTTGTCTACAGGAAGTCACATTAAACAATCTTGAAGATCTTAATTTTGAACCCTGCCCCAAGCTCCTTTTATCACACCTCTCATTCCCCTTCTCTACACAGATCAGGACTGGTACTGGTCCATGTACGGAGATAAGTGTTAAAAGCTCGTCTTGCATACTGTTCATTCCGATCAGATCATTACACAGTGCATTGAGCTAGAATAAGGCAAAACAATAACACTAAATAAAACGTGAAAGCTACCAAAAAATGATAAAGTGCGAGATTATAATGAGGTACAGTAGATTGTGAGGACGTGAGTCTATATTATCAATCACTAACTACTTATCAGATAATTAACTACTGGCCATGTCTACTAATTTCCTTCAATCAACTTCCCCGGTACTGCAGGTCCACATCCAGAATTGGCTTTGATAAAAATTTCAGCCCTTTCGTTAGCAAATAGAAAGCATCATTCTATAAGGAGAGCCTTCAAAGAGGCTCATCCATCAACTGTGACAACACAGTTTATGTTGTGCATGCCAAATCCTTGACTCTTCCAAAACAGATACTCTATTTCACGCTCTGTCACAGGAAGAGATTACATTAGTGGAGCAAGGAAATGATTCAAAGCCTCCTTGACAAAATGCAGCATCCCCTCCTACAAACCTGGCTCATGACCATTCAGAACGCAGGAGGAGCACTGGAACCGGCACTGAGAATCTTGACTACACATCAGGAAGAAACAGAAGCCCAGTGTAAACAGCAGAAGAAGCATCCCACACAAACTATTCCCCGGGCACCTACCTGCTCTAGCTGTGGGTGGATCTGCAATTCCCACTGGGCCTCATCCGCCACCTCACAACCCACAATACCAGAGGAGAAACAAGTCACCCTTGACCCTGAGCAACACACACAAAATGCTGGAGGAACTCAGCGGGCAAGGCAGCATCTGGGCTAAAGAATACAGTTGACGTTTCAGGCCGAAACCCTACGGCAGGAATGGGGTCTACCTAAAATGAAGAACACTTATAAAGACAGTGACTGGGATTTGGTCTAAGCTTAGCAATTAGAAAGAGATATCAGTCATCTGCATTAATAATACAACTTCAGGAATACAACAACTTTCTTACAACGTAATTGGACAAAAGCCCAACTTTGAATGAAGCATCAAGATCTTCTGAGTTTCTTAAATCTTTTTGGAGCCATCTGCTGTAATAATAACTAGGCTTCTCTCTCCATCAATTGTGTTCCTCTAATTTCTGCTTCCCCACTTTTCTCACAGATGTCATCCATTATCATTATCTCTCCATCTTCTACTTGACTTCAGTAGATGGCAATTGAGGCGAGAAGCTGACTGGAGCTGGCCACACCAGTCATCAAACTTACAGCTATTTCTTGCACTCAACAGTGGTATAACACAAAAAGGGCAGTTCCGCCCTTACTTTTAACAGAGTGCTCGAAGTAAAGACCGACGCATCGGAGGAGGCCCAAAACGATCTAAATCTTATCATGTCTAAGGACATTGCTGTGAGCTTCAAAAATATTAATGGTTAACAACAGAAGCAGATGGGCAAGGCAAGGGATAGCAGTGAAAAATCTGCTGAATGATCTTAGCATGTTGAGCAACATCTGTAAGAGGAAAGGAATTGTTGGCCTGCACCTGAATCAGGACCAGGTCCTGATGGAGAATTTTGACACTAAATTGGACCTTTCCTCTCCTCTCAGAGATGCTGCTCGACCTCAGATCCTCTAGCAGATTGCTCGTTGCCCCCAATTCCAGTTTCTTGTGTCTCCAAAGCAAGAGAAAGTTATGAATTCTGATGAAGAACATTAAAAATGAAAAGTTAAGTCTGTTTTCTCCACAGAGAATAGCACAGTGGTGTACCTGGCACAGTGCCTCACATCTCTGACGACCTAGGCTTGATCATGACCTACGATGCCATCTTTAGGGAGTTTGCCATGATACTCTGGGTTTCCTATGGTGCTCTGGATTCCTCATACATTGTAAAAATGTATGGGCTGGATAACTGCCCAATCTAAATTGTTCCGCAATGGTCAGAAGTAGAAACTAGCAAGGAGTTAATGGTAATAACAGAACCTCTCACACTTTATGATGTGCTGTCAGTATTTCCAGTACTTTTTGACAGTATTTCACATTTCCAGTTGTAGCCATTGTTCCTTTGTTTTTCAGTAAATTATTGCGTTTTCATCATTATGAGAATTTTTTTTAACATCCTCTGCCGAATGGCTTGTTGCACATGTACTTGGTCAAATCCTCCCAAAACTCTGCTTGGATTGTCATCACAATCTTTCAGACAGATCTCCCTTCAGCGTGATGACATTTATCTGAAAATCTGGGTGCACATTACTTGATGTTAATGAGAAGTATCCAGCAGTTGAAAGAACAAAGGTGGGACAGCTGATCGTCCACTGACAGAGAAAACCCATGTGAATAAAAATATGATCATAAAGATAATATATCTACCGTTCTCCAGCAAGTCCGCACACACTCCTACATTACAACAGTAACTGCATGAAAACCATGGAATAATCAGAGGCTGTGACAAGAGGTATACTTTAAGGCAGTGGTGCTCAGTCGATACAATCCCCAGTTTCCTTTAAGAAGGCAAATGGAAGCCTCCATCCGGGATCACTAGTTCAAATTTTCAATCTTTGCTCTCATCTGGCACTATTTTAAAAAATTTCTCATGGTAACTTACAGTCATTTTTTTTACGTATTGCACATTACTGCTACTGCAAAACAGTGAATTTCGTGACGTGTCTGTGACGGTAAACTGATGCTGATTCAGCATCAGGAAGATGATATGAGATTTTGAACCTTGAGTAATGAAAGGGGAGCAGTTACACAAGCAGGTTAGAAAGATGTACAGATCTGGTGACCATGCTGCAGAATGCGTAACAACAGGGAAAGTGCAAAAGGGGGTTGTAGTTGTGAGGAGGGAGGCAATAGAGTGGATTTATTCTCACTGATACATAGAAAGCCAGGGAACATCATCATCATTATGTGCTGTGTCGTATGATGTGGGTGATCTTGGTAAATGTTTAGACAGAGTGGTTTGCCATTGCCTTCTCCTGGGCAGTGTCTTTACAAGATGGGTGACCCCAGCTATTATCAATACTCCTCAGAAAGATTGTCTGTCTGGTGTTGGTAGTCTCATAACCAGAATTTGTGATATGCACCAGCTGCTCACACGACCATCCACCATCTGCACACCATCTTCGCATGACCCTGATCATGGGGCTAAACAGGTGCTGCACCTTTTCCAAGGGTGACCTACAGGTTACCAGAGGGAGCAAGCACTTTACACCTCAGTTGATAGAGATGTATTTCCATCCTACCATTCAGGGGAAATTTATGGCCATTTATAAAATTATCAGGGGCATAGAAGGGGTTCCTTTGTTAAGTGGGTGTAGCAGTTCACTTTTGGTATTCTGTCTTCATGTGTGCAGGGGAAGGAAATCTCACATTTACTGAATAATTGCATGCGGCCACCTCTCTAACTTGTCAAAGTGCTGAGCATCCTGTGAGAATGGTGAGAAAAATTTGCTTTTGCAGAGCACCTTTCACAGCTTTAAATCGGCCTAAAAGACCTTAAAGCAAAGAAGTACAAGTGTGTAGTCATAAACACAAGATTCTGCAGATGCTAGAATCCCAGAGCAACACACACAAAATGAGGGAAGAACTCAGCAAGTCAAGCAGAGAGGAATAAACAGTTGACGTTTCTGGAAAGACCCTTCATCAGGATTGGAAAGGAAGGGGGTAGAATCCCGAATAACAAGGTGGGGAACAGGGAAATGAGTAAAAGCTGAAAAGTGATAGATGAAACCAGGTGAGAGGGAATGGGTATAAAGTGAGAAGTGTGCAGTATCTGTTCAATATATACAACATACCAGCCAATCTTTGTATATCAATCTCCCAGATATAGGAATATAATAATGCTCAGTACAATAGAAACATTATACAATATGCTGATAATCTGTTTTTGTCATTTCAAATGAAGGAAAAAAAAATATCAACCAGGTATCTCCCTGCTCTTCAATGAAGTCAGAGCCATGGAATCTTTTATATTCACCCAAGAGTTCTAGGAAGCCAGCTTAGTCTCATTCAGAAAGTGTTGTGCATGTCATGCTTCAGAGAGAAATAGAAAGAGATTCAAAGTTTTTAATGTGACCAAGCTCCCCCAGAGCAGAAACTGAGTTTACCAATTCAAGGGTCACCAGTAGAAAGAATAAGGCAAAAACATGGAAACTCAAGTTATAAAAGGAGCTTAATACAGCTGAAAGCTTAGACAAATTTGTAAAGGACAGAGATAAATGGAAGAAGGAAATTAGGAAAGCAAAAAGAGGGTATGAACAATCCTAGAAAGTGAAATCAATTAATATCTGAACATATTTTTCAGTGCATAAAGAACAAGCGGATAAACAAAGAAAGGTGGAACCTAATAGGGACTGAGACATGTGTGGCAGAGGATGATCTGACCAAGGCTTTTAAAGAATATTTTATGATAATCTTCATAAAAGAGGAATATGATGTCAATCCCTGGCATTAAGAAGGGTAAATATGAAGTATAGGATGAGATAAACATTGTAAAAGAGGAAGGGTTCAGGAGCTGTCTCATTATTGGAAAGGACAAATGAAATATACCCTAGTGATTTAAAAAAAACAAGGTAAGAAACTGTCAGCTCTGGCCATCACTGTTTAATTCTTCCTCCCTAGACATGTGGTGTCATGGCTTGCAGAGCTGCTAATGTTGTACCATTGTTTAAAAATTGATGAAGAGCTAAACTAAGTAATTTCAGCCCAGTCAGTTAAACCAGTGATGGGCATATTATTGGCATCAATCTTAAAGGACAGTATAAAGCCTTCATTTAGAAAAGGTACAGCTACTCAGGGACAGTCAGCGTAGACTTACAAAGCAAAAGACTTACTGAAGACAAGGCTATCCATCTGCAATATTAATTCTGTTTTTTCTTATTTCCAACACTACCTGATTTATTGCACATTCCCAACTTTCTCTTTTTGGTTTCTGTTTCAGCAAGAGCTCTGACCTACATTTCACAGCCTTACATATCCCCTTTTCAGCTACTTCTCTCCCTAACTGTTATTAACTGCATTTTATAAACTGGGCTGTCCCAGGCTCGTGCCTTGCAATGTATTGGTCATCAGCCAATGGCAATAGGTAGGAAAACCCAGTTCCTCTTCTTCCTTAGGAATCTGTGGAGATTTGGCACGACATTTAAAATTCTGACATACTTCTACAGATGTGCAGTGGAGAGTATATTGACTGGCTGCATCATGGCCTGGTATGGAAATAATAATGCCCTTGAATGGAAAATCCTGCAAAATGTAGTGGATTCAGCCCAGTACATCATCAGTAAAGCCCTTCCAACCAGTGGGCATGTCTACCTGAAATATTGCCATAGGAAAGCAGCATCCATCATCAGAGATCCTCACCACCCAGGCCATGCTCTTTTCTCGCCGCTGTCATCAAGTAGAAAGTACAAGAGCCTCAGGACTTGCATCACCAAGTTGAAGAACAGTTACTACCCTTTAACCGTCAGGGTCTTGAACAAAAGGGGATAACTATATTCACTTGCTCCTTCATTGAAATATTCGTGCAACCAATGATCTCACATTAGGACTCTTTATCTTATGTTCTGGCTACTTATCACTATTTATTTATATTTGTTCTTTCACAGCTTGGTGTCTTCTGCACTTTGGCTGATCTATCACTGATCCTGTTATAGTTACTATTATACAGATTTACCGACTATGTACACAAGAAACCGAACCCCGGGGTTGTATATGGGGACATTTATGTACTTTGATAATAAAATTAACTTTGATCTTTGAAAAAAGGGGAGTAGAAACAAAGCATAATCTCTGCCTCCACCTGCCCTGCCACCCCCCCCCCCCCCCACCACCAGGTAGTGATTGCAGTGATACGGGGTAGCTAGAAATTGTAAATAAAAAGATAGTTATTCTGAAAGGCTCAGTCACTGCTAGATCAACAGATGGAACCCATTATAGGGGAAAAGGGTAAAGGTGCAAAGAACAATGTGGTGGATGTTTTATATTTGCCAAAATATCTGTGAGAATAAACTCAGAACAAAGGTTAAGGAATAATGGTCTGATTGGGTTGTAAATTACCAGGAGCACAGAGACCAGAGATTTCCAAATCTCTGATTTACTAGGATTACCAAAACTGGAGGAAGGAGGAGTATGATACTGATGATCAAAATCTGAAGAAACCAAAGAGGTACATAGAACTGACAGCGAGGACAAAATGTAATGTGACATGTGGGTTTCACATGTAAATAACCAAAAAACTTAACAGGAACATTAACAGAGAATGCTGGATATAACCATTCGAACTGTATTCTTATTAAAGGTCTTCAACTCTAAATGTCAGTTCTACTTCTCTCCACAAATGCTGCCTGACTTGCTCAATATTTACAGCTTCCTCTGTTTGAATTTTGGATTTTCAGCACTTAGAACTTTTTATATCTTGTTTAACATAAATAAATTTGAGATGAAACACTTTTGGGAGAAATAAAATTAAATGTGGCTTCCAGCTTCAGTGAGATAATGGCTCTGGGGATAAAGTAAAGTAAATAATTAAAATATCATTACTGGCCAGCAGAGCAAGCAAAATATTTCTAAAAGATTTTGTTAGAATTCACAGGTGGTAGAGTTATTTTTAGACACACAAGTGGGACTTCCTGGTGGCCAATCATATTAATTCCAACTCTCATACCAACGTGTCAGGGTGGAGGAGCAACACCTTATATTCCATCTGGGCATGCTCCAACCTGAAGAAATGAATATCAATTTCTCCTTCTGCTGAGCAAACTCCACCCCCTCCCATTCCCCACTCTGTCCTTTCACTTCTTCTCACCAGTGTATTACTTCCCCCTGGGTCCCCTCCCCCTTCCCTTTCTCCTACGGTTCACTCTCCTCCCCTATCAGATTCTTTCTTTTGCAGTCCCTAACCCTTCCCACCCACCTGGCTTCACCCATCCCCTTCCAGCTAGCCTCATTCCCCTCTCCCCACCTTTTTATCCTGGCATCTTCCCCCTTCCTTCTCAGTCCTAAAGGGTCTCAGCCAAAAACATCATCTGTTTGCCCTTTTCCATTGATGCTCCATAACCTGCTGAGTTCCTCCAGCATTTTGTGAGTTTTTTAAAAAGACTCCTAATGCTCTTAACCCATTGGCCATTTGGCCTAAAGAGTCTATGCCCATCAGTGTAATCTCTTCATTCCTAATCCCCCACTTAATTCTCTGTAACCAATTCCCCCTTACATGCCCAAGAACTCTACCCTTGAAGTGATATAGTACACTCATCTGGATATACTTCAAGCACATGCACATATTTGGTTCCCAGATCATTTAGAAAAAGGACTTATAAACAATAGAGGACATACAAAGAAAGATTTCTGAACATTCTTCTGCACAAAAGAAATGTGATCTTATATTTGTCTTTAAAAGTATGAATGTATTGGATGGAACCAATGTGGAGGATGCATTTCACATGGCAGAATTCAGAGACAGGAGTTGCAAGTCTGAATCCAAACAGGAATTAAAGGGAAATTAATTTACTCAGTGAATAATTAGAATATGAAATTCAATACTACAATAGGAAAAGACAGCTGAGCCTCTTTCAAAGAGAAAACTAGGTGGGTAAACAACTTATTTCTTTAGGAAAGAAATCCCCAAATGCTGTGATGTAGCAGAATCAAGTTTATTATCACTCTTTATGTCATGAAATTTGTTGTTTTGTGGCAGCAGGGCAGTGCCAGGCATAAAAATTACTCCAAGTTACAAATTAAAAACTGCAGAAGAAGGATAACGAGGTGTTGTTCATGGACCATTCAGACTTAGTGGAGCATAGTCTGTTTGGATCAAACAGCCTGGACCTCTGCTACACACTCCACCCAATACTGTGCGACATGCCACTCAAATCAGGTTGTCAATTTGAAAACAGGTCTGCATCAAGACTACACAACAGAGAGTGAGACAGGGACCAGTAGCAATATGATTTCCTGATGCTTCCTTTGATGGTAAACTCCAATCTGAGCTGTGTCATAAACTGAGGCAGGTGCATTTCAGTGCAAGTAAACCCCAAAATATTCACAAACAATGCTGTTTTCAAAATTTAAAAGAAAATTTCAATCACCAGAAACATCCCCTACAGAAAGCTGAATGTACAGAATCTTTCCTCATATTAATTCCTGGTTTCTCACATGAAATTACGAGAAAAAAGTATCAAAAAGCTATCAAAGCAAAGTTTGCTTTTCACAGCTGAATTCTGCCTCCTATTAAAAATAGACAGACAAAAGGACATGTCTCATCATGTGTGGGCTCTTTATTTATTACTCAGTATCACAAGCAGTTTATCTCCCAATGCGACAGCTTTAGCAGGGCTCTATGATAACCAGACAGTGAGCAAACAGGCATGAGAATGAACTCAGTGTGCATATAGACAGGTCTGCATCCAGAAACAAGCCAAGCAGAGACAAACAAACAGACAGGGAATTGCTTTTCCTCCCAGAATATACCCAATACCACTTTTGCTTTATGTGCCAGAAAGTGAGGAAGTACCCTGGGATAACTTATCAGGCTCCACCTGTAAATATCCATAAATCATAGGAGCAGAAGTAGGGCTTTCCCATCATTCATGATTTATTCTTCTGTCTTCTCCCCATAACCTTGGAAGATGCCCTTAATAATCAAAATCCTATCAACCTCCACTTTAATTATACCCAATGACTTGGCCTCCACAGCCATCTGTGGTAATGAATTCCACAGATTCACCACCCTCTGGCTAAAGAAATTCTTCCTCATCTCTGCTCGAAGGGGACATCCTTCTATTCTGAGACTGTGCTCTCTGATCTTAGGCTCCCGCACTACAGGAAACATCCTTTCCACATCAACTCTATCTAGGTCTTTCAAAATTCGATAAGTTTCAATGAAATTTCCCCCCCCCCCTTCCTCTCCCACCACGTTCTTCCAAACTCCAGCGAGTACAGGCCCAACGCCATCAAATGCGCCTGTGTTATTCCTTTTGTTTTCTGGATCATTCTTGTGAATGTCTTCTGAACCCTGTCCTCTGCCAGCAGATCATTTCTTAGATAATGGGCTCAAAACAGCCCACATTACTCTCAGTGCCATCTGACCAATGCTTTACAAACCTAAGCATTACATCCTTGCTTTTATATTCCAGTCCTCTCAAAATAAATGTTAACATTGCATTTGCCTTCCTCACCACCAATTCAACCTGCAAATTAACCATAAGGTTAGAGGACCAAGTAGAGCACATGATAAACACATAAATTAAACTGGAACATGGGACTGTTCAGACATTCAATCGAAGAATATGGATGACACCTAAAATACAAACTGTTTTCATTTATAACATGTCTTTTATGATATAAAATATCCCCCAAAAAAACATTACAAGAGTGTAATGCACAAAATTTGGCACCAAGCCACATATTAAAAAAACTTCACTAAAAGAGGTTGAATTCAAGGAACAACATCTGGGGCACTGAAGGAGTAACTGCGTGAAGGTCGCTGACGTTGACCAATAAAAACAGATCACAAACAAGAGAAAATCTGCAGATGCTGGATATACGAGCAACGCACACAAAATGCTAGAGGAACTCAGCAGACCAGACAGCAGCTATGGAAAAGAGTACTGTTGATATTTCGGACCGAAACCCTTCAGCAGGACAACAAAAACAGGTGTTGTTCGAGAAGCCAAAACCAGAGGAGGGTGAAGACCTGAAGTCTGGAGGAGATTTTAGAGGCAGTATGGAATGAAGTTCAATAAGGATTTGTAAACAGGAACAAGAGTTTTTAAATCAAGTGCTGCCTGACTGTATACCAGTTTAGTTCAGAGATCAGGAACGGTGATTACTGAACAAGATTCAGAGCTTTTTGGGGTACAGGGTGCAGAGTATCGGATGATGTCAAGCCCTTTGCACTGGGCACTGGAAAATTTGTAACTGGAAACAAGCGGGTGGGGGATGAGCAGAAGCGAGGTTACAGAGATGGTTCTGTGATCTTAATCTTACCACATGGGGTAAAATATGATAAACAACATAGTGGAGTCTTAATTAGGGAAGCGGGGCATCATCAGAGAGACAAAGTTTGTGGTGGGGATAAGTAACAGTGGCTGTGGTCTACTCAATGATTTCTTCAGTGGTAAACTTTGATCTGAACAGTGTCATTATAAACAGAGGCAGGTGCATCTCAGTGCAAGGAGGCAAAGAAAATGAGTAAACAAGGACAATTTCATGCAAAGTGAAAAACAAGTAAAACATCTGATAACTGGTGGTTGAGCGTGCCAGCTTAAACTCTACTGGTCCTTTTAAACCATGCTATGATAGCTCCCACACAACAGTGCAATTACTGGAATGTTGTAATAATCAGTGTTTTTGTGTCTCAAAACTGACAAATAAAACATAAAGCTCCGTTGTTCCTAGATCATCACCCACACTGATGCTAGTCATGCTCCTTCAGTCAATAATTATGGACCTCAGCAACACTGGAATTTCAGAGAAGCTGAGGCTTATAAGCTCCAAAGTTTACTCACCCAATCACAATACAGGAAAGTTTACTCACCCAATCACAATACAGGAAAGTTTACTCACCCAATCACAATACAGGAAAGTTTACTCACCCAATCACAATACAGGAGATTGCAGTGCCGATAAAAGCATAGGTGAGAATTGTGCCCAAATTGCGAAAGAATTGTCTCTGTTGAAAAAACATCAAAAGATGACATGTAACAACTCTGAATTCTTTTGGAGTATTATCGACTCAATCATAAAAAGATATCGTATGGAAAGAGGCTCCTCAACCCACTGAATCCTCAGCGACCAATAACCACCCATTCATATTCATCTAACATTAGTCCCATTTTATATTCTCCCCACATTCACACCTACTCTCCACGGATTCTACAACACACCAACACGTAGCAGTCAACTAACACACAGACCTGCATGCCTTCGGATGTGGCAGGAAACCTACAGTGAGAGAACAAATGAACTCCACACAAGATCAGGACTGAACACAGGTCTCTGACGGTATGGCACAGTGGCTACCTGTCCTAACTATAAGCTAGATCAGGTCAGAAGACAAGGTCATTCTCAGCAGCATTAGTAGATCGACAATGCTAGCAACCAATGATACTAGGATTTACAAGACAACATAGATATTTACCTTGGCTCCCCAGTTCATATTTTCCCAGTTGAGTCTCAGTCAGCAATGGGGAGCCTTTGATGGGAAAAGGACTGGTCAGGACAGAGGTAAATGAACTGTGAGTGGCATTTGGCCCCATATCTAAGCATGGATGCATTGGCACTGGAGAGGGGCCAGGGCAGGTTTATGAGTGAGCCTGGGAATTAAAGGGTTAACATTTGAGGAGTCTTTCTTATCCCTGGGCCTGTACTTGCTGGAGTTTTAAAAAAATGATGGGGGATCTAATTGAAACAATCAAACATTGAAAGGCCTGGATAGAGTGGAAGTGGAGAGGACGTTTCTTGTAGTGGGTGAATCTAGGACCTGAGAGAACAGACTCACAATAGAGTGACGTCCATTTAAAACAGAGACAAGGAGGAATTTGTTTAGCTAGAGTGGTGACTCTGTGGAATTCATTGCCACAGGCAGCTGTGGTGGCCAACTCACTGGGTATATTCAAAGCAGAAATTGATAGATTCTTGATTAGTAAGTGCCACAAAGGTCACGAGGAGAAGGCCGGAAAAATCAATCATCCATGATAGAATGTTGGAGCAGATTTGCTGCTGGCCTAATTCTGTTCCTATGTCTTATGGTCTGACGAATGACACACTTCCTGTTCTTAATTCTTAGACCTCTGGCAAGATGGCAGCATGCTTCAACAGAGTGCCCTCTCTGTGGCCAGCCAAAGGTGTTCTTGTCATTTCTGAACATCTTTCTTATGATTGTAAGATACTGCTGGACATTAAAAACTTCTAGAACTACAGGACTAACCCATCAGTGAGTTGCTTGTTAGCGGAGGAGCTGGAGGCACTGGACTTAGTGAGGCCTGTTGCCGCTAGCTACAGAATGGCTTCGGAGTTGGTGTGCAAAGGCAGTGTGCAGCATAACAGAGATTGTCTTGAATCTTTTTCTTGCAAGACCCTATTGGACACCGGTAATATAGAATACCCTAAGCCTGGGTCACTGGCTTATTCACAAGACTGAGGGCAGGGGAGCTCTGTGGCCTCGGTTATAGCAAGGACTAGGCCTCACATTGTGGTGTTGCCTGTTGCAGCCACCATAAGGGGAGATGCCAGAGGTGGTATGGCGCGGTGTCCATGCAAGATTGGGGTCAACCCCCCCCCCCCCCGTCAGTGCTGCTCTCCAGTGTTCGCTCCATGGAAGACAAGTTGGATTGAGTGTGTGTTTGCATGTGTGCTCCATGTGCTTTGTGCTGTGTATGACTGCTGATAGTCTGGTTTGCACTTTGGCCCTGGAGTAACTCTGTTTCATTTGGCTGTATTTATGGGTAGTCATGTATGGTTAAATGATAATGAAACCTGAACTTAATCTGTTCGTGTTCCTGGCAGAACATTACTGCTGCTGTCTTTGGAACTAGCCTTCTATTCCACTGAAAGAGAGAAATTAACAAAGGGGAGGGTGGAGAGGGGATTAAAAAGAGCATATTCAGACTCAACCTCAATTGCGGGTTGAATGAATATAATGAACAAACTAGTTTCTTTGGAAAGGCAGACTAAATCACAAACATTTCTTGAACTTTTTTATTACTACTAAGTTCTAAGTTAAAAGTGCAAATTAAATTTGTTATCAAAGAACATGCATATCACCATATTCAATCCTCAGATTTGTGTTCACAACCAGTGTGCAAAAGACAACAAACTGTGTAAGTACAAAAAAAAATGATAAATAAGCAATAAATAGTGAGAACGTGAGATGAAATGTCCTTGAAAGTGAGTCCATAGGTTATGGGATCAATTCAGTGATGGGGGAGTGAAATAGAGTGAAGTTATCACCTCTGGTTCAGTAGCCTGATGGTTCAGGGGTAATAACTGTTCCTGAACCTGGTGGTGTGAGTCCTGAGGCTCCTGTATCTTCTTCCTGATGGCAGCAGTGAGAAGAGAACATGACCTGGGTGGTGGGGTTCCCGATGATGGATGCCGCCTTCCTGCAACAATGCTCCATGTGGATGTGCTAAATGATGGGGAGGGCTTTTCACATGATGGACTGGGCCGTATCCATTACCTTTTGTAGGATTTTCTATTCACTGATGTGTCCATACCAGGCTGTGAGTTAACCCATCAATACACTCTCCATCACACAGCTAAAGAGGTTTATTAAAGTCTTAGATGTCGTGTCGAATCTTCACAAACTTTTAAGGAAGTAGAGGCACTGCCATGCTTTCTTTGTAATGGCACTTACATGTTAGGCCCAAGACAGATCCTCTGAAATGATAGCACCAAGGAATATAAAGTTGCTGATTTTCTCCACCTATAATCCCCCAATGAGGATGATTTAATGGACCTCCAATTTCCTTATTCTGAAGTCAATAATCAGCTCCTTCAGTGTCTTACTGACATTGAGTGAGAGGTTGTTGATGTAGCACCACTTAGCCAGATTTTCAATCTCCCTCCTATATGCTGACTCTTCACCACCTTTGATTCAACCTATGACAGTACTGTTGTCAGCAAGCTTGAATATGGCATTTGAGCTGTGTGCAGCCAATAGTCATAAGTGTAAAGTGAGTAGAGCAGGGGACTAAACACACAAGCCTTGTGGTGCATCTGTGCTGATGGATGTTGTGGAGGCGAAGTTGCTGCCAATCTGAACTGACTGGGGAATGTAAGTGTGGAATTCGAGAATACAATTGCATAAGGAGGTATCGAGGCCAACATCTTATTGTGGCCAACATCTCAGTTTATTGATTAGTTTTGAGGGGATGATGGTATTGATTGCCGAGCTGACTAGATGCTCCAGGATTAAATGAAGAGCCAAAGAAATGGCAGCTGCTGTGGACCTGTTGTGATGGTAGGCAAATTGGAATGGATCCAAGTCATTTCTCAGGCAGGTGTTGATATGTTTCATCACCAATCTCTCAAAGCATTTCATAGAAACATAGAAAACTTACAGCACAATACAGGCCCTTTGGCCCACAAAGTTGTGCCGAACATGTCCCTACCTTAGAAATTACTAGGCTTACCCATAGCCCTCTATTTTTCTAAGCTCCATGTACCTGTCGAAAAGTCTCTTAAAAGACCCTATTGTAACCGCCTCCACCAGCATTGCCGGCAGCCCATTCCACACACTCACCACTCTCTGCATAAAAAACTTACCCCTGACATCTCCTCTGTACCTACTCCCCAGCACCTTAAACCTGTTTCCTCTTGTGGCAACCATTTCAGCCCTGGGAAAAAGCCTCTGACTATCTACACGATCTATGCCTCTCATCATCTTATACTTCTCTATTGGGTCACCTCTCATCCTCCCTCGCTCCAAGGAGAAAAGGCCGAGTTCACTGAGCCTGTTTTCATAAAGTATGCTCCCCAATCCAGGCAACATCCTTGTAAATCTCCTCTGCACCCTTTCTATGGTTTCCACATCCTTTCTGTAGTGAGGCGACAAGAATTGAACACAGTGGATGTTACTGATATGAGGCAATAGTCATTAAGACAGTTTACCACGTTCTTCTTAGGCACAGGTATAATTGAAACCACTTGAAGCAGGTGGGTACCTCAGACTGCTGAAGCGAGAGGTTAAAGACTTTGGTGAACACTCCAGCCAGTTGATCAGCACAGGTCTTTAGTACTTGACCAGCTATCCCATCTGGGCCAAATGCTTTTCATGGGTTCCCCTTCCTGAAGGTTGCTCTCATATCGGCCTCAGAGACTGAAATCACAGTGTCATCAGCATCCCTGGTAGTTCATGAAGGTTCCTCCATGTTTTGACAGTCAAAAGGAGCTTAGAAGGCATTGCACTCATCTGGTAGCAAAGCCTATGTTACTAGGTTTCGCTTTGTAAGAGGTAAATGCATTCACACTCTGCCGCAGCTATTGAGTATTCTTCAGTGATTCAGGTTTGGTCTGGAATTGCCACTTTGCATGTGAGATGGTTTTCCAGAGATGGTACGTGGACCTCTTGTATCTTACTTGGTCGCCAGTCTGGATTACCACTGATCTCGCCCAGAGCAGTCTGCAGATCTTATGGTTCCTCCAGAGCTTCTCGTTTAGAAGACTCTGAATTATTTTATTGGGATACACTCGTCCACGACTGTTTATAATATGTAAAGGTCGAGACAACTGTGGTGTATTCATTCAGACATCTGATCAGTCCTTGAACATGGTCCAGTCCACCAACTATAAACAATTGTTTCTCTGCCTCCTGTGACCACATCTTTGTTGTCCTTACCATTTTGCCTCTGCACTCATGCAGATAGAAGGATAGCCAAGAGATCAGACTTCCTGAAATGCAGACTAGGCATGGAATAGTAGGCATCATTAACTGAAGTATAGCAGTGATCAAGCACTGTGGAGCCCCTGGTGCTGCAGGTTATATGCTGATGATAATTGGGCAAAGAGTTCTTCACAAAATCACATATTTTACTCCCATACCTATTACTTCTCTTATAGGAGAATACTCCTTGGCCCAGTGTAATTCATTGTTTCAATTTCTAATGATGCTGGAGGCTAGGATAGATGGCAACCTTAAGGATAGGCTGAAATGGAAAGCAGAGACCCTGGAAGTGGGAGGAGTTTGGCTGATTTAGCTCATTATAGAAAATACCTCATACCACATTAAACACAACTTCCACTAACATTACAAATCAGATAGGGCCTTAAGAAGATAGCAATAACCTCCTTCATCTTGTCCTTCAACCAGGATACATTTCTATAAAGCAAGGACACCCACTGATATCCTACAGGAACTACTAGATATTTGTTAAAATCAGGAATGTCACTGAGTTACTTCCTTACACAGCCTAGGGTATTAGCACAATTATGGATTAATTAAAATGAGAACCAGACCTCAAGAAATAAAACCCGTACACATTTTAACTTCCAGTTCATACTTTGTGGCTAGTAAAAACAATCATTGGGTATGGGACATTCCCAGTCCCATTGAAACTTCAAAGGGGAAGACAATAGCTGAACGTTCCTATTGTTAGGATATTGTTAAAGGTGTCACTTTGCCACTTAAACCACAGTTCAGGACAGGTTTGTTTTGACAATCAGCCTTTCAATTAGTTGTATATTCATGAGGCACCCATCCTTCAATACAGTTGGCCCTCCTTATCCACGGGTTCTGCATGCGAGGATTCAACCAACCACGAATTGGGAAAACCCGGAAGTTCTCTCTCTAGCACTCGTTGTTTGAGCATGTACAGACTATTTTTTGTTGAAATTATTCCCTAAGCAATACAGTATACCAACTACTTACATAGCATTTACATTGTATTAGGTATTATAAGTAATCTAGAGATGATTTAAAAGTACAGGCAGTCCACGGGTTATGAAGAAGTTCCATTCCTGAGTCCGTCTTTAAAACGGATTTGAAGTCGGAACAGGTACATCCGGTATTATTTAGCGTCAGTTAGTCAAATGTTTGTCTTAGTATATAGTATATATATTTTACCTTTCTATGCAAATAAAACACATAAGAAACGTATGTATTTCAATAATCAAACCACTGCGTTGCTTAGTAATAATTGCAGCTTTCATCGGGGCAGGGCCTTTCACAGTATCCATTAAAATTGTTCCAAACATTGACAGACTGTAGCCTAATGCTTTTCCAATGACCAATAATGCTTTTCCAATGACCAATGGCGTTTCACCTCTTTCCAATCGCTTTATTACTTCCACTTTATTTTCAATTGTGATCATGGTTATTTTCATGAACAGAAACACTGTGGATTCAGAGCTGCGCCAGGTCCTAAAGTCTACCACATTGAGACAGGTTAAATAATGTCTGGGGTTCTGCTGGGTCCTAAGGCCCACTGCATTGAGACAGGTTAAATAATGTCTGGGGTTCTGCTGGGTCCTAAGGCCCACTTCATTGAGACAGGTTAAATAACATCTGGGTTTCTGCTGGGTCCTAAGGTCCACTGCATTGAGACGGTAAATAAGGGACTTGAGCATCTGCGTATTTTGGTATTCGCAGGGGGTCCCGGAACCAATTCCCTGTGGATAAGGAGGGCCGACTGTACTGTAACAAAAGGGGTATATTTTGGGTGTCCGCAGTTTGTACTCAGAGGATTTAGGAACAGAAACTATTTTGAATATTCAAAGTGGTTCTGCTAGTTGGAATATGTTACTATTGTAATTCTGTATTCAAAACGTTAAAGTTAAGTAGATGATTACAGCATTTGAAATGATAGTTATTGTTTATTATCTTTGTGTTGAAGCATAAAACATCCCGTCATGAGAGTGAGATTATTTTGGATTCATTCTTCCTCTCCCTCTCCCCTCCGCTGTGTAAATAAAGACTTATATTTCCCAATTACAACTTCCATGTGGTTCAGTTTAGTCCGTCATAGCATAGGACATAAGGCCATGACCTTTGATCAGCCAAACCAGTGGACAATGGAATTACAGCGGGTCCCTTCACCCACTACATACCAGCTGCATCAGTTTAAAATGAATGTTTTAGATGTGGCTTTGATTTCTAAGAGCAGTAAATGTATTCATAAAATTAACTTAAGAAAACCTTTTTAATGATAAACATTAATATTCTTTAGAAAGTAGAGGACACTATTCTCACCTTCTTCAGACTATATCCAGCGTAAAATATTATTGGAGGCAAGAGGACATTGAAGAAAATTTCTGAATCAAACGTCACCTGAAAAAAAAAGGACAAGGTCAGATATATCACTTCAAATTCCCATTGTCAGTGGGGAATAATCATATTCTTGTGCCATATGAACCAAGTGGAAAATTAGATTTTGAATAGCATGTCTAGTGATTTACTCAGTGTTGAGAGCATCCAATTAACCAATTAATAGGAGATACACCTCATTGACTTTTGAGCCAGTGGGAATCCTGTAGCAGTGGAAGATCATAATTTGTGTAAAATATATAAATGCAACAAAAATACTATTACATGAGTAGGAATATCCTCTCAGCAGATTTGCCGGTAGTATTTATTGCATCAAGCTCCTTCTCCTTTATACATGGATAAGTGCTAATACTTCAAACTTTAAATTCTGGTCAATCCTACAATAACACTACATGATTCAACCTCACATCTTTCTAACAATGTACTCGTGGAAGTTAATTAAAGAGGAAGTTTTCAAGTGATGATCAGAGGTACGTACAAGAAAAGCACAGCTTTAACATTTCCCTGCTGCTTAATTAAGTCAACCAATTTCTTCTACATTAACACTGCTGAGTTGTTCTGGAAACTGGAGCAAATTCTGAAATTGCAAAATCTTAGAGTTATACATATTTTTCACACTTCATATCTGGAGGTTCTGGCCGCTGTAGTATCGGACCTCTCCACTGAGGTTTATCTTCTATGGCTTACACTGACACATACTGTGCTGTTACTTTCCATTATATTCCTGCAATAATTTGATTAGCATTGGAATCATTCCCTCTCTTGGCTCATACATGCCTGGCTAAAGAAACCATTCTTGAAGATATGCCAGCACTGAGTTCCCAATGATTAAAGGTTCAAAGATTCAAAGGTTCATTTATTATCAAAGTATACATGCAGTATATAACTCTGAAATTCCTCTTCTCCAGATAGCCATGAGACAAAGAAAACCAAAAGTTCAAAGGGGAACAGCGAACCCACCCACCCACGCACAAGAGAAAGAACAATAACATAATAATCAAAAACCCCCCCAGCACAGAATGCAAACAGATCATCCCCAAATTACCGCCAAACACAAAAAAATAGTAAAAACATCGATCCCTAAATCCCCCCCCCACAAAAAAACTAATATAAATGTAACAAGAACATTGAACCCAAACCTCCTTCTTCCCCCCACAAAGAGCAATGAGAAAGAATGGGTGATAACACAGAATATAAAAACTATGGCTAAAAAAGTCCAGAGTCCAAATCCATAAACGAAGAAACTCGATAACATCCTCCGACATCATTGAAAGAGAGAGGTACTGCTTGAACCACCGGGCACAGTGACAGGTCACATCGGTTCCTTCTCCAGCAGCAGACTGATCCCACCAGCAATCAAAAGGCAGGTAGTCGGCACTAAACCCACGCTTGCCTTCCGCAGTCACCTCTATGTTTCAACCTTGTTCGTCCCTTTAATCAGTGGACAATAGAAAATGGAGTCAAACATCGGCTCATGCCTTGTCTTGGAATTTCTTCACCTTGAGGCTTGTGTTCGCTTCCCAGAGTCTTCTTGGAGACAGCATAATGCTGGGTCACTCAATCGATCTCCAAACTGTAGATCACAGGCTCCAGTAGGTCCAGAAAGACGTTTAGGATGAAAAACAGACATAAGAGAAGTGAAATAAACTGTTTTGTGGTCTATACAGAAGATGTCAACTGAGGGAGCACTGAACGCAAGAGCCATCTTGACCAGAAGATATTGCTTTGAGAGTAGGAGAGAGGAAAGGATATTACAAAATGGGAATAACAAAGGAAAGATAACACCATTTACGCTGCATAAGAAACTCTCGATGATTAGAAAGCATCCAATGACTGAAATTATTTTCTTAACATTCCTTTCAAATTAACTTATGATACACATTGAAAAGCCATAATGAAAATCCCCTCAATGTATCCAAAGGCACCTAATTGCAACCTATTATCCCAATATTGTAATTCCACTAATGTCAATATAATACAGTACTTATTATGTTCATACACACTTTTGCCTCTCAATGTACATGTCCCTAGTCCTAAATGTTTCATCCCAGACAATAAATCCTCATTCTACAGCTCACAAAAGTCTCATCCTTGGCAGTGCACTCATGGCCTTAAAGTCCCTTTTCCCTAGATAGTAACATGTAAATCCTGCCTCTCATGCTAATCTATCCCATTTCTCATCTGGAACCATCGGCTCTTTAATCTAAACCCTTGAGAACTGGAGATATCCAATCTCCAATACTGATGAAAACATTCTGGGACTCTCAAATTGTTACTACAGGTGGTGCAGATATGATGAACATACAGACTGGTAGTTTACGAGGTTGTGCTCCCCTTCTATCATTTATACAGTGCTCTGTGCCTATGTCACTTGGAGACAATGTTCCTGCATTATGTTGAGTCATCATGGACCAGGAACTCCCTACAGGAGAAGGGGAAGGAGGTTCTATGAACATCCTTGAAGCATAACATCTGCCCCTTCCCAGGACAAAGCTTGGGAGAGTGTTACAAGGTCTCATCCTAAGATATCGACCATCCCTTTGCCTCTATGCCTACTGCTTAACCCACTGAGTTTGACCAACAGTTTATTTTTTGTTCGAAGTGCCGGCGTACCATAACTCCATGTCTCTGTTGAGCTTTGAAAATTGTGGCTGCTTCAGCGTCTGCTGTCGTGCATGTGGATGTCATGACCTGTCGTGTGGAGACAACCGCACACAACTACAGCCTGTTACGAACCCCGGAACTGGGTCACTTACCAGCAAAGATGGAGATGTCTGTTGAAGTCTGATGATACTATTTTTAACAATATTTATTAGTAAAAATACACAAAAAATATATCAATGCAAATATACAGATAATATACGTCGTCAATACTAAATCTAAAAGTGGGGGTATAATAATAATCAATAAGAAATAAGCTCTATCGTTGTCTCGGGGATAATGTATTGTCCGATGGAAATATAAAGTTCACTCAGTTCATGCAGGCTGCAGCCTTTGGGGACCACTATGTTGCAATGGTTGGAGAGAGAGAGAGATTTGGAGAAAAACTTGCCGATTTTCCTTTTTATGATTTCAATCCGTCGGGAGTCTCGTTGTCGTAGCCTTTCACTTGTGACCTCTCCTTTAGCTAAACCGTTCTTCCGTGATGAGCCCACCACCCTGGCAAGGGAGGACGCACAAGAGCCCTCACCGGCTGTCACTATTAAACGCTGTCACTGGATCTCTAGCATTTCTCCTGGTCCGTCTAAAGGGGTTGTTCCCCAGACCCCTCTTTTATCCTTACTCACGGGGTCTCAGATGTCAATCAGGTTGGGATGATGTAATCCCTCAACCAGACCACTCTGGTTGTCCCCTGAGGGTTTTCAATGAATAGTACTGTACTCAATACACAATTCCGTCTCCAAGAGACAATGGCCGTTATCAGTGGATCCGTTCCGCTGAGGCCAGGACACATTCTGCATGTCTCTCTCTCATTTCCTGGATCCCAGACCCGAATTAATAGCGATCTTGCGATTCTCAAAAAGGAGGGGGTGACTTTGTACCCTTTGGCCCCTCAGAGTTGCTTCACATTCATAACAAGCCTCAGTGGCTGTCAGAGGTCACTGACATTGGTTCACGTATCCTCCTGTGAACGCACAGCATTTTCCAGAGATGGTTTGGTGCTCACTCTCCAATCCCTTGAGGGGACTGCAGGAGGTAGTTGAAGTTGCAGAAGCACGTAGGAAGGCACGTATCACTGCTGGCTGGAAGATCGTATTCTGCAGCAAATTTGAGGTCTTGGGACCGAAGCATCCTCACCCGTAGGTGACCAACTGGAGCACTGAAAGTGATGGTGTATTTTATCATCGGCATCCACTTCTCTGAGAGGTGCCTCGCAAGTTAATGGGAAGAGGTCCACGTTGCAACTCTCACAATAAAGATGCACAATTCAGGCAAATTTGGTAGAGGACCTTAATCTTACAGATGGTGAGTATAAATTGCATTTATTTGCTTCAGTGAAAGAGTCAGTGATGGCTGGGAACTCAGCTGTTATGTGGGTTTGTTATCCAAGTAGCTCAGTCCAGTCACTGAAGTTATTTTGACCTCAGTTCTAGAATTAATGTGGTTTAGCTCGAGGACTTTTCCATTAACTGGAAGAAGTTGGTGCCAGTGACAATGCAACATCCTTCAGATATTTCACAAAACTACTTTTATCACTTCATTTACTTCTTCTTCTTTCAAATACTGTTCTGCTACGATTGGAGCCTATAATCTACATTGTGACGTGTTTTTGGGCCAATTGAATGATCTGGCGCTTTGCTGTCTCCAGGGAAGTTTGGTGAGGTTTTGAGTGAAATGTGCAGCCTGGAAGCCAACAAGCCTTGAGACTTGGTCAAAGCCCATGCTTGACTCTATTTCTCATCAATTAAAACATAGAGGAAAATCAACGAGGGCAAGAACAGAGGGTGAGCAGGTGTTCAGCACCGTCTGCCTGCTTTTGACCAGACTTTCTCCCTCCCTCTTATTTGCTGTTGCCAGAGGAAGCTGTCTGCTAGTAACCAGTCTTTCTCATCCGCTGCTCCCGGAGGATGGTGCCTGCGTTAGATTGGTCTCTCACTCGGTGTTGTCAGAGTCTTGTGTTTTTGGCAATGTTTGATTATGAATTAGACACTGTGGTTCATGTTTTGGTGTGTTTCTGGCTGCTTCTTTTTGATCAAAGTGGACTGTCTCTGCAGCCTGCATTCAACAAATGACACAGCGCTGAATTGAACTGAACTGAGAAGAACTGAACATTCCTGGACAGTTTCCTTGACTTTTGCATTTGAGGTTTTATATTGTGTTTTACGCTCATTTTTTTTGCTGTTTGTCTGACTTGTTCTTTTTTTTTGCATGCTGGGGGTTCAATGTTTTTCTTTGAACGGGTTCCATGGTTTCTTTGTTTTGTGGCTGTGGGAAGACAAATCTTCAATAATAAATGTACTTTGAATCTTTGTATCTTTAATCCTGTAGATCAACTCCACTTCAACAGGAAGCTTGATTGTGTTGGGGTACAAACTGCAGTAAAAAGGATGGAAAATAAGTCGGTAATGTAGCGTAGTGGTTGACATAATGCTTTAAAGCATCAGCGACCCCAATTGGGGTTCAATTCCTTCTGCTGTCTGTAAGGAGTTTGTACATACTCCCCATGACCATCCTGATGCTCTAGTTTCCTCTGATATTCCAAAGGTGTACAGATTAGAGTTGGTGGGTTGTGGGCATGCTATGTTGGCACAGGAAGCACTTGAGGGCTGCCCCCAGCACTATGATCATTGACGCAAAACAACATGTTTCACTTCTTTGATGTTTCAAAGGATATGAGACAAACAAAGCTGATCTTTAATCACCACCCTCGAAGTAAACTCTTACCACAGGGTGATGCTGAATGAGGAGGCCGATCCCTTGGGAATGCGCCCAGCAGTAAAGCACACCTGTCACATAATGTAGACTTTCTTCAAAACAGATGATCCAAGTTAGAGAGCATCAGAGTCAGTGTAAACTCAGTGCTAAGCCAGGAGAAGATGAAAATGACCCAAGAAAAATCATCAGCATAAAGCCGAAGTACAGCTCTTTACTCCAGTTACACCATGCCTCGTATAAACTGAAAAGTATGAAAATCTTTGTCCCATTAAATTAACTCCTATTATTCAACGACACTACAGAATAAAGCTTCCCATTTTAAAAAAATGAGGGCACTTGACAGACACAGTAACAGAGACGAAGATGTTAAAGGCTTGATTCCTCTCTGTGGATAATGAGAATCAGAATCAGATTAGGTTTAATATCACCAGCATATGTCGTGAAATTCGTTAACTTTACAGCAGCAGTACAATGCAATACATGATAGATAAAGAGAATAAAAACAGAATTAAATTAAGTATATAATTAAATATATATATAATAGTTAAGTTAAAATAGGTAGTACAAAAAACGGAAATAAAGAAAAGTAGTGAGGTGGTGTTCATGGGGGTTTAATGTCCATTTAGGAATCGGATGACAGAGGGGAAGAAGTTGTTCCTGCATTGTTGAGTGTGTGCCTTCAGGCTTCTGTATCTCCTTCCTAATGGCAACAATGGGAAGAGGGCATGTCCTAGGTGGCTGGTTGTTTAAAACAGTTATGTCAACAAGAAAAAAACTGCAGATGCTGGAAATCCAAACAACACACACGAAATGCTGGAGGAACTCAGCAGGCCAGGCAGCATCTAGGAAAAGAGTACAGTTGACTTTTCGGGCCGAAACCCTTCGGCAGGACTTGGCCCAAATCTTGACCTTTTTGGTCCAAAATGTCAACTGTAGTCTTTTCCAAGATGCTGCCTGGCCTGCTGAGCACCTCCAGGATTTGTGCATGCTGTTATAAAGATATGTATTTGTTTCTCTAATGATTAAAAAATAATAAAATTCAATACTACTTTTAATCAGCCACAGACAGCTGATTTATCAGAATGTCCATCTTCCAAACATATGGAACACGATCATTGTTACCTAGCGAAGCTACTCGATCAGCAAATGATCAGTGTAAATGATGATAATATTTAAAATTGCATTCTACTGTGCACTGTTGGGAAATGGGCATTAACCTATATATTTTATGTGAGTACCTCTGATTAGAACTCCAAGTCAAAAGTTTGCCATTACTTCATTGCAAACCATTCACCCTGGATTTTCAGCGGAATGACAATTTAACGAGCATGGAGTCATTTAGTGAAATCTTTCAGGTGGTACAGTGATTAATGTAGTCTTAGAGCTACAGGGCCCTGGGCTTGATCCAGTGGTATTCACTTAGAATTTGCACATCTTCCACATGACTTGTGTGGTTTCCTCACGTCATCCAGTTTCCTCTCCCCTAAAGGCATGTGAGGAGCTTGATTAGATACGATAAAGTACCCTTTGGTGTAGGTAAATGTTATAAGAGGAATTAATGAGCATGTGAGAGAGAATAAGCTGCAAGGGAACAGAGGAATAGGACTGACTGATGAGATTGCTCTGCTAAAATAGACATGGTCCAGATGGGCCAAATGGCCTCCTTCTATATCTTAATAAATTGAAGAGACTACCATTATTAGAAACTACATTACCAGGAAATATGCAAAAGCCTGTCAGGCAGGTACTTACATTCAGGAGATCTTTTTAAAATTTAAATTCTCTTATTATGTCACTTTTACTTTAACAACATGGAGGAGCAAAAGAAAGCCCCTGCACTTCTTAGCTTAATGGACCTAAGAACGTACAGTCTCTTACGCAATTTAGTAACCCCTGCAAAGCCAGCAAGCAAGATGTTCGATGAAATTGTTACAATTTTACAAAATCATTTGAGCCCTAAACCACTGGTTATAGCTGAGAGATGTAGCTTTTACGAAAGGATCCAGTCAAAAGATGAAAACCTTTCTGAATACATTGCAGAACTGTGCAAACTATCCCTGTACTGTGACATCAGAGATGGACTTTCTGATGCATTAAGGAACAGGCTTGTATGTGGCATGCACAGTCAAAGCTCTCAAAAGAGGCTACTGGCAGAAAGAGACCCAACCTCAGAACGGGCAATATCATTAGAGACTGCAACAAAGGATGCAGCAGAGCTACAGAAAAAGAGGATAGAGTGTGAAATGTACAAAATGTCCCTGAATTGTATAAAAAAGCAAAGATGTTATGGATGTGGCAAATCCTCCCATGATACCAATGACTGTTGGTTCAAAGAACAAGTCTCCAGAAAGTATCACAGACAAAGTCACACAGAGAGAGTGTGCAAGGCAGACAGAAAACTCAACTGAGTGAGAAGTCTCAAACACAAAGCTAAACAAATGCATAAAGTTACCAAAGAATCAGACAACACAGGGTCTGACAAAGGGGAACTGTCATGCTTAGTATATCTGAAGCAGATCACAAAATCATATGGATCACAGTAGATGTGTCTGGTGCAAAACTGAAAATGGAGCTGGATACAGGGTCAGCTTTGTCCATAATTCCAGAGGCTGACTACCACAGACTGTTTTCCAAGATAATATTAGAGATGGTAAAGTGATGCTAAAGACCTACACAGGTGAAAGTGTCTCCCAAAATTCAACTGAAGGTAAATGTCACATATGGAGACCAAACACAGCAGATGGAGCTTTACGTATTGAAAAATGGAGGGCCAGCACTTTTATGATGTGAATAGTTGAGAAAAATTCAACTAGACTTGTACTCAATCAAAGTTCTCAGTGTCATATCAACAGGCAACTACAGCCCAAATGGTAGCACTAACCAGAGGCTGTCACAACTACTTAATGCTTTTCAGAAGGTGTTTGTGAAGGTAGAAGATAAACAGATAGAAGACTTGGCCAAAAGCTGTTCAGAATGCCAAAAATTTCAAAGTGCACCCCATTCCCCAGGCAGTGTTACGCACCGGGAGTGGCTGTCTTCACCATGGCAAAGAGTTCATATTGACTTTGCTGGGCCATTCATGCACTCCATGTTTCTGATTGCTGTGGATGCTCATTTGAAGTGGCTGGAGGTTATTCCAATGGAGTCACCCACCCCAGCAAAGACTGCCTCCACTCTGAGGACTACCTGTGCCAGGAACAGCTTAGCAGAACAAACAGCGAGTGACAACAGACCACAATACATGTCAGAAGAATCCCAAGTGCTCATGAAGAAAAATGGCATCAGACATTTGAAGCCAGCTCCTCACCACCCAGCAACAAATGGGTTAACTGAAAGGTTTATCCAAACACCGAGAATACCAGATCCAAGTGCAAACTCAGGAAATGGCAAAAAACACTTTGTCTGCTTTGTGCGGAGGATCAATTATTGAGATCAATTTGAAAACACTTTGTCGAATGCATGGAGCTAATGTTGTGCAGTATTTGTTTCTTCATTGCAACACTTTAATCTTTATTGATCAGCCTAGAAGTTTTACTACAAGCTATAGGACACATTAGAGGAAAACAGCAAATGACTCCCTTCACTCACTATAGTCTTGCTGAACTTACCAGTGGTCTCAGGTGCAATTGAATATGCTTTGCACATCTGCAACACTGAAAATGTGCTGCCTGCTGCTCTACTGGATGCAGAGTGCTGGCCTGACTGGATCGGTGCTACGGCTGCAGGCAGGGAAGGGTGCAAGGATGGGACCGATGTTTGATGTAAAGGGATTAGGAATGGGTGCATCCCAAGAGCAGTAGGGATGTTACACACTTCAGGGTTTTCAGTGGGCTGATGCTAGGCTGAAGGGAAAATAAGGTGGATGGGACCAATCTGTGTTGTGTACATAGCACAAGGCCGAGAGCAGCGATTGAACCTTCTTGTTGGTGTTCCAGTCGAGTGCTAGGTTTGTAAGACATTGTTGATCCGGGGACGTCCACTGACAGACATCCCTAGAACAACATGGTCAACATTCTCTAAAAGATGGGGGAATTGCATTCAAGGTTGTAAAGGTGTCGGATGATACTCACTTTCTACTTAATGAGCATGAGACTAAGCACAGCTCCAATGCCATGTTTTGTTTTGATGACAACACCATTCTCGCTGGCCATATCAAAGGATGATAGCAAATCAGCATAGATGAGAGAGATCGAACATCTGGCCAAATCAAGTCAAGTCAAGTCACTTTTTATCGTCATTTCGACCACAACTGCTGGTACAGTTCATAGTAAAAATGAGACAATGTTTTTCAGGACCATGTTGTTACATGACATAGTACAAAAAGTAGATAAACTTACATAAAGAAAACACAGAAATAAAAATGATGCCACAACAACCTCTCATTCAATGTCAGTACAACCAAAGGATGATTATTGACAACAGAAGGAGGGAAGTGGAGGTCTGTAAGCCAGTCCTCATTAGAGGAGGAGAGGTGTCAGCATATTTAAATTTCTCGGAGTCATCATTTCAGAGAACCTGTCCTTGGTCCAAGGCGCAAGTGCCATTACAAAGAAGGCACCCCTACTTTCTTAGAAGTTCGTGAAGATTCAGCATTTCATCTAAAACTTCTATAGATGTGCGGCAAAGAGTATACTGACTGGTTGCATAAAGGCCTGGTATGGAAACATCAATGCCCTCGACTGGGAAAGGCTACAAAGAGAAGTAAATGCAGCCCAGGCCATCACAGGTAAAGCCCTCCCCACCATTAAGCAGATCTATAAGGAGCACTGTTGCAAAAAAAAAAGCAGCATCCATCATCGTGGACCCCACAATCCAGACCATGCTCTCTTCTCACTGCTGCTGTCAGGAAGGTGATACAGGAGCCTCAGGACCCACACCACTAGGTTCAGAAACAGTTATTATCCTTCGACCATCAGGTTCTCAGTCGCCCTGATTCTGAACTGTTCCCACAACCTATGGACTCATTTTCAAGAACTCCTTATCTCATGTTCTTGATATTTATTGGTTACTGATTTATTCGTAATATTATTTTTTTGTACTTATAGAGTTTGGTTTCTTGTGGAAATTGTTGTTTGTCTATCTTGTTGCGTGCGGTGTTTCACTGTTCTATTGTCTTTCTTTGTATTTACTGTGAAAGCCCACAGGCAAATGAACCTCAGGGTAATATATGGTAACATATATATACTTTGTTAATAATAAATTTACTTTCAGAGTGGCATCTAACAGGGTTTTGAGAATATCAACCTCTAGATAACCTGTCTGAGTCACTTAAGAACTGGCATAGAAGATTGGGCAAGTTAACATTTGGCTAGAGGAACAAAAATTAAACTTCAGGATGAACTCAGCAGGTCAGATAGCATCTGTCGAGACGTTTCAGGTCGAGGCCTGCATTATGACTGACAGGTTAGAGTAAGGGTATTGAAGTGAGATGGAGGAATGAAGCAGAGAAGTGATTGGTGGATAGGTGGGGTGGGGGGGGGGGTGTTGAAAATGATGGGCAGGTAGAGACAGGTGGGGGTGAGGATAGAGAAGGTTAGCCAAAGGACAGTTAACCCAGACAGATTGGTACATGTGGGGAAGGAATAAGAAAGGTTAACTAAAGGACAGTAAACCCATGTGGATTGGTACGTGGGTAAGGGCAGATGGAACTAGGCGATATAGGGTAATTAATCCATGTAACAAGGGTAGGAGGGATAGAAAGAGTGAACAAAGGGAGACACATCTAGCATGGGTGGTTGGAAGTGGGCAAGGCACGTGGATGTGGATTACTTGGAATCGAAAAATTAAGCATTTGATTAAAGGACTTTAGTCGGACTTTGAAGTGACACTGCATCCAAAAGTTGTACTGAGAGGATGGACTCCACGCAAGATGGATTCTAAACTCTTAAGGACATTGACAGCGAAGGAACTATGGAACACAAGGAGTCTAAAAAGATGGTTAACCTTAAAGACAGAAGATTTGATTAAAATGAATTAAATCACTTCTAAAATAAGTCACACTGTGTCTGTAATAAATGTCGGGAATAACAAATTGCAAAATGTTGGAAACACTCAGCAGGTCAGGCAGCATCTGTGGAAAGAAGAGCAGTATTAAATTTGTTTTTCTTTCAGACGGTGCCTGATTTGCTGAGCGTTATCAGTATCTTCTGCTTTTGTTCCTAATTACCAGTATTTGCTGTTTTTGATTTCTAGATCGTGGTCAGGACTCCTAAAAATAAAATTGCAGGATATTGCTTATCTAGAAAAGAGAGAGAATAAAATGTTGTACTTATTAGAATCACAGGACAGCAGACAAAAAGGAGATGGCTACAGGAAGAGAAAAATAGAAGCTACGTAGATCATAATGAGTAGAAATAAAGGGTCAATTGCACCAACAGACAAACGCAAGAGAAATGGAAGAACAAATACTCAGTTCAATTTGGAAAATGAGTAAAAACTGTTGACTAATAATCAGATGGGATATCAAATACCACAAGGTTAATTGAGCTGAACTGGTAGGTAAAGGGAAAAGATTTCCTACTACATGAAACAGACTCCATTCTAACCAAATGTATAAAAATGCCAACATGGGAGGATTTGTTACTGGATTTGCTAACAGATAATGAACCAGAACGTACAACTATTTGAATATATAGGCAATAGTGACTGTACTAGCAAAAGGTTTTAATATGATAATACAGAAGGACATAACTATGACGACAAACAGATTAACACTAAAGAAAAGCCAATTTTGAATGGTTCAGCACAGAAAGTAGAATGGTAAAGCAGACTACAAATTAGCAAACCACAATGTACAACAACAAAGAGAAATATTTAAAACCAGGTAACAGATTACAGGGAATGTGTGTCCCACTGCAAGAGCAAACAAAACACTCAGTCCCTGTGGATGAATACTGAAATATTGACATGGGAACAGCTGAGGGTAAAAGGCAAGCTGTCTGTGCACGAATTTCAAACGGTTGCCCAACACTGAATTTTTGAAGCAGGTAAAAGAAAGAACAGACAATAATTCAGGGGATTTGCCCCCTCTCCCAGGCTGGCAGATCTCAGGATCAGAGGTCCATGCAGGCAGGAGGAGGAAGGTCAGAGACCCCTTTAATTACATGAGTCGGTGAGTCTGGAATTCAAGTCTGGAGTTTGCGGTCCCATCATCAGCAAGTCCTGGGGTCGATATTGAAGATCGAATTCCGGAGGTTGATTGGAAGTCCTGAAGTCGAGGCCCAATGGCTGAGACTCTGGGTATGTGGGACAGCAGGTCCACTAGGGCTGGAGGCCCCAAGGTGTACTATCCTGGGGCATGAGAAAGTGCGGCGACACTTGCGGGCTGCCCCATGCTCAGGCTGTGTTGGTCCTGAACACAAACGGTGCATTTCACCGCATGTCTTGATGTACCTGTGATAAATAGATGAATCTGAACCTGATGTTTCAAAAAGGCTTTCAAAAGGTTCCCCATCAAAAGAACAAAACAATCAGAGAATGTGGAGTTACAAGAGATTGCAGTTGCTGGAACCTGGAGCAAAAATAGAACCTGCTGGAGAAACTCAGGATGAAGTAGCTACTGAGCGAGGAAAGACAATGTCAGTGTTTTGAGTCAAAACCCTTCACCAGGGCCAGTGATGCAGAAGAGAATGTGGCTTCAAGAGAATGCAGCATGTCATGCACGGAATTCTTATACTCATTGTGGGTACACGTTACTTGATCATGTAATTCTGATTTAACAATAATTTTGACAGCATATCTCTAGATGACATAGTTCTGAAATATATTTTACGATTTTTGTGAAATACGATTTGAGAAAATGCAACCAATATCTGTACGACAATAAGTACAACCGCTTCTTCATTGAAATTGTCAATGCCATATTGGTATTGTAGGTAGCTTCTACCTTGTTAACAATGCTTCTTCTCACTATCCTTGGTAAGCTAAATAAACTCAATGGCACGGCAATAAAGATAAACACTCTCTCGTGTCACCTCATCAAATTGTCCCATAAACCAGTCAACAGAAAAACACCAGTATTCCCAGGCAGTTTATGGTATGGACTCAATCGTTTGTTCAGTTAAGCATGTCCTCATCTGTCATAGTCATTCAAAATGACTTTGCTCCTGGTGATATACTAGTTTTATTTTAATACCTTAATGATTCTTCTTTTTATAAAGGTATATTGTGAATCCTTTTTAGTTCAGATGCTCTCCTTTTGGATGACTCTACACTGTAGACCTGCCTATTAGTGCTTCTACAAGAACGACGATTGCTGAACCCAGATGCTTGTGGGTCAGCTTTGAATGGCCCAAGGCTCTACTTTACAGTCAGCCCAGCTACACTGTTGATTCTTGTCACAACACACAATTACCATCATTGTAGATTCACAGAGCACGTCTTGAAACATTTCCTCACAAATCTTAATAATGTTTCCTCTTTGAAGAGCAACCTGGCTTTGAAATGCATGCTGTTCACATCTACTGCCGATGCTTCTGAGAGTGCTTTGCTTTCAGCAAATGCTCAGACATGGCTTATATTTTAACCAAGGCCCTCAAGGACATTCCACTTCAAAGCTCCATTTTAGACTCCCCCGTGAGTCCAGGGAAATCAACTTGATAGCGATAAGCCACAAACCAGATTAGAAACATAAACTATAAGAGTATTAGAAAATATGAAGGCCAAATTGTCACTGATTTTGTTAAGTATATGGCATTCTGAAGCAGATCATTCAAGTCCATGCCAACATTTTTCTCCACATGAGCTGCCAAGTTACCACTACTCAGAGCCCGCTAGATTCATCTGTCCTAGGCCAGTTCTTCAAGTTGCACAGTCAAGGGGCAGCACAGTAGCGTGGCGGTTAGCACAACGCATTACAGTACCGAGAACCCAGGTTCAATTCCCGCTGCTGCCTGTAGGGAGTTTATATGTTCTGCCCATGACCACGTTGATTTCCTCTGGGTGACCTGGTTTCCTCCCTACCGGTTAGTAGGTTAATCTGTGATTGTAAACTGTCTCATGATTAGGCTAGGATTAACTCGGGGGGGGGGGGTTGTTGGGTGGCGGGGCTCAAAGGGCTGGAAGGGCCTATTCTGCGCTGTATCTCAATCAATCAGTAAATAAACATACAGTTGTTCTGAGGTGTAGCCTGTCTTCTTGGTGTATCCTTGCTCTCCCAGGGATGAGGCCTTTTTTTTAAATTACAAAATCCTTTATTACAAATTTCGGTGCTATACAATATATACAAAACAGCGGCAAACACAATTACTGCACTACAAATAGACAATAGACATTACACCAGTATGTTGCCATCTCTATCCACGATGGCATTTACACCCCGCGGAGCCCAACGGTCTCGAAACTCCTCCAAGGCCGCTGTGGACTGCGCGTGTTCTTTTTCAATAGTTACCCGGGCACGAACATACCCCTTAAACATTGCCAGGCAGTCTGCCCGGGGAGATCCTCCCGCCGAGCTTCTGTTGGCATTTCTGTAGCTCTGGGTTTTTAATGGGATGGTGTTGCTAGCTCTGTGTCCAACCCTCCTTCTTTCACAGCCAGGCTTGGAACCATCCAAGGCAAAGTTTGTGAGCCACCAAGTCTAGTCCAATCTTCCATCTCACACCTCAGACCTTTAACACTCCCCCTTCTCATTGAACTCAGTAATTTTCTTTTAAAATTAGTGATGATCTCTTTAAAATGAAGCAGAAATTTTCACGCTCCAAAAAAAATTGTTCTCATTTTTGTACTTGGAAAATTGCTGTTGCAGCCCTGAGAAATAGATAGATATTTTATTGACCCCAAAGGAAATTACAGTGTCATAGTAGCATTACAAGTGCAGAGATATATAAATTTTAGAAGAGAAGCAAGAAATTTTTAAAAAGTTACCTTAAAAATAGGATGTACAATATCTACAAGTCAAAGATTACAAGATTTACACAATTTCCAAATTCACACTGATGGTAGTACAAGGATTACCATAATATTATACAGTAGTTGGTGCACATTCACACTGCCCAAGTAAGAAGTGATGACAGTATTGCACAGGGCATCTATAATAGCAGGATGTGGTATCAGAGCTTAAACAGTGCTCTGGTAAACAGAGGTTAGTAAGGAAGGGGTCATCACTTCCCCAGCTATAGATTGACTCATTATAGAGCTAATGGCCAAGGGTAAGAATGACCTCATATAGCACTCCTTGGAGCAGTGGAATTGTCTTAGTCTATTACTGTAAGTGCTCCTCTGTTCAGACAAGGTGGCATGCAGTGGGTGAGAAACATTGTCCAGAATTGCCAGGATTTTCCGGAGGGTCCTTAATTCTACCACAGGCTTCAATATGTCCAGTTTGACTCCTACAATAGAGCCAGCCTTTCTAATCAGTTTATTGAGCCTGCTGGCATCACCCATGTGGATGCCAATGCCCCAGCATAGAAGATTGTACTGGTAACAACAGACCGGTAGAACATGTGAAGGAGAGGCCTACATACTCCAAAGGACCTCAGGAAATAGAGGTGACTCTGGCCCTTCTTGTACACAGCCTATTTGTTGCTGCTCCACTCAAGTCTGTCGTCCCTGTGCACCCCCAGATACTTGTAGGTCCTCAACACATCCACATCCTCACCATCAACAGTAACAGGGAGGAGTGCAGACTTGGTCTTCTGATGTTGAGCTGAAGATCATTCAGCTCATACCAATTGACTAAGTGCTCCACATGGTCCTGTATTCATCCTCCTGTCCTCCCTTTATACATCCAAATATTGCTGAGTCATCAGAAAATTTCTGCCGATGACATGACTCTGTGTTTTATCCAGTCCAAGGTATACAGGGTAAACAGGAAGGGAGACTATACAATCCCCTGCGGGGCCCCAGTGCAGCTTACAACATTGTGTGACACACAGCTCTAAAGTCACACAGACTGAGGTCTGCCAATCAGGAAGTCCATTATCCAGGATATAATGGAAGTGCCAATCTACACTGAATGGAGCTTTTACCCCAGCAATGAGGGTTGCATGGTAGTAAGGCATTTGAGAAATCAAAAAACATGATCTTCACAGTGCTGCCCTGCTTATCCAAATGAGAGTGGGCTCTGTTCAGCAGATAGATGACAGTATCGCTGGCTCCAACGTGGTCCTGGTAGACAAACTGTAGGGGATCGAGGGCTGATCCAACCAGGGTTGGTAGTGAGCTAGGACCAGCCTCTCTAGGGTCTTCATGATGTGTGAGGTCAGGGGCACTGGACGGTAGTCATTCATGGTAGTCGTTAGCCCTTCTTGGGTACTAGGACCACACATGATGTTTTCCACTCAGTCAGGACCCTTTCCAGGCTGAGACTCAGATTGAGAATGTGCTGGAGAACTCCACACAGCTGCTCAGCACACTCTGTCAGGACCTGGGGTTTACAATGCTTTGCTGTGTCTGAGTTTCCCCAGAGCCCTTCTCGCCAGCTCCACAGTGAAGATGAGTCCATGATGACTGGGGAGCTGGTGGAAAGTAGGGGCTGGGTGAGGTGTAGATCGGGACAATAGCAGTTGGTATGTGGAGGTGTGGATGGTAGGCGCAGGGAAAGGAGGGGATGTAGACTGTGGTAGCCTATGTTGTTCATCCACATGAAGAATTGGACGGGGGAGGAGCGAGGAGGGGAGGCATTGGTGCTGAGGGAGCATTGGGAGTCTTGGAACCTGGGCTGGTGTGCTGAGGGGGGTGCTGCTGTCCATTCTGTCTGTGCCTATGATCATCCTAAACGCCTCTATCAAGAAGCCTCTCCAAAGAGAGAAGCCCAAGCTTGCTCAGCCTTTCCTCGTAAGACAGGCGCTCTAATACCTTCCTGACAATTGGACTTTTGTTAAATTTAATAGATAGTCAATAAGACGATGATGGCTGGTTCTTCCCTGGCAAAGATCAGGAGGGAAGAAGGTTCCTCTGGAGTGCTGGATTAATCGTTGGTGACTGTAGAGGCCAATTCTGGATCTGCGCGATCAATAGGGACATGGGAACAGCTGGGATGTGGGTTTTTGGGTAACAGGATTCTTCCTGTGTCTTCTTCTCAGCAATTGCTCTTAGGATTATTCTAAATTGTGGACTATTCTGTGGATCTGCATTCTCCAGTGGTCCCTGTCACAAGCCAGCTGCCGCCACTTGTTGATCTTGATATTTGCCTGAGAGAGCTGTTGCCGAAGTTGGTCTTTGTACCTTTTGCGCAGGGCACCACAATCCCTCTTGCCCTGAGAGACTTCTCCATAGGGTACTGCTTTCGGTAACCCGGGGTTGTCCATGCGAGACACGTGGCCTGGCCAGCGAGCTGCTTGAGCAGAAAAGTGGCTTCAATGCTTAAAGTTGAGCCTTCTCCAGGACATCGTTGTTGGAGGCATGATCCTGCCAACTAGATACCCATGATGGACAATAAAAACAACTTGAATACCACGACACTTGAAACAAGCGAGCTATCCATATTCTGGCTCCATTCATAGTCCTGGCCAATAACCCTGACCACATGGAGATACAAGAGATTCTGCAGATGGTGGAAATCCAGAGACACACACACACACACACACACACACACACACACACACACACACACACACACACACACACACACACACACACACACACACACACACACACACACACACACACCTGAAGGAACTCAGCAGGTTAAGCAGCATCTATCGAGGCGAATAAACAGTCAACATTCCCAAACTCAGCTCTGGTCTCTGGTCACACCCTAATCATTGATTTTTCATGATCTGCCAGCACAAGGAATCAAATGCAATTCATGTCATGGCAAGAAGATTTCACATGACAGAGCCTTGTAAGGGAATGCAATGTTTACCAACACTCCCAGATTCATAGACACTAAGACAACAGATAATGAGGCCTCAGACTAGTCAGTATTTTATCAAATTATTGATCATTTCTTCAAATACTGAATGTGTTCACGTTGGAGTCTATACAACCATTTAAGCATTTTCATCATCAATGGTTTTTCACCATGAAGCATTAAATGTTTATTGTACACATGTCTCATTTTGTGTCTATTTATTATCAATTGTATTACATTCACATGCCATTGTTCCATCATTTTTAAGACGATGCTTCAAAGGGGTAGCATCCTCCATTAAGGACCCCCATCACCCAGAGTGCACCCTCTTCCTTTTACTACCATCAGAGAAGAGGTACAGGAGCCTGAAGACACACACTTAACAGTTAAGGAAGAGCCATTTCATTGGACCCCAAAAGGGCAGAGGAAAAGCAGGAGACCAAAGGCAACTTGGCACCATACCATAGAGGCGGAAATAAGGACCCTGAACCACACCTGGGTCACAATAGAGAAGATGGCCAAGGACAGAGAGAGATGGAGGACTTTCATTGCTTCCCTAAGCAACAGCGGCATAACGGGCAGTAAATTCTTCCCCTCAGCCAACAGATTTTTTGAACAGAAAATAAGCCGAAGCACAAACACACCATACTATGTTTATCTCTTTTTGCACTACTTATTTAATTTTTTAAATATATACATTTCTTAATGTAATTGATGCACTTTTATGTATTGCACTGCATTGCTGCCATACAGCAACAAATTTCATGACATATGAAAGAGATAATAAACATGATTCTGATTCATATACGGTAGTTTTTCAGGTTGCTACATCAGATTCACCTGCCCCATATAAGTCAATATCATGTGCAAATCTGATTAGATTGCATCATCCCATCATTTTATATAAATAAGACACAGTTAAATTTTACAGTCAGCACATTAATAATTTCAGCCCTCCTCAAACTTGACATAATTCCTTTAACAAGCAGCCATCGTTTTTGACCCTAGAAACTATTTTGTATTGATCCAGAAGTTTGATCAATAGTGTACTATATGGATTTGCCAGACTTTTTTTTTAAAAGGAGGCCCTAGGTACAACATGTAGTCAGTATGGTTTCCTCAAGGGAAAATCTTGCCTGACAATTCTGCTGGAATTCTTTGAAGAAATAACAAGCAGGAGAGACAAAGGAGAATTGGTTGATGTTTTCAGAAGACCTCTGACAAGCCCATGGTAGTACAGGGAAGGTCCTAGCATGGATAAAACAGCAGCTGACTGGCAGGAGGCAAACAGTGGGAATAAAAGGAGCCTTTTCTGGCTGGCAGGCAGTGACTAGTTGTGTTCCACAGAGTCTCTGTTGGGACCGATTTTTATATGTTATACGTAAATGATTTGGATGATGGAATTGATCAATAGGTAGAGGAGCAGATCTCTTTGAGGAAGTAGAGAGGCTACAGAAGGACTTCAACAGATTAGGAGAATGGGCAAAGAAATGACAGATGGAATAATGTCAGGAAATGTATGGTCATGCACTTTGGTAGAAGAAATGAAAAGGCTGACTCTTTTCTAAGTGGAGTGGAAATATAAAAAACTGAGGTGCAAAGGGACTTGGGAGTCCTTGTGCAGGATTCCTTAAAGGTTAATTTGCAGGTGAGGAAGGCAAATGCAATGTTAGCATTCAGTTCAATAGGGCTAGAATATAAAAGCAAGGATGTAATGGTCAAACTTTATAAAGCATTGGTGAAGCCTCACTTGGAGTGTTGTGAGCAGTTTTGGGCCCCTTATCTTAGAAAGGGTGTGCTGAAGGTGGAGAGAGTTCAAAGGAGGTTCACAAAAAATTATGCCAGTATTGAATGGCTTGTCAAATGAAGAGCATTTGATGGCTCTGGGTCTGTATTCACAAGAACTCAGAAGAATGAGCGGTGACCTGATTGAAACCTATTGAATGATGCAAGACCTTGATAGAGTGGATATTGAGATGATGTTTCCTATGGTGGTAGAGTCTAAGACCAGAGGACACAGCCTTAGAATAGAGGAGTGCCCTATTAGAATGGAAATGAGGAAGAATTTCTTCAGCTAGAGAGTAGTGGATCTGTGGAATTCTTTGTCACAGGCAGCTATGGAGGGCGTCTTTAAGTATATTTAAGGCAACGTTTGATAGATTCTTAATTGGTCAGGGCATGAAGGGATGGGGGAGAAGGCAGGAGATTGGGGCTGAGAGGAAAATTGGATCAGCTGTGATGAAATGGCAGAGTAGATTTGACAAGCCAAATGGCTTAATTCTGCTCCGACACCTTATGGTCTTATTGTCTCTTCAAATGGATTTTAAATTTTGTAATTGTATCATTCCAGGTAACTACCACACTCCACAAAAACGTACCCCACAGAACTCTTTTAAGCTTCTCCTCTCTTGTTTAAGACTGTGCCTTGCGGGAAAGCCTTCAACACGTGTGCTATCTATGCCCCTCATTTTTATAAACTTTTATAAAGTCAATCTGCAGTCTTCAGTGTTTCACTGAGAACAAACCCTGCCCATCTGATGCCTCCTTAAAGCCCCAGCCTTTGATTCCATACAGCATTTTGATGAATAATGCTGGTCCCATTCATTGCTACCAGAATCAGAATCAGGTTTATTATCACCGGCATGTGACGTGAAACCACCTCCTTCCTGTAATAAGGTGACCAGAACTGCACACAATGCTCCAAATTTATTCCAACCAAATTTTTGTACACCTGCAAAAGAACAAATTCCTGGCACATTAAGAAAACCCTTTTCTTCTTTGATAGGAACGATCACAAATTCTTTCTCTTACTGAGATCTGCAGTTGTATCCTCCAATAAATTTGTAAATGTAACAGAGGCACATCCCTTTAGAATAGAGATGAAGAGGAACTTCTCTAGCCAGAGGGTTGTGAGCCTTTAGAATTTGTTGGCACACTCGGCTGTGGAAGCCAAGTCATTGAGTATATTTAAAGTGGAGGTTAACAGGTTCCTTAAGATGGTCATAGCCAGGGGTGGGGGGGGGGGGTGTAGTGGGGATAAGCTCATACTATCTATTAAATGCTCAGTGGTGTGCATCTCAAATAGCCTCTGACAACCGAGTACAGTTCCTGGCCTTCAAGTGTGGCTTGGCGAGTAAGCCCAGCAAAACCATTTGTACAGAGGAGAAAAGGCAAAGGCAGGTTACTGCACCATAAAACCAGTCACTCTGGGCAGATGAGGCTCATCAGATGTGGCTGGCAGCTCATCTTGGAGAACAAAAACTAAACTCAACTTTCTGCTGCCTTTCAGCGATCCCCACTCATCGGAAAGGCTTTGGGAATAAACGCTGAGGAAATCTCCAGAGGTGGCATCCCTTAGGCAATGAGTTCAATGCAGACTGGCAACTCCTATGATGCCTCTGGTGCAAATCTGTATTAATCTGCCGTTCCTTTGGATTCATCAGCCGCATGCAGAGGGGGATCCTGTTGCTAGGTCAACAATTTGCTCTCCATATCGTGCTGGCTTGTGTATCTAATGTAGATAGATAGGATGTAACATCCATGGTCGACCCCAACCAGCAATTGGCTTCGGTTGACAGGTTCTTAATTAATAAGGACATCACAGGGAGAATGCAGGAAAATGGTGCAAAGAGGGATAATAAATCAGCCATGATGGAATGGTGGAACAGACTTGATGGGCTGAATGGTCTAATTCTGCTCCTCTATCTTATGGTCTGGTTAGTAATTTTGCAGCAGTTTATTTGAGGGGATAGTCCAGAAAAAAGGCACATTCTTTTTTCTAAACCATTCTGGAACCTCTGCTGTTTGTGACTTTTATAAATGACTTGGATAAGGAAGTGGAAGGGTGGATTAGTGAGTTTATAGATGACATGAAGTTTAGTGGTATTATAGTGTAGAAGGTTGTCAAAGGTTACAATGGGACATTGATAGGATGTAGAGCTGGGCTGAAAAGCCGCTGATAGAGTTCAATACAGCGGTGCACCACTTAACGTCCATTCGGACAATGTCTGATCACACATACATCCATAGTCCCGATCGGAGAACATGACGTAGCAGATGTAACCAACTTCGCGTATCATGCATCTCTTGAGTGTAATAGCGTTATCTCTCTGTTTAATTTTCTTCTGAAAATATTACCGTAAAGTGCATCATGGCTTCCAAGCACAGCAAAACCACTCCTAGTGTTAGCAACAGCAAGAGGCAAAGGAAAAGTATTGATTTGGAAGTGAAACAAAAGGTTATTAAACAATATGAAGGTGGAAAACCAGTGAATGCTATTGCTTGGGATTTAGGCATGTCGCACTCGACAACCACAAACAAACACGACCTCTTTAATACACCCAATGGACCAATGGGTTATTTCTGCATTTAAGGCCTACAACCTGAGGAGGACTTTTGCTCAGGCTATTGCTGCAGCAGATGACACTGGCAAGACACTGAAGCAGTTTTGGAAAGAATACAACATCTACCACTGCATAAAGAACCTTGCTTGGGCCTGGGATGAAGTAACCAAAGAATGCATGAATGGCATATGGAAGAAAATATTGAAGCGGTACGTGCATGACCTTAAGGGATTTGAAAAGGATGAGGAGATTGCAAAGATCAATAAAGCTGTTGTCGACTTGGCAAACAACAACCTAAACTCGGACATAGATGATGAGGACATTGAAGAACTCCAAGAGGTGCTGAGGAACTAACAAATGAAGAGTTGCTGGAGCTAGAGCAAGAGCAAATAGCTGAAGAAGAGGCAAGGGAAAAGGAAGCTGCAGAAGGAGAAGAAGAACAGGTGCAGACGAGGTTCACTGTTAAGGGGTTAGCCAAATTCTTTGCGGGCCTTGACAGCTTGCTGAAGGGTGCTGAAGAGATGGACCCAAACACTGAATGCTTTTCACTGATAGAGAGGAATGCTCATGCAGTGTTTGCTGCATATAGAGAAATTCATGAAGAAAAGAAAAAGCAACACTGGACATATTCCTGAAAAAGCCAACTCCTCCTGAAAAGTGAAACCCTATGAGGAAGCTGAGAACAGTGATGAGGATGATCTTGATCCTCTTTGATAAATTGTGAGGATATAGGCTAAGAAAGTGTTTACATAAAAGTTTAAAAAGTAAAAAAAAATTAAGAAGTTTAAAATGAAATAAAAAATTATCATGTCTGTTTGTATGTGTTATAGTGTACAGTATATAGCTTTAGTGTAAGTTCTTGGCTATTTAGTCAATACAGGTACACTACAGTACTCCATACAGGTTTGCTAAGTATATAATATGGTGTTCACACAACGTCCAAATCACATAACGTCTGATTTCACAGAATGTATCATGGACATTAAGCGACACATACCTGTACAGAAAAATGTGAACTGATTCATTTTGGAAAGTAGATTTTGAAAACAGAATACAGGGTTAATAACAGGATTCTTAGCACTGTGGAGGAACAGAGGGATCCTGGGGTCCACATCCATAGACCCCTCAAAGTTGCCACGTAAGTTGATAGGGTTGTTAAGAAGGTTTATGGTGCTTCGGCCTTCACTGGTCGGGAAACTGTGTTCAAGAGCTGTGAGGTGAAGTTGCAGCTCTATAAGCTTTAGAGGGGATGCAGAGGAGATTTACCAGGCTGCATATCTGGCTGCAAAGGTTGATCGAGCTAGGGCTTTTCTCTTTGGAGCGAAGGAAGATGAGAGGTGACAAAGGTGTACAAGATGATAAGAGGCATAGATCAAGTGGACAGCCAGAGTCTTTTTCCCATAGTGGAAATGGCTAAGTGAGGGTGCATAATTTTTTAAGTGATTGGAGGAAAGTATGGGGGGGGGGGGGTGGAATATCTGAGATAAGTTCTTTTATACAGAGAGTGATGGGTATGTGGAACACCCTGCCGAGGTGGTGATAGAGGCAGACACATTAAGAGCATTTAAAAGACTCTTAGGTAGGCACATAGATGACAGAAAAATGGAGGGCTATGTAGGAGGAAGGGTTTAGATTGAATTTAGAGTGGATTAAGAGATCTGCACAATAACATGGGCCAAAGGGCTTGTACTGTGCTGGGACCTCCTGTGTTAGGTGTTCTAAAAATTGCGAATGTTGGAAATGTTAAATAAATGCAAACGCATGCTGAAAAATAATCAACAGCAAAGCAACAGTTGCAGACAAGAATGTTCAGTTACAATTTCAGATTGAAGGCTTTTCATCAACTCCACACTTTGATGGATCACAGAAACAATATTGCATTGCTCAATTAAATGAAGAATTTGAGATTAGCATCTATCAAAGTGTTTTAAGTCTGTGATGAAGGAAGCTATCATAGACCTTAAATGTTAGTCATTTCTCCTTTAACAGATGCCACCTAACCTGCTCACCATCTCCAGCATTTACTGGTTTTATTTCACAAAATCTACTTATTGGCTTTCTTCCCCAGACACGTTTACTCCTGAGACAGTAACCTGTACCAAATTAGTTTCAAAATCCTTAGCTTCCTTCTGAAACCAACTGGGCTTTCAACAAATAATTTAGCAAAAGGACCAAAAAAAAAAGAACACTTATGAGTTTCAACAGAAACCTGGTTCCACACTGTTGATGAGACTGCGCAGATGTGTACCACTGACAGATTCCACAAGTGCCATCGCACTCCGATTTGGAAACGTAACGCCAGACTTCAAACTGCTGAAAGCGTGAGAACGCTGCAGGAGTTCAGTAGGTTTGTCCATTTCCCTCCTATGGTTGGAGACTACCAAGGCAGAAAATGAGACTCAAGATTGTTTAAGGTCATTTCCAGCAAACAAGTGTAAAGGAGGACAAAATAATTGTTGCTCCAGATATGATGCAGCACAAACAGCACATAATAAGATAAAGAACACAAAAATAAAACACAATAGGTATAAATATATAAGATAGCATATGCACATAGCTTGAATGTATGCCCATAAAGTAATGCTAGGTATAGGAGTGTCTGTACATAAAGTGACTGACGGGAAATGATAAGTAATGGTGGTTGGGGGCGTGGAGGGTGGGTTAATGGGTGAAGGTGCTGATCAGCCTTACTACCTGGGGAAAGTAATTATTCTTGAGCTTGGTGGTTCCTAGTGTGGATACTACATAGCCTCCTTCCTGGTGGCAATGGGACAAACAGTCCATGAGCAGGGTGGGTGGGATCCTTCATGACATTGCTTGCTATTTTCCAGCACCGTTTCGTATACATGTCCTCAGTGCTGGGTAGGCTGGTGCCAGCACTGCCTTGAGGAGCTGTTCCTCTAATCGGTGTCTAACCTCAACTTGGCAGGAGAGGAGGCTGTGGTCAGGCGTGTTGGTCTGGGAATGGGAAGTGGAATTAAAATGGCTGGCAATCAGAAGATCCTGTCTGTTTTGGCAAATGACCAATGGTACTCCAAAAGGCAGCCCCCTAACCCGTATCAGGTCTCACCGACACAGAGGAGGCCCTACTGTGAGCACTGGATACAATAACTGACATGGACAGGTCATCAAATTGCTGTGATGAGATCCTGGAATTCTATACCTTCCAGCAGAGTGGAAAATAAGAAAGGAAAATGCTGGTCAGGTGGCAGCCATGGAAAGACAATTAGTTAACGTCTCAGATTCAGGACCTTTCATCAGAGGGGTCAACAACATCATCAGCTCTGTTTCGTTTTTCATCCATGCTGCCTGACTACTTATTTTTTCAACTTTTGTGTTTTTCATCTAGATTTCCAACATCTATAGCTATTTTGAGTTCCTTGGGAATACCTTCACAGGGAAAGTTACAGTGATTGAAGAACTCGTCTACACCCTTCTTAAAGAGCAAAAAGGATGGAAACAAAATGCTGGGGTTCTCAATAATGCTGAAGTCCTGAAAAATGAGAACATAAAAGATAAAGTGGGTTTAGTGATCCTTCAAACCCAGTAGTCCTCTATCCTGGTTCTGACAAATGATCTTTGACCTGAAATGTGAACTCTATTTCTTGTTCCTCCAGATACTGCCTGACCTGCTGAGTGTTTCCAGCATTCCACGCCTTCATCTTCAGTGGCGAAATAAGTACATCCTCCTTACATGACATCTTTCACTCGATGCAATGAAAGGACTGTGCAGTTACATGTGCATATGAGTTCAGTGTCAAACGCAAAGTGGGTGTGACAGAGCAAGCGAGACATGGAGCTAGTGAGAGTGCGAGGGATGGAACAAGCCAAAGAGCAAGAGTTGGTGCAAGTGAAAAAGCTAGAACAAGAGATGGTGTGAGTAAGAGAGGAAGAGCGAGGGATGGAGCAGGAAATGCAGCGAGCAAGAGACAGAGTGAGAGAGAGACAGCAAGAGCGAGAAATGAGAGACACAGCAGGCTAGAACAAGAACAGAGGAAGAGCTCAAGCATGAAAATTGGCCTTTCAGCCCACTCTCAAACAATCCCACACAGTTGGCACTTTATTCTCCTCCCTTTCCTATTCACACGCCCGACTTCTATCCCTCACTGCACACATTAGGGGCAATCTACAGTGCCCAATTATCCTACCAATACAAACATATCCTTGCAAAGCAGGAGGAATCCAAAGCACCCCAGAGAAAAAACAAACAGCAGATCAGAGGAACGTACAAACTCTGCAGAGACAGTACACAAGATACTGAATGAATGAAAACCTAGGTTGCTGACGCTATGAGGCGACATATCTGTGAGCTACAGCATTATGCAGTCGTGTGAGAGTGGGTGAGTGTGTGAGTGAGTGCATGAGTGTGTGTATGAGTGTGAGTGTGTGTGCGCGCATTAACAAAAGAAGTAAGAACAAATTACACCATTAGGTTACTACACCTTAACCACCAGACTCTTGAAGAAGAAAGAAGATGAAAGTCCTTAACTCCAAATGGATTCATCAGGACACTGTCATAACGGTATCTTTTTAGTAGTAGTAGGCTTTCTTATTTTTACAAGGCCGAGTTGCTAGCTCGACACTCAACCCAGAACAGATGGAAAGCATGCAAGGGAGCCAGCTGGATTCAAACTCAGAAGCCTTCACTCCGAAGTCCAGCACTGATGCCACTACGCCACCAGCCGGCTACAGACTCTTGAATAAAAGGAGATAATTACATTCACTTGCCCCATCATTGAAATGTTCTTACAACCAATATCTCACTTTAATAACTTTTTACCTCATTATCTCATGTTCTTGATATTAATGGCCATTTATTAATATTTGCATTTACACAGTTTGTTGTCTTCTGCACTCCGGATTATCTTTTATTGATCCTGGTAAAGTTACTGTTCTATAGATTTGCTTAGTATGCCCACAGGAAAATGAATCTCAGGGTTGAATATGTATGTACACTGATAATAAAATTTACTTTGAATTTTGAAGTTGTTCACCACTGACTCACTTACAGAAATTTTACAAATTGTAAATGGCTTTGTGTGCTGATTCAGCCAAAATAATCAAAAGGCTAAATATTACAAGGATATAGGCCCAAAAATTTTAAGGCAACCCTGTTTTCTTCAGTAAGTCAGCCAACACACAAAAGCACAAGTAAATATAATGGAGAGAGGAGTGCTATATCTGGAAGAGATACTGTTGCTGCGGATTGCAGAGAAGTCCCACTGAAAGTGACAAGCTGTCGTTTAGTTTCTTAAACAACCCTTTGTGTGCTAAACTGTAAATCATTGTCACTGGCCTTTGGGAGTTGAGAAGCTTTAGAATTTAATAGCCCACGAACCAAGAGGGGTAGTTAGTTGCACGACGTGCAGTCTGCTCCCAGCCTGGAAGGGGTTGTCTCAGGTGAAACACAGCACAAATGGCAGAAAATTATGACATTTGAATTTTAGAAATTTGTTTATGATACATGGTCTGCTTGGTGCTGTAAAAAAAATCGGTTTTATTTGATACATTGATAACCGGAGCACCAATCGTGAGTTGGAGAGCTATGAGAGAGGAGGCAGTGCACAGGTCCGGGAGCAAAGTTTAAAAGGGGAAAGCTTCACTGGAACTCAGCTATAACGGAGCACCACTTGCGTTGGAGAGCAGGGACAGTTCAGGCGTAAAAGGAAGACACTGCCTAGCAGAGCACTCATCGACAGAGTAATCTGAGTCAGAGTGGTAGGGCTTTGGCTCATACGGGCTTAGGGTAAGTGGACTTATTTTTTCCCTTGTATTTTTTTGAGGAGTAGGGTTAGTACTTTACTCTGGGTGTTAGATGTAGAAATTCTGGGAATCTTCCAGTCTCCCAGACGGCCACATCTGTGTCAGGTGCACTGAGATGCAGCTCCTGAGAGACCACCTTAGGAATCTGGAACTGCGGCTTGATGACCTACAGCTTATTAGGGAAAGCGAGCAGGAGATAGAGAGGAGGTACAGGGAGATAGTCACCCTGAGACTGCAAGAGTTAGACAAGTGGGTGACTGTCAGGAAAGGGAAGGGGAAAGCTCAGACAGTAGAGAGCACCCCTGTGGCCATCCCTTCAGTAATCATTATCTCTGTTCGGATGCTGTTAAGTGGGGGGGGGGGGGGGGTGACCTGACAGAGGACAACCACGGCGATTGGGTCTCTGGCATTGAGCCTGTTTCCAAGGTGCAGAAGGGAGAGAAGATGAGGAGTGCAGTAGTCAAAGGGGATTCCATAGTGAGAGGAACAGACAGGAAATTCTGTCAGCCTGATAGAGATACCCGCATGGTGTGTTGCCTCCCAAATGCCAGGGTATGGTATGTCTCGGATCGGGTGCAGAGTATCCTGAAGGGAGAGGGTGAACAGCCAAAAGTCTTGGTACATGTTGGTACCAATGACATAGGTAGAAAAAGGGAGAAGGTCCTGAAGAGAGAATTCAGGGAGTTAGGTAGGAATTGAAGAGCAGGGCGAGGCCAGTAATCTCAGGATTGTTGTCTCTGCCATGTGCTAACGAGTGCAAGAATAGCATGATCAGGCTTATTAATGCATCGCTGAGAGGCTGATGTAGGGGGAAGGGATTCAGGTTCCTGGATCATTGGGGCTCTTCTGGGGGAGGTACGACCAGTACAAAAATTACAGTTTACACTTGAACCCAACAGAGTCCAATACCCTAGCAGGCAGGTTTAATAGAGCTGTTAGGGAGGGTTTAAACTAATTTGGCAGGGGGATGGGAACCGAAGTGATATGGCTGAGGAAGGGGAAAACAGAAATAAATCAAAGATAGCATGCAACAGAGTTGATAGGAAGGATACGCAGATGAGGCATAATCACAGCCAGTGGGATGATTTGCAACAGAAAGCAACAAATACTAGACTGGAAGTGTTATATCTGAATGTATGCAGAATAAAAAAAATAAAATGGATGATCTTGAAATTCAGCTACAAATTGGCAAGAATTATGTTGTAGCCATCTCCGACACTTGGCTAAAGGATGGCTGCTACTGGGAGCTGAACGTCCAAGGATATATGGTGTATCGGAAAAATAGGTTAGTAGGCAGAGGGGGTGGCGTGGCCCTATGTATTAGAAATAATATTAAATCATTAGAAAGGAATGGCATAGGATCGGAAGGTGTAGTGTCTCTACAGGTTGAGTTAAGAAATGACAAGGGTAAAAGGACCCTAATGGTAGTTGTACACAGCCCTCCAAACAGCAGCCGGGATGTGGATTACAAACTACAGGAGATAGAAAAGGTGTGTCAGAAAGGCAATGTCATGATAACCATTGGGAATTTTAACATGAAAGTGGATTGGGAAAACCAGCCCAGTACTGAACCTCAAGAGAGAGAATTTGTAGAATGCCTAAGGGATGGCTTTTTTAGGACAGCTTGTTGTTGAGCCGACCAAGAGATCAGCTGTGCTGATCCGGAAGTGATGAGAGAGTTTCAGATTAACGAAACCTTAGGGAACAAGGATCACAATATGAACGAGTTCACTTCAAATGTGAGAAGGAAATTCACTTCACGAGTTCACTTCAAATGTATCAGTATTTCAGTGGAATAAAGGAAATTACAATGGCATGAGGGGGGAACTGACCAAAGTGGACTGGAAAGGGACATTAACAGGAAGGACAGCAGAGCAGCAATGGCTGGAGTTTCTGTGAAAAATGAGGGAAGTGCAAGACAGATATATTCCAAATAAGAAAATATTTTTGAATGGAAGGACACTACCATGGCTGACAAGTGAAGTTAGAGCCAAAGTAAAAGCAAAAGAGTGGGCACGCAAAGGAAGCCAAAGCTAGTGGGAAGATAGAGGATTGGGAAGCTTTTAAAAACCTGCAAAAGGAAACTAAGAAGGTTATTAAGAAGGAAAAGATGAATTATGAAAGGAAGCTGGCAACTAATATCAAAGAAGATAGCAAAAGCTTTTTTAAGTATATAAAGCATAAAAGAGAGTTGAGAGTAGATGTAGGACCAAGAGAAAATGACACTGGAGATATAGTAATGAGAGATGCAGAGATGGCAGAGGAACTGAATGCATATTTTGCATCAGTCTTCACAGTGGAAGACATCTGTAGCATACCGAACATTCAAGAGCATCAGGGAAGTGAAGTTTGTGCAGTGAGAGTTACGACTGAGAAGGTGCTCAGGAAGCTTAATGGTCTGAGGGTGGATAAATCTCCTGGACCTGATGGAATGCACCCTCGGGTTCTGAAGGAAGTAGCTGGAGAGAATGCAGAGGCATTAACGATGATCTTTCAAGAATCAATAGATACCGGCATTGTACCACATGGTTGGAAAATTACAAATGTTACTGGGCTATTTAAAAAGGGTGGGAGGCAGCAGAAAGGAAACCATAGACCTGTTAGCCTGACATCAGTGGTTAGGAAGCTGCTAGAATCGATTGTTGGGGATGAGATTACGTAGTACCTGGAGGAACATGACAAGATAGGCTAAAGCCAGCATGGTTTCCTGAAAGATAAATCCTGCCTGACTAACCTACTGCAATTCTTTGAGGAAACTACAAGCCGGGTAGACAAAGGAGATGTAGTAGATGTGGTATACTTGAATGTTCAGGAATCCTTTGACAAGGTGCTGCACGTGAGGCTGCTTAGCAAAATAAGAGCTTATGGAATTACACGGAAGTTACTAGCATAGGTGGAGCATTGGCTGATCGGCAGAAAATAGAGAGTGGGAATAAAGAGATCCTATTCTAGCTGGCTACTGGTTACCAATGGAGTTCAACAGGGCTCTTGGGTGTAGTCCTTGGAGTTCAGGAGAATGAGGGGGGATCTCATAGAAACACTCAGAATGTTAAAAGGCCTGAACAGATCAGATATGGCAAAGTTATTTCCCGTGGTAGGGGATTCTAGTACAAGAGGGCAAAACTTTCAGGATTGAAGGACGTCCAGTTAGAACAAAGTTGCAGAGAAATTACTCTAGTCAGAGGGTGGTAAATCTGTAGAATTTGTTGCCATAGCTGGCTGTGGAAACCGTCATTGGGTGCATATAAGGCAGAGATAGATAGGTTCTTGATTAACTAGGGTATCAAAGGGTATGGGGAGAAGACATGACTGGAAGAATTGGATCAGCCCATGTTTGAATGGCGGAGCAGACTCAATGCGCTGAATGGCCTACTTCTGCTCCTATACCTGATGGTCTTATGACACAGGTATGTGAAAACAGACAGTGAAATGCATTGTTTGCATCATCGACCAACACATGGATGCATTGGGGGCAACCTGCAAATGTCGCCCTGCTGCTGGCAGGGACAATATAGTATGTCCAGAATAACCTACAGTGTGTCAGTAGAAATGACACAGGTTATCTAGCAGGTAGAAGAGGTCCTAGGTCTGCGTACCCGTGCACTAGTGCTCAGTTTAATAATTCAGTATTTGCGAACTCCAATACAGTAGATTCCATTCTAATCTTGCTGTCAAGGATATGATGCTGAGCAGATGGTGCACACTTCTCTTGACAGAAAGAATGAAAAGGTTGCAGCATTCTGGGTTGACCCTGCTTGTGGTGTTCAGGCTGCACGAAAGCCATGCACGAAGGGAAGGCCATGGAAAATGAATATGACTGGTCACTAGACCCGGTGATCCCCTCTTTCTAGGGGTGATGTGCAATCTATTTCATGAGTAAGCCTGCTCCTATCATCTAAGGAAAGCTGATACAATAATACTTCCTGGACCATGTAGGTGGATTGCAATTACAACATAAAGGCAACTAATCAAGTCAATGGATGAGTGCAGCTCTAACAGTAATCAGGACACTCGGTATTGTGTAGAACAAAGCAACTGAATGATGGTTATCCACCCACCACCACCCAAAACATTATCTCCTCACATATTGTATATAGTCAACCATCCACAACATGCAAGGCAACAAACAGGTAAGCGTTCCTTGAGAACACCACTCAAACCAACAAGCTCTACCACATAAGAGGAAAATGGCAGCAGGCATTTGGGAATGGCACTGACATATAACCATATAACCATATAACAATCACAGCATGGAAACAGGCCATCTTGGCCCTCCTAGTCCGTGCCGAACCCTTAATCTCACCTAGTCCCACCTACCCGCACTCAGCCCATAACCCTCCACTCCTTTCCTGTCCATATACCTATCCAATTTTACCTTAAATGACACAACTGAACTGGCCTCTACTACTTCTACAGGAAGCTCATTCCACACAGCTATCACTCTTTGAGTAAAGAAATACCCCCTCGTGTTTCCCTTAAACTTCTGCCCCCTAACTCTCAAATCATGTCCTCTAGTTTGAATCTCCCCTACTCTCAATGGAAACAGCCTGTTCACGTCAACTCTATCTATCCCTCTCAAAATTTTAAATACCTCGATCAAATCCCCCCTCAACCTTCTACGCTCCAATGAATAGAGACCTAACTTGTTCAACCTTTCTCTGTAACTTAATTGCTGAAACCCAGGTAACATCCGAGTAAATCGTCTCTGCACTCTCTCTAATTTATTGATATCTTTCCTATAATTCGGTGACCAGAACTGCACACAATATTCCAAATTTGGCCTTACCAATGCCTTGTACAACTTTAGCATTACATCCCAACTTCTGTACTCAATGCTTTGATTTATAAAGGCCAGCGTTCCAAAAGCCCTCTTCACCACCCTATCTACATGAGACTCCACTTTCAGGGAACTATGCACAGTTATTCCTAAAAAAATATATTGCTGTTCACTCATCTTCATTGGGTTTAAACAATGGAACTTTTTACCAAAGGGCTCTGTGGCAGTATCTTCACAACAAAACTACACTGGTTCAAAAAGTGGCCCAGTAGCACCTTCCTGAGGACAATAATTGATGGGCTATAGAAACTGACCTTGCCAGTGACCTCATGTCGCATCAATGACTGACTGACGATAGGCTTTCCATTCCCTTCTGCTGTGTGACCTCAGCCTTTGATCCTCTAAGGATCAATCACTCCTCCACTACCCCTCAGAACCTTCAATATTTTCCTCATTATAAATTCAGAGTTATGGATGGAAATATCAACTTAGAGGTCAATTCCCTTGCACCAGGTAACAATCTCTCCTAGTATGAGCATCATGGGGACCGCTTAAAGAGAACCACATCAATTAAGGATAACGGGAAGGCAATTTATCTGGAAATGAGAGCTTAATAAAAAGGTAAATGCTTTAAAGGACCAGTGAAAGATGTTAGCAGTAGGCTGGTGGATTGTGAAAGAAACATAGTCTGATTAGACAGTGTCAATGGGATTTGATCAAATGAAACTGATATGTATGAGTATTGCAGCTACTCGGATAGATAGAAAAAAGACATTAGATATTGTGCACAATATTTTTCTGTGGGCAATTAACAAGGTAGAACTCATCTGAAATACAGAATTGGAAGGGACTGAGGATTGGAGGAATGATTATAAAAACAGAAAAACAGGAGATTTTTGGAATTTTACTCTTGGAATACAGAAATTATCACATTTCAGAGCTTATATCAATGAAATTAAAGATTTATTTACTCTAAAAATCCAATGGCTGATCTATCATCTACTTAGTCAGAAATTTGATTTTTTTTCCCTAATTTCATAAATCGACATTATGATAAAAATATACACAAAAGGAAGAAACAATACAAGAGTGTTCGAAAGAATCTCCAGAAATTCAAACACATTGGCAATTTTTATGCACAGCTCATTTCAAATATGAAATTTAATTGCTTCGACATGCAACTTGGATCGCCTCTGAGAACAAGAGGCAGGGTGTGGGTGGAGTGTGACGTGGACGGGGCTTGAAATGTTATAAACATGGTAACCAACCTAGAAATTCAGTTGGTGAACTTGTAGAACTGCAGCTGATGAGTAAAATGCCTGGTTAAATAGCAGGGCAAATAAAACACCAACTCTTAGCTCTCTCCTGTATCTGAAGGTACTTTGTAATGCTTTTGCAGCAATTGGCACCTCTTGATCTTTTTTGTCCAGATGTAAAGAAATATCACCCAAACCTTTCAAGCTGGCAATCAGTAAGCTTCCCCAACTATATGAATGCAACACATCATATAGATTTATACCTTGTACTTTTATTGAATTAAATATTTATGCAGCTCATAATTTTTGCTGGGCATTCAGAATATATTACAAAGTGACAAGACATAAGACATAACAGCAAACTAGGCCATTCAGTCCATCAAGTCTGTTCTGCAATTCCATGGCTGAATTATTGTCCCTCCCAACCCCATTCTCCTGCCTTCTCCCTATAATCTTTAACACCCTGATTAATCAAGACCCTACCAACCACTACCTTAAATATATCCAATGAACTGGCCTGCACAGCTATCCATGGCAGTGAATTCTGCATATTCACCACCATCTGGCTAAACAAATTCTTCCTCATCTCTGTTCTAAATAGATGTGCTTCAATTCTGAAGCTGTGTCCTCTAGTCCTAGACTCACCCACTATTGGAGACCTCCTCTCCACATCCACTCTATCTAGGCCTTTTAATATTCAATAGGTTTCAATGAGATCACCCCTCATTCTTCTAATTTCCAGTGAGTACAGGCCCAGAGCCATCAAACACTTCTCCCCTGCTACCCTTTCATTCCTAGGATCAGTCTTATGAACGTCTTCTGGACTCATTCCTTTCATAAAGAGCCCGAAACTGCTCACAGTACTCCAAGAGCAGTCTGATAAATGTCCCATAAAGCCTCAGCATTACATTCTTGCTTTTGGATTCTAGTTCTCTTGAAATGAATTCTAACATTGCATCTGCCTTCCTTACCACCAATATAAATGCACGTTAAACTTTGGAAAACCTACATGAATCCTCCCAAGTTCTATTGTGCTTCTGATTTTTGAAGTTTCTCCCCTTTTAGAAAATAGTCCACACAAAATTGTCACCAAAGTGCACGACCAAGCATTTCCCTACACTATATTGCTTATGCCACTACTTTGTTCATTCCCCCAATCTGCCCAAGTTCTTCTGCAAACACCCTGCTTCTTCAACACTACGTGCCCTTCCACCTGCAATATCTTCATATTGTTCATAAACTTGACCAGAAAGCTATGAATTCCTTCATCCAAATCATTTATATATTGTATACTGTGAAAAGAAGCAGTCCCAACACATAACTGCAGCACACCACTAGTCACCGGCAGCCAACTGCAAAAGGCCCCCTTTATTCCCGCTCTTCGCCTCCTGTCAGTCAGCCAATCTTCTATCCATGCTACTACCTTTCCTGTAATACCATGACTCTTATCTTGTTAAGCAACCTCATGATTCTTCTCTTCTGAGCCACAAAGCCAGAGGCAGTGCCAGAAACCTGTGGCTTCCTTCTGGTAGGTCATTCCTCTGCCCCAAACCCAACTCAACATTATCCGAAGCAGTATACTTATTATGGAGGCGAACAGCCATAGGGGTACTCTGCACTGGCTGGCTATCCTCCTTCCCTCTCCTGCCAGTCACCCAGGCACCTACCTCCTGCAACTTAGTGGTAACTACCTCCCAACAGCTCCTACTTATCACCTCCTCATTTTCCAATATGAACCAAAGGTCATCCAGTTGCAGCTCCATTTCCTTAACATAGTCTCAAACAAGCAGCAGCTCAGTGCTCTTCATGCAGATGTAGATATCTGGGAGCCTGGAGTCCCGACATCTCACTCAAGGAATGTACCACTACCTCCGACTCCATTCTCAGTGCACTAGCTATGCATAAACAGAAAATAAAATGTACAAGAAACTTACTTACTTAGAACCTCTGCCTGTGCTTGCCCAAGCTTGCTGAGCCAAAGCCTGGCCATTCTAAACACAGGCCCACTCAGACAATGGTCACTCTCATAATGTAGCCACGCTTACACCTCCCTTCTTTTTATTGACCTCACACTAACTTCAGCCCACCAAAAAGAGCCGAATGCACGTGAGCTCTTTTTAAACCTGGTGCTGCCTCACCAACAAGCGACCTCTCGTGCTGATGTCAGCCTGCTGAATATAGTGTCATGAGCACAAAAATGGGCCCACTCAATCCACAGTGACAATCAAGCAAGAAAGGTAGTAGCTTGGATAGAAGATTGGCTGACTGACAAGAGGCAAAGAGCGGGAATAAAGGGGGCCTTTTGCAGTCGGCTGCCGGTGACTAGTGGTGTGCTGCAGTTATGTGTTGGAACTGCCTCTTTTCAAGCAGTCGTTCACACGATATAATTCTCCTACTTTCCCATCAACTCTCCCCACATCTGCCATTCACAACAGGGGTAAGTTACATCATTCAGTTAGCCAACCAAACCGCATGTCTTTAGGGCGTGGAAGGAAACCACAGTACCTGACGGCAAGCCGCATGATCCCAGGGCATACATGCAAGGTACAAGCATACAGCACTGCTATTCAAGATCAAAGCCAAGTTGCTGAACTGTGAAGCAGCGGCTAAACCAGCTGTGCTATTACATTCACAGCATAAATTTACTTAGAATTTCTAACTACTTTTCTATTAAAACATCTCAGGATTCTTAAACTCTGCACATTTTACAGTTGTCCGATACTCTATTAGTGCTTCTGACTCGTTGCGTCATGGTCTGGTATGGCAATTTTAATGTGCAGGAATGTAAGAAGCTGCTGACAACAGTGGACTCTGTAGCTCTTCCTCACTACCGGTAGGATCTACAGCAGGCACTGCCTCAAGGAAGCATTTATCATCAAAGATTCCCCAGTGTTGTGTAGTTAATATTTCAGTAATATTGTACACATATTGTTTGATTAAGCATTCTTTCCTTGTATACATAATTAATTACAGGTTACACGTGGAAGACCAATAATGGCACACGACATCACACTGCCAAATATATGCGAGTGCCTCACTAAAGTAAAAAGGAAGAGTACACATTTATCTCAGTCTTCCATCTTTTGCTTTTGGTTAGTTTATCACTGTGAGTTACAAATCATAACAGTGGCGATGAGTAAGTTTTAAAACCAACCCAAGATGACTACCCACCTATTGAAGCGCAGCACATTTTTTTCTTCAGGAAGAGGAGAGAGACGGATGAGTTAAATAAAATGGCAGAAAATGGACAGAGTACATAGCAGCATAAACAGTGAGTTCTGGATGATAGTACTAATAATAAAAAAGCAGAAATGGCTGGCTATATCAGAAAGATAGCCGTGTTTGATTACAAAAAAGATAATGGGATTACGTAAAGTGGATAAATTGAACAGTATTCTTAAGCAAATGGAATATCCGATGAGAAATGAGTGCCAGTTTAGCTGAGTGCAATAGGTGGAAGAACTTACAGTTTTCTTAGAAGTTCAACTGCTCTAACCAAATGAACCAAAATGAGCTTCACTGATAGCACAAATGTAATGCAGGAACACTTAGAACTGCAACCACTGCTGATTGTAGCAGGCTTTAGATTTCATAAGGGGAACCAAAAGGAAAACAATTCTATTTCATCATAAATGGATAAATTGAAGAAATTGCCTGAGCATTGTCAGTTCACTGATGGGGTTAATGATGCACTGAGAGATTGTTTAGTTTGTGGAATCTTTCAAGAAAGCATTCAAAAATGGCTCCTAGCTGAGGCACGGCTCACATTTGAAAAGGCAGTTGAAATCTCTGTATTAATGGGAACAGCAGTCAGAGACGGAGTCAGGAATAAATATTAACATGAACAAAATTGGAATGTTTAAACAGAAACCTGACTGGCTGAGCAAATCGTTTTACCATTGTGGCAGGGGCTCACATGCACCAGACCAATGCAGGTTTAAAGGTGAAACTTGCAGACAATGCAACAAAGTACCACTCATACAAAGAGCATGTCTGGCAGACAAAAATAAGTGGACTGCACAGGAAGGAGAAAAAGATAAAAAGTCAATTTGCAGTTTCAAAAAAAGCACGGATCTACATACTGTTTATCTGTATAATGAAGAATCTGAAAATGACACAGGACTGAGTAGACTTGAGATTTATAGTTTGAAAATTGACAAGAAAAATGGTTTACACAAGTGAATGACAAATTAATTAAAATGGAATTGGGCACTGGCTTGGCAGTTGCAGTCATTCCATAAAATGAGTTTGAACGGCATTTCAAAGATACTGAACTGAAGCCTGCAGATATCCAACTAAGAACTTATACTAATAACTCCGGTGGGAATGATATTCATAACAGTTTCACAACTATTATCAAGACACATTGGGCTTGCATATTGTAAAACTGGAGGGCCAGCATTGTGGGGGCGTGTTTGGCTGAGCTGAATACAACTTAATTGGAGATCCAGCCAACATTTGTGTAGCACATCTGCTGCAATAGAGTCAACTGAAAGCAAATTAAGAAAGATACAGGATGATGCCACAGCAGTGTTCTAGGATGGCATTGGAAAACTCCAACATCAAGGATAAAATAGTGTTAAGTGAAAATGTCACACCCAGGTTTTACAAAGCCCATCTGTTTCCTAATATCATTCATGATAAAGTAGCCAGTAAGCTAGATCACATGGAGGCTGAAGGAATTCTTCCCAAGGCTGAGTGGAACCCTGGAGCAATGCCAGTGATCTCAGTACCAAGAAGAATGGGTCTGTCAGGATCTATGGTGACTTTAAGGTCACCATTAACCTAGTACTAAAGTAGATCAATACCCTCTGCCCAGGATAGAGGATATCTTTGAAAACCTCTCTGGATGTTAACATCTCAGCAAAGTGGACTTAGCTGAGGCCTACCTACAGACGGAGATGGAAGAACAGTCCAAAGTGCTTCTCAACATCAACACTCGCTAAGGGCTTTATCACTATAATAGTCTTATTCTGGAGTAGCATCTGCACCTGCACTCTGGCAGAAAGCTATTGACCAGGTGCTGCAAGACTGCCCAGGCATTCAGTTACCTGGATGACATCATTGTTACCAGTAAGGGTAACAAGGAACATCTCCAAAATATCAAAACATTGTTTAAATGATTAGAAGATTATGGGCTCAGAGCACAACAAGTGTGAATTCTTTAAACCAAGCATCACATACTGTGGTCACACTGTTGGCACATTTGAGTTACCTAAATGTGCTGAGAAAATTCAAGCAGTGGTAGATCCCCAAGGCCAAAGGATGTGCCACAGTTGCGGTCCTTTTTCAGATTCATCAATTACTAGAACAGGTTTCTGCCAAACCTGGCTACTGTGCTCCACCCCTTGAACTGATTACTACAGATCGGGAAGAAATGGCAATGGACAAAGCAGAGTGAGGTGGCTTTCAAAAAGACAAAGGAATTGGTGGCCTCAAACACTGTAGTTGCACGTTATGATCTACAGCGTCCAGTGAAGACTGCCTATGATGCCTCACCTTATGGTATAGGGGCAGTCATATCACATGTTATGAGTGACAGAAGTGAAGTCTTTGCATCATGTTCCCTTATTGCTGCAGAGAAAAATAGATTACACAGATTGAAAGAGAGGCCTTGAGTCTGGTTTAGGGTGTAAAATACTTCAACTTGTACTGATAAGGGAGAAAATTTACCCTCATTACTGATCATCAACCACTAGTGTCCACTTTCAGATTATTATCACTTAAAAACCACAAAAGCAATGCAGTTAAAAAATGAGACAACGTTCCTCCAGAATGATATCAACAAAGCACATGACAAAACAGACTACATCAGAAAATCCACATAACATTTGGCAATCCCCAATCCAGAGTCCGGAGAGGCTGCTGCGTATTAATATCGCGCTACCATCTTAGCACGTTCCCCGGAAAGGAGCTCCAAAACCACCAGACCAAACAAGACCAAAAACTAAAGCTACAAGACCTGCACAAAACCACAAAGTTACAACATATAGTTACAACAGTGCAAACAATACCATAATTTGATTTAAAAACAGACCACAGGCACGGTAAAAATAGTCCAAAGATGTTAAAAGACTACAAGTTCGAAAGAAACCACCACACAGTTTCCACAAGTCCAGACTAACAGTAGTAGCATAAATGCAGAGATTAGAGGACACAATTACAAGCCATGAATTCAAGCAGACAACTAGTCATGGAAATGTTGATGTATTGTCCCATTTACCTTTGGAAAGGGAAGTACCTGAAAATTTTACAAAAGAAGATACTGCTCTTAATGTGTTCTCCCTAATGCAAAGCCAAAGTCTCTCTATAATGGCAGAAATAATCCAAAGAGAAACAGGAAAAGAACCAAAATGGCTGGAATATGAAGCAGAGGTTCCAGTTCCCCTATTTTTTTTTTACCAGTGCCAGGATGAACTTGCCCTTGACAGAGGTTACCTTATGTGGAGATTAAGACTTGGATTGCTATCTAAGCTGAGAGCTAAAGTACTGAAGGAGCTACGTGCCGGTCACCTAGAGCAGCTTGCCATGCTCTGTACTGGATGCCAACACATCCAGAAGCTGCCAAGAACAGCACATGCCCATCCCTGGGAATGACCTATGTTGCCTGGCAGAGGACTATGCCAGATTATTCATGGGCACTAATTTCTTGGTAGAATTCAGCGCAATTACAAAGTGGCCAGAAGCATTCCCAAAAGCCTCCACTAGAGCCTTGCACTCAGTTGATGTGTTGAGAAGCCTTTTCTCAAGGACTGGTGTTCCAGAACACTTAGCCAGTGACAATGGACCACAGTTGGTTGCAAAACAGTTATTCCTGAAAATGAATGGAATAAGATATACTATTTCTGCACCACTGTAATGGCTTGGTGGAAAGGTTTGTCCAGAGTTTAAAGAACGCACTGTGAGCAGTGTCAGCAGAACACACTACACTGACACTGAATCAGAAGCTCGCCAATTTCCTCCTTGCATATCACAATGCTGCACACTCCACAACCAACAACTCACTAGTTTTTCTGTTCCTGGGTTGTCCCTTGCACTCATGCTTGGATCTCCTCAAAATCAATCTCAGAAGAAGTATGCAGGACAAACAGCTGAGACAAAATGAAGACTCCTCAAACAAAGAGGTTTGATGTTTCACTCATAGACAAGCAGTCCTGGTGAGTGACTACAGAGATGATCCGAAGTGGGTACGTGGAGTGTTTAAGGACAGAACTGGACCACTCTCCTACACAGTGGACATGGCGTCAGACATCATCTGGAGATGATGCATTGATCAATTGAGGAGAGTAAAATCAATTGTTAGAGACAATGGTGGTTACCACTGTAATCCCTGAGTCGACTTCAACAACCACCACAGAGGACCTGAGATTGTTTCACAGCTGAGTCTCACCTGCCAAGCAGAATAACCACCAGCCCCCCCCCCCCACCCACTTGACAGGAAAGATGTTATCCCACAATAGTAAGAAATCCTCCACTGTGATCAAATCTTTGGGCCTGAACGAGACAATTCAAAATTTACTATGCTGGGGATGTCAATATAGTATATTGTGTATATTATATAAGATGACTGGAGAGCAATACGTCACAAATTTGAGTGGAGATGCATTCTATATTGAGTTGGAGTTTATAGCTAAGCAGGGAGGAGTGTTGAATATTTAGTACTTCAGTAATATTTGAATAATCTTGTAAGTACATTGTTTGACTAGGCATTCATTGTTTATGTAATCCATTTTGGGTTATATGTAAAAATGTGGGAATGGCACACGTCATAACGCCACCATGTCGTGTGTGTGTGTGCCTCACTGGAATAAAAATAAAGAGTACATGTTTATCCCAGTGTCACGTGTTTTTCTTTCAGTTAGTTTATGGAGATACAAAACATAACACCCAGCATCTAGAGCATACCAAATATTCATATTTATCATCAGGCAAGAGATACAGATGCCTGAGGTCCTTCACCAGGTTCAAGAACAGATACTTCCCTTCAACCATTAAGTTCTTGCAGGAACTAGCAAACCCCAGTTCAACAGCACTGTGACCACTTTTGTTATATTGCACTGATAGTTTCTTGTAAAAAATTTGCATTATTTATGCCTGTCTTATGTTTTTCTTGTGAACAGTGCTTGCGATGCTCGGGCAAGTTGGATTTTGTTTTGCAAATGACAATAAACTTAATTTTGACTGGTTTAGGATGTCATAGTCTAAAATGAAAAATATGAACAAAGATGTTATTATTCATCACTTTATAAAAATATATCTGAACAGTTCTTCAAAATATTTGAACTCTGGTGAATCAATATAATTGAGAAAAACAATCCCTTCCCCTCATTGCCAAGCAATCCTCTTTATCAAGTTTTACTCTTCTCTTTCAGTATCTGCAGCCCTTTGATATCTCCACTAATCACCTCCCAGTCTCTATCGCTATCTCCTCCCCACCTGGATCCACCTATCACTTCTTAGCTTCCACCCCTTCACCTTCTTTACAACTGTCCATCTCTTCTTTACAACCTCAGACCTGACGCAGGGTCCCAAAACTAGAAATTTTGAATATCTCTTTGCCTACATAGATGCTGTCTGACCTTCTGAGCTCCATAGAAACAGGACAATCTTACTTGCATCCTGAGCAGGAGTCTCACAAGGAAAAGTGCAGTAGATTCAGCTCAAATGCACTGATGAACATTTCAGAGCATTTCAAAGGGGGAGGGGGCTGCCTATTCATTTGTAATGGGGACCTAGCCACATCAGGTGTCTACAATGTTCATCTGACTGACAGAGAGCTGAATTCCCACTCCATTGACCCACTCAGTTCATTAGTTTTGGTGTGATGCTATTCTGAAGTCCCATTCCTGAGAAGATTCAAATGATACTGCAGAGCAATGCTGCACCGTCAGAGAAAGCCCCTATCATACTTGACAAGAAACCAGGGCCTCTCTGTAGATATAAAATGCCATGGCGTTATTTTGTACAACAAGTGAATTCTCCCTAGTGCCCTGTCTAATGTTTATCCCTCAATCAATAATTGCCAATAGAAGAATATCTGGTCAGTATTCCATTGCTCTTTGTGACCTGACTGTACAGTAGCTGGCTGACATGTTTATAACATTGGAACAAGGACCACACTTCCAAACTGCTTTATTGGTTGTCAAGTTCTTCTGGATGTCCTGAGATTATGAAAGAAACCAAGGAAATACCGGTCATTCTTTTTCCCATTCCTACAAAACCTTTGGGGTTTGTATACTCTCTGGAAAGATTTATGTCTCAGCTCTTTGTGTTGCAAAAATCAGTGTACTAATTCTGGCATCAATTTACATTTGAAGTGAATCGCTTGAGGTGCATTTATAATTAGACCTCATACAGAATTTATGCATTTGATCTAAGTATACTGTGCTCCTTAATATAAATTAGAAAACCTCTGATGGGCTCTTCAAACAGGACTGCTTGGCTAGCAGAGCCCCAGTCAGCGATTTGTTTTTTTTTCATTACAAAGAAGCTAATGTACCAGCAAAATTCTGCATTGGGCTGAGTTCAAAATGCACAATTGAAAGTGTCCAGATTTCAGTGTGGAAAAATCTGACCTAGAATTAGTTGATATTGTCATCCATGGAGAAGAACCAAAGTGCATGTACTAGACAACAAGCTTCAATTTATACAGCAGCATTAATTAAGCAATACAAACCAAGATGCTTGAGATGAATCAGAATAGAGTCACAATTGCAGGGAGCTGCAACGGAGTAACAGCCCTTTGACCCTGCTCACTATCAAATCCACTTACACCAATCTTATCTTATTTTTATTAATCGCCCTGAATTTGCATCAACTGCTCCCAGACTCCACCACTCAGCTGAATAAAAGGAGGGGAGAGGGGACAATTTGATATAATGACCTGAAAGTCATTGGGATTAGAGGAAACCAGAGCAACTGGAGAGTCACATACAGTTACAAGAAGAACATGCAAACTCCAGGCAGACACTATTTTTATTTTTAGGAGGCCCTTCTGGACTTTCAAGCCACACCACCCAGCATTCCCTGATTTAACCCTGACCTAATTATGGGACCAATTAACCAACCTACTGCTACATCTTTGGATCGTGGGAGGAAAACAAAGCACCCAAAAAAAAAAATGGTCACAGGGAGAACATACAAACTCCTTACCAACAGTGGCAGGAATTGAACTCAGGTCACCTGTACTGTAAAGCATTGTGTTAACCACTACACCACCATACCACCCTATAACCCAAGGTTAAAATTGAACCTAGGTCACTAGCACTGTGGGACAGAGCCTCTACCATCCGCAGCATTCTGCTGCTCAATGTACACTGGTAACAGGGCTAAAGGCCAACAAATTCCCAGGACCTGATTATCTACTGTCATAGTGGTCCAGAAAAAGTGAATGCATTGAAGGTCACCTTCAAAAATTCTCTGCAACAGTTCCTACAGATTGGAGGGTGATAATGCAAGTCCTATTTTTAGAAGAAAAGTGAGAAAAAATGAATTAGAGACTAGTTAGCCTAACCTCAGTGTGAAGAAAATGCCATAATCTATTATCAAAGGTATTAAACAGAATACTTGGAATACATTAAGATTGGACAAATTCAGCGCAGGTTTATAAAGGGAAATTCATCCTCAAACAATCTCAATGGTTCCACTTAATATCAGAGAATGTATACAGTATACAATCTGAAATTTTTACTCTTCACAGACATCCACCATACAGAAGAAAATCTCCAAAGAATAAATGACAGAAAAAAGTTAGAACCCCAATGTAACTAGTATTAAATGTATGGAAGAATCAGTCAATACTATGTATTTGGACATTCAAAAGGTTTCTAATAACTAACTACATAAAAAGTTAGTGTGCAAAAATAAAATAAAGCACATGGAATTGTAATTACCATACTGACATCATGAATAATTGGTTGTTAGAAAGGAAAAGGAGATGGGGAATAACTGAATCTTTGCTGGGCTCCAGATACTCACAATATACATCAATTGTTTGGATGAAAAACTGACATGGAATGTGTCCAAGTTTGCAGAGACACAGCTGGAAGGAAATGCGAATTTTGAGGAGGATACAAAAAGGCAAGAAAATCTGCAGATCCTGAAAATTTAAGCAACACACACAAAATTCTGGAGGAACTCAGCAGGCCAGGCAGCATCAATGAAAAAAAATAAACATATGACATTTTGGGCCAAGACCCTTCATCAGGACTGGAAAATAAGATGAGATTTCAGCGTAAGAAGGTGGGGGAGGGGGGAAGAAGAAGAACAAGGTGGTAGATGATAGGTGAAACTGGGAGAGAGGGGGGTGAAGTAAAGAGCTGGGAAGTTAATTGAGGAAAGAGATAAAGAGCTGGAGAAGGGGGAGTCTGTTGAGAGAGGGTAGAAGACCATTGGAGAAAGGGAAGGGGAGTAGCACCGGGGAAGATTATGGACAGGTAAGGGGATGAAGTGAGAGAAGGAAATGGGAATGGTTAAGGGGGGGTGGGGGGAAGGGAGAGCAATTACCCTAAGTCTGAGAAATTGATGTTCATGCCATCAGGCTGAAGGCTACCCTGACAGATTATAAACCTGAGTGTGGTTTCATCACGGCAGCAGAGGAGGCCATGGAATGACATGTCAGAATGGGTTCAAAGTTGGTGACAAAATCAGCATATCGGAAGGAGATGGATAATCCAGCTGAGTGGTGCCACAGCAACCTCTTACTCAATGTCAACAGCACCAAGGAGCTGATTATTGACTTCAAGAAAAGGAAACCAGAGGTTCATGAGCCAGTCCTCATTAGGGATCAGAAACTTTAAATTCTCTGACATTATCATTTCAGAGGATCTGTACTGGGTGCTGCTTGTAACTTCCATACAAAGAAGGCACAGCAGCACCTCCACTTCCTTAAACAATTGTGCAGATTAGGCATGTCATCTAAATTTTTAACAAACTTCTATAGCTGTGCTGTGGAGAGTATACAGACTGGTTGCACCACGACCTTGAAAGGAAACACCAATACCCATGAACGGAAATCCCTACAAAAAGTAATGGATATAGCCCTGTACATTACAGGTGTGCTATTGTCATCAGAAAGGAGATACAAGAGCCTCAAATCCCACACAACCAGGTTCAGGAACATCACTACCCCTCAACCATCAGGCTCTTGAACTAGAGGGCTTAACTTCACTCACCCCAACACTGAACTAATTCTGTAACCTATAGAATCACTTCTAAAGACTCAACAACTCATATTCGCTATACATATTACTTGTTTATTTTTTCTTTTTGTATTTATACAGTTTTTTTGTCTCCTGCATGTTACTTGTTATAGCTGTCTCCGCTGTGCAGTATTGTGCTTCTTTCTGTTTAGTATGAATGCCCACAAGAAAACAAATTTCAGGGTAGTCTATGGAGACAGATTTGTACTTAAATTTACTGTGAACTTTGAGGTTAGTTAAGTGATTAGTAAGCATTCTATTGATGCAACACACCAGTGCTGGAGGTAAAAGAAATGAATGGTGAATGGTCTGCAAATCAGATCAGAATCTGATATGTCAGGTTTAGTGTTTTTATTTTTGATATTGTTTCTTGAAAATTGCTGGAGCTACAGTCATCCAATAGAGTGGAGAGTGTGGCGTCATGCTCCTGGTAATGTGAAGAGGTGTCCGGAAGTGAGAACTTGTCAGAGGATCCCCAGCATCTGACCTGCTCTCAGAGACACAATATGTGACTGACCTAAACAGATCTCCGGTCCATGGAGCTCAGTGACAATAGTACCATTGAACTGCAAAAGTAGATGGTTAATCGAACACGGGAGACTGACTAGGAGAGTAACGTGAGGTGAAACAAGTACAGATGATACAGGAGTGGAATCAGGCATAGCTGTCAGCCTTTTACTTTCAAACAATATTGGTACACAGATTAGAATGAATAAATAGTTAATAATATGGTAGTGTAGTGGTTGGCACAATGCTTTACAGTACAGGCAGCCCGGGTTCAATTCTTGCTGCTGCCTATAAGGACTTGACCATGCGGGTGTTCCGGTTTCCTCCCACAGTCTAAAGATAGACCAGTTGGTAGGTTCATTGGTCAGTGTAAATTATCCTGTGATTAGGCTAGGACTAAATCAGGGGATTGTTGGGCAGTGTAGGTCAAAGGGCCTAGTCTGCATTGTATCTCCCTAAAAAATAAGCATCACAAATTAAAAATTCTGGTACATTATAATTGTCAGAATCATAATTATCAGTGGTTTATTTACTCAACATTCTACTTTTTAAAATTGAGCGACCACTGGGCATAGCAACAACAGACTGCCACACGTCCACCTACACAATCATTTACTCAGAGGCTTGGTCTCACTGAGAAAAGAGAAACGTAAGAAAACTAATGAATTACCACTGCTAATTAACATGGAACAAATTTCAAAATGAAACTAGAATCCTGTTCCAAACTGAGACTGAGAAGCAGTGGCAAGTGTGGAGGTTGAGTCTAAAGGTTAATGTTAATAATTTATTGGCACAGTGTTGGTGGAAGTCGCATATGGATCAATACAACAGGGTCACAGCCCCATGCTGCTCACACACAGACCTGATTCAAAGATTGATAAAGGAAGCCTGATATTGGGGCATATTTTCATTATCACACGACTTAAAACAGTCTCAGGCTCAGTTATCACATCCTGCTCTGTTGATTGGTTTCTATAGTAACCAAAGCTCTCAGGTAATTAGTGTTAACCTTAGAAATACAGAAGATATTGTTTTCCAATTTAAGGATCATTTTTTATTAATTAACTCCCAGACCCTGATACTTCTAAGTGATTCACTCTTAAAACATCTGAGCCAATGTTATTCAACATAATTTCAGTGGAGCCTGTTCAATTCCCTTAGCTTCTAAATTATCACTTGGAAAAATTCCAATCAATTCTCACCCTCCTTTTAATATTCCCAATCAATGCCAGCATTTACAGTAATTCATCATAAACCTGGCACTGTTTAATCTGTCAAATCTCAAAGCTAGAAAATCACCTGAATAGACATGATATTTCAGACTGCTGTTTGTTTTATATTCATTCGTAGACTTAGTGACAAAGATGGCATCTACTGTCCATCCGCAAATGTTATTGCGCCAATTGGTCAAAAAAATTTGCTGCCAGTTTAGAATTCAATGGTCCATAATGGGTAAGAACATAAATTCCAAAAATACTTCAGCTTTTACAATACTTATATATCCATTAGTAATAAATTAGGACTTTATATATCTCACTGAATTAAATTCACCTGCTATACTGACAATATTTGAAACCAAGTCTCTCAATTGGTGAGGCTGACTTCAGAATTGCCACTGCAGTTACATAACTGGTCAAGATGGCACCAGTGAATATGATTCATCAGGCGCTATCTTCCAGATGGCCCACAACACTGTTTATTTCATCTCTTATATACCCTCTCTTCATCTTAAGTAGGTTTCTGGAACTGTTAGAGCCTGTGATTCAAAGTTTGGAGATCAGCTGAGCAATCTGATGCTCTGCTGTCTCTGAGAACATTCCAGGAGAAGAGCACGGGCCTCTTGGCAAAGCTTGAGAGGGGGCACAAGCCCATGATCAACTCCATTTCAGTGTCCATTCAGTGATTAAAGCATCAAGGAAGCATCTGAGAGATCTAATTTGGGCGGTGGGGGGAGGTTGGGGTTTGATGTTTTGACAGTTCGCCTGATTTGTTTCTCCGCGTGGTGGGGTGGGGGAGGGAGTTGAAGTCATGCTACTACTGCGAGATTTGTAAGTTTTTTTGTGCAGGGGTTTTGATGTTTTTCTGTGAATGACTTTTATGGTTTTCTTTGTCTCAAGGCTATCAGGAGAAGACAAATCTCAGAGCTGTGTAGTGCATACATACTTTGATAATAAGTGAACCTTTGGAATCCATTATTTCTCCACTTCTTTCCATGCTGTAACCCCAGTTTGTAGTTAGACAAAGACCTAAGAGAGGGCAGATGCTGGAACCTCGAGCTACACACAATCTACTGGAGGAACTCTGCAGATCGAGCAGCATCTGGTGGCGATGGGGTAGGACGATCAACATTTTGGGTTGAAGCACTCTTTTCTCCTCACCGATGCTGCTCGACGCCCTGAGACCCTGCAGAAGATTAAGCACTGCTGAAGGGAGACCGAATTGGATGGTAAACAACTAATGTTAAATGTGAAGACATCACAATGTCCTCCTGTATAAGCTGCATTCACCTGGTTCTCCATATGCAAGGAAAGCAGAATCCAATGATTCAATTGCAAGCAGCACGTTCAAAAAATAGTGTTGAACAGATATATTTTTCTCAACGATAGGTGGATAATAAGTTCATTCACATATTAGTTATGATAGAACTGGAATCTGTCTTCTTAAAATTAACCCATATTTCAAAGGAAATTTCACAGTTGAAACGTACTGCTCATTTGAGTAAGAGCCACTATGCTTTTAAGGATTAATTGCAGCAGAACAGCAGAGAGAAACGTCTCCAGCAGAATAACACTATGAAAGGGATGGAGTCTACAGTCTTGATAAAGAAACAACATCAGCAGATATCATTTAATAATGTTGAGCTATTTTCAGAACTGCTTCATAAAGAAAGAAAATTCCCAATTAAAAACTCAATCACAGGAAATTTGAATTTAATTGAAATGTAAAATACTGGAATTACTCGGATTAGAACTTTCATAGAGGAAACATATGGCACACAAGTGGTTACTATAACACAGCAGGCCATTCAGAACATCAAGTCCTTACCAGCTCGGTGAAGCTATGTAATAAAACACAAGTTTCCTTTTCTCTTTAACTTTAAAAAAAAGCTTTTTTTTGATCTAGTAAAAGTGGGAATTGGCGATAGTTACACAAATACAGCTAGAAATGTGTTTTTGATCAAAATGAGCATGCTTCGAAGTAACCCAAGTTAAAACAACTCTAACATTTAAGAAATGAGCAAAAAAGATGCAGATGTCAGACATCTAAAATAAAACAAATTTTGTCGGTTGACTAATTATTTCCAGTATTTTCTGTTTTCATTTAAGACAGAATTCCTGTGAATTTCATAAAATTTATGCCATCTGTTTTTCATTTTTAAAAAAAAAAGGAAGCAATTTGAGGAGCCCTTGCAAACCATTGCAGCAATAATCTGGACAAGACTTAACCTAAGCAAAATTAATCTTGAACTTTCAGAAGGGATTGTTTGAAGCACAGACAAGACACACACATACAGCTTCACGTGGTCAACATTTCAATTCTAGTTGTACTGATTAGGCTGATCTCACAAGATTGGATTCCGAAAGACAGGACGACACAAACTCAACTCGACTTCATCTGCGCTGAAGCAAGGTTCTAAACACAGGAAAGGAAGTGGGTAACGGGCAGGTCAGAGATGGGAGAGAGTGAAGGAGGAGATCTGGAAAACAAAGGTGCAACGGACCATTAACAGTAAACTATTCAACGGAACAGTTTCTCAGTTGGGCATGGAAATCTTTACCCAAGGAAACACAAACATCTACAAAACGGTACAAGCAGTACCCTCCACTTTTAAAAATAAAAGCATATTGGTATCAGCTCCCAATTCAAAACATTAACTTTGTTTTTCTCCCTCTCCAGGGGCTGCCTTACCTGCTTTGTATAAAATAGCAGCATCCACAGTGTACACTTTATGTTTCAACTGAATTGTTTATTTAAATTTCTGAGTTCTTTTTTATCCTTTCCACTCTTTGGTGCCTGGATACTGCTCATACCTATGGTCAGTTTCCAAGTTCATCATTGATTCCTCTTACTGAATTGAATTACAGCTTCTACTGATTCTGTTCAGAGCATTATGTATTGCATCTCCAGCCAAGCAGGAAGCGTGAAATGAATTGTAACGCCAATTATATAATATATGGGAGATTTTAGTTCACTTAGAAATTAGCTATTTTCTAACAGTCTGTTTGACATTAATTATAGTGCGGTCAACCTGACTAAAAAGCATCACAGCAAATCAAAATTACTGCTTTAACCACACAGGACAGATGTCAGTGTATAATTGAGAGCGAGGGAGGGAAAAAGGAAAGCAAGTCCTGTAAAGTGAAATTTCTATTTAATGTGATTTGCAAATTTAAGATCTAAAATTGTATTACATGTTGGAAAGTAATAGCACTAAATTCAGATGACATATCAAAATTCGCTGATAGGATCTTTTTCCTCAAGGTGATGGACAGCATTGGAATTACTTAAATAGGTGAAGATGTAAGGAGGAATGGAATGAAAATTGCTGTGTACAATACCAAATACTCATTATCTTTCTCTTACTTTTCTCTGTTTCTTGCTCTTTCAACTCACATACATTTCCCCTGATTAAAGAGACTATCATGTAAAGAATAGACTGAGTTTTTATCTCCACAGAAGGAAAGAAGGCACTTCAGTGTACGCATTTTCTTAAGTGCCTGAGAAGATCAGGTCATCCTCAAAGATCAGGACTTACTCGAACTTTGACAGATGCACTATTGTAAATGTGGTGACAGGTTGCATTTCAGCCTGGAATAGCAACTGATTTGATCTGGATCATCAGGGAACAGCAATCACTTCCCAGTCCATCACAGGCTCATCATATCCTCCCGTCCAGTCCATCTTCACAGTGCACTGCATCAGGAAGGTTAACCATATCATCAAGGAAGCCTGTCATCCTAGTCATTCCCTTTTCTCTCTTTTACCCTCTTGGAGAAGATATAGGAGTCTGAAACCCCAAACAACCATTCTCGAGAACAGCTTCTTCCCCACCGCTATCAGTCTTCTGAACCGATCAACTTTTCAGACCCCTTTCCTGGAGCAGCTGCCAATTTCTTGAACTCTTAATTGTATCTGTTCTGTTAGCATTTCTTTATGCACTACAGTTTGCACCCCTAGGCCTTGCACCATTCCATTGTTTAAGAACCTGTTGCTGTTGTATTTATTATTACCACACATTCTGCTTATTATTAGGGAGCACAGTAACCTCTGATGGTAGGGCTGATGTTGAAACTAGAAGAAGGATTGGGATTGCTAAATGCACGTTCAAGATATTGACCAAGATACTGTAGAATAACATCATCTCTGTGGGTACAAAACTCAGAGTGTTGCAGGGCTACGCTCATTCCACACTAACATATGGAAGTGAATGTTGGACAATATCAAAGCAAAGTGAGAGAAGACTCGAAGCTGCAGTAATGTGCTTTCTGAGAAGAATGATGAAAATACGGAAGGACAGAATAACAAATAAGGAAGTGTTGTAAAAAGTTGGAATAAAAAGAGAGCTGATACCGTCAACTGGAGAACAGCAGCTGGAATTTCTGGTATGCATACTGAGGAACGACAGCTGGGAATTTCATGGACCCTGGTGTATATGACAATAAACTCATCTGAATCTGCATCTTCTATTCTGCTCTCTTTCAATTACAACTTTCTCCAATTTCTTTTCTCCATTGTTCATCTTATTGTTTTACCTGAATTTTTTGCTTCCTTGAAGATAACATGCCATTGAGAATGCTGTGGTGCTGCTGCCAATATCAGTTCATGTTTCCATTTACTTGCACCATAAAAATAACAAACATTTATATCAGGAGCGCTGTGTACACAGGGCCTTTAGTATTATTAAGGATCCCACCCATCTATCCAGCATCCTCTTTGACTTTCTACCGATGCACAAAAATATGAACAGTCAGGATGGGAAACAGTTTCTTCCCCAAGGCCGTTAGGCTCCTGAACTCCTTACTGCATCATATTTGAAGAGTCACCAGTCAATCAGTCCCGCACCATACAATGTTTAATTTATGCAACTTAGATTGTTATTTATGTGTGGTTCATCTATATCTTTTATCTGTGCCTTCTTAAGTTATTGTTTCTTAGCTATACTACTGTGCTTTACACCCTGGTTTGGAGAAACATTATTTTGTTTGTATATACATTATATGTTTATATATAAAATTTCAGCAAGGCATTTGACAAGGTACTCCATGCAAGGATTATTGAGAAAGTAAGGAGGCATGAGATCCAAGGGGACATTGCTTTGTGGATCCAAAAATGGCTTGCCTACAGAACGCAAAGAGTGGCTGCAGACGGGTCATATTCTGCATGGAGGTCGGTCACCAGTGGTGTGCCTCAGGGATCTGTTCTAGGGTCCCTACTCTTTGTGATTTTTATAAATGACCTGGGTGAAGAAGTGGAGGGATGGGCTAGTAAGTTTGCTGATGGGTGTTGTGGATAGTGTGGAGGGCTGTTAGAGGTTACAGCAGGACATTGATAGGATGCAAAGCTGGGCTGAGAAGTGGCAGATGGAGGTCAACCCAGATAAGTGTGAGGTGGTTCATTTTGGCAGGTCAAATATGATGACAGAATATAGTATTATGGTAAGACTCTTGGCAGTGTGGAGGATCAGAGGGATCTTGGGGTCCAAATCCATAGGACACTCAAAGCTGCTGCACAGGTTGCCATTGTGGTTAAGAAAGCATACAGTGCATTGGCTTCATCAATCGTAGAATTGAGCTTAGGAGCCTAGAGGTAATGTTGCAGCAATATAGGACCCTAGTCAGACCCCTATCTGGGGTACTGTGCTCAGTTCTGGTCGCCTCACTATAGGAAGGATGTAAAACCATAGAAAGGGCACAGAGGAGATTCACAAGGATGTCGCCTGGATTCGGGAGCATGTCTTATGAGAATAGGCTGAGTGAACTCAGCCTTTTTTCCTTGGAGCGAAGGAGGATGAGAGGTGTATAAGATGATGAGAGGCACTAATTGTGTGGATAGTCAGAGGCTTTTTCCCAAGGCTGAAACAGCTAGCATGCGAGGGCACAGTTTTCAGGTGCTTGGAGTAGGTACAGAGACGTCAGGGGTAAGTTTTTTACGCAGAGAGTGGTGAGTGCATGGAATGGGCTGCTGATGACAGTGGTGGAGATGGATATGATAGGCTCTTTTAAGAGACTTCTGGACAGGTATATGGAGCTTAGAAAAATAGAGGGCTATGTGTAACCCTAGGTAATTTCTCAGGTAAGGACATGTTTGGCATAGTTTTGTGGGCCAAAAGGCCTGTATTGTGCTGTAGGTTTTCTATGTTTCTATATATTATATTCATGTCTATAGTTAAAAGACAATAAACTTGACTTGATGGAGTTAATGACCTTGAATCAAATGCTCACCATAACACAGCCAGCAGTGGCAATTTCATCTTTGCACTATGTAACTCATTACCTTCTCCTTCCAGTTTACAAATGACCAGACTTGCTCTGCCCAGCTTCATCATTTAGCTTGTGGGGAATGGAACTCTTAATCTATAAGTTGGTCACTTGATAACAAAATCACAAGCCAGCTATAACAGCTAAAGAGATGACAAAATTTGACATGAGAGACCATAATCAAACTGTGGAAAAAGTTGGAGGAACTTTGCCATTATAATTATGATCTACTTAAGAACATTCCTACTGAAATTTCATAAGTCTATTTATTAAGCCTTTATAAGGCATTGCTCAGGATTTATAAGGCATTGATCAGACCACATTTAGAGTATTGTGAGCAATTCTGGGCCCCTTACCTAAGGAAGGATGAGCTGGCATTGGAGAGGGTGCAGAGGAGATTCACAAGAATGATTCCAGGAATGAAAGGGTGAACGCAAGAGAAGTGTTTGATGGCTCTGAGCCTGTACTCACTGGAGTACGGAAGATTGAGGCGGGGGGAGTGGGGGGCTTCTCTCTGAAACCTATCGGATATTAAAAAGCCAGCATAGAGTGGATGTGAAGAGAATGTTTCCTATTGTGTGTCGGGGGGGGGGGGTGGAGGGGGCACACCTCAGAATAGAAGGGCATCCCTTAGAACGGAGATGATGAGAAGGTATTTCATTATCCAGAGGGTGATGAATCTGTGGAATTCATTACCATAGACAGATGTAGAATTCAAATACTCATTGGAAATATTTAAAGTGGAGTTTGATAGCTTCTTAATTAGTAACAGCGTCGAGAATTATGGGGAGAAGGCACAAGAATGGGTTTGAGAGGGATTATAAATCAGCCATGATTGAATGGCGGAGCAGACTCAAGGGGCCGAATAGCTAAATTCTGCTCCGATATCTTATGGTCTTACAGTCATTTGATTACTGGATTTGGGAAGGGATTGTTTAATATCACAAGGGGAGCAAATTGAGAATTCTTTATTTAGGACCCTAAGATTGCTTGCTAAATGCTACCGGATTTGCAGTTATAACATATATGATTAGATCTTTGAGGGCTACAATCATACCAAATCAGGTGCATGCCTAGATATACAGCTACAAATCAAAGATAAAGACAGGAAGTGTTGACTTAATAAACAGAAGCAAGCGAGATGCCTGCAAAGAGCACTATATGTCCAAATGCTCAACTGTTGACATTGAGTCACAGTCCATGCCAGGGGCTAACATAATCATAAAAGGTTATAAACCCCTAGTGTGTCATTCAGCCTGTCTTTTCCATGTCTCCTGAAAAAGGAGTTAAGGAAAAATTAATCCCACATTTGCTGTTCACATAAAATGCATGTACTAGTGTGTAAGACAATAACTCTACCTTTGTGATCTACCTCAGCCACTCAACCTTACAAGCAGAACCTTCCAGCTCTTCAGCAATCTTATTTTTTAAGAAATCCCTGCTCCCAATTCTTTTATCTTATACAGAATCTAAACTTGCCTAGTAATTACCTATCTGCTAATTATTCCTATTTGCTGTGCCCATCTCATCATGTTACACATCTCAGTTAAGCCTCCCCATAGACTTTCACATAAATATGCATCCCCACGATTCTACCCCCATCCATTCTGATTTTACCACTCTTTCTCTTATATCAGCATATCTCAATATTGTGCCAACACAAGCAGGAAGTGTGGGAAATGCTCAGCAGTCAGCATCTGTGCAAGAAAAACAGTTTCAGATGTATGACCTTTGTCAGGACCAAACACTTCTTGTTCGGACAAAGGGTGGCAGACTCAAACACCGATAGTGCTGAGCCTGCTCTGCTGAGTTTTTCCAGCATATCCTGTTTTTATTTCAAACTTGCATCATCTGCAGATATTTTGATTCTGAGTGGAAAGGTTGTACTTCCAGCTACTGCAGAAAAAGAATGAGCAACATATGTTCAATGTGGTAGAACAAGTGGTCTGGCAAAAGGCACCAAGAGAGGAACTGTTTCGGGAGATCAGTGCCATGTGAGTGAAACACATCCAACAATGTATTGCCAGCAGACAGGGCAGTCACCATAACCAAGAGTATCTCTAACCATTGACTCTGATAAATCTGTGGGATACTGGACTGCACAGAAGAATGGTGGCAAGCACCCATGCTTGGCAAGCTAATTGTAGCCAAAAGACATCCCCAATTAGCCTCCAATAAACATGGTTCATAAGCAGAAGGAATAAACCATCAGGCTCAATATCCACTAATAATAATTATCTAGACATCTGTGCCAGTAGAACGAGTACTGAGACAAGAGCTGGCTTAATTATAAAATTCCACAGGCTGCCAATATCACGGGCAACCATGAGTAAGGCCCATCTAACTCATGAGCACCAAGATTAAAATCAAGCATTCAGTACACCCCAGGGGCTGTGATGAGGTATATAGAAGATAGAACATCCCAGCACACAGCACGCTCTTCAGCCCAAGACGTGCTGACCTTTCAAACTACTCTAAGATCAATCTAACCCTTTCCTCCTATATAGCCCTCCATTTTTCCTTCATCCAGGTGCCCATGCAAGACCTTCTTAAATGTCTCTAATGTGTCTAACTCTACCATCACCTGAAGCAGAGCATTTCACATACTCACCACTCTCTATGTACAAAACTTACCTCTGATGTTTCCCTTCCCCAATATAATTTTCTCTAATTACCTTAAAAATTATGCCCCCTCATACTAGCCAATCCAGCCCTGGGTAAAAGTCTCTTGCTAACCACTCAATCTATAGCCCCTGTTATCTTGTACACCTCTATCAAGCCACAATCCATCTTCCTCAGCTCCAAAACAAGCCCTAGCTCGCTCAACTGACCCTCACAAGACCTGTTCTTTGATCCAGGCAGTGCCTTGGTAAATCTCTTCTACATCCTTTCTAAAGCTTCCCCATCCTTCCTATAATGAGGTAACCAGAACTGAACACAGTATTCCAAGGGTAGTTTACATAGGTTTTTATAGTGCGGTTTACCTTCAGTACCCGAGAGTCTAATCAAGAGAAATATCAGCGTGTGAACTATCGATTCTAGTAGTGCTTCTCATTCCAATACCAAACCACAATCTAAGAAAGTATCATTTGAACTTGGTTATAGAAGAAACGAGATTAGACAAATACAACATTAAGTGGAGTAAACAATTTTAAACTCAATAATCCAGCATCGGATTGTTCACAAATCCTGATTACTTGCAATGGGTCCACCCATTAATCTGGAATATGTGCTGGGACTCCAGAGTCCAAGTAGAGTACATGATCAGAGCCAGAGACCAAAATATGCCTGAAACCTCAGCCTGGACTCTGTGCATGTACACATACACCAGGTGTGTAGCTGGAGTTGGGCTTGAAGGTTCATTCCAAACATCAGGCATGTGGGGAGGTTGGGAGCTACAGCTGGAGTCCAAGTTGCCAGCAAAGTACCCACTCCCTTTAAAAGCAGAGTTCTACGGAAAAAATTACATTGCTGTATAATGTGGGAAAAAAACACTAAATATTGTGTTTTGGATATAATAGGAGTAACATCAAATAGACTGGAAAACCTACTTGTACAACACTGTTCTAGAACCCTTACTCTTCGTGATTTTTATAAATGACCTGGATGAGGAAGTGGAGGGATGGGTTAGTAAGTTTGCTAATGACACAAAGGTTGGAGGTGTTGTGCATAGTGAGGAGGGCTATCAGAGGTTACAGCGGGACATTGATTCGGTGCAAAACTGGGCTGAGAGATGGCAGATGGAGTTCAACCCAGACAAGTGTGAAGTGGTTCATTTTGGTAGGTCAAATATGATGGCAGAATATAGTGTTAATGGCAAGACTCTTAGCAGTGTGGAGGATTAGAGGGATCTTGAGGTCTGAGTCCATAGGATGCCCAAAACAGCTGCGCAGGTTGACTCTGTGGTTGACTCTATGGTGTCTTTGCCTTCATCAATTGAGGAATTGAATTTAGGAGCTGAGAGGTAATGTTGCAGCTATATAGGACCCTGGTCAGACCCCACTTGGAGTACTGTGCTCAGTTCTGATCGCCTCATTACAGGATGGATATGGAAGCCATAGAAAGGATGCAGAGGAGATTTACAAGGATGTTGCCTGGATTGAGGAGCATGCCTTATGAGAATAGGTTGCGTGAACTCGGCCTTTTCTCCTTGGAGTGACGGAGGATGAGAGGTGACCTGACAGAGGTGTATAAGAAGAGGCATTGATCGTGTGGATAATCGGAGGCTTTTTCCCAGGGCTGAAATGGTTGCCACAAGAGGACACAGGTTTAAGGTGCTGGGAAGTAGGTACAGAGATGTCAGGGGTAAGTTTTTTACTCAGAGAGTGGTAAGTGCGTGGAATGGGCTGCCGGCAACTGTGGTGGTGGCGGATGCGATAGGGTCTTTTAAGAGACTTTTGGATAGGTACATGGAGCTTAGAAAAATAGAGGGCTATAGGTAAGCCTAGCAATTTCTAAAATAGGGACGCGTTCGGCACAACTTTGTGGGCTGAAGGGCCTGTACTGTGCTGCAGGATTTCTATGCTTCTATGTTAACACTCTTACGGTCCAGGCCTGCTGGATTATCAAAGTTTTACTGTATAAGGTTGATTAGCTCAGTTTCATGAATGAGCAAAAACCAATATGAACTGAAGCATTCCCAATGGACTTGAGTCGGCCAATACTGAGTCCCCCACTGAAAAAAAGCCCCAGTGTACAAGGTGGCTCCCCGAGACACCAGATCTAACCTACTGCTGTCAATCTTATCTCATGCCAGACAGCAATTCCAAAAAAATACTGATTTACAGCTGCACAACGCTGGGTACCAGCCTGCCTTTCTGGCCGCAGGCAGTCTTACATTTCAGTTCCTGAGGGAACTGCACTGCTCCATCACCAAGACTATTAACACTCATGGCTCCCGCGCAGCTCACAGGCTCCAGTATTCCATGAGCTCCAGGCTAGATGACTCAAAACATCAATGCCAATCACTCCACCACCCCAGGAACTTTTACTGGCAAGTTTTCTGCTCTTTTATTATATGTAAGATACACACTTTTTGTAAGATGTAAGATGCACCTGCTACTTTTTGTTTGGCACCTTTCACCTACAAAGATACCTCAACAGCAATCAGTTATTTTGTAACGTGCAGATCACACCTAGGAAACGAGAGAAACCAGCAGATTAAGTAGTATTGCTGAACTGTCTGATGCATAAATGTTGTCTCGGACCCAGGGAGAATTTCCTGCCCTATTTTCGGAAGAGGCTCACACTCCATCTCCTTTCCCAGTAATCATTATTCACTTCCGAACAAGAGTAAATGCAAACTTATGCAAGACCTGTGTGTTTAGCAGGCCTCTAGTAAGCAATCAAATGTAAGTTACTGGCACGTCCAAGTGTTTCTCTCTTCTCCCTCCTCCCATTAAACCAGGGATTCCCAAACTGAGTTCCACGGATCCCTCAATTAATGGTAAGGCTCCATGGCATAAAAAATGTTGGAAACCCTGCACTAGAAGATTAAAAAAAAAGCTGAAAGCACATACTACCAGGCTCGAGTTCAGCTTTTATCCCATTGTCATAGCTGAAAGCACATAGCAGTAGGCTTTAGGAGAGCTTCTATCCCACTGTTATAAGACTATTGACCGGCTCCCTAGTACAAGATACGCTCTTGACCTCACCATCCACTTTATAGTCTGCCTGCATTGCACCTGCTCTGTAACTAACACGTTGTCCTGCATTCTGTTATTGCTTTCCTTTGTACTACCTCAATGCACTGATGTGATGAAATGATCCATGTGGATGGCATGCAAAACGAAGTTTCTCACTGCACCTCTGTACACGTGACAATAATAAAACGAATACATCAATTCTCTCACATGGTGGATGGAAAAAGCTAAGCAATATACCAAAGAAAAACACCTCTGTGTGAATCGTTCCCTCATTACAACGTTTGAGAGAGAATCAATATTCTCTGACAAGAAGCTAACAGCTTCTGGAATTCTGTTCCTACAATCCCTTCTGAAAACAATAAAATAGTTTTTGTTTCAACATTTGTATTTCAGCAAAGCTCTTTATTTAACATACTGCATTCCAGATTCAAGAATTGTCATTCTTCAGCACGTGACTGAAAAGAAAATTATTGTTACTAGGATCCGATGCAACATAAAAAACACACATTAAACATTAAAAGTAAATATAAGAGCAATCCTACAAAACAGTGAGCAAGCGATTGTCAAGTTCAGGTTTAATTGTCATTAAACCATACTCATGAATACAGCTAAATGAAACAATATTCCTCTGGGGCCAAGGTACAAAACACAGTACACACAGCACATATCATGTAAAGTACATAGAACAAAGATTGCAGGAAAACATACAGTCACAAAAAATATATGGCCCAAGTCCCTGAGTGCAGTGGCCTGAAGATTGAGCGTGCATGGGATGTTGTCCAGGGCCCACGTTTCTGCAAGAACCAGCAGGCAGCAGTTCACCACCTCACGCTAGTGCATGTCTGTACATAAAGTGACGCTATGTGATTTAGTTGTATGTAGTGGTGGTGTAGGGTTAGTGGGGTGGGTTAATGGGTGAAATTGATGGCTTGGGTGAAGTAACTGTTTTTTCAGTCTGATGGTCCTGGCACAGATGCTGCCTCTTCACTGAAGGGACTCGGACAAACAGTCCATGAGCAGGGTGGTCATGATTCTTCATGATAGTGATGGTTTTTCCCCTCCAGAGTTTGATTCTTTTCTTCTGATTAAAAAGAATAGAGGGTTACCATTGAGGAAAGGAGAATACCTAATGCAACATGCAACCGAAACGTGAAAAAGATGTAATTCTTGATATGAATCATTTCCTGCAAGTATTCACCTTCCAAGATCTGCATATTATATACTACCGCTCCATGAGGGTCCTAAAGGAGGCGGCAGTGAGCTGTCATCTTGGTTCAAGAAAGCCCTCCTGGTGAAAGGCATCTCTAGCACTGCTGGGTAAAGGGTTAGAGGGGTATGGTGCTGGGTGTCCAGCACACAGGACCAGCAACAATGAAACAATGTCATACATTTCTAAATTGGATGCAGATCCCCCAGTTGGATATTGAAGGATCTGCTATTTTCAAGTTTATTTAGGTATATTGTTCCGTTACTAAGACCAGAAATTCGATAGCATCAGCACATGCAGTCTCTATTTCTTTTAGACTTCCTCCACAGGGTATTGAGTGGAATCACATTACACCTGTAATTCATTGCCCAACGCTTTGAATGAATACTGCAGGGGATCAATAGTGGTGTTGCTGCTCTCAGTTCCAACCAAGGCAACAGTTTCATTCAGTTTAACTAATCCTCAAAAACTAGGTAACCAGAAAGTCTTACCCAGTTTTGGCTGTAGAACAAAGCCCAGACACTTATTTCAACATGATGCACCATCAATAACAATCTCTGAGACGTAAAGGTGAGATATCGGCTTTTATTGACTGGAAGAAGGAACAAGCAGTGGTTGACCACCATACTACATCCTGGAGACTGAGGGCCGGGCTCAGACCTCAATAGCCTTTATACCGGGGTCTGTGGGAGGAGCCACAGGAGCAGTCAGCAGGGGACATGTCCAGACAGGTATATGTCGTTCACCACACAACAGGAAGCACTGAATGCAAAATTAAAGTCAGGGCCACACAGTTCAGTGAACGTGAATGTAATTTATAGCCTGTGAGAAGGCAACAAACAAAGCACTGTGTCACTCCTCATTTAATTATTTACTTTACTGTTGTCATCATTGCTGAAGCAATGACCTACTCCAAAAGAGAATACCTTAGGCAGAAATGAGCAATCTTCCCCCTATTGATACAAATATTTGTAGAAGACATACAACTGTAGCAGGTGCAAGAAGATTTTAAAATACACAAATGATTCTCTGGGCAAGCTGGTGTGTGTGGGTGCATTTTGGAAAGGGTAATCAAAGGGCCGGCTGGTGGTGTAGTGGCATCAGGATTGTCCTTCCAAGACCAGATGGTCCTGAGTTTGAATCCGGCCAGGTCCCAACCTGGACAGCAGCAGGATCAGCGCGGAAGAAAAGTCTGGTGACCTACTTCCGTAACTTGGCCACAAAATCAAGGATGAAGAGGAGGAGCAACAAAAAACAAAGGCATACATTATTGAAAGTTGAGGCAGGCTACAAGGCCACAAACCATAGACCACCGGCATATAGCGTTAAATTTGTTAACAGCATTACAATACAAGATAATACAGGGAAAAACTGGGAATTACAGTAGGTACATGTATACCAAATAGTCAAATTAAATAAGTAGTGCAAGAAGATGGATAATAAAAGTAGTGAAGTAGTGTTCATGTGTTCAATGTCCATTCAGAAATCTGATGGCAGAGGGAAAGAAGCTGTTCCTGAATCATTAAGAGTATGCTTTTCGGCTCCTGAACCTCCTTTGTGATGGTAGCAATGAGAATTGGGCGGTGGGCATCCTTAATGGTGGACAAGCATTTCAAAGTGCAAATAAATCTCATGTGGTCGGTACATATCCGCTGTGGGGTGTAAAAAGCACAACAGCACCTCTTTCACCTCAAACGGTTAAAGAAGTTTGGTATGGGCCCCCAAGTCATAGGAACTTTCTATAGGGGCACAATTGAGAGCTGTGTCACTGCCTGGATTGGGAACTGTACTTTCCTCAATCGTAGGACTAGGCAGAGAGTGGACAGCCCAGTGCATCTGAAGATGTGAACTTCCCATTATTCAGGACATTTACAAAGACAGTTGTGTAAAAAGGGCCTGAAGGATCATTGGGGACCTGAGTCACCCCAACCACAAACTGTTCCAGCTGCTACCATCCGGGAATCGGTACCGCAGATAAAAGTCAGAATCAACAGACTCTGGGACAACTTCCTCCAGCAGACCATCAGACTGCTTTAGCTCATGCTGACACAACTGTATTTCTATGTTATATTGACCACCCTGTTGTACATAATATTTATTATAAATTACTACAAATAGCACATTTAGACAGAAACATAATGCAAAGATTTTTACTCCTCATCTATATGAGCAATGTAAGTAATAAAATCAATTCAATTCAATAAACCACTGGAGTTAAATCACAGAGAAATTATTTTAAACTGACGGAGAGTCTGGTTAGACTTCACCAGGAACTCTGCATATGCCTGGTTTACAAAGATTAGACAGCAGAATAGGTAATGTGCATAAGTGAATCAGAAGGATGATACCAGACTGTCTGGATTTAATTGTTAAGAAGAGTAAACAGAAATAAACAGTGGAGGAGACATCAGGGGTTCCTTCTGCTTCTTCTTGGGTGTGCACTCAGGATGAAGGATGATGTGCTTCTACTCCAGCTTTGTGTGCTTTGGCATGGCTGACAAGACCAACGTAGGAACCACAGACTCAGGAGGTCTCCAACCGGGAGGATGGGTGAGTGATTTCTGATATGATATGTCCCTTCCACCCAGACTTCTGGAGGCTCCGGATGATTGTTCTCAATACCATTCTGAATGCTGTTTCTCCAATTTCAGCTATTGTGGGCTAGGGATTATGAAGAGTCAGTTTTTTCCAAGAAGGCTTTGCCCACTGTCTGCATTATAATTTATTCTTGTGACAGAGCTCAGAGAAGTGAGTCTGCATTAGGGCTCTGCCATCAGGGATGTAATCTACTCGGCCCGTACTGAGCAGCAATCTGTATGTAGTTAGGATTTAAGTGCTGAGCGTGCTGTTTTCAGAGACGGCACTAGTTTATTTATCCTTCCAGTGAATTTGGAGAAATTAGCAGAGACAGTGCAAGTTTTGTGAATGGTGACATCTTCCAGAAACTTCAGATGAGCCGCTGGAGGACTTTTATTCCATTCCTCAAAACTTACAGGCCTGCATCCCAGAGGGAGACAAACTGATTTTCCGATGGACTCCAACAGCTGATTGGCAAGGAAGGCCAACTTCAATTAGATGCACATTATGACAAAATATTTGGAGGTTTTCACAACAAACATCTTGTTTTGTCAGGGGAGTGGCTAAAAGACCATGACAATAATGCTTGCTGTCTATGGATGGTACTTACTAGACTATAACATCATTGAGCATAACTTCAGATAGAAGTCTGCATTCCCTGTGCTACAACAGGCACTAATAAATATTGAAGGTTTAGTATGGTAAACATTACAAAATTATGAATGTAATAATGAAACATACACTTCGTTAGCTCCTGTACCTAATAAACTGGCCACTGAGTGTACATTCATGGTCTTTGCTGCTGTTACCCATCCACTTCAAGGTACACGGAACTTAAAAAAAGAGAGGACTCAGGCACTAGGGAAATTCTAAGTAGTCTCTAGAGTAGGTTACCTGGTTGGCACAACGTTGTAGGCTGAAGGGCCTGTTATATGCTGTAAATTTCTATGTTCTATGTTTGACAAGTTGTGCGTTCAGAGATGCTCTTCTTCACAACCCTGTTGTAACACATGGCTGTTAGAGTTACTGGCGCCTTCCTGTCAGCTTGAACGAGTCTGGCCATTCTCCTCTGACCTCTCTCAGCTACAAGGCACGTTCCTCCACAGAACCGCCACTCACTGGATGCAGAGACTGTCGTGTGTCAAACTCCTAGGAGATCAGCAGTTTCTGAAATATTCAAAACACCCCATCTGCCACTAACAATCATTCCACAATCAAAGTGGCATTTCTTCCCCAATTTTGAGGGGGGGAGAGGGAGAGGGAGAGGGCAGGAGAGGGGAGAGGGGGAGGGGAGAGAAGCAGAGGGGAGGAGAGGGGGAGGGGAGGGGAGAGAAGGGGAGGGGAGAGAAGGGGAGGGGAGAGAAGGGGAGGGGAGGGGAGGAGAGGGGAGGGGAGGAGAGAGAGATTAGTCATCAAAAAATCTAATGTGATGTAATGGTAAGATGAAAAATGAGATTTTAACTAACAGTAGATCAAATGATGTAACTTTACTAGGAGTCAAGAGCAATTTAATTAAAACTGTGATGAGTAGAAGAAAAGAGTGAATGTTAGAATTCCTAGGTACAGGTAATCTATTATACTTTCACATTAAGGAAACAGTTTAAATAAAAGTTAAATACGGTAGATTCCAGATAATTCAAACAAATCTGGATCAGTACATTTTAGTCCAATTAAGTGGCTGCCCTAATTAACTGGTTTCATGGAAGTAGTTAAAGAAGTATAAAAAAGACAAACTATGACTTAACTAAGTAATAAATTATGTATTTACATGAAATACAGAACAAATTAGATACTACAACTCTGTAGTAGTTCCTAATAATTATCAACAGAGGAATTTCATCCATTATCTGTAAATGAACGAAATCAGCATGGACATTTTCTGTAAATGAACGAAATCAGCATGGACACCTACTACAGATAATGGACTGCCTTCATACAATACTTTCGGCAATTGCATCCTCCAAGTCTTCATTTTCATTGTAACATTCAAGATGATTGTCGATACTTTCAAATTATTCATAACTTGTTGAAATAGAGAAATATTTCATTTTCACTCCTGAACGTCTCTGGCATCTCTAAGCCTGAATACCTGAAACTACAGTAAGCAAAGCAGTTCTTCTTCAGTTCTTACTGTTGATTTCTCACCAAACATCAGTGACAAAAATCGTTGCTTTTCGAAAACCAACACATGCAACTGACACTATTAAAAACTCTTCATTCTAAGCATGGTGTCATGTCAAGTGCCACATAAGTGGTACTGGTGCTTGTTAGAAACTATTCAGCAAAAGTCTCCTGTCCAATTAATCAGTATAGCATCCCAAATAGATGAAGGGAATCCCAGCTACTTTCTCGACTAGTTTTTGTTCTTTAAGAGCAACTGTACCAATTAACCGATAATCCAATAATGGGAATCCACTGGCAATAGACGACGGAAAATCAGTGCTCACCAGTACCCCTGAAGAAAGGTGCCGACAAAGATTTTACAACCTTAACTGCATGGACCATCCTTGGGAAAAGGGAGATACCATGTTGGAATTTTGAGTCGATGAACTTTCATCCAAGCTGGAAAAAGTTAGACATGTCCTATGATATAAAGAAAGGGGCAAGGGGAACAAATACAGAAGGGAAATTACCGAAGATATGAAGAGAATCAACAAACATGAGGTGAGAGAGGGAAGGCATCACAGTAATGCAGCTTGTAGAGCTGCTACTTCCCAAGTACCCAGATTCAATCCTGACCTCCAGGGGCTTGTGACCATGTGGGTTTCCATCAAGTGCTCCAGTTTCCTCCCAAATTACAGAGCCACGTGGATCAGTAGATTAATTGGTCACTGTAGGTTGTCTCTGGTGTGCGGGTGCACAGTAGAATTTCTTCCCTTCACCTGCCTAACATAGTGCTCCTCCTCCTTCCCTTTCTCCAATGGTCCACTCTCCTCTCCTATCAGATTCTTCCTCCTTTAGCTCTTTCCCTTTTCCTCCTGTCAGCACCCTGCTTCTCACTTCAGCCCCCCACCTCCCCTATTCCACTCTCTTGGCTTCACTTATCACCTTCCAGCTTGTACTCTTTCCCCTCCCCCCACATTCTTATTCTTGCTTCCACCCCCTTCTTTTCAAGCCCTGAGAGAGGGTCTCAACACAAAACATTGATTCGTTATTCCTTTCCATAGATGCTGCTAGATCTGTTGAGTTCCATTTGCATTTTGTGTATGTTACTCTGGATTTCCAGCACCTGCAGAATCTCTTGCATTGGTAGAAATTGGTTTCTGGGAATGCGGGAAACATTTAAATGGGATTAATGTAGGATTAGAGTACATGGGTGGTTGATGGTTAGCACAGATTTGGTGGGCCAAAGCCCTGGTCTCCTACTGTACCCCTATGATGCTAACCTATGGACAAACAGACAGACAGACAGACAGACATACTTTATTGATCCCCAGGGAAATTGTGTTTCATTATCGTCGCACCAACCAAGAATAGTGTAAAAAATATAGCGATATAAAACCATAAATAATTAAATACTAATGTAGTGTTCTCGCTCGGCATGTAAGATAACGCTGAACTAAACACCGAGTTAAACCTTTGTCAATGACGACAGGATCACAGTAAGATTAACCATTTACTGTTCACTCTTCCACTAATGTATGGTGAAAACTGTTGATTAAAACAATACAAGATTTGTACAGCAGTTGTTTCCTTCTTAATATTACATTTACACTGTAAATACTTGCAAAAGTAAAACTACAACTACATTACATTAAAGTGCAGCATACAGTCAGAATCTACCTACGCCATTGACTGCTTTAAATACACTTCAACGCAAACTATCCGCAACTCTTTAACAAATGAAAACATAAACCTTATCGACCGTCGCAACTTTTAACAGGATTGGCGTTAACATTTCAATTCACCATATCGATTATCTCATGACTTACAGCGTTGCCTTCACTATGTTTCTGGTGCGTAGACAGAAAATGTTGCTGCTGCTTGCGCTCGCACATGTCTCGACCCCCACCTTCTCATTTCTCCAAACTGGTATTTTCCCACAGGACGCGGCAAAACCAGATGTGATGTCATCGCATGCCGCGATATCTCACAGAAAATGAATTTACCTTAAACAATCCTAACTTTAACTAGAATGCTAACAAATGAATTACTAAGTGAAAATATTATAAACTAAATAACTGCCATAAAGGCAACACAAATAATAAGTAAGTTATTCCAAGTGGAAATAAGTCCAGGACCAGCCTATTGGCTCAGGGTGTCTGACACTCCGAGGGAGGAGTTGTAAAGTTTGATGGCCACAGGCAGGAATGACTTCCTGTGACGCTCAGTGTTACATCTCAGTGGAATGAGTCTGGCTGAACGTACTCCTGTGCCTAACCAGTACATTATGGAGTGGATGGGAGACATTGTCCAAGATGGCATGCAACTTGGACAGCATCCTCAACAACCTCATCTGGTACCAGCCAGCTTATCTGTTCCAGTTTCAGTACTGCCGTACAGTTGGACAGTGGTTTTCTAGAATGGGTATGATTTGAGCCATCCATCATGACTATGAAGATATTTGGCCCTCACTTATTTCTTCATGTTACTTCATAGATGATTCAAGCTGGCGGCGCGACGCAGCTTGCAGCAGCCACTCCGGAACTGATTATCTGTTATTTGTGAAGTGGGGTGCCGTGCTCAATCATAATTGATTGAAAACATACGTGGGAGCATGGAGGAACATCGGGAAATTCCAGGAAGACCTTCTTCGTTGCTGCTGCTGCTGGGTAGTCCGGGACTCTGCTGGGAAGAACAGGCACCCAGTCCTCCGGGTCGCGTTGCCGATGGCCGTTGGTGGGGCCGTCATAATACACTCGGAAGAAGATGGTGCTCGGAGAAGCTGTGCCGGAGGGGATGGTTGTCGGCTCGGAGGTTTGACAGACTCAGGTCGCTTTCACTGTGTGCTGCATCTGCGAGGCTGAGTCGGGCGGCGCCTTGGAAGTCCATAGCGGGGGTATTCCCTTCTGTCGCCGGAGTGGGATGGCGAGTCTGTCAGGACCCTGGGGACTTGTGGAAACTGTGGTGATTTCTTTTGAACTTACAGTCCTCTAACATCTTGGACTATTTTTACTGTGCCCATAGTCTGTTTTTTTTATCAACTATGCTATTGTTTGCACTGTTGTAACTATATGTTGTAATTATGTGGTTTTGTGCAGGTCTTGTAGATTTAGTTTTTGGTCTTGTTTTTGTCTGGTTGATTTGGAGCTCCTTTCCGGGGAACGCGCTAGACGGTAGCGCGATATTAATTCGCAGCAGCCTCTCCGGACTCTGGATTGGGGATTGCCAAACGTTATGTGGATTTTCTGGTGTAGTCTGTTTTGTCATATGCTTTTGTGATATCATTCTGGAGGAACGTTGTCTCATTTTTTAACTGCATTGCATTTGTGGTTTCTAAATGACAATAAACTGAATCTGAATCTGAATAGAGACGACATTCCTAAATGAGTAGGAAACCCCAACAGGACAACCAGCTGGGCGAATCTTTGGTCCCTTTGCAATACAAATAAAATTACAACCAGACTTTAGGTTGGTTTTCCTCCTCTGCCTTTTCACAAATGCAACTGGCACATGTTCTTTTCACACAAACACAGATTTAGGAATCAAGATGTATTGAAAGTGACAAACTAATATAAATTTCTATCTCTCAAGGATTTCTAGCCAGTTATATGGAAAGACTTAGTTTTTTTAATACCTTGCAAGGAATATTGCATTCACAACATCATGAGCTTCAGCATTTTAGCTCTGTAATATGTTTACCAATGAAGCCTATCAAATTCTTCAATAATAAACAGCGCAGTTTCGTTTTTCTTCAAGCTATCAGTTTTCCTGTGATAAACGACAAATGGTTATTCATTTTAAACCAGAGTTGGTGCTCTGACAGCTAAGAGTTGCATCCAAGCTGATGGGTGTGCCCTGTCAACCCTGACATAACATATGAATGCACTGCATATTGTGTTGCAAACTTCCTGCAAACTACAAGCATTTTATATTGGAGCATGGCATCCATGCAACAAAATACCTGATGCTTACAACTGCACATTCAATACATCAAAATACAGGTCCAGGCATGTTAGGTTAACAATGTGAAGCTATTCTAAAAGTTTTGTGCTTGAAGGAAGAGTCTGCAGTGAAAGTAAACTACCATGCTAATTGAGCGATTACCAACCTACCATTTCCTACACGACTTGCAACACCAGCATTTTAAATTAGCAAGCGGAAGTCAGCATCTTACGGAAAGGAAATCAGCCAACAACAAAGTGCTGATTCCCTGGTAGATGTTACCAAAGAATATGCTAATATAATTACTCCGAAGACCCATTGTGTAAAATTATGCAATTATTTTTCATATTCATTTTTGAGCCATTAATCTCATTGCCAGAACTGACATTCATTGCTAATCTGTACTTCATCTCTCAGAGGGGAATGGTGTGTGGGGGGGGGGGGGGGTTTAACATGAGTTCTGGGTAATTTCACTCAGAAGAGAGAATCTCACAATTTTCACTCAGTGATTGTTCTAATGTCAAATGGCAGTACATTTTCAATTCTCTCTAGAAGAGGAGAAGGGCATTGGAGGTGCTGGTGTTGCCATGCACCTGACTCCCTTGTCACTCTCTCTGAAAGGGATCACAATTTTGGGAAAACAACCAAAGTGCACTTGGCAAGTCACTGTTTTTCATTTTGCAAGCACTACACATTGCAGGTGTCTGTAGGTCCATTAGGAAAGCTGAAGTACACTGTTGTGTCAAGGAATGCATTGGGCTTCATGGAAAGCCAAAAAGCATCTACTGCATGCTTAATAAAGATGATTTCTCAATCTAGGCCATTGTAGCCCTCGGATTTTATTTGTCAACATGCATTGCCCGTTCTCTAAAGATTAAAGATTAGCTTTATGTGTCATGTATACATCAAAATAATTGAAACTTACAGTGAAATGCATCATCTGCCTCAACGACCACCATATAGTCTGAGGATGCACTGGGGGCAGCAAGCAAGCATCACCATGCTTCTAGCACCAACAGACCATGCCCACAACTTACTAACCGGTGCGACTTTGGAGTGTGGGAGGAAACCCGAGCACCTGGAGGAAATCCACATACTCACAGGAAGAATGTACAAGCTTCCGACAGATGGCAGTGTGAATTGAACCCTAACCTGGTGCCGTAATGTGTTACACTAGCCTCTACGTGCCACCCATCTATGCTGGCATGTCGTCCGTGTTTCTCTGTAACTGCAGAGCTAAATTTTGCATTGCTTTCTTTTTACTACTTTAATGGCAATAATACACTGGTCCCAATGTGTACAACAATGAGACTTGCAGTTACACAGCTAATTAGTCGAGTTTCTGCTCAGTTGTTCATGGTGGCATCCAGTTTTTTGGGAACGGAGGGCTCATGGGACTGAACTTCATGGATACATAAAAAGGTACTCAGGTACTAGCGATGGTCACTTCATGCTACTGACATGGGACAAAATCAGCCCAAGTCTGAATGTTGCCCAGACTACAGTAATATACAGATTCTGAATTATCTGAGGAATGTCTAGTAGAGACCAAATGCAAGTAGATGCAATTGAATACATTTCACCAGTAGCAGGTACAGAGAAGATGTCAGGATAAGTCTTTTTATGCAGAGAGTGGTGAGTATGGAATGGGCTGCCGGTGATGGTGGTGGAGGTGGATACAATAGGGTCTTTTAAGAGACTCCTGGACAGCTACATGGAGGGTTATGGGCAACCCTAGGTAATTTCTAAGGTAAAGACATGTTCGGCATAGCTTTGTGGGCCAAAGGGCCTGTATTGTGCTGTAGGTTTCCTATGTTTCTGATTACAAATGATTCCAGGGGGCAGGAAGTAAGCTCCCTTTCAAATAGAGGAAGTCTCTCATGTTAGCTTGTGGTTCAAATTACTGGCAGGAGGGACATCCTCTATTCAAAGCAGCCACAGAGACACCCAGGGCAACCTGTAGGCAATACCAGCAGCAGGTTGCTAGGGAGATCTCTTTTCAAGTCCAATACTGTACAGATTGATTATTAGTGCTGCAAACCATACTGAGTTGACAAGATGGGTGAAGGAGAGTCTTCAGAATTTTGCAGTCACAGAGGGAACTTCCAAACTCCACACTGACAGCATCCGAAGCCAGGAATGAATCCGGATCACTGGCATTGAGAGGCAATGACTCTACAACTGTGTGGTCCCACAAAACCACATTTCTCACTCACTTGCATAAGCTCCTTCTGCCGTGCTCCTGCACTTTACCTTTATCTCACTCCAGTGTCATGTCCCTTCCATTCTCTGTACTTTCTTTTCCTTCCCGGCTTCTCCTGTTAGTTTGATAGCTGGTTCCATCTTTGTTTCCTCAAAAAACAAGCTCCTAATAGAGTCGAACAATGTAGTGCACAGCAGAGCCATGCAAAGAACAAGATATGGACGTTGGACAGTGCAAATCACTACCAGTGTGGTGCAGACAGCAAAATCCCATTTTGAGCACCACTGTTGTGACTCTCTATAACCTGCTGGTAATATTGAGGACACAATTGTATTGCTCAACTTTTATAAGATGATGAGAGGCATTGATTGTGTGGACAGTCAGTGGCTTTTTCCCAGGGCTGAAATGGCTAGCACGAGAGAGCACAGTTTTAAGGTGCTTGGAAACGGGTACAGAGGGGATGTCAGGGGTAAGTTTTTTTTTAATGCAGAGAGTGGTGATTGTGTGGAATGGGCTGCTGGCAACAGTGGTGGAGGCGGATACAATGTTGTCTTTTAAGAGGCTCCTGGATAGGTACATGGAGCTTAGAAAAGGGCCATAGGTAACCCTAGGTAATTTCTAAAATAAGTACATGTTTGGCACAGCATTGTGGGCCAAAGAGCCTGTTTTATGCTGTAGATTTTCTATGTTTCTACTGCAAGGAAGCTATCTTTCATCCCACTGAATCCACACCAACTATAGATTTTGCACTAACACTATCCTAGCTTACTTTCTTTCTTCCCAAATTCCCATCAATACCCCCCAGATGTTACTACTCATCTGGATATGAGGGATGATTTAGAAATGCCGATTAATACTAACCTGTGTGGCTTTGGGATGTGGGAGGAATTCAGAGCACTCATGGTCCTTAGCAACCAGCCATTAGCAAAGCCCTCTGATACTTGAGCATCCAATGCACATGGAGAGAATGTGTGTTCCTCACTGTGAATGAATATTCGTGTGTACAGATGGGAGCTGTATTGCCCATGAGTACGATGTAAATTGGTAAATTGGTAAATTTAATTGGTAAATATAATTTTATTATACCAAGTACTAAGGTGGTGAAAATCTTGTCTTGCATACTGTTCGTACACATCCATTCATTGCAAAAGTACATTAAAGGTAGTTCAAGGTAAAACAATAACAGAACGCAGAATAAAGTGCTAGTGTGACAGAGAAAGTTCAGTGCAGGTACACAATAAGGTGCAAAGTAGATTGTGAAGTCAAGAGTTCATCTTATCATACGCAGGAATTGCTCAACAGTTTTACACCAACAGGACGGAAACTGTACTTGAGCCTGCCTTTCAGTCTTTTGCATCTTCTACCTGAAGGTGGGGGGGGGGGTGGAAGAGAATGTCCAGGTGGGTGGGGTCCTCAGTTATGCGGGCTGCTGTACTGAGGCAATGAGAAGTGTAGACAGAGTTCAGGGAGGCAAGGCTGTTTCCTGTGAAATGCTGAGTTGTGTCCACAACTCTCTACAGTTTCCACCACAAGTCGCAATGCTTGTGACAGCAGCTGTATGTTGGAGATGCCAGCAATGGCAACAAATTCTCACAGCTGGTCATTGGAACCAAGAGCCAGAAACACGAGCAGTTGTGGATAGAATGAGTAGTTGGCTGAGGACTAATCATTGTGGCCCACTTCATCGTGGATGGTGTTCAGCTTCTTGGAAGTTACTGGCACTGATCCTATCTGGGCAAGCGGGGAGCTTTCTATCACACTCATGCCTTGTGCCCAAAGGCGAAGCAGCCTGGAGATATCAGAAAGTCACTCACTTGCAACAGGACACTCCCACCCCTGCTTCTGACCTTTTCCTCTAGTCATGGTGTGTTTTGAGGCTGGTGCACGTCGCCCTCTGGTCAGTGGTGATCTCTACATATTGATGGTATATTGACTTGAGAGCACCACTGCCATTGAGTGTTGAAGTTTGGTGAAACGTCAGATTCACATTCATTTATTTATTACATGTCCATTTAAACATGCAGTGAAATGCATCATCTGTTTTAACTGCCATGGTAACGTAACAGTAACATGGTAATCAGAGTTCAGATTTCAATCCCAGCATCCTCTGTGAGGAGCGTCTGTACGTTCACCCCACTGAATGCATGGACTTTCACCAGGTCCTCTGGTTCCCACCCCCAACTTCCCAAAAACTTATCAGCTGGGTTAATTGGTCATTGTAAATTGTCCATGATTATTTAGGGTTATATCGAGGTTGTTGGTGATTGCTGGGCTGTGGGGCTCGAAGGGCCAGGAGGGCCTATTTCACACTGTGTCCCTAAAAAAGCCAGCTCTACATAAGGAGGTGCTGGGGGCAGCCAACAAGTTTCACTACACAGTCCTGAGCCAACATAGTATACTCACAATGCACTTGATAATTATTAGATAATACACAATTTTGTCTGCAGTTGTTTTGTGCAGACATGGGCTGCTTCATTTGTTGGAGTGCAAATGGGAAAAAAACATGCAATTATTAACACATATGCTAATGTTGCAGGAACACTACTGACAAAGTAGCTGAAAGTGGCTGGGTTTTAGCCATTGCCCTGAGGCATTCCTGCACTGATGGCCTGAGGCTGGGACGACTCTGACAACTCTTGGTGCACAATATAATCCCAGTCTTTGCAGCCTTTTAACCTGTGATCTACATTCACAGGAATAGAGCTCTTCTGGAAGTAAACAGAACCATTGTTTCAGACCACTCTTATTGCAAATCTCAATCTTGATGTATACTGGGGGGGGGGGGGGTGTTGTTCCCTTAACACTAACATCATTTAGGCAAACATCTTGTCATAAAAGCACCACCAATTAAATGCACATCTAGCCCAATAATAGCATAACACAGAACACAGCACATTACAACTTTTTGACCTATTCTATGGTCAATCTAACCCTTCCCTCCTACAGAGCCCTCTATTTTCCTATTAAGCATATGCTTGTTTAAGAGGGTTTTTTTAAACACGAACCTCTAATGAACCCTAATAAGCCCCTAATGAACCTCTGTCTACCACCACCCCTACAGGGTATTCCATGCACCCTCTACTCAGTGTAAAAAAATCTACCTCCGACATCCTCCCCTATATTTTTCTTCTATCACCTTAAAATGAAGCCCCCTTGTATTAACACACTAATGAGTACACTAAGCTTCTATAACCCCCAGATGCTCAGAAAAATGTGCAAAATTCCTTTCACATTAAAAAGACTTTTAAGCAGCACAAAACTTTTGTTTTAAGGTATTGAGCGGGTAGATTCTAGCCCAGTACATTTGGATGTTGAGAAAGCTTTTGATTAAGTGTTTCATTAGGTGAAAATACATAATAGATCCTGGGAAACTGCAATGTTGCTTCTGCGCTGAAAATTAAATTTGTTTTATTCTCAGAGATACAGAATTGTTATTAACAGCTGCAATTCCTCTGGGAAAAAAGATTACAAATAGAGTTCAAGCAACAAACACAAAATGCTGGAGGAGCTCGGCAGGCCAGGCAGCATCTATGGAAAAAAAAGCAAGGATGTTTGTTTGGTTAGTTAACATCCACAGTGTCAATGATCTGGCAGAACATAACTCTGCCATGAAAGGTCCTAAGGCCGGCTGTGAAAGGAGGAGGGACCTGAATGGGATTAGCAATCCTATCCTGCAAAAACCTCCAACTACAGAAACACCAACAGAAGCTCCAAAGACCTCATCCCTGGGAGAGGAAAGATCTTTGCCTAGAAGACTTATGATGTCATGAGATGGGCTACGTCCGTGGATAACTTAGAAGACTGGCCATGGACAGAGGATTCTGGTGAGCTGTTGTCAGCAGCCAATCCCCCAGTAACAGTGATGGACTAAGCTCTGGCACAGACATCCACAGGCTTATAGGAGACAGGAGAACCAGTGCTGCTTAATAACTGTTGAGAAACAGAAAGCTAAATACTCCAATTTACACGTGCTTGGTGAACAGACTCAAACTTTCAAAATTATATGTAATGTGACAAGATGTAGTTAAATGCATACGAGTAGAATTGATGATAAAACATCAAGGAACAGATGGCTATGAATTGAAACTTCATTAACAAAATCATAGAGGTCTACACCACAGAAAGGTGGTTATTTAGCACATTTCATAGAGAGAGGGTCAAAAGCAGTTAATCTTGTTACCCATTCTTGGTCCACAACCCTGCAAGTTATAATTCCTTAAGTGTCCCTTGTTAAAATAAGATGAGGATTTCTGACTTTCAGGCAACAAAGTCCAAACTCACTAATTATTGGCTTAAGTCTATTTCCTCAACACTCATCAAAGCCTTGTATATACAGCCTAAATATACAGTGTATATGCACTCCCAAGTTGAGAACATCTCTGCTAAAGGAGATAGGTTTTATGTGTTCATCCTGTCTGGCTCTCTCATAATTTTATTAATGGAATCTTGCCTCAGTCTTCTTTCTCTTGCCTGGTGCTATCAGATCCTTTCTGTCGTGCTGTGCCACAATTCGATGAATTGCTCAAACTGTTTGTATTTTAAACAATTCTCCCTGATCTTATGTTCTGTGCCTCAATCAATAAAGGCAAATATCCCACACGTCTTCCTAAGACATCTTATCTAGCTAGCTTCATACCGCCATTTCTCAGTATCCTACTATTTATTATCTTGTTCCTTATCTGTACTGCACACATCCCTCTTCCCCATCACTGCACCTCAACCCCACCACCAGTTCAATGTCCCTTACTTTTCTAGGTTGAATTCCACTTAGCCTACATTTATGCCCACCCAACCACTCCATTGGTGGGCCTCCTAGCAAATATACTGATATTTGCAAACTGTTTCTTCATGACACCTACATTTAAGCCTTGATCAGTTATATGTGCCTACAAACTTGTACTGAGCTTCACTAGTGACAGTCACCATAATTCTTGCTGATCACGATCCTTTGTTTTCTCCCACGACTTTTGAACCTGACTTCTTCCCTCAGATGACAAATTTCAACGCTATATTCTAATTTCTAAGTTCTCACAACCTGCACAGAGATACAGCAGAATAAGCAAAAACAGTAATAGGATGTTTAGTTGGGATTGTGCAATATAAAATAAATTTTAAAAACACTATTAAATTCATTCCTAAGGCTTTGGTGATCGGTTCTGGCTCACTTACACTGTGGGATCTGTTTGGTGATAGAAAAGCTCTGAAAAACAAACAGATTAATAACCCTTAGCCACACTTACAGGCTGAAATAGACATTATCCCCTCAAGAGAACGCTATTTAAAATAATGAGAGGATTAAACTTTAAAATTTGTACAGATTATTTCAATTAGTCAAATCAGAGATAGGAAGACTATGAGTCTTACACCACTAATAAGACAATGTCAAGAGGCTTTTCAGCTCCCCAGGATTGTTGACCTTTAGCACAGGCTCCTTGCTCAGATGTTACAGCAGCTTTAGCTTCACTCTATAGTGGCTACAGATTCACTGCAAACATTTAAAGAGGAAATTGGAAGTTCCTGAAGGAAGCTGATAATGCTATGTAAAAATGATGGGTGGCTTTTAGAGTATTTTGTTTTGCTGTAGTTTCCTGGAGCTCAAGGTATTTCCACAAGTTACTTTTAATCACTGAATTGCCAGAGGTTGTTTTGACTTCTCATTCTTTCTCCCTCCCCCCCCACCTTGTGGTGTACACATCCGCAGTCCAAAAATGTACAAACATTTTATGCAAACTTGCAATAGTCATCAACTTGCAACATGGGTACTTGGGAGAAGCTCATGTTTCTTTGGTCTGTGTCCTTCATCACCTTCAATCACAGTTGCAAGCCACATATACATTCTTATCTAAGATGGGGAGAGTAAATTGCAAGTGATCTAGATATAGTGGAACTGGTAGATATCCTTTTAAACTGCAGATCTTCAGTATTATGGATGCCAGTGCTGCAAATAAAATGGAGCCTTGTATAAAATGAAAGGTTGTGAACGTAAATCAGTTAAAGACCATAAGACAAAGGAGCAGAATGAAGCTATTTAGCCCACAGAGTCAAGACTGATCCATTTCACTCTCAATACCATTCTCCTGTCTTCTCCCCGTAACTTTTAACTCCTTTACTATTCAAGACCTTAATAACTTCTGCCTAAAATACACTCAATGACCTGGCCTGCACAGTCACCCACAATGGTGAATTCCATTGATTCACTATCCTATAGCTAAAGAAATTTCTCCTCACCTTCATTATAGCTGAATGCCCCTCTATTCCGAGGCTGTGTTCTTTGGTCCCGAACTCCCCACCATCAGAAATATGCTCTCCACATCCACTCTATCCAGGCCTTTCAACAATCGATAGGTTTCAATGAGATTCCCCCCCCAACACCATCATTCTTCTAATTTCCAGTGAATAAAGGCCCAAAGCCATCAATGGCTCTTCATATGATAAGCTTTACATTTCCAGAATCTTTCTCTAATATTATATAGGGGGTAAAAAAAAACTGTTCGCAATACTCCAAATGAGGTCTCACCAGTGCCTTATATAGCTTCAGTATTACATTCTTGCTTTTTTTATTCTAGTCCTCTTGAAATGAATGCTAAAATTGCATTTACCATCCTCACCACTGACTCAACAAGCAAGTTAAGCTGTAGGGAATCCTGCATGAGGAACGCCATTTTTGCACAGTCCTTTTGCACCTCAGATTTTTGAATTTTCCCTCCGTTTAGAAAATAGTCTATGTTTTTATTCTTTCTACTTCATGACACTGTATTCCATTTGCCACTTCTTTGCACATTCTCTGAATTTACATAAGTCCTTCTGCAGCCTCCTGGCTTTCTCAGCTCTACCTGCTCCACCACATATCTTTGTATCATCTGCAAACCTTGCCACAGAGTCATCAACTCAGTCACCCAAATCACTGACATACAATTTAAAAAGAAACAGTCCCAACACAGACCCCTGCGGAACACCACCAGCCAGCCAATCTGAAAAGGCTCCACTTATTTCCACTCTTTGACATCTGTCAATCAACCAATGCTCTAACCGTGCTAGTATCTTTCCTGTAATACCATGGGCTCTTATCCTGTTAAGCAGCCTCATGTGTGGCACCTTGTCAAAGGTGTTCTGAAAATCCAAGTACACAACATCTACTGATTTCCTTTTGTCTATCCTGCTTATTATTTCCTCAAAGGATTCAAACATATTTGTCAGATAAGATTTTCCCTTAAAGATTTTGGCCTATTTTACCATGTGCCTCCAACTACCCCGAAAGTTCATCATTAACAATTAACTCCAACATCTCCCCAAACACTGTGGTCAGACTAACTGGCCTATAAATTTCCATTGCAACAAAATCTGGAGGAATTCAGCAGGCCAGGCAGCATCAGGACCAATGAAGGGTCTCGGCCGAAAATGGTGACTGTTTACTCTTTTCCATAGATGCTGCCTGATCTGCTGAGTTCTTCCAGCATTCTATGTGTGTTGCTTTGGATTTCCAGCCTCTGCAGATTTTCTCATGTTATTATTTCCTTTCTTCTGCCTTCTTCGCTTCTTGGAGTGACACTTGTAATTTTCTAGTCTTCCAGAACTGCTCAAGAATCCAGTGATTCTTGAAAGATCATTACTAGTGCTTCCACAATTTCTTCAGCTACGATTTTCAGAACTCTAAGGTATATTCCATCCAGTCCAGCCAAATTATCTACCTTCAGACCTTTTAGCCTTCAAACTTCCAGCATACTGCTAGTGACTTCTACAATGAAGGATGACGCAAAATACTTACTCATTTCATCCATTATTTCCTTAACCCCAATTACTAACTCTCCAGCATCATTTTCCAGTGGACCATTATCTACTCTCATCTCCCTTTTACTCTATACACATCTGAAAAAAATACTTTTGGTATCCACTTTGATATTGGTGGCTTTATTTTCCACTTTTTATTTCATTCCCCTCCCCACCCTCTGTGCCTTTTTTAGTTGCTTTCTGTTCATTTTTAAAAGCTTCCCCTATCCTCTAACTTCCCACTAATTTTTGCTCTATTATATGGCTTCTCTTTTGCTTTTATCTTGGCTTTGACATCCCCTGTCGGCCACAGTTGTGTCATCATGCCTTTGGAATACTACTTCATATTTGGGATGCATCTATCCTGCACCTTTAGAATTGCTCCCAAAAATTCCACTTTGCTGTCATCCCTCGTAGTGTCCCCTTTTAGTCAACCTTGGTCAGCTCCTCACTCATGCATCTGTAATTCCCCTTACTCCACTGTAACAATGATACATCTGACCTTTAGCTTCTCCCTCTCAAGTTGCTGGGTGAAATCCATCATGTTCTGATCCCTACCTCCTAAGGGCATCTTTACCTTAAGCTCCCCAATCAAATCCAGTTAATTACACAACACCTATTCCAGAATACCAGATCCCCTATTGGGCTCAACCATAAGCTGCTCTAAAATGCCACATTGTAGACATTCTACAAATTCTCTCTCAAGGGATTCAACATCAGCCTGATTTTCCCAATCTGCCTTCTTAGTGAAGTACCCCATGACAATCATAACATTGCTCTTTTAACAAGCCTTTTCTATCTCCCGTTGTCATTCACAGCCAACATCCTGGCTATCCCTCAGAGGCCTGTATATAACCTCCATCAGGGTCCCTTGCAGTTTTAGAAGTTCAGTGTGGTTGTTCGAATCTTGAACCATTTGATGGTTCACAACCACTGCTATTCCCGGCAGCAACTTAGATATTAAATTTGAGACTTCCTATCCTGCCCTTGCACAAGATATCAGTTAAGTTTTACATGATACTGTGGTCAGTTTTCTGCCTTGATCTATGGGATGAAGTCCAGAAGGTTTGGCCAACATTTTACACACAATTTAAAGAGTTATGAAAAATAAGCCAAGCAAGATTAAGGATCTGTGTCTAGAAAACTAGGAATGCTTCTTTAAACCTTTGAACTAACACTAGATTTGTGTTCAACCAGAATTTATAAGGTATTAAATTTGCATGGTTTGAGAGGACTATGAAGTCACGTAATTAGAGCTGAAGAAGATATTCCATTAGTGCCATTGCCTGAACAGTTCTGACTTGTCCTCAGATATTACATGTTCAGATCCAAGTTCAACTGACTGAATCACAGTCCAAGGCAAAACTAGAAGGCCCAAATAACATCTTTAAGGAGAAAGTGAGAATTTAATTTAAACATTTACAATCAAGAAATTAAAAATCGCAATATACAATTCAATGGATAATACAGTTATTAATAATAATGTTGTGTCAATTAATTCTATTTTAACCCCAGTCTTAAGTGAGGGAAATATCAGTTAATAAGGGACTTTGTTCTGATATCCTCTTGAACAATTTGTAAGAAATCCCTGAGCAAATGGTTCAGTGATGAACAAACTCATTATAAATGTAAATACAATTCTGATGGGGAAAGCCTGAACATACATAAATCTGACAGAAATGCAAAAGAAGGACGTGAAGATATGCAAAGAGGCATATGTACACTCACAAAGTGTATCCACTAAAAAGCATTAATGTCCATATCCGATGCATAGTAGATTACGTACTAACAAAGGATACAGTATACCTGTAATTGGAGACACAAGAGACTGCAAATACTGGAACCTGGAGTCAACAGCAAAGCTGCTGGAGGGACTCGGTATGTCAGGAAGGGTCAGTGAAGGGAAATGGACAGTCAATGTCTCTGGATGAGACCCTTCATCTGGATTCATAGAGAGAGGAGAGATAGCCAGTAGAAAGAGGTGAGGGGAAGGGATCGAGCAAGAGCTGGCAAGTGATAGTTGGATCCAAGTGAGCAGGCAAGCAGACAGAAGGAAGAGCAGAAGTAGTGGTAAAGGTTGAGAGGTGGAGGCAACAAGGACTGCAGATGATAGAATATAAAGGAGGTGGTGGGGGTATAGGCATCTCTGCCAGAGATTCACAAGCACCTCCTCCAAGCAGGCTTATCACATTCAGTGCTCGTGATGTGGCCTCCTCTACACTGGTGAGACCAAGTGCAGACCAGACAAGTGTTTTGTCAAGCACCTGCACTCCATTTTCCATGACTTTCCGGAGCTCCCAGTTGCCAGCCATTTGCATCCCTCTCCCCATTCCCATGCCGACATCTCTGCACTCAGCCTTCCCCACTACCAGGGTGATGTTCTAAACACAAGCAAGAGGAACATCACTTCACAACCCAACAACATAAACAGTGAATTCCCCAAATAAAAGTAACCTGCATACCTCCCCCTCCCTTTCCTGATCTGCCCCATTCCTCCTAAAACCCCTCCAGATGCGCAATCAGCATTTCTTTCCCTTCCTTCCTACATTCCATCTGGCCATCACCCCACCCATAGGATCTGCTCCCCCTACTATTTTCATTTGTCCACACCTACTCCCTTTTTGGGTTCCATGCATTAGGACACCTTCCATTCCCATCAGATTTTCCATCACCTGCAGCCCTTTGTTGCCTCCACTTATATCCTCTCAAGATTTGTCCCTTTTTTTGCATTTCCCCTCTTCATCTGCTATCACCCTTCTTGCCCCACACCTTCTCCTCACCTCTTATAGACCAGCTATCTGCCCTCTATCTTTCAGTCTCAACCCAAAATATTTACTGTTCACTTCCCTCCACAGATCCTGCCCGACTCACTGAGCTCCTTTAGCCTTTTGCTTTTTGCTTCGGATTCCAGCATTTGCAGTTTTATATCCCCTCCAATAGCTTGTCCTTTTTACATGGCATCATTCATTTGCACCACTAAAATTTGTTTAATTTCAGCTGCTCAGTCAACATTTGACTTTTAGTAATAGTTCAATCTCTAATACATTGTTTTCCTTAACCCACACGAGGAAACACTCTCAGACACCTTCTGTAAATGTAAAATGCAACTTTGTAATGGACGCTGTATTAAAACCTTACCTTTTGAAGAATCTCACTTCCTTGCTGGCTGTTCATATTGTGCTTGGCAATCTCCCGCTTGTATGTATATTCATACACTTGGTCTGTAATGTTGAGTAGCAAAGTGCCAGGACTGTTGGTCACATCTGCACAGTTATACACAATGCTGTTTGCAGGGTCAGAGGATGATGTGGTATAGCGGAGGATTAGTCCCATTATCAGGCCTAAGCAGATCAAAAAGAAATAAACTAATTTGCATACTTCCACATTTTGTCCTATGGAAAATATATATGACCTAATTGGCAAAAAATGGGACCCAACTATTACAAGCTAGAGCTAGCAATCCTTCTGCATATACATGTCATTAATCATTTAATCTATTACAAAACAATATTCAATAGCTTGTTAAATTCATGGCATTTCCATTTCTGCTTCCAACATAGAAGGGGCACATTTTGGTCAATCAGCTCTCTGCCAGCTCAAAGCAATCCTTTTCCAATGCATTAATTGCTTTCCTTTTAGCATTTAAACATTTGAACTAGTTACTCAAGTTCAGTGAGTCAGGTGGACTACAGGCAGCACACACAAAATGCTGGAGGAACACTGTCCTCGGAGGGAAATAAAGAGCTTCGTGGGTTTCCTTGGGGTGATCCAGTTCCCATCAACATTTCAAAGACATGTAGTTACAGTTAGTGAGCAGTGTGCATTGCAATGCTGATGCCAGAAGGGTTGCCTCCAGCACATCTCAGGACTGTGTTACTTGTTTATGTAAAAGTGGTGCATTTCATTGTATGGCATGAAACTAATCTCTTAACATCCTTAAACCTTAACTTCAGATACTGCCTGACTTGCTGAGTTCCTCCACCATTTTGTATGTGTGTGTGTAGCTCAAGATTTCCAGCATCAGTAGAATTTCTTGTGACTGTCTTCAGGCCGGTAACCTACTGTATCAGCAAGCACTTCAGTTCATTCAGGGGAATGAGCCATGGCTGGCAATTACTGCCTGCAATGGCCAAAAGGAAAGTGGTGGCGAGCAGCCTTGTTGAAATTTTGCATTTGGTCTAATTAATGTCCCCCAAATGTGGGCAGTGTGTTTCAACACTTTGACCTTGTCGTGTTGAGTTAACACCAATCTTGAAATGTGGGACTGGGAACTTTTAGATGGCGGCATTTTCATATTTACTGTCATGCCCACAAACTTCTCTGTTACTCAACATCTATTGCTGCATTACTACAATCCATTTATAGATTCACCCTGTAATACCTCCAATTCCTTTACAATATCCAGTTCCAAACTGTAGCTGAGAAATTGGAAATAAATAACCTAAATTGAAGCAGAGCTTTAGAACAATCTGTGGGATAGACGAAAAGTGGGATAAAAGAACAAAGTATATTTTTCAGGATAACTTTAATGGAGTCTGCATAGTTGCAATACTTCCTTCTACTTTTTGAAATCTGTATGTTCAGATATGCAAAGCAGGGCTTTTTTTTGGAACCATGGATAGAGGGGTATTTAAATGAGATGCATAAAATTATGAGAGGTCCAGTCAGGTTCAAAAGATAGAAAACATTTTCCTCAGAAGGGAGTTCACCAACTTGAGAAATAAGACTTTTAATACAGTAGGTAGAGGCTCAGAGGGAACTTGTGAGATATGTTTATTACTGGTCCACAAGAATCTTTAACAGTAAAGAATGATATACATTTTCAAATGCTTTCTCAACCACTTATAATTCTAAGATAAAGGCAAAATACAGTAAACACTCAGTGGATCAGGGGACACCTGTAGAGCGAGAAGCCTATCAACATTTCAGGTCAATGACCTTTCATCAGTCCCAGAAACAATTTACTAATCAAACATGCCTTAAATGGCAGGTAAAGGCAATATGTACAGCAAAGAAACAGATATCTATGACAGGGTGGAAGTCAACACAAGCAAAATATGTAAAAAGTATTGGTGTTGGCTAACACCAGACATACAACCTTCCTTTTCAGTATTCTGAAGGGATTGTTTCCTCCACGATTCCCTGGTTCACACTTTTCATCTCCACTAATGCTCACTTCCCCTTCCATGCTCCTTCCCATGCAACTGCAGGACCTGTAACACTGGCCCTGTTTTTTTTTGTAAATCTTCCCTTATCACCCAAATGAAGAACCCAAAATGCTTCATCCAAGTGAGGTCATTTAAGTTTCCAACTTAGTGAAATGCTTACAATTTTATTGTCAAAGTATGCATGTACAATACAACTCTGATATTTGACTTCTCCAGGTTGCCATGAGATACAGAAAGATCTTAGGAACTGATGAAAGAAAAGGCATGAACTCCACCCACCTCCAGTATGAAAAAGCAGCAAAATTTGCAGACTCTAAAATCCGCCACCCTCACAGGAAAAAAAACCAGCAACAATAGCATCAAATCCCCCCCACCCCTCCCCAAAGAGAAAACAGCAACAATAACAATCCCCAGTCCCCTCATACACAGAAAAAAGTGTTAAACACTCTTTGACCCCCTCACTCGCAGAAAAGAACAGCGACAATAACAATCTCAGCCCCCTTACTTGTAGAAGAAAATAGCAACAGTAGCATCAAAGCCCCCAACTTACCCCATTACACACAAAAAAATTTACAGATCACCCATCCACCAATCGGCCACAAAAACAAAAACACCAAAATACTGAAGGAGACCAATATAAGGTACAGTTGGCCCTCATTATCCGCGAATTCCTCATGCGCGAATTCAACCAACCACGAATCGCGAAAACCTGGAAGTGCTCGTCCAGCACTTGTTGTTCGAGCATGTACAGACTTTTTTTCCTTGTCATTATTCCCTAAACAATGCAGTATAACAACTATTTTACATAGCATTTACATTGTATTAGGTATTATAAGTAATCTTGAGATGATTTAAAGTATACGGGAGGATGTGCGTAGGTTATCATGGAAAGTTTTTCGTGATCGAAAAAAATCTGTTGGAAAGTTCTCTTACTAAGTAAGTGGGAACAAATACATCTAGTATTATTTAGCGTCAGTTAGTCAAACGTTTGTCTTAGTATATAGCATACATTTTACATTTCTATGCATATAAAACACTTAAGAACGTATGTTTCAGTGCCGGGCTCGGGAAGTTCCCGAGTTCGATCCAGTGACAGACCGCTTTCAAGTGCGCTCTCCACCATGCTCCACCATGTGGAAGATCAAAAACCCAAAACCCAATAATTAAACCACTGTATTGTTTAGTAATAATTGTAGCTTTCATCAGGGCACAGCCTTTCTCACTTTATCCTTTAAAATTGTTCCGATAGTTGACCGACGCAGCCTAACGCTTTTCCAATGTCCGATGGCGTTTCACCTCTTTCCAATCGCTTTATTATTTCCACTTTATTTTCAATCGTGATAGTGATTACTTTCGTGAACAGAAACACTGCGGGTTCAGAGTTCTGCCACCAGGTCCTAATGTCCACTGCACTGAGAGAAGTGAAATAAGGTCTGGAGTTCTGCTGGGTCCTAAGATCCACCGCATTGACACAGGTTGAATAAGGGACTTGAGTATCCGTGAATTTTGGTATCCCCGAGGGGTCCTGGAACCAATCCCTCACGGATAAGGAGAGCCCACTGTACAGTCCTATAATCATATAAATCTCAAAATATTGAAAACACCTTTTCATCATCATATGAAGTGAGCGGCTGCACAAACATTGTCATTCTGTAAAGAGTGACCACCAATCCAGGCTGACTGTGGTCGCCCTAGTGGCCTCTGTTGGGAGACATTAATGACCCCCTCCACATACATCTCAATGCTTCAATCTTCCTCGCTGCTTCAAGATGGAGTCAATCACAATCCCATGTCTAGTTTTCAGTCATTTCAATGAATCAGCTTAAGCTCTGGGTCCTACTCAGGCCCCCTTCAGATCTCCTTGAAGCAGCTCTCCGAGCACAGCATTGTGCTAGGTCCTTCAATCAAGTTCCAAACTGTACGTCATGGGCTCCAACAGTTTCCGTAATATAAACAAGACAAAAAGAACAAGCAGAAGGTGTAGAAAAAATGAAATAATTGGAGAGATTTGCTATCTGGAAGATGTCGCCCAAGGAATCGTTGGTCACTGGCGCCATCTTGAACAGAAGATTCTCTTTATACTAGAGAAATCAATTGCAGTTCAAGGGACTGGTTTGCTTATCACCTCTGTTCAGTCTGTAAGAGTGACTCTGTGCTACCTCTCTACCTTTGGGCGCTTAAACTGTTCCCAAAAAGACCACAGTAAACTCAAGCAACAGGAGTTATTCTTCTGACAAAGCCCTTAGGATAATAACCAAATTCGATAATTTTAGATAGCCAGCCTTTCTAGTTAGTGGCAAAGCTGGCTTCTTCTGATGAAAAATATTCAACCTGTATGATGCTGCCTGACCTACTGAGTGTTTCCAGCATCTTCTGCTTTTGTTTTAGATGTCTCATAACTGCAGTTTCTGGTGTCCTGACTACTTGAACACCTAATAAGCTGAAAAATACAATTTGCAATCAAAGTAAAGCACTGCAAGAAAATCAAAGGCAGGTTAGCCCAGATTGAATGTAGGTATATATGCTAGCCTTTTGAATTAAATACTGTTAAGGGAGATTGTTTATACATAGGGAATCTCCTTTCAAAATGAACTACTTCATATTTTCCCACAGTATAATCTACTTTCCACTCCCTTAACCTTTCAATCTCTCTCTGGAAACAGCTGGTACCCTCGTTGCAAGTTACATTCCCAACTATTTTTGTTTCCTTCAGAAAACTTGTTACTGTGTGTTTGCTTCCTTCCTCCAAAGAAAAAACACAAGAAAGTAAAACAATAGGTCAGACAGTATTCATTGAAAGAGAGGCAGTTGTTTCATCAGAATTGGGAAAGAAATCTAGGTGGCCTAAGTGAAAAATGCAGAGGAGAGGACAACAGCAGAACCAAAGGAATTGCTCACAAAAAGTAAAATAATGGGACACAGTTAAGCTTAAACTTCTGTCTCTACATATACTCCCAATGTTGTAATGCTGATTTTCATCTGGGCTAGGGTAAATATTAGCCTTTGGCTTGCTGGTTTGTTAATACTATTTTTTCTAGTGCTGCTATTATTTAATATTAACAGAATGTCTGAAGATATTTCAACCATAAATTCCAATACAAACTTTTTACTTAGTTTCTCCTTCTGTGACTCCCTTAGTTAACAGAAATGGCTTTGCCTTTGAATCTTTTCTAATTCATAAAGAAACATAAAATCTAAAATACTACAGCACAATACAAGCCTTTTGGCCCACAAAGTTGTGCTCACCTTGTAACTTACTCTATGATCAATCTAACCTTTGCCTCCTACATTTTCCTATCATCAATGTGCCTATTTAAGAATTCTTACAAGCCCCTAATGTATCTGCCTCTACAACCACCACCCCTGGCAGAAACACACATACATACTTTTCTCTTTGGCTCCCTTGCACCAATTTAGAATCAAATTGTTTTACTTATTTATTACTAAATAATTCATAATTATCTTAGGCATTATATATACTATTATTTGTCATAGAAACTGGTTCAAGCATGCATTGCAAGATAATGTTTTTCATTAACTTCCTCACACTATCTGGGATGTTGGGGTATGATGGAGAAATGGCATGATGCCAGTATTAGTGACTATTGGCAAAGCAATAGGAAAGTCAAGATGTAGTAACATATGGTTAGATCTCATGTTAGACAATCAACTAATGCATTCTGTATTTGCCAACATTGCACTAAGGGGAGGAGAGAGGGCTTTTACCTCGGCTTCATATACAGACTCTTTATTGTGGTCACAATAAGAGGAAATAAGTGTTTTAGAATATACATCCAGCAATAAATACCTACTCAATGGCAGGTAATAGGCTAACTATGACCCATATTCATTGCTATCCGCCGCAAACAACTTTGTTGCACTTGCGGACAAACTCTAACTTGATCTAATACGAAACGTCAACCACCCTTTCCTGTGTTCTTCCGTGTTGCTTTATAACTTACTTATCTCAGACCTCCACCCCAACCGAAACTTGTACAACCTAGTCTCAAACCCAGAGAGTTCGTCTGAGAACCCCGACAGTGTGCCACCGTATGTGCTTCATCTGTACGCCACGTCTCTCATGTGCTCCCTTCCTCAGACAGTAGTGGCGGAGCAGAGTAACGTCGGGAAAGGAAGAAGTAAGCAGCGCCCGAAGCTGTTTGTTTGCAACGGCACCTGAGCATCGACAGAGAAGCCAAGGAGCTCATCTCGCTGATTTGGTCATTTCCTCTGTTGCAACCCAACGGCTGACAGCCATGACGATGTAGGTTAGTGAAAGACTTGTTTGCAACAGCCATTCCAAGGCTGCAATTCTCTGGTGCTGGGAGATCACCAATACATTCACTCTTGTCTAACACACTAACTGGTGCATCGATTTCCACTCAATACCCAGAATGGAGATGGTTCACTCTGCTACACCCCACCCTCCCCCAACACGATAACTTATACTCTGCCCTCACCATAAAACATTGATCCTCCAGTCTCGTGCAGAAAGCGAACTCTCCGATGTTTGAATAGAAAAATAGTTAAGATGGTGAGAATCAGCAAAAAGTTGAATATCAGCAGCTGCACCGTATCCTGGCGGTGACTTTCTGCAACGCTCTGGCCCGAGATGGACTTCGTCCCACCTCGGAGCACCATTTTTGACCGATGTAGACTCTGGGCTGAAGGGGGAGGTAGGGGTTCTCTCCGGGCTCGGCTCGGGCGATTCAACTACGTCGAATGCGAGCTCAGACTCGGAGGGATGTGACCAGGCTGAATTTTGGGCGAATTGTCAGCGCTGATACCGGCCTGCAGTTGGCGACGAGGGAGGATGCCGGGCTGACGTTCGCCAGTCAGACAGCCGGAGTTGGGCGAACTGTCAGAAATGACTGCAGGTTGAAATTGGGCGGAGTGTCAGCACCCACTCACCGGGGATCCACTCCGTTAGATCCTCTGCTTGCCGGCAGCCGCCGCGCTGCTCTATGGGAGCTGTAGTTCAACTCTCCATCTGCTCAGCCAGTGTGACCGCACCAGGGACTACATCTCCCGGAGAGCTCTCAGCTGTCATTCAGCTGAGCTTTTGGCTCCAGGCGCAACGATGAAGAGGTATTTGCTCCTTTCTCCCTCTTTCATTCAGGCTGCCCCTGACTGTATAACCCCGAACGGTTCTTCGCCGAACACCATTCCGTGGTGTCCGAATCAGGCACCAGAATTGCGTTAAGATAGAAAATGATGGAAATACTCAGCAAGTCACACAGCATCTGTGGATGTACTCCCACGTAGGAATGGGTCAGGTCGGCCGCTTACTATTGCTCTGCGATTTAATAATGTAATTTCTGAGATAATGTAACGTTATTTCTGCGTTATCACCTATTCCCAGTAATTTTTTTTTAACCAGGTCGTTGAACACATATCTGCTGGCCAAACAATACTCAATAGTTCTGCTTCTGCCCTCTGGGGAATAAAATTTCACCTCATAATTGTCCTAAAGTGGTGACTCATCTTATTTAAACAGTGATTCTTAGTTCTCATATAGTCAACCTGATTCTGAAGTAAGGAAGCAAAACTGTAAGAGTTCTTCTGATGGGATTCACCAATGCCTTACCTAACTACAATAACTCCTTAATTTTGCAACCTCGTCCCCTAGCAATAATTAGTAACTTATGTTATCTTTTCCAATACTTGCCTCATCTAGATACTACCCTTTTGTGAATCGCGATTCAGATACGCTAATCCGTCTGTAACTCTGCAAAGTGGGTGGTGTGGTGGACTGTGAGGAAGGTTGCTCAAGGCTGAAGCAGGATAGAGATCAGTTGGAAAGGTGGGGCAAGCACTGACAGATGGAACTAAGCACCAACAAGTGCAAGATCGTCATTTTTGAAGTCAAATAGGAGTAGGACAAATGCAGTAAATGGTAGGGCACTAGAGAATGTTGACGAATAAAGAGGCAAAGGGCTGCAAACCTGTTGTTCCCTGAAAATAGCCACACAGTCTGATACCCATTTGGCATGCCTTTGTTGTAAGCTACGAATGAAATCTCCAGAGAGATACTGAAGCTGGTGTACATACTCCAGATGTCTTTATTCAGCAAAACAAACAGCAGCTTCATTCGTGAGGCACTCTTCGAAGCAGAGGCTTGCCTGCCCCAATATTACATGACATGTTTATATGCCGAAGATCAAAGGTCACAGCAGGACAATCCTGTAGGTGCAATGTGTCATCAATGCTTTCTCTTAATTACATATATTTTTCAACTCTTCCAACACGCCACCCAAAATGAGTATTAATCCCCATTGTCTCTCATCTCTGGTGATGAGCCCCAGTCTGCAGATCCAGGGAGACCATTATTCAGAGTTGCATTTTAGATTCCATCTGCAATCCACATTCAAATCTGAAGATTGGTTGCTGTTGAAGATAGTATTTGCTGCGTACCCTACCTCCAGAATAAGCCCAAATAGAGTGGGACATAGAATATAGTTTTTGGGGTGTTAGGTTGTAAAGTGCTGGTTAGGCTGCACTTGTGTGCAATTCTGGGCACCACACTATAGAATGGAGCTGATTGCTTTGGATGAAGTGAAGAAGTTGACCCAAATAGAGCCTGGGTTGAAGAACTTTAACAAGGGGAGAGACTGGACAAGCTGAGTTTGTTTTGTCAGGATTGAAGGAGGCTAACAGGGCCTGAAATGTCAATCGTTTATTCCCCTCCATAGGTGATGCCTGACTTATCTATCTATCTATCTATTTATCTGTTGACTGTTTAAGATACAGCACAGAATAGGCCTTTCTGGGCCTTAGAGTTGCATCACCCAGCAACCCCCCCCCCCCCCCCCCCCCGATTTAACCCTAGCCTCATCACAGGACAGTTTACAATGTTCACATAACCTACCAACCGGAATGTCTGTGAACTATGGGAGGAAATCGGAGCACCTGGAAGAAAGCTGCCCAGTACAGTTATATTATTGGTTATGTCCTGGCATAACCAATAGTTCTTTTGCATAGCTTAAATTTATTTGCATACCATTATGTAAACATTTACATAATGTTTATGCCCTCGGGGATTGTGGTTTGTTGTATTGTTCTGAAATAGTCCAGTCACTGTTAAAGTGACATACTGTATTTGAATTCCCCTTAAAACTTCTATCTCTCACCTATGAGCTATACCTTCTTGTCTAAAACTCTTTGATTGCACTTGGGTCGCTGATACTGTAACGCTATCACTACACTGCCCCGCCACCCCACCGAGCTTTGTTCATTGAAACATTTCATAACAATTCTGTTGGTGCCTCGTGCAAGCGGGCTGTCAGATCCAATCCCAATGGCACACCACTCATTACCTCTTTCCAGTCAAATTTACTGTTTCATGTCAATGACTTAATGTCACAGTCATATCCACAGTCAGTTCTGATGAATGTCAATGGCCGAAAACGTTAGCTTTCTCTTCCTCCAAAGACATTTCCTGGTTTACTGAGAATCCCCACCATATTTTTGTTCTTAGATTTTCAGCAATTTTGTTTTGATTTTCAGATATTTCTGTAATATCTGTGGATTCATTTGTGTTGACGTTTGCATAAGTAAGTTATGTCCCGGCATAACCAATAGTTCTTTTGCATAGCCTAAACTTATTTGCATACCATTATGTAAACATTTACATAATGTTTATGCCCTCAGGGATTGGGGTTTGTTGTATTGTTCTGAAATAGTCCAGTAACTGTTAAAGTGACATACTGTTTTTGAATTCCCCCCAAAACTTCTATCTCTCACCTATGATCTATACCTTCTTGTTTGTTATGTCTCTCTGGTGTAAAAAAAATTTGCTGAGGCTTCATAAGGCAGAGATCAGACTGCACTTGGAGAATTGTGAGCAATTTTGGACCCTTTATCTAGAAAAGATGTGCTGGCAAAGGAGAGGTGCCAGAGGAGGTTCACAAAAATGATCCCAGGAATGAAAGGGTTAATATGTGAGGAGTATTTGATGGCTCTGGGCTTCTCATCACTGGAGTTTAAAGAAAGAGGGGGAATTCATTGAGACCTGTTGAGTATTGAAAGACCGTGACAGAGTGGTGTGGAGAGGATGTGTACTGTAGTGGTAGAGTCTATGGCAAGAAGGCAGTCCCTCTTAATAGAAGGACATCCTTTTAGAACAGAGATAAGGAGGATTTTTTTTAGCTGGAAGGTGATGAATTGGTGGAATTTATTGCTATACTTGGCTGTGGAGGCCAAGTCATTGGGTATATTTAAAGCCCAGGTTGATTGGTAAGGGCGTCAAAGGTTACAGGGTGAAGGTAGAGAACAGCGTTGAGAGGGATAATAGATCGGCCATGACTGAATGGTCTAATTCTACTCCCATGTTTCATGCCTTATGGCCTTATTTTGATTTGTACCTGACTTATGCCTTTCATAATCTTACTTACTTCCGACAAGCTGCTTCCGTTCTTCACTGTCAGCCACCCAGTGACTGCTGCAGGCTGAAAATAATAAAAAGTACTATTTACATGAATATTTGACTGCAATTCAATCAATGATATATCCACCTGATCCCTTGATTTCTTCATTCATTTAAGTCAAACTGGAGATTGCACATAATAGCTTTGAAATATCTATTCTGGACACTCCCCGTTCCAGAGGATTACTTTAGTAGGGATGCCTCACGTCCGGTCTTGTTACCTTTACATAACTTCTTGACAGATTACAATGTATTATGCATTCTGTATCATCATGTTAGTCAACTCACCCAAATGGACAAAATGTCAACAAAGGAATTAACACAATTGCCAGGAACCCACCAATAACCACAGGAGTTACAATTAGACATTATATTTGCACATGACTAGATACCATGATCTCAGTTGCAACCATCTTGACTTAACTTCCTTTTACGATTTCAAACAGAACTGTGCCTCAACCTTCCTCCCATGATGACCATTATAAACACTGGTCTTTTACTATGGTCTTACTAAGACTGTTGAAATCACAAAATTATTTATTTTGATATTTGGAGCAAAGGAGGATGACAGATGACATGATAGAGGTGTACAAGATTATAGGAGGTATAGGTTCAGTGGACTACCAGAGACTGTTTCCAGGGCGGAAATGTCTCATACGAGGGGGTGTAATTTTAAAGTGCTTGGAAGAAAATAATTTTTTTTTTACACAGACGGTGGGTGCAGGGAATGTGCTGCCAGGTGTGGTGGTAGAGACTGAAACATTAGTGACATTTAAGAAATTGTGTGATTGGCACAAGGATGATAGAAAAACTTGAGGGCTACATAGGAGGGAAGAACACCAATTATCATCATTTTTCAGGCTTTCTATCTATAGAAGCACACTGTATAACATTATAAGGACACATCCCACTTATAAATCAGGCATTGTATCCTCCTCTGTATTGTATGGTAACGAAAGATTCACGTCTCACCTTTCTCCAGCAGGTGCCTCCGCTGGCTTCTCATCAGCAATGGTGCTTCCTTTCCGTTTTCATGCATGGTCACACTTTCCTGTTCTACTTCCACCCTTGTGATCCTGAAAAGATTGCTCACTCTCTTAACATTTCCGGACATTATATATGCAGTGCAAATTATTGGATCCACTCACACCTTTCAAGTTCCCCAACACATCCATCATGTCAACTTCCTATTGTCATCTCTGACGTCCTCCATTTTGCTCTCTGTGCTGGTCCTTGCCCAAGGCACAATATCCTACATTGAATGCCAGTATATTTGTGTTGCTGCTTCATCAGTGTAGAGCTAGTAATTGGGAAATCTTTCCCAATGGCAGTACAGCATCAGCTAAACTGCAGTACAACAATACATAGTGATAACACGTAATACAAATCAGTTCCTAATGCTGCCCTATGTGCACATACATACCTGACAATCATCAACAAATATTACATTAAGTTGGGGAAATAGCACTTCTTTTAGCTTAATACTTTTGATAATAATAGTAAAACAAACCCCTATTTCCTTCACAAGTAGATAGCGTCATAAAGAAACCTTTTGGCACGTTGGCCTTCATAAGTCATTGTACTGAGTACAGAAGTATTGAAATTGCATAATACATTGGTGAGGCCTAATTTTGGAGGATTGTGTGCAGTTTTTGTCACTTACAGGAAAAATGTAAATAAGATTGAAAGAGTGCAGAGAAAATTTACAAGGCTGGGACTTAAGGACCTTAGTTATAGGAAAAGATTGAGTAGGTTAGGACTTTATTCCCTAGAACATTTAAGACTGAGGGGAGATTTGATAGAGGTATACAAAATTATGAGGGGTTTAGTTGGAGTAAATGCAAGCAGGCTTTATCCACTGAGGTTGAGTGAGACTACAACTAGAGGTCATAGGTTAAGGGTGAAAGGTGAAATGTTTAAGGGGAACTTCTTCTCTCAGAGATGGTGAAAATGTGAAACAAGCTGCCAGAGCAAGTGGTGGACGTGGGGTCAATTTCAGCATTTAAGAGAAGTTTGGATAGGTACATGAATGAGACGTGAAGCTGTGGTCTGGATGCCGGTCGATGGGGCTAGGCAGATTAGTGGCTCAGAACAGATGAGGTGGGCCCAAGGGCCTGTTTCTGTGCTGTAGTGTTCAATGAATCTATAAAAATGAAAAACAGACTACAGACTACAAATTCTGAACATTGGAATAAAAGCCGAAAATGCTGTAGATGCTCAGTTGATTAGGCATTATCTGTGCAAAGGAAAACTGTTAATGCTTCAGGTTCGAGAACTAGGAAATGAGAAAGAACTCAGGATTTTTAGCCCAGGCCTATGGATTAAGACACAGTGTTATAACCACTACACTACCACATCCTCACTGATCTTGGGTGATAACCAATTTTACCTTTCAAAGAAGTGTTTTAACTGACAGTTTCTGCAGGAGCAGAAGACACCCATCACATTTGTTTTATTTTCTAAGGAAGAAGAGCTATAGAGAAGAGAAAAAATGACAAAGGGATTGCAGTGAAAGATAATTTTTTAAAACAACCAGTTATTAATAAAATTACTTTTGAATATCCTACACTCTTTGACTATTCATTTCATTTATTTAAAAAAAAATGATGTTAATCGCAGACTTTGTTAATACACTAGCTGCTCCCCTTGAAAAATGCCAGTGAGTGGAAACCATATAACTCCATAATGGGCGGAGTATTATCTTTAATCTTTCTAAATAGAGTGCTCAACAAATTCTCGTTATTGTTACCAGAGTGGTTATCTGCAGTTCTTCTCTGCTCAGTATGTGATTGGGAGTTCTGGCAGTTTTGATGAGAAGGATACTAAAGATAAAGCCAAGCCTGAAATACAACAAAATTGAGTCTGAGCCCTGACTAGCTTTTCCAGAAGTTGTAAGCCTCATACTTTGAATCACATTTTTGCTATGAAAAGCAAATCCTGAACTTTTTTTTTAGCTGTTATGTTATGCCGTATCTTTTCTTTCTCCTCTTCTGCATAAAGAGATCTCTTATCCTGTGCAGTTCAATTTGTTCTCTCACCCTGAGTTCACTGCCCTCCTTCCCTCCCTTCAGTTCTCATACCAATAAATTCACCCATCTGACTATGTTCATGTCCGTCCCATTGACCTTGTCAGCTCCTGCACCCTTGCTACTTCATTTCCACAGGCCAGCTCACTCGCCACTCACCCCTACACCCTCAGACCCTCCTTCGTTTTCCGCCTGCTCTTGAAAGTTATATTTTCCGAAGATTCTGCCAACAACACCTATAAAAGTACAAACTAAAGTCCAACTTTCTTGGGCCTCCATTTGCAGAGGACACTTTTGCAGCCATTCAAAATGCTTAAATGCACCCTCATATCCACCTTCTCTCAATAAGATTCTAATTAAGTTCCACTCTGGGCATTCATCCTCCTTTCTCCCTTGAATATGGAACACAACTAGTTCAGATGTTCGCACCCCCATTCCCCACTCTGCACTTTTACTTCTTCTGCTTATTACTTTGTCCCTAGATTCCCTCCTCCTTCCCTTTCTCCTACTGTCCACTCTCCTCTGCTATCAGTTTTTTTCTTCTCTAGCACGTGACCTTTCCCACCCATCTGGCTTCACCTATCACTTCCAACTAGTCTCTTCCCCTCCCCCCACCTTTTAATTCAGACATCTCCCACATTCCACCCTCCCCCCACCCCCAGTCCTGAAGAAGGGTCTTGGCCCGAAACGTCGATTGTTTATTCATTTCTGTAGATGCAGCCCGAACTGCAGAGTTTCTCCAGCATTTTGTGTGCGTGCTGCTTTGGATGTTCATTTGCAGACAGGTAGGATCACATCAAGTGGTAACATAGGAAATCCTCCACTTTTTAAAACTAGCTACAGTTCCAGCATTGTTCTGATGTGAAGATAACACTGACCATCTATTTTCAATCAGCAACCATCTCTTTAAACTGGTCTTCCTGAAGCCCAAGAACTTTTACACTCAGTGGCCACTTTATTTGATACACTATGTTTACAGTCTCCTATGTCTGTATCCCATCCACTTCACGTGTTTTGTGTTCAGAGATGCTCTTCTTCACACCAATGTTTTAACACGCGGTTACTTGAATTACTGTTGCCTTCTTGTTGGCTTGAACCAATCTGCCCATTCTCCTCTGACCTCTCTCACTAACAAGGTGTTTTTACCCACAGAACTGCTGTTCACTGAATGTTTTATTTTGTTTTTCATATCATTCTCTATAAACTATAGATTTATGCATGAAAATCCCAGGAGATACAGTCATACCACCCTGTCTGCCACCAACAGTCATTCCATGGTCAAAGTCACTTAGATTACATTTCTTCCCCATTCTGATGTTTGGTCTAAACAACAACAGAACCTCTTGACCATGCCTGTATGCTTTCATGCATTGAGTTGCTGCCGCATGATTGGCTGATGAGATATTTGCATTAGCAAGCAGGTTTACTTAATAAAGTGGCCACTGTGTGTATATCACTAAAACAGAAGTAAACATTTCACATGCTGCTAAGCTAATGCTGCGTCCATTACTTTTCTCAAAGATCCATATCAGATCAGGGATTGATCCAAACTGTTTTTCTAAATTGGTTTATTATTGTCTTGTGTATTGGTATACACTACCATGAAAAACCTGACTTGTTTACTCTTCATACAGATAAATTCATTACAACAGTGTATTGAGGTCATACGAGTTAAAACAGTAACAAAGAAGAATAAAATGTTACAGCTACAGAGAAAATGAAGTGCAGGTAGACAATAAGGTGCAAGAACATAAAGTAGAATATGAAGTCAAGATTCAATGTTATTCAATTAGGGAACCATGACAGTGAGCTAGAAGCTGCCCGTGAGCTTGCTGGTATGTGTTTTCAAGCTTTTCTATCTGCCACCTGATGCGGGGCGGGTGGGGGGGAGAGGACTGAATATCTGGAGTGGGTGGGGTCTTTGATTGTGCTGGCTGTTTTACAGAGACAGCAGGAAGTATGGACAGCGTCCGTGGAGCAGAGGTTCGTTTAAGGTGATATACTGATCTGTGTCCACAATTCTTTGTAGTTTCTTGCAGTCACGGGCAGTACAGTTGCCATACGAAGCCATGACCCACCCTCTGCTCCATGTACTCTGACTGAATGGGAGTAGCTGTGCTTCAGGGTTCTGTGCCTCCTATCTGGATGCTGACTACTGTTTTGTTTTGCAGATTCAAAGCACTAAACTAAATCAAAGGAAGATGCGAAAGTCTGAATTGTGAGTCTAACTTTGTTCTTTTACTCTACGCACTTATCACATGGCAGCGTGATGATGTACGCAATTCACATATTTATACATATAACTCAATTATCCAAGCTAACAAGAATGCTTAATCAACCAAGATATTCACAAATATTAGTGAAATATTAAATACGCAACTATGATGCATTGATAAAAATTGCTGAGGGTAAATGGGGATGTGCCAAATTTCACTAGCCTCCTAAGGAAGTAGAGGGGCTGCTGAACTCTCTTGGCCATGTCTACATGGTGATACTAGGACAAGCTGTTGGTGATGTTCAATCCTAGGAACTTGAAGTTCTTAACTCTCTCGACCTCAGCGCTGTTAATGTGAATAGGAGCATGTGCATCAGTGCCTTTCCTGAAGTCAATGACTGGCTCTTTTTGTTTTGCTGACATTGGCTGTTATCGTGACATCATGTCTCTAGGCTCCCTGTCTCCTTCCTGTACTCTGACTCAGAGTTGATTGAGATATGGCCCACCACTGTAGCATCAGCTGCAGACTTGGAGATGGAGTTACAGCAATATCTGGCCGTACAGCCAAGTATGTACAGGGAATTGAGCAGAGGGCTGTGAACATGGCCATGAGGAGTACCAGTGTTGCTTGTCCTCACTATTTACAGTCTGTTGGTCAGGGTGTCAAGGATCCAGTTGCTAAGTGAGGTTTTGAGTCCCAGACCTAGGAACTTGGTGATGAGTTTGCTTTGAATTACAGTACTAGAAGCAGAGCTATAGTCAATAAACAATGGCCTAACGTACTGTAGAAGTCTTTACTATCCAGATGCTCCAGAGGTGAGTGTAGGGCTAGGGAGATGGCATTTGCTGGAGACCCGTTTCACCAATTGTGAAACTAGTGGGATCATGCCATGACCAAAAATGGTGGAAGTCAGAGCCACTAGGCAAAAGACATTAAGGCACGTTATCCTGTTTATTTTCATAGGCGCTGGAATGATAGTAGACTTCATAAAGCAGGTGGGAACTTTAGACTGAAGTGTGGAGAGATTAAATCTGTCTGCAGATGACCCCGCTGGATGATGGCTTGGTAGCATAGTGGTTAGCACAATGCTTTACAGTACCAGCAACGCCAGTTTAATTCCCAATACTGCCTGTGAGGAGTTGGCACGTTCTCCTCGTGACCGTGTGGGTTTTCTCCAGGTGCTTCTGTTTCCTCCCCCAGCTCAAAGACATACTGGTTGCTAGGTTAATTGGTCGTTGAAATTGTTCCATGATTAGGCTAGGGTTAAACTGGGGGATTGCTGGGCGGCACAGTTTGAAGGGCTGGGAGGGCTCTTCCCCGCTGTATCGATAAATAAATGACCTGCGCAGGACACCATTTGGGTTGGGTGTTTCTTTCCAGGACACTGATTGTACCTCTGCAGTGGTGTGGCAAACTAAGCAGCACACACAAAATGCTGGAGGATCTCAGATGGCCAGGCACCACCTATGGAAAATAGTATTGTCGGCGTCTCTGGCCGAAACCCTTCGGCAGGCCTGGAGAAAAAATGCTGAGGATTTGGATTTAAAAAGTGGGATGGTGGGGGGGGGGGGTGAGGGGAGAGAGAAACACCAGGTGATAGGTGAAACCTGCAAGGGAAGGGATGAAGTGAAGAGCTGGGAGGTTGATTGGTGAACGAGACAGAAGGCCATGGAAGAAGGAAAAGGCGGGGGGGAGGGGAGCACCAGAGGGAGTTGATAGGCAGACAAGGAGATAAGGTGAGAGAGGGAAAAGGGGATAGGAAATGGTGAAAGTGAGGTGGGGTGAGGGCATTAGCAGAATAAATCAATGCCATCAGGTTGGAGGCTACCCAAACGGAATATAAGGTGTTGTTCCTCCAACCTAAGTGTGGCCTCATCACGACAGTGGAAGAGGCCGTGGATAGACATATCGGAATGGGAATGGGAATGGGAAGTGGGTGCTCGGTGAAGCAGCCTCCCAATCTACGTGGGGTCTCACCGATATACAGGGGGCCACACCGGGTGGACCGGACATAGTAAATGACCCCAACATACTGACAGGTGAAGCGTCACCTCACCTGGAAGGATTGTTTAGGGCCCTGGATGGTAGTGAGGGAGGAGGTGTAGGGGCAGGTAGGGGCACTTGTTCCACTTGCAAGGATAAGTGCCAGGAGGGAGATCAATGGGGAGGGAAGAATGGACAAGGGAGTCACATAGGAAGTGATCCCTGCGGATAGCAGTAAGTGTGGGTGTGGGAAAGATGTGCTTGGTGGTGGGATCCTGTGGTGAACTACATATACCTGTCTGGACACGCCCCCTGCTGACTGCTTCTGTGGCACCTCCCACAGACCCCTGTATAAAGGTGATCAAGGCCTGAGCCTGGCCTCTCAGTCTCCAGGATGTAGTATGGTGGTCACTCACTGTTTGTTCCTTCTTCCAGTCAATAAAAGCCAATATCTCGCCTTTACGTCTCAGAGTGTGTTATTGATGGTATATCAGATCCCATGGGAGATGTGGAAGTTTCAGACACCTCCTACACCTCCTCCCTCACTACCATTCAGGGTCCTAAACAGGGAGGTACAGAAGCCTGAAGGCAACACACTCAAAACGCTGGAAGATCTCAGCAGGTCAGGCAGAATCTATGGAAAGGAATAAAAAGTCCATGTTCCGAGCCGAGACCTTTCATCAGGACAGAAATCTGAAGAAACACACCAACCAGGTGAAAGGGTAGCTACTTCCCTTCAGTCATTCAGGACAGGAAAGGAATGGAGTGTTGTGGGCTGAGTGCAGGTCAGTGGGACTAGGTGAGAGTAAGCGTTCAGCACAGACTAGAAGGGCCGAGATGGCCTGTTTCCGTGCTGTAGTTGTTATATGGTTATTCAAATCTTGATCCAACTGTCACAACCCTCATCACAACGGTATAGCAACACTATAACTGCCTTCATCATTTTTCACTATACAGGACATATTTTTATTATGATTGTTTTTCTTTGTAAAATTGTGAATAATTCAATGTTTTATTTATGCTTTTCAACTGGATGCTACATATTGGATGCTATGTGCTTATGACGCTGCTGCAAGTTGAAGTTTTTCATTGCACTTGTGCATACATGCATTTAAATTGAGAGGAAAACTTAGCTAATTTTATGATAAATACAGTGAACATTTTTTAGACATCTTGAGACACTGATAATAAAATAAACATGAGATTAAAGGATTTAAGAATTTCAATAACATACTGTTTTAATTTAGTCTCTAGATGAAGTCCCAAGTAATCATTTAGTTATAGTGGATCCCAGTCATCTGTGATCCTTCATATGCAGAATAGGCCACATGTCCTTACCATGCAGTTTGATGAACCAGCTACTGTCATTTGGATCAGATAACAGAGGATATCTTGTGTCTTCAGGGAATAAGACACTTCCTCTGATAGCTGAATTCCCCATTAAGCATAGGAAGGAACCAAATAGAAATTCAGTGGTCAAATCAATTTTATGTAACCATTTTTTAACCTCTTCTTCTTCTTCTTCTTCTGAGGGAGTCCCTTAGAATGGAGGAATGCTTGTCTTTCCTCCCGTTTTGTAGCTTCAGAGGTGGCCAGTGAGGCTGTGGTGGCAAGCACGGTCTCTTTCATGTATGAAGCTGAAGGTGGCTGAGGGGGTTGTCCCTCGGTATTGTACTGTTGTCACTCATCCAGGGCTTTTTTGTGCTCCCTTGAGGTTCTCAGTACCATGCTCGTTTCTCCACTTTGGCTGCTCATAGAGTTATAGAGAAGTACAGCACAGAAACAGATCCTTCGGTCCCTGCTGAAACCATATAAGCTGCCTACTCCCATTGACCCGCACTGGGACCATGGGGCTCCATACCTCTCCCATCCATGTAACTATCTAAATTTCTCTTAAACATTGAAGCCAATCTCGCATGCACCACTTGAGCTGGCAACTCAATTCACACTCTCACAAACCTCTGAATGAAGAAATTTCCCCTTATGTTCCCCTGAAGCTTCCCATCTTTCACCGTTAGCCTCTGATTGTAGTCCCACCCAACCTCACTGGAAAAAGCCTGCTTGCATTTACCCTAACTATAACCCTTATAATTTTGTATAACTCTATCAAATCACTCCTCAATCTTCTACTTTCCAAGGAATAAAGTCCTAACCTATTCAATCTTTCCATATAACTCAGGTCATCCAGACCCAGCAATATCCTTGTAAATTTTCTCTGTATTCTTTCAACCTTTTTTGTATATTTCCCATAGGGAGGTGACCAAAACTGCACACAATACTCCACATTAGGCCTCACCAACGTTTTTTGTAACTTAAACTGAACATCCCATCTTCTGTACTCAATACACTAATTAATGAAAGCTATGTGCCATCAGCTTTCTTTGCAACCTTATCTACCTGTAACACTACTTTCATCACATTATGGACCTGTGTTCCCTGATACCTTTGTTCTACAACACTCCTCAGTGCCCTACTATTTACTGCATAAGAGCTATCCTGATTGGAAGTGCAAAACCTCGCACTTGTTTACATTAAACTCCATCTTCCATTTTTCAGCTGATTTTTCTAGCTGATGCAGCTCTCTCTGCAAGCCATGACAGCCTTCCTCACTTCCACCATGCCCCCAATTTTGGTGTCTTCTACAAATTTGCTGATCCATTTAACCCCATTATCATCCAGATCATTGCTATAGTGTACAAACAACAAAGAATCCAGCACCGATCCCTATGGCATACCATTAGACACAGGCCTCCTGTCAGAGAGGCAAACCTCTTCTACCATTCTTTGGCTTCTCCCACAAAGCCAAAGCCTAATCCAATTTACTACCTCATCCTGAATGCCGAGCGTAATCAAGTGTCAGAGAGAATGTTGCATTTCTTCAAGGAAGTTCTCAGCACATCCATGATTTTTTTTTCCATGTGCCTGGAAATCTCTAACTGTCTGCTCCAGGAATCTGGTGTTGGGTACCACAACACAACCAGCTGAAAGTAACTCAGGCCATGCTGCTGGGGTGGGAAAAGACACTGACTTTGGAAAAGTTTGTGAAGACAACATTAGGGTTATTTTTCCAATGGCCTGAAATGTCAGCTGAAGGTAATCCAGGTCTAAGAAGCCTTTGGAAGGTTCAGGGATCACTCTTCCCTAGTAAAGCATGTGTTTTCTGCTGGGACTTGATGTTATCTTCAAGGAAGGTAAAAAAAATTGCAGCAGGCTGCTGTGCAGAGGGACTTGGGAGTGCTTGTGCATGAATCACAAAAGGTTGCTTTGCAGGTGCAGCAGGCTATCAAGAAGGCAAATTAGATGTTGGCCATTGCTGGAGGGATTGAATTTAAGAGCAGAGAGGTTATGCTGTCACTGTATAGTGTACTGGTAAGGCCACATCTGGAGTACTGCATGCAGTTCTGGTCTCCTTACTTGAGGAAGGATATAATGGCTTTGGAGGTGGTGCAGAGGAGGTTCACCAGGTTGATTCCAGAGCTGGGACGAGATTGAGTCACCTAGGATTATACTCTCCGGAATTCAGAAGGATAAGAGGAGATCTTATAGAAACATATAATATTATGAAAGGGATAGACAAGATAGAGGCATGAAAGTCTTTTCCACTGTTAGGTGAGACAAAAACTAGAGGGTATAGCCTCAAGGTTTTAGGGAGTAAATTTAGGATGAAAATGAGGAGAACTGCTTTCCCAAAGAGTGGTGAATCTGTGGAGATCTGTGCCCAATGAAGCAGCAGAGGCTACATCAGTAAACATATTCAAGACAAAGTTGGTTAGATTTTTGCATAGTGGGGGAATTAAGGGTTATGGGGAAAAGGCAGGTAGGTGGAGACGAGGCCATGTTCAGATCAGCCTTGATCTTACTGAATGGCAGAGCAGGCTCAATGGGAAGATGGCTACTCTTGCTCTTATTTCTTATGTTCTTATGTAAATATAATTTCCTCAGTTGCCCAAAGGCTGACAGATGTATTGAGGATATTCTTGTATTCTTGGCAGTAAATGGTAGTAGGGTGGCCACACATACTAATTTGTGCAATATTACCCAATATCAGCAAAACCAAGGAGCTGCTTAATGACTTCAGTATGAGCCAGTCCCCATCGGGGATCAGAGGTGGAAAGGGGCAGCAACTTAAAATTCCTTGGTGTTATTATTTCAGAAGACCTGTCCTGGGCCCAGCATGTAAGAGAAATTACAAAGAAAGTAGAAATCTCCTACTTCCTTAGGAGATTGCGAAGATTCACCATGACATCTAAAACTTCTATAGATGTGTGATGGAGAGTATATTGACAGGCTGCATCAGAGCTTGGTATGGAAACAACAATGTCCTTGCATGGAAAATTCTACAAAATGTACTGGATACAGCCCAGTCCACCATGGGTGTAACACTCCCACCATTTTGCACATCTACATGGAGCGTTGTTGCAAGAAAGTAGCAACCATCACCGGGGATCCCCACCAGCCAGGTCATGTACTTTTCTTAGTGCTACCATTCGGAAGAAGGTACAGGTGCCTGAGGTCTCACACTACCAGTTTCAGGTACAGTTATAACTACTCAACCATCAGGCTCTTGAACAGAGTGAATAACTTCCACTCAACATCACTTGCCCCATCACTGAACTGTTTACACAACTTCTGGACTCACTTTCAAGAACTCTTCATCACATGATCTTGAAATTTATTGATTGATTGGTTTGCTTGTTTATGTATTCTCTCTTTTTTCTTTTTGTATTTGCACAGTTCGTTGTCCTTTGCACATTGATTGTCCACCCTGATGGTGCAGTCTTTCACTGATTTAATTATTGTAAATTGGATTTATTGAGTATGCCCACAAGAAAATGAATCTCAGCATTGTATATGTTGATGTTTAAGTACCTTGATAATAAATTTGCTTTGAACTTTACAGTGCCAGTGATTATTGATCAGGTTTCAATTCCCACTGCTGTCTGTAAGGAGTTTCTGCATTCTCCCTGTGACCACGTGGGCTACCTCCAGGTGCGCCATCTTCATTCCACATTCTAAAGTGAGTGGTGGGCTTGCTATGTTGGCACTGGAAGCATTGTGATACTTGTGGTCTGCCCCCAGCACAGTCATCAGACTGTGTTGGCTGTCGAGACAAAGTGATGGGTTTCACTGTATGCTCACTGTATGCTTTGATGTTTTACACATACAAATAAAGCTCACCTTTCAAAATATTCTAAATAGTCTTTCTAACAACACAAAACATGAACAACTTCATAAATTCATTATTTTAAAAATGATGCAAGAATCTTTGTATGTTTAAAAGCAGTAATTTGAGATTCATCATTAAACTATATCTATCCTTTTCAATCTAACATCATATTTCAAGCAATGAAAAGTGCAAGGTAGACTGGAAGCAAGGAATCTATGCTGGGAGCCAAGGGAACTGCAACACAATAATCCAAATGCCCAGATGAATGATGTGAATGCATAAGTCCATCCCAGCAGCTCGGAATTCTAAATCAAATTAATTAAATATATTTGGAATAATAAAAACTTAATAAAGTAATTCATCAAGGTCATGACTAATCTTCTATTTCAGTTCCATTTGTCTGCCCAAATCCCATCTTCCTTTATTCTCTTAATATCCAGAAAACCATCAGAATCAGAATCAGGTTTATTATCACTGACAAATATCATTAAATTTGTAGCTATGCGGCAGCAGTGCAGTGCAATACATAAAAAATTCTGAGTTACACACACACACAGCTGTACATATAGATTGATATACTGTAGATATGTACAGTGGATTCCAGTTAATTGGGACATCAGTAATCAGGACAGCCACTTATTTGGGACAAGTCTTAAACAACAAAAACTAATCAATAAAATAGCCAGGATTTCCTTCATTTACTTGGGACACTATGCAGCTTACTTGGGACAGGAGACTCTTGCCGAACAGTTTCTAACAAGCATCAGTGGCATGAACTTGTGTGGCTGTCAGACACTACATTGTGCTCAGAGTGAATAGTTTTCAATTAGCACCATTTGCGTGTGTTTGTGTTTAAAAAAAAACACCTGATATTTGTCATTGATAATTGGTGAGAAATTTTCAGTAAGGCAAATTAGAATTGCTTTGCTCACTGCAGTTTCAAGCATTCAGGCTTGGAGATAACAGAAATGTCAGGTAGTGAAAATGAAACTTCAGGTATTCACTACTTCAACAAGTTATGAACTATGAAGAATTTAATGTTATCAACAATCATCTTGAATGTTACAATGAAGATGATGATTTGGAGGATGTGATCATCAAAAGCACTGTTTGAAGGCGGTCCATTATCTTGTAGGTGTCTGTGCTAATTTTGTTCATTCACAATCAAAAGAACACAGCAGCCTGTTAGTTGTCCATGCTATCTGACAATGAGAGTGAAACCTGTGCAAGAGTTTTTAAAGTGGAAAAGCCATTGAACTGGGACAGTTCCACTCTCTCGACCTCAGAAGTCCAGGTCTAATAGTACAAATAGTTGTCACAACTGGGGTGGGTCTTCCTTGCTTGCAATGGATAAACGTGACTTCTCTGTGCCTTCTGCTCTTCACAAAGAGTTACAGAACTGCCTTCTTAGCTGTTGGATCTCACTGTTGATCTCATCCAGAGCAGACTTCACATGCTAGGACAGGCATGTCTCTGTTTCACGGTGGGGTATGAGGCCCGCCAACTACCCTCACCTGGTTTAGCCTGCGTGTCAAGCGGTGTCCTGGAGTGTGGCTGCTGTCGAATACAAACTACTTGGAGCCACAGGTGAGAGCTGAGTGTTTGGTGGGGATCGAAGGTAAGTGAGCTGTCCTGGAATGGACATGAAAAACACCTTCATCAGAGGTGCTACCCCTCCCTGTACACCCCATACAAAGCACAGTACTCAGGATAAATTCCTTTGTCAATAACAATTAGGCTAATACACAGTTATATAATACTGTAGTAGTATTGTTAGTGTTTTAATTTGTTCTGTATTGCGTTCAAATATATAATGTGTCAGTTCATCTTTTTTAATACCTTTTAAACTATTTCCATAGTTAAAAACTTCAGCTAATTGTGGCAGTGGCTTATCTGGGCCAAAATATACTTGTTCAGATGTGTCCCAATTAAGTAGAATCCACAGCTTCTATGGAATCTATAGCTTCTACATAGAATGCTTATTCTGACACCCAGGAACTTGAAACTGCTCACCCTTTCCACTGAAGATCCCAACCTCCCTTTCCACTATCAATTCCTTGATCTTGCTGTTGTGGAGTACAAGCTTGTTTAAGTCTGTGATTCGACTGAAGTACCACAGCCCTGTGGGATGCAGAATTCCAAGCGTTCACCCCAGCTTCTGAGTGAAGGTATTTTCCCTCTTCTCAGTCCTAAATTGCCTTATTCTGAATTTCTCTTATTCTGAGAAATAAATTCCCTTATTTAGAACTTCTCGGTCAGGGGAGACATCCTTGCCTGCATCTAACTACTGATCCCCACAAGAATATTGTAGGCAAAACAATAATATGCCAGAAAAACCCAGCAGACCAGGCACAAGCGTGGAGGCAAAAGGGTGTTCGATGTTTTGGATTATGACCCTATATCGGGACTGAGAGTGCAGAGAGAAGATAGCTAGTATAAATAGTTGAAGGGGTGAGATGGTAGATGGTTGTTGACAGGTTGAACTCCATGGGATGAGGAATGATGAGCAGATGGAACCAGGTGAGGGAGGGGACAGAGGAATGCAGAGGCTGTCAATTGATTGGTAGAATCAGATAAGGGAGGGACAATGGGCAGATAGAGAAAAATGGGGGCAGGGATAGTTCGAGTAGGTCATAGGAGAAGAAGCCAAGGTGGATTGATGTGTGGGTGATGGGAAGTTGGCAGTGTGGGAAGGTGAACAAATGGAGAGAGATCCCAGATGAATCAGTAGGAGTGGGGAATGAAACACAGAGGGAGTGGAATTAGAAAATGCAACGTTCATACAGTCAGGTTGTTGGCTGACCAAGTGACATAAGAGGTGCTACAGTCTGCTAGAGGTGTCAAGCAGTATCTGTTGGGGGAGGGGTGTGGGGAGGGCAAGGGTGAGGAATTGTTGATGTGTCAGTATTTGCCCTTCTTCCAGAATACTGCCTCCAAGTCTATGCCTGGAGCACTGAATGCAAAACATGAGGTTGGATGAGGTGGACACATATCTTTGCCTCACCTGGAAGGACACGAAAGATCCATGGATGGTTGTGCGAGAGGTGGTGTAGGGACTAGTGTTGTCTCGCCTACGAGTGGATGGTGAGGATTGAGTTAGAGATGGATTTATTCCTGCAGGAATGTGAGTGAGAGGGGAAGATAGAACTGGTGAAGGTTCCTGGTCCAGCTGGAGGATATTGGCAAAGAATGATATGCTGGATGTGAAGGTACTGGGGTGAAGGTTGAGGACTAAGAGGATTTATCTACGTTCTGCCTGGAAGGGAGTTGTGGAGGCGTGTCAATGGTTGGGGAGGGAGCAGATGTGCAGGAAATGGAGGAAATATGTGTGAAGGCTCATCAACTTACAGCAAAAGAGAAGATATGCTTCATGAAAAAGGAAAGTTATTTCAGAAGCCCTGGAAAAGAAAACTTCATCTTGATCTGGAGCAGAGAAACAAAGTAAAGGATGGTGTTTCAAGCAGTAGTATATCAAGGCAACATGAGTTGTTGTGTTGTCTAGACAATGCTTTGCCACTCACCTGAGAAGGTTCTTCAGTTCTGATCCATGATGGTTAGTTTTCTGGCTTATAGCAGGTATAAAGAGTTTAAAAATATAGCAATCACATGAGGGTCATTAAGAGTTGTAGAGGTAATGAGAGGGTCATTAGTTTTATCTTTACGTGAATGGAGGTGAGAACTGCTGTGGAGACACCGGGGGGGGGGGGGGTAGGAATGTTAGGACGGCATTATTAGTAGCTGATAGGTGGTGTTTTACCCCCCCTCCCCCCTGTTTCAGGGATGGGTTTTCCAGTTTGACAAAGATGGTTTCTTTAACCCCTCTTTTAAACCACCTGTCCTCCCTGTCCAAAATGTGCACATTGTTATCATCAAAGGAGTGTTTCTTGTCCTGCAGCCGAGTCTTGACCTGTCGTTGGGCCATCCATTTGCAAAATGGTTGTTTTGTTTCGCTGATATACAGGTCTGTGCAGTTCTCACTGCAGTGGATAACATATACAATATTGCTCTGTGTATGTTTGGGTGTACGAGTTTCTGTCTGAATGTGTTTGTAGGTTTGAAAAACACAGGGATTTGGTGTTTGTTGAAAATCCTTCTGAGTTTCTCTGAAACTCCAGCTACGTGTAGGATGACTCTGTTTTTCCATCTGCTTTGCTCCTTACCTCTGTCTGTTGGGCTGATGTCCCTGCTGGTTTTTGTTGCTCTTGATGAAGGCCCAGTCAGGGTAGCTGCAAGCTTTCAAGGCTTCCCTCAAATACGTGTGTTCCTTGTCTTGAGCTGTAATGTTGGTGGGCACATTCTCGGCATGGTGATGTAGTGTTCTGATAACCCCCAATTTATGTACAAATAGGTGATGAGAGTCAAACCGTAGATACTGATCTGTGTGGGTTGTTTTCCTGTAAACTTTAATATAGAGATGTCTGTTTTCTTTGATAAGTCTAAAAAGGCCAGTCTGTTGTTCTCAATGTCTATCAGCTACTTACAATGTGGTCCTAACATCACTACCCAGCAGTCTCCACAACCGTTCATACCTTCATTCATGCAAAGACTAATAACCCTCTCATTACTTCTACGACTCTTAACAACCCTCATGTGATTGCTATACCTTTAAACAGCTCACAGAGTTTGTTATGACCCACCATGGATTAGAACTGAAGAAGCCTCTTGGATGAGTGGCAAAATGGCTTCTAGACAACAGAGCAAGTCCAGTTGCCTTGATTTACTACTGCTTGATATACAATGACTTGGACGACTGAGAACCTTCATAGAAAAAGGATGGTGTTCTTAAAGGAGACAAAATGAGTGGAGATTCAATCTGAGTTACTGTGGGAGTGAGAGGTTTTATAGTAAATGTCTGTTTATAGTTTGTCTCCAGAAATAGGGTCAGCAAAGGGAGAGGAATATGAGAGCAGGGTCAAAGTGAATAGCAAATAATTTTCTAAGTGTAAGTGAGATCACCCCTTGTTCTTTTGAACTCCAGAGATTGCACCCTCAGTCTGTCCAATTGGGATTACATGGCAATCCCAGAAACAGGTGATCATCCCCACAGATGAGTACAATAGTCTCCTGCCGTGTTTGGCAAAATTCATATTTCAGTTGATTGAGAGATTTGGGCTGATAACATTTGAGAGGAGTAGCAGACACACCGATAAATGTGTTCCATGTATTACAGGCATTGAAATGATCATCATTGCTGATCATTCACAGGCATTCATATTCTGTCGTAAGCTAAAAACAAACACAATTATTGAATTTACCTTGTATCTCATATTGGAATTAGTCTGTCATCAAACACCTGGCAGAAATTTATGAGCTGCCTTAGTAATCCATATTAATTTTAATTTTCTGAAAATTAGCTTGAAAATTGAAAGGGAATAATATTCAGTGAATTGTTCATCATTTATGAAATGAGATTTCAGGTTGCAATTGCTCTATATTGTGCACAACAGAGCAATTTAGCTACTCATAAAGTCCAATATTCATTTGTGCCTTTGTTTCTCTTCAGCTGTAATATCCTCATTAAAGTTGTTATAACTTCAATGCATTCAGAGGGCGGTGAACTCTTGAACTCTCTATCCCAGAGGGCAGTGGAAACTCAGTCAAGATTTCTGGATACATAGGAACAAAGGATTATGGGGTTTGGGCATGAGGTGGCAGATGAGTTGTGGTCTTGAGGAATTGCTGTACAGTGTTACAAACACATGGCATGGACACCCTGACACATGAATGAGCTCCCCAATTATTAACTTTGAAAGTAGGAACATATGTACATATATTAATTCCTAGAACTGGCAGAACTAGTTGCCTCTTGGTCACAAGACATTCTGCAGATGTGGCAAATGTGGAATTCCTCACCTCTTTTCTTCCATGGTCCACTGTCCTCTCCTATCAGTTTCCTTCTTCTTCAACAGTTAAACACTTCCACTTTTTACCTCAACTTTATACATCATCTCTTCCCCCTCTCCCACATACCTTACCCCTCAACCTGGTCTTACCTATCACCTGCCAGTTTGTACTCTATCCACCATGGGATTGGAGAACTATCTGTGTGTGTGGGGGGGGGGGGGGTGGGGGGAGTGAGTTTTTACAGTTGTTGTTTTGTTGCTTGCTGTGTTCTGTGTTGTTCTGCCGAGCTCCGTGGGCAAGCTATTTGGGGTGCGTGAGCTGGTGGTTGTGTAGCAGCATCCGCACCTGACTTTGAAGTGAATGGTCCCAGATTTAAATCCGGCCGGCACCTTACACACTTTACATCTGTGCTGGGTTGAACACTGAGCTAGTAACTTGGCCTTGTAAAAAAACAAAACCAAAAGAAATGGTAAGGTTGTTGCCCGATGCACCACAAGGCACAGAGACAAACAACAACAACCTCGGTACAAGAATATGTAGCAACATTCACGGGCTGCTCCCAGCACAGCCTTAGTTGTGTTGGTTGTTAATGCCAATGCCACATTTACAGACAGACAGACAGACATACTTTATTGATCCTGAGGGAAATTGGGTTTCATTACAGCCGCACCAAGAATAGTGAAGAAATATAACAATATAAAACCATAAATAATTAAATAATAATAAGTTAATCATGCCAAGTGGAAGTAAGTGCAGGACCAGCCTATTGGCTCAGGTGTCTGATTCTCAGAGGGAGGAGTTGTAAAGTTTGATGGCCACAGGTAGGAATGACTTCCTATGCCGCTCACTGTACGTGTGATAAATAAATAAATTTGCAACTGAAACTGAACCTCCTCTTCCTGCTTATTCTGGCTTCTGTCCTTTGCATTCCTGATGAAGGCTCTTGGCTTGAAATTTCAAATATTTATTTCCCTCCATAGATGCTACCTGACCTGTTGAGTTCCTCCAGTATTTTGTGTGCGTTGCTGTAGTTTCCTCCAGTTCTCCACTTTTAGTTATTGTTCTTTGCTATTGGTCTCATGAGCTTCTGATGCCATTCACTACTATACCGTGGAGGTCTGGTTACCATATCAGGTGATTTTTTTTTGTGGGTTTTTCTGATTTATTGTCAAAATTGACTTACAGATATCCGTAAAAATGACACCGCTTTGTTACCAGTGGAAGACTTGTATTGAGTTTCTCTTAATCCAACATTTAATTAATTAACTTCTTCCCATCAGGTCATAATTATTGACTAAACACAAGATATTCTGTAAGTGCTGGAAATATTGAGCAACACACACAAAATGGTGGAGGAACTCAGCAGGTCAGACAGCATCTATGGAGATGAATAAACAGCACATGCTTTGGGGGCAAAACCCTCTAGGACTGTCATTCATGGTCAGTTGAGACAGTGCATTACTGGACTTATTCATGTCATTGATAACTGATGCAGCCTTGCCACACAGCTCTAAAGCAATACAGTACAGGTGGTTAGTAGAAGGGAACCAGAGAGGGTTAGTCAGTGGCTAGAGCTAAGGGTCAATACAGTGATTCAAACTGGGGACCCACAAGGTACCGGATTTGGAGGAGTGCATGAATTTCAGAGCCAGAGGAACCAACTGGAGTGCAAGTAGGTTCATGAAAACAAGAATGAATACCTTAAAATGAATGGCAGATGAATTATCTCAGTCTAACGTTGAAACTCAGGGCATGCTGAGTGAACAAAATTTGATATTAATTATGGTCTGGCAACAGGATTTAGGAGACTTTTTATTTATTTTATTTGGAGATACAGCATAGGCCCTCGCGACTCTCAAACTGATGCTGCCTAATTACAAGCATGTGACCATTAATTTATTAACCCACACATCTTTGGAATGTGGGAGGAAACTGGAGCACCTGGAGGAAACTCACACAGTCAAGGGGAGAACGTAGAAACTCCTTACAGACAGTGACAGGAATTGAACTCAGATCACAGGCATGGTAACAGTACTGTATATGCTAACCATTATGCTACCATGCCACGTCAAAGAGAAATAATGTTAACTGTATACATGTTGGTGGACACTCAATAGTTACTCTGGTGAACCTGCTGCTTCTGTCGTTAGCAGGATATGAACTTGTGCAGGGAAACCCCCAGTCATTTTCTAGTCCACCGCTTTAACCACTTGGCCATGACTACCATTACAGGAAGGAAACAATTTAAGCTCCAGCAGACATACAAAATGAATGAATGAGTGAATGAAATTAACTTATTTCAGTCAGTACTAACATAACAAAAAGCATCATTTACAACAATGATTGCATAGGACAAAATTACAACAAAAAATGTGGAAGGCAGACACATAAATCATTTAAATATCTAAATTTTATTTCTTTTAAACAATAGCAAGTTATATTTAAACCATTATGATATATACTATTTCTTATCAGAATCAAATTATATAGGATTGCACTTGAAGAATATAACAGCGACATTCAGAAAATCCCATCAGTTTAAGAACAAATTCCCTAAAAGGAATCATATTTCAAGAATTTGTTCATTTTTTGTTCTATGTGTTTAATTTAAATCGATTTTTATCAGATTATCACATTTAAAGTACTGCACACCCCTTATGGTTGTACCTGTATGAATATTGAATGAGTTAGAAAATACCCACATATAAATCTTGGGATAACTTCCCATCGATTTCAGTCTGCAGAGCATGCTGGCTACCAGCTCAGCTCAGAGGGACCACCTATAAATCCAGGTTCTTCCATCTTTACACTTGGTGGAAATTGGGTAGAGAAAGGGAGTCAAACAGAATAAGCTGAGTTCCCTATAACTGTTCATTAACAGAAGATGATTAATATCACGGTCATAAGAGGAAGACAATTTTGTCACAGGAATCCTAAACTTACTGCACATATTTAAAGTGGCATTCCTACTTGCTTATGGATGGTATTTTATGTCCTTAAGTTCAAATATAAAGCTTTATCATTAATTATTGGCTATTTTGGAAGATAGTTCAACATTTGATTGTAGATAGGCGTTTGATGATGGTGCTTGTAGCAGTTAACAAAGTCGAATTCTTTCACATATTCCCAACTCTGAATTTTTCAAAGGGCTCCCACAAATAATCAAACTTACCAACACTTCTCATCCTTACTAATATGCATTTCATTAAAATAAGCAGTCATGCCTTACATTGGATATACTGAAGCTGCTTTAAAAGCTATCTAAAATTATGTATTGTACATATATATTTCCCATTTTTTCAGCTGCATTTCATGAAAATAATTTTGCAAAGAGGTGCCAGAATCAGATAAAGCTTTAACTCTTTCTCAGGATCCACTGCAAACAGACAATCTGAGCTGTCAGTGGTCCTGTTTTCACCATTCAATTGACCCAGGTTGGGAGGTCAGTTCAACAAAATCTTCATTGTAATTTACTGGCACAGACAACACCATGTGCACTTTGAAGTCAACAAGATTAATTTCCTTATATTCATCTAATCTGCCTTTCAGCTCTGATCGATCTTTCACCGCATCAGCTCTCTCCTGTCCCCCAGACTTGTGGCAAAAATACAAAGCCCTGTAGAAAATGGAAACATTCGTTACACTTCCATCAGTTAATTTGTGCTCTGCTGTGTATAAAAATGCTCTCCATGTTGTTTTCTTATGGGATTGGACAATAATTTTTCTTTCTGCTGACAATCTTGTTAATTTCTGTCTATGCCATTCAGTTGTTTAATCCTGGAAGTTATGAGTACATGTATAGCAGTCTAACACAGCATAGAATTCACAACTAAATTAAAAAAACGTTAAATACCTATTAGAGTTCATTGCTCCAACGTAATGCCCAAGGGCTATGATGAAAAACAGCAGCATATAATGGATAAACCAACTATCCTAGTCTGCTTTGAATGTTATCTCTGAGCTACAGCAGTCCAGTTGACTTTTGACTACCCCTGTAAGGGTCTAGTGACACAACAGCTCATGGGCAATTGCCTAGGGCAATGATGTTTGCTTGCCAGTCCTCTGAATGAATAAAGGTTTAAATGTAAGTACTCATTATATCTTAGAAAGACACTGCGCTGTGATAAAGGAATCAAACATTTAGAAATTTTCCTTGTGAATTTTGGCAATTCTCTACCCTGCTGAATGATTGATTGGCTATTAAATGAGGATCAACCATCTTTTTAGATTTACAGATCAGGCAAAAAATGTGGATGGGGTACCAAATCTTAACTGATCTTAATGCTTGAGGGACAGTCTCTCACTCCTTCCAGTTGGTACGTCTGCATCATGTAAAATTGATTCAGGTCAATTTGGTGAAATTTCAGATAGTAATTTAAGCCTCAGTAGAAAACCTTCTTTGCAATTTGTTGGCTTCAGCTGCACGGTTCTCCTTGTAATGATGTTTTTTCAGCTGGGCAATCAAGAGTATGAGAATAAGGTAAGAAGATCATGTGGGCATATTCTGGAGATAGTATGGTGCGAGGGCTAACCAGCATACACTGAGTTCTTTCTACATTCCCTTTCTAGCCTTACATTTGATGGATGATCACCTTTGTGAGGGATGCAGATGTTGGGAGCCTGTATTCATTTTGGAAAAACTCTAAATCTAATTCACAAAATCAGGAAAGGAGGGAAAAGCATACAGATTGCAGGGCTATACTTAAAGTTATTAGCCAGATAACATCTCAAGCAAAAGCTAGAAAGTCCGGCCAGAAGCTGGAGATGGCTGGTGCCAAACAGTCTGGCACCAAGTACTGCAGGAAACAATAGGGGTTTGATTTGTAGTGAGTAGCTGGAATCTTGTACATCATCTCTCTAAGCTTAGGCTGTTATACAATTTAGATTGTGGAATACATTGTCATGTTAGACCCTGTTGCAAGAAGTGACTTTCTTTTGGTATTCAATGCACAATCTTGCTACTTAGATCTAATTCAAAGCAACTAGCTGAAGATAGTAATAATAGATACATTATCTCTAAAGCTTTAGCTTGGAGTTTTTATAAATTAGTGCAATAAACTTGTATAGATCTACAAAGAACTGAAGTGCATTTAGATAGGTACATGGAGGGGAGTGGCTTGGATTGTTATGGGCTGAATGCAGGACTGGCTGAGGGCCAGCATGGACCATCTGGGCCAAAGGGCCTATTTCTGTGTTGTGGAACTGTAAGTTGTGTTGTGAAAGATACATGCTGAGGAACACAGGATGTGATTTATATTTCTTTACTTCCCATCAGAACCTTTTTGAACACTATAGAATTAATGAGATATGCAATAAAATTGTACGCAATGGAAGCTGATGAAATATACATTAAACACAAAGAGAAAATTGATATATTGATTGAAATTGGTTCCACTAATTAGCTTCTTCAAAAGCTTGGAATTACAATGAAACAAAGCAATGGTTCTTACTGCAATTAACAACATGGAAATGATTATAAATGGAATAATTTTGTGCAACCTTATTTTTCATGCACAAACATGCTTAGATTTCCAAAGTAATCCTTCACTCCCATCTCTTCCACCCTATCTTCAGTAACGTGCTCAAGGAGCTTGTGCACTATTTGAATATTAGGAGCAAGATCAGTTGGCCTGTAGCTCCTCTCCCTCTCTCACCCACTCAACCAAATATTTGCTCTTCCTCCTGCTCAAATCCCAAAAATAACTTTTTCTACTTATTTCCTGCCTTCTCTTCTGTCCTCTGTTAACACATCTATTAATCAAATCACACCTCCTGTTTTTCTTGTTCCTATTCTTGGTTTCTGTCTCAGTGACGATGACCTGCTCGTTCTCCCTTTATAGGGCCTTTGTGAAAGCTAATGAGGCCAATGTGGGTAGGAGTTTGCTGAAGAGGTTGGCGGATGGGTAGTTTTGGTGAGATTCACTACTTAGACAGGGCTTTCCATGCACACCCAATGCATTACCTAAAGGCTCTCAATACTATCCTGAATGCTCCTCCTCTGCCTCATGGGCAGAGGTCCCCAGGAGTTAGTGGAATGTTACCAGGAAGTTTTGAACAGGTAACAGCTCAAAACACAGCTAACCCAACGTAGCTGACTGAGAGTAACTAGAAAGACACAGAGATGAACAAAAGATTCTGGAGCAATCGATCTGCTGGAGGAGCACAGTGGGTCAAGCAGCATGAGTGGGAGGAAAGAAGCTGTTGACGTTTGGGTCAAATGCTGCATCAGATCCCCAACTAAACTCCTGCCCTTGCATCTGCAATATAAGAACTCTGATCATTGTCTTCATGTCACTGTGACAAATGTGATTGATCACCCAACATATCCTAGATAAGCTCATGGATGATAGGTAAATGGAGAGCTACGCAGGAGGCAAAGGGTTGATTAATCTAGAGTAGGCTGAAAGGTCATTACAACATCATGGGTTTCAGGACCTGTACTGTTCTATGCTTCTACTGTAAACTGACTGGAGCACTCAGAGGACCGTCCCAGAGGAGTAGTATAAACTACTGGCTAGAACAGGGCACAAACAATAAAGACTAAAGCCAGCTGTCCACCCTAAGTCACCCTCTCTGGCCTGCCAAGCATTCCCAGCATTTTCTGCTTTTCTTCCCAATAGTATTAGTGCAGCAGAACACTGAACTTGTGGACATGACAAAAGAGATGCAAGATTATTTTTGCAGCTTGGGTTAGGGAGGAGATGTCAGCAATGGTCAGGTTGAACACCTGATGGTTTTGGCTCTATGCTTTGATAAATAACTACAAGTAATCAGTCCAAATGATACATGTACCTGAATCCAGTGTTAGGGTAGCTGACCTTCTGCCATCCACGGTCCTGCAGAAAAGGCTTTATTACTTTTTTATGAATGTCTTTTGGTGCTCCACCAGGAGTGGCCACATACAAGTAAAACAAGTTGTCACTGTCACCTTGCTCCTGAGAAACCTTGATTTCATCCAGTATATCCTGAGTGCTGACATCCATGTTCAGACATCAAATTATCCTAGAAATAAATGCAACAGTTGACTCTGATGAAGAAACATGTGAAACATAAGATCCCTGATTTTTAGCCTTTAACAAAATAGATGATGTGATTAATATGAATTTCAAATTAGATCTATTTGGAAACCTAATAAATTTTTGACTGTGCATACGTTCTGAAAGCAGAATATTTCCCAGTGTTACAGATGCTACTGATTAGGTTCGAGTTTGTTTCGGCAGGTTTATAATCTGACTGGCACCATTTTGAAATGGTGCAAAAACATGGCTCCAGGGACATATGCCTGAAAGTGGCAGAGCCTTCAAAATCAGGTAAGGTTTACCTGATATTTTACTAATATTTTTCAAAATTCTGAGTGCAATTGCCACATCCTCTGCCCACTTTATCCTACAGCAGTCCTATCCTCTCCCCTATTACCTGCTAGATCTTAAAGTATGTATAGAATGCCTTGGGATTCTCTTCATCTTACTCACAAAAGACTTTTCATAGGCCCTTCTACCTCTGTCCCTTCTGGCTCCGTTACAACCTTCAAGCTTTCTAAGCCATAATATTCTTATTTATACTTTTCTAAATTAACTACCCCTTCATCATCCAAGTTTCCTGTAACTTGCCATTGTTGGGCAGTTAATGTCACCCACAATGTTGATTTTGTCCCTTTCCATACCTCTCTGTATATTCACATTCTTTTATTTACACAGGTACATTGAAACTTACAGTGAAATCCTTTGCTTGTGTAAACAACCTGTGTAGTAAGCCCTCCATTTCTGTGCTGCTGACTGCAGCTCTGATATTGTCTCTGACTAGTAAAATAACCCTTCTGCCTCTTTTATCTCCATCTCTCCTAAATCATCAAAACCCCAAAACATTCAGCAGCTTTTCTTGTCCCTCTCTCAACAGACCTCTGTAATTGTCAGAAACTCAGTTCCAAGAACGTATCCATGCTCTAATTGCCTCACTCTTACTCTTAGTATTCCTTGCTTTGAAATATACACACTTCAATCCATCTGTCACATTATTTATATCCCTTAGTTCCAGCCTATCCTTCCTTCACTAACAAAAAGGTTCAGCAGAGGATGTACTTCTCGTTACAGTTGGTAAAATTCCATCTTCCCAGAACATATTGGTGCAACGTAGAGAGCATCCTCTCATCAGCCATTGTTCTCTCATTTGGTGCAGCATCCTTTCACAAAACATGAACACTACAGCCAACTGTCAAGACAGCAGGAAAGGTCATTGGCTGTAGGATAACATCACAGGAGGACTTGTATGTATCCTGGACGAAGACATGAGCATGAAAAAAATCATTATGCACACTGTCATCCTGCAAACTACCTTTTCCCAAAACCTCCCTTCTGGAAAGGGCAAGACACACAAAATGCTGGAGGAACTCAGCAGGTCAGGCAGATGCAGATGCTGCCTGATCTGCTGATTTCCTTCAGCATTGTGTGTGTTTTGCCTTGGATTTCCCAGCATCAGCAGATTTCCTTGTGCTTGTGTTTCTGAAAAGCACTACAGGGCTATTAAAACAGAGATACTTCACGCCATCTTAAAAGTTCCCTCCCCCAGGCAGTTAATCTGATTGACCATTCTAAGTAGCCCTCCCCAACTCCCTCTGTTACCTCAGTTAGGCACTGCACTGTAAACATTTTAAACCACTGTTTATAATGCTGTTTACATTGTAAATACATGCTGGTATTTATGCATACTTTAACCTCTATTTTTTTATGTAATTCTTTATTGCTTATAACTGTTGAGTGTAGCTGTTTTTACTGCATGTCACACCAACAACCATAGCAAATTCCAAACACTTGTAGTAAATGTATATGGCAAATGAAGTTGATTTTTGGTCTTTACATTGTTGTTGCTCCTGAAATCTAACGTCTTCAGCCAGTCTCACCATTCTGAGACCTGCTGCTCTGGTTCCTACCTACCCGTCAGCTAGTTTCAACCCTTATGGATTGCAGCAGCAGCAAACCTCCCTGCCAGGGTATTGGTTCCCCTCCAGTTACTGTGTAACCCATCCCTCTTGTGCAGGTCATCCCTGCCCCAGATGAATTTGCAGTGATCCAGAAATATAAAACTCTGCCCCATGCACCAGGTCCTGAGCCATGCATTCACCTGCTCTGACTTTCTGTTCCTACCCTTGCTAGCATGTGGCAGTGGGTGTTATCCAGAGATTACTGTCCTTGAGGTTCTGCTCTTTAATCTCTTAACTAAATCCCTATATTCATCGCACAGGACCTTATCTCGCTTTTTCTAACTATGTCACCAAAGCCTTAGACTCAGGACTTAATGCTTATCCCAAAAACAGCTGCTCCAGAAAGGGGACTCCACTATACCTTGCCTCTTTCAGTTATGAGCTGATGTTCTTCACAATTGGCCCTGCATCTGGTCTGCTCCTTCTCGTCTGAAACACACACATTTCCTTCCTCCTCATATTCCCTACAACACACTCCATCTGCCAATTTTCTGTGCACATTCCGTTGTATCCACTTCATTTTTTTGCACCTTCGTATCTATCATTAGCAAACTTACAATATTTGGAGTGAGAAGAAAGCCGATGCAGCAAATCTGAAACAAAACAAAAACTGCTGGAAACACTCACAGGCCACACAGCAAGAAAAATTGCAAATGCTGGATTTTAGCAAGATACATTCTACTTGGTCCCTTAATCTAAGTCATTGTTATTGATTGCTGAGGATGAGACCTAAGCAGTGATCCTTGAAGCATTCCATGAGTTACAATCTAATACTCTGAAAATTACTCTCTTTTCTGCCCATTAGCTTGTTAGCCGATCTTAATCAATGCTAATATATTACCTGTTAAGTATCCTGCATACACTGTATACCTTGCTGATTACCCCACCAAAAATTCAGATTTGCCAAATGTGGTTTTTATTTTATAAAGCCACATTGAACAGACTTAATTATCGGGTAACTTCACATTAAATCACACTGTGAATAGACTCAACCAACAAATGTTTTCATGTTCCTGTTAATAGCATTTTCTCGGTACAGATGTTACATTGTTTGACCCAATGTTCTCTTTCTTCTTTTTCCTTCCCTCCTTGGAAAACGGTCCAACCTGAGCAGCTGTTGCAGAACTTGAGTAATTCTAGAAGATTCATGAACACTGTGTAACCTACCTTTGTGCACAAGCGAACCTGCAGATGGTGGAAATATTGCTCCGCAGTCAAGTCTTTTAAGAGGACCACATTAGGTGACAGCCCACTACATGCTAGGAATTTGTCAGTTTTTGGAATCATTTAATTTCTCCAGTACTTTTTTTTTGCATTGTCACACCACCATCTGAATCCTCACCCGTGCAGATGTGAACTGAAATAGAATCTTTGCCACTAGAATGTTGTAGTTGACCATGAGATCTTTATGCCATTTATTTGCTTGGCAGCTTCGCTTCAAGGATGTCTGCAAGTGCAACAGGAAAGCCTTAAAAAGCAACACAGAGTGCTGGGAGGATACAGCAGATGACGGCAACAAATGGCGAGGTACTCTTCAGCAACACCTAGAGCAAGGCGAAAGAGTGATCGTGAGTCAGTTTGAGGACCGGAGAGCTAAATGGAGAGCACAGTGGACAGCGGACAACAATTCCACGATGCCCTACACATGCAGCAACTGTGGCAGAGCCTGCCGTTCCAGGATCAGCCCCAATAGCCATATTCGATGCTGATAGACAAACCAGTGACTACCAGAGGCGCAGAACCCATGGTCAACCACGACCGATGGAGGCCACACACACATAGGGTTGTAAAGAGAACTTTTGCAATGTTGGCCTTCAGATATCAAAGTATTGGGTACAAGAGATGGGATTTATATTGAAGTTGTATAAAATGTTGGTCAGTCCAAATTTGGAGTACTGTGTGCAGTTTTGGTCACCTATCTATAAGAAAGATACTGAAGATTGAAAGAGTTCAGAGAATTTCACTGCCAAATAATGGAACAATGCAATATTGTCCCACAGCATTTGACAGTTTTACCATGGCAATGCTGAAGTACAACAGCCACCCATTGAATACCTATCTCCCAGGATTGCTAATGTCTACATGTTTCTGCAAGCAAAGTACTGCATAAGGATTTTTCCACATTACAGGGAAAAGAACTTCAAATGCATTCTTTAAGAATGCCAAGAGTATCATGCTGTGTTATGCTTCTGACATCATTTGTTGCTTTTCTCCATGCACTGCAGGCAGACACCCCATCACTGGAAGGGAATGTCAAACAGATGCAAATAATCTTGAGACTGAAAAAATCTCCAGGGTCAGGGACCTCAATCTGTAGATGTGACCCAATCTTGCGATCTGGTAAACAGAGAGAAATCATGATATCACTTTCAATGTCATTGCACTCGAACAACTAACGGCAATTCGGTTTTCGAGTACTGCCTTTGCTTCCAGTGCTGATTGTAGTTGCAGTGCCAGTTGTAGTTTTCAATAAGTATTCCACATGGTATATTATGATGGCAAGGAAGTGAATTCCTGTAGGTCTGAAACATCCATTTTCATTTCAGATGTTGAACTAAATTTGGTAAACAAAGTGAAATTACTCTTGAGTTTGTGGAGAATGGCTGGAAAGAAAAAGCGGGTGGAACAAGGAAGACAGAGTGGACAGGCATTGGTACCTGAGTCTATATTTGTATCCATGTATCTGAAAAGCACCTACATGCACCTCCATCTCTACATGTGTGCCAATGTCCTTGCCATACGGCCAAATTGAGATACTTCTGTCACTGGGTGAAGGCCTCACCTTGTATAATCCATGTGCACAACGGCTACATGTTGAGTGGCTGTGTGGAGTTGTTATCCTGAGTGCAACACAATAGACAGGAGGTGACAATAGACAGTGGGTGCAGGAGTAGGCCATTCGGCCCTTCTAGCCAGCACCACCATTCACTGTGATCATGGCTGATCATACACAATCAGTACCCCGTTCCTGCCCTCTCCCCATATCCCTTGACCCCGCTATCTATAAGAGCTCTATCTAACTCTCTCTTGAATGCATCCAGAGACTTGGCCTCCACTGCCTTCTGGGGCAGAGCATTCCACATATCCACCACTCTCTGGGTGAAAAAGTTTTTCGGCATCTCTGTTCTAAATGGCCTACCCCTTATTCTTAAACTGTGGCCTCTAGTTCCGGACTCACCCATCAGCGGGAACATGCTCCCTGCCTCCAGTGTGTCCAATCCCTTAATAATCTTCTATATTTCAATCAGATCCCCTCTCATCCTTCTAAATTCCAGTGTATACAAGCCCAGTCGCTCCAATCTTTCAACATATGACAGTCCCGCCATTCCGGGAATTAACCTTGTGAACCTATGCTGCACTCCCTCAATAGCAAGAATGTCCTTCCTCAAATTTGGAGACCAAAACTGCACACAGTACTCCAGGTGGGGTCTCACCAGGGCCCTGTACAGCTGCAGAAGGACCTCTTTACTCCTATACTCAATTCCTCTTGTTATAAAAGCCAGCATGCTATTAGCTTTCTTCACTGCCTGCTGTACCTGCATGCTTGCTTTCATTGACTGATGTACAAGATCAGCTCCTACAGCTGGAAGCAGAACAGCATCTTCAGCCTGGAGGTTGCCAAATAGGACTCCAAGATCTCACAGGTTGTAATCTCTGTGTCCCATACAATTAAGTACAGAAACAGATGATGGGAGAAAAGGAATGCTTGATTGGAGAGATGGTGCAAAATTTTACATTTCTGACTAGGCAGTCAGGCAGCATTTGTAAAGGAAGATGGATGATAAAGGTTTTGAGTCAAGACACTTCTTGATTTGAAATGTCAGCTGTCCATTTCCCACCACTGATACAGACTCCAACATCCAAGAAGTCTCTTGTGTCTTCATTTACCATTTCTGAGATTGTTTCTAGAGATGGTAAGACCTGCACTTCTGATAGATTGCACCCCAACAGGACCAGGCCAGGATCAAAATCCTTGCCCAAAGGGTTTACTTGTTATTTTGGGGAGGATTTAAACCAGCTTGACAGGGGATTAGGAATTTTGGAGGAGAGCCAGAAGAGGAAGACAAAGTTGAATGTGAAATGTAGCAAGCAACGTAAGTAGACAGTGGAAACAACACACATGTAGCAAAAAGGGTCAGAGTATGGTAAAAAGATTAAATGGCCAAATCTGTGGTAAATACATGCTACGTCTACCATAAGTGGATGAATTAACAGTATAAATAGGCATAAATGAGTATAACCTATTTGGATTATGAAAAGTGGATGATTGAAAATCAGAACTGCATGTTCTAGGGTATTCAAGATTTGTGTAGAACATTAAAAAGTAAAGAAAATAGGGTATGGGATGGCATCTGTAGAAAAGACTGACTTAACGGATAGTAGGTTTAGCAATAAAATCAATTAACTGGAGCTTAGCAGCAACGGGGGCAAAAATAATTGGTAGCAATGTATGGGCCTTCAAGCAAATCCTGTAAAATACTGCATGGAATATATGGTGTTTAACAGGGGCTTTTATTATACATGTAGACCGGGCAATTACTAACAGACGTAGAGGATGGATTCTACCCACAGTCTGACTTGCTAAGTATTTCCAGCAATTCTTTTTTTATTTTAAATTTCTAGTATCTACAGATTTTTTATTTTGATTTTCACTGGAACTCCCTCCCTAACAGCATTGGCACCCCTGGCACTTCCTTCTCTGCCACTTGTCACATACTCCTCCTATGGCACTCCACCCTCTTCATTCTCAATATCCTTTGCTCCCGCCAGGAAGCTTACTCTCCACTTCACGTTGACAAATACAGTACTGTGCAACTGTCTTAGGCACCCTAGCTATATATATGTGCCTAAGATGTTTGCACTGTACAGTATAAATTGTTTCCCCCCCCCCCCCCACACAAGGTTGGGGAATCAAGAACTAGAGGACATAGGCTTCAGGACAGAGGTGAACGATTTAATAGGAATTAGAGGGGTAATTTTTTTATCAAGGGTGGTATCTATGTAGAATGAGCTGCGAGAGGGAGTGGTTGAGGTAGGTACAATAATGGCTCTTAAAAGACAGCTGGATGAGTACTTGGATTGGACAGATTTAGAAGGTTAGTGGCAAAAGGGACTTGTTTGGATGGGGCGTCCTTGTCAGCATGAATCATCTGGGCTTAAGGTCCTGTTTCTATGCTGTGTAACTCTGACAATAGCTAACATTTAGTAAAATATTAAATGGTTTGCTACAAATAATAATAACTTATTTACAGAGCACTTTTCTTACAGACAATGTGGTCCAAAGTGCTTTACAATGGGATAAAGTGCAACCATGAACAGAAAAGACAAAAAAAGTTAGGTAAAAGCAAAGTTAAGTAAATTGGTTTTGAGATATCATTTAAATGTGTCATCTGAGTCTGCATCCCTTATAGTTTTAGGGATTGAGTTCCATAGTTCAGGTGTGTAGTTCATAAAAGTTGTCCTTTGAGGGAGGTTGTTTAAATTTCAGAGACTGATGGAAGAAGACCTGAGAATTCAAGCAGGATTATAAAATGAAAGTGACCCTGTGATGCACTCTGGTTCCATACCATTGACAGTTTTGAAAACAAGTAAGAGAACTTTAAAGTTCTAAAAGATACAGGAAGCCAATGCAAAGTAGTTAGGATGGGAGTGATATCCTCCCTTATCCTGGTTTTAGTTAAATGTCAGGCAGCAGCATTCTGAATAAGATGAAGTTTGTCAATAGATTGCTTCAGAAGGCCTATTAAAAAGTGCTTTGCAGTAATCAAGTCTATTCAATATAAAGGCTTGAATTTGTTTTTCAGCATCATTATGTGACAGAAACAGATATACTTCTGCAATATTCCCTATGTGTAGAAACACTGCTCAGTCACTTTCTTTATGTGGGATTTAACATTCAAATCTCAATCAAGATTAGCACTCAGGCCAGTTACTTCTGATTTTACAAGGGAAGCCAAGTTCCCAAGTTTATCAAGAAATTTATCTCTTTAGGCTTTGGGACCAACTGAAAGTTAGGATACATCGGACAAGTACATTTTGATCCAATTAAGCGGCTACCCCAATTAACCGAAGTTTCAAGGAAATAGTTAAAAAAGTATAAAAAAGACAAACAGGGAAACACATAATGTATTTAAATGAAATATAGAACAAATTAGAACACTACCAAATCTACAAAACTATGCACTTGTTCTTAATAGTTATTTTCGGAGGAATTCATCTAGTGTATGTGACCATGTTCTTTTAGTTGACTGTAAATGAATAAAATCAGCACAGCCAGCTAGAGCAGATAAGGGATTGCCATTGTACTGCACAACACTTTAAATGATCGCATCCCCCAAATCTTCATTTTCATTGTAACATTCAAGATGATGATTGATATCTTCAAATTCTTCATAGTTCATAACTTGTTGCAGTAGTGAAGTAGTTCCATTTTCTCTCTTGGCCATTTCTGGCATAACCAAGCCTGAGTGCTTGAAACCGCAGTGAACCAAACAGTTCCAACCACAAACAAGAGAAAATATGCAGATGCTGGAAATCCAAGCAACACACACAAAATGCTGGAGGAACTCAGCAGGCCCGGCAGTATCTATGGAAAAGAGTACAGTTGACATTTTGGGCCGAGACCCTTCAGCAGGACTGAATTCTGAATGGGCTTACTGCTTATTTCTTGCCAATTATCAGCGACAAAAATCGCTGCTTTTTAAACACAAACTCATTTAACTAATGCTATTAAAAACTGTGCTCTAAGCACAGTGTAGTTTCTATCGACCACACAAGTACACATGACTGACACGAGTTAGAACCTGTTCGGCAAAGGTCATCTGCCCCAATTAAGCAGCATTGTGTCCCAAATAAATGAAGGGAATCCAGGCAATTTTCTCAATTAGTTTCTTTTCTTTAAGAAATGTCCCAAGTAAGGGGCTGCCCTGATTAATTGATTCCCTAATTAGCTGGAATCAGCTGTATTTCAGTTTTATCTTCATTTAGTTTTAGGAAATTATTGCTCATCCTTTTATTACAGCCATACCAGAAGTTAGAGAATATAGGGTGATATCATCAACAGGCTCAGTCGAGGTGTACAATTGTGTGCTGTCTGTATAACTGTGGAAATCAATTTTGTGCTCCCCATTGCCATCTCCTAAAGGGAATATGTACAAGGGACAGAGTAGCGGATTAAGGCACCCTCCCTGAAGAACATCAAAAGGAACATTGTATCTCTTAGAAAATGGTCTCCAAGACAGAGACAAAAAATTTCTCTGTAAGATATATGAGCGAAAGCAATTAAGGGCACTACCAGGGAAGCCAACCCAGTTCTCACAGCGATCAAGGAAAATGTTGTGATCATTTGTGTCAAAGGCTCCACTTAGATCCAGCAGAATTAGAATTGAGACCCTGTTGACATTAGTGCTGACAACTTTGATCAGGGTCGTCTCCATGCTGTGGTTTACTCTAAAACCTGGCTGAAATTTTTATGGAATATTGTTCACATTTAGAAATTTGTTGTTGGTTGAAAATGACTTTCTCAAGAATCTTGCCAAGGAAGGGAAGATTTGATATAGGCCTGTAAGTTAACTAGCACCTCACTATCAATGTTTGACTTTTTAAGTAGGGGTTTAATAGCTCCAATTTTGAAGGCATCTGGAAAAACTCCAGCTTCAAAGGATGTATTAATAATCTTTCTAACAAATTAGAAACATTATTAAAAGAGTCCTTAAAAGTGTGGTAAGTACAGGGTCGATACAGAAGGTAGATGGTTTAATCTTTGTTACAATCAGAAACACTTGTAAATTTTAACTTGGTTGCCTTCTCTTTATGAGGCTGTCTGTGGAGGTTACCAGCATCTGTGGCTATACTCTCCCTAATAGAAGTAATATTGTTGTTAAAAAAATTGCGAATTTCTCACATTTTGTGGCAGATGCTTGATTGAGGACATTATAGGTTGAGGCAGGGTTCAACGGTTGGTTTATAATTGAATCAGAATCAGAATCGGCATGTGTTGTGAAATTTGTTAACTTAGCAGCATCAATTCAATGCAATACATGATATAGAAGAAAAAAATCAAAATAAAATAATAAAGTAAATAAGTTACAGTATACTTCTATTCAATAGATTCTATTCAATATTCTTGAAACTGCTATTCTCTGTAATAATTTTGTAGAGCGTATAGTAGTGTTAAAGGAGACTAGATTTTCCTTGAAAATATTACAGTAGACTTCTAACCCATGTACATCTTTGAGATACAAAAAAAAAACTAGAGGCAGAGGAATCCAAATATAGATCCTAGGAGAAATTAAGTATTGTAGTAAACCTACAAAAAGGTTTATAAATTTACCAAAGGCTACACTGAGCCGAGGTTTGGGGTTTTCAAAATTCAGCAAAGGATGGCCAAGTAATTGAAAGGAAAAAAAATAAGACAATAAACTGGTAAGAAGCAGAAAAACAAATGGAAAGAGCTTTTACTAAAACTGGAAAATGTGGGTTCTTCACTGACAGAGGTAGGAAAATTTATAATGGGGATACGAGGAATTAAAGAAATAATTTATGTCTGTCTGCATGTCGGAAAGCACAAAAAAACTCCTAAAGGTCTAGTGCAAATGAGGAAATGAAAAGTATTGGAAAAGAAATGGTATTAAGTTAATGAGCCTGAACACCGATAAATCCCAAAGACCTGGTGATCAATATCCCCAAGTTCTGAAATGGGTGGCTACTGAGAGCATATGTGATCTAATCATCAGCTTCAAAAACTTTGCAGGTTCTGGAGTGATTCCTGATGATTTGGAAAGAAGCAAACTTGATCTGACCATTTAAGAAGGAAAGAGATGGTGGGCCTGTCACTAGAAGAGAAATTTTCTAGTTCAGAAGAATGAACAATAATATCATACAAAATACCCAGAGAGCTTGACAAAACAGAAAAGCAGGTGTGGGGGGAGAGGAATGATTCCCCCGGCTAAGAGATCTAGAATGAGAGGCAAACTAAGCTGGGTATTTGAGGCCGAACTAAGGAGAAATTTATTTGCTTAAAGAATGAATCACTGAAAGTCTCTATCCCTGAGGTCTGTGGAGGCTAAGTCATTGATTACATTTATAAGAGAGATTTATCGATTCCTGGATGCTAAAAGAATAGAGGGAAATAGATTGTGGGTGTGAAACTTGTGATGAAGTAGGTCAGTCCTGATCTGGCTGAATAGCACAGCAGGTTCAAGTGGTCATATAGCTTCCTCCTGATCTTTCATATATTATTAGGTACTTCAACTTCGTAAGAACTCCCAGGAGCTGACCAAATCTTCCTAGGTGACTTCAATGCCGAAGTGGGAAACGAATTAAACTCCTGCAAGGTGACACCAGTAAGAAGGGAGGTGGACAAATTAACTTCAAGCAGGTCCCCCTCTTAGCAAAATGCTTGAGGAAAAGTCTTGTCATTATACCAGGCATGGGCAAACTACAGCCCGCGGGCCATATGCGGCCCGTTAAGCTTTTTAATCCGGCCTGCAGAACTTGATGAAATTATATTAATAAACCTTGTTAACGTTTTTTCCCCGCAATTCTGGCGTTTTCCCAATAGATGACGCACTCTATATACATTGACCTTTGTTGAGGTGCAGCGTATTACTCCACATTTGCGCTTTACTTTGTGACCTTGTGGCGACCCATTTCCTGGCACATCCGAACCGGCTCACAATTAGCCAGCATTCCAGCTAAGGGAGATAGCCTGCGGGGATTTGCGAGCACAGAGCTCCGCATATTGGCGCGCTCTCACTGTTCTGTCATTGTGCGGGTTGTTGTTGAGTTTTGGCACAGGGGACAATTGAATAAGAAGGAGCAGGACAAGTAGACCTGCATCTCCTACCGTTTTTGAAATAAAGACAGTCAGGAGGAGAGTGATGATGATAATATCTTGAAGGATAACACAATTTTCAGTGCTTTAAAATAATAACTGTTACTATTAAAAAAAGCTGTATTTTATTCATTTAATTTTCAGTGTTTTAAAAGACATTTCAATAAATAGCTAAATACCATGGGACTTCAAAGACAGATATTTTGTTGTAATGCATTTGTTCATTTTCAATTGAAATTAAAGCACATGTTTTCTACATATCCCATGGTATTTTATTTTCTCTTATGAGGTGTATTACCAAAACACTCCGTCCATCTGCTCCTGGTCCGGCCCCCCTGTCAAATTTTAGAACCCTTTGTGGCCCTCAAGTCAAAAAGTTTGCCCACCCCTGCATTATACCATGTTTTGCCAGAGAGAGAGAGAGAGAGAGAGAGAGAGAGAGAGAGAGAGAGAGAGAAGCAAAAAACTTCACGGCAAGATTCTTGATCCATGTCAGTCACACCATAACAGCTGGCAAATGTTCCCCCATCAGCATGCCCTCTGCATGTGGTGACCCCATTATTGTTCTTTGCCTGAAAATCAGTGCTGAAGATCTCTGGGATCCCACAGGACAGTTATTTACAGACAGTGCCTAGTGACATGCCAACAATACAAATAGGAGCTGCCAGTGTATTAGCTCTGAATTTTATCATTTGTTAACTAACACAGGTTGGGTTGCTGAGAATGAATTGAGGATGTAGGTACTAATTAACTGCAAATGCTTGGCTGTGAGCTAAGTAACCTGTTCAAGAGAAAAACAATGGTCCAGGTAAGGAGGACTGAAATCTTATCAATTGACTCAAGCTCTCTTGACTCCATACTATTCTGGTCCAGCCTGCCCAACAAGTAGCCTAAAATGTTCAATGGCAATTGAAATCCACAAACACAGCAGATTATTGTGATACACACAAGATGCTGGAGGAACTCAGCAGGCTAGGTGCTGATGAAGGACTTCGGCCAGAAACATCAACTGTTTACTCTGCCATAGATGCTGCCTGACCTGCTGGGTTCCTCCAGCATTTTGTGTGTGTTGATTACAATATGTATTAAGGTTTGTCTCTGTCCCCATAGCATTGCCTATAAAACCCTAGTGATTTCACCTGCAAACTCATTTTGCCTGGTTGCTGATTGATTTTTGAACATTAAGAACTGCCTTAACACAGTGAAGCTTTGTAGAGACCATGCTTAGGAAAAACAGAAAGAACACAGATTTATGTAGTACTTTTCACATCCCCAATGTACCTTGGAGCAAAGTAATTCAGTTATGAAGTGAAGCTATTGTTATTTTGTATATAATACCGTAGTCAATTTGTGTACAGAGCCCTACAAAAAGCAAATGAGTTAAATGGCAAGTAAATCTGATTTAGAGGTTTCTATTGTGGGATAGTTGATTGTCAGGACACTTTTAAAACTCTCCTACTCTAGTTAGAATCAAGTCATTTGTTATTTTGTTATCAATGGAATAGATTGATGCACATTATGTTTAAAGACGTGCCAATGTAGTGCTCCGTAATTAATGTGCTTCAATGTTTATCCAGATTACGTACTCAAACCCAAGCACAGGGCTCAAAACTGTAACCTCCTCATTTACAGCCTTAACACTGGGACAAACTGCTATAATTACACTTTGTTTTCCCTCTGTGTGACAGTATTCTCAATACTTCTCAACAAACATTTCACATTTCTCTATTAAACTTAGACCTTTGATTCCTCCCACACGTGCTTTTTGGGAACTGTGAAGTGGTTTATAATTTCAACATTTTGTGCTTTAAGTAATCTCAATGCTAAGATGCTGTTTAGCTTGTAACACATTATTGACATATTTAGTGACATCAAATCCACTTGTATGAGCAGGCATCCAAGAGTAGGCAAGTACATTTCCAAGTGAATTTTTCTGACAGTATATGCAAGTGTTTTTCTGCCAGAAAACAAGAAGTTCAAGTTTCATTGGAAATTCTAGCACTCATGATAGCACAGAGACTGAAATAACTTAGGGGAAAGGGGTTCTGATAGCAAAACAATGAGAGTGTATGTGTGTCTGACATTCTGCATTGAATATTTGGTCTTCTGTAGGTCTTATTGCACATTAAATAACTCAAAGGACACCTTGTATCCTGCTGTTATCAGACACTTGAATGGACCTCTCATGCTAAAAATAAATTTGATCTCTCAGTCTACCTTATCAGAGCCTAAACAATTAATTTGTTTACCTTTCTTTGAACACTGAGTTCTATTTTTCTTTTTACGGCCTCAATGTACTTAGATGTGACAAGATTTGTCTGGATGGCACACAAACAAAGGTTTTTCACTCCTTGATAACACATGACAACAGTGATGTAGTGCTTAGCACAACCCTTTACAGTACCAGCGATTCGGGTTCAATTCTCACCGCTGCCTGTAAGGAGTTTGTATATTCTCCCCGTGACCGCACAGTCCAAATACGTATTGGTTGGTAGGTGAATTGGTCATTGTAAATTGTCCCTTGATTAGGCTAGGATTAAATTGGAGCATAGCTGAGCGGTGCAGTTTGAAGGGCCGGAAGGGCCAGTTCCAAGCTGTCTCTTAACAAATAAATAATACTGAATTAAGTGAATATCCCAATCCTCCAGGTGGCACAGTAGCATAGCGGTTAGTGCAATGGTTTAACAGCACCAGCGATCACTGATCAGTGTTCAAATCCCACTACTGTCTATAAGGAGTATGTACATTCTCCCTGTGACTATGTGGGTTTCCACCGGGTACTCTGATTTCCTCCCACATTCCATGATCTACAGTTAGGGTTAGTAAGCTTGCTTTGTTGACACCAGAAGTGTTTTGACGCATTTCACTGTATGTTTCGATGTACGTGTGACAAATAAAGCTAATCTTTAGATCTTTAATCTATGTTCTTGAATGTGTTGCTATAATTTCCAGATAATATATTACAACATCCAAAATGATAAACAGATTGTTGTTCCTAATTCACCTACTAGTTCCCTCTTACATTTCCATAAGTTTCTTCCTTTCTTCAAGAAATGTTGCAGAACAAAACCCCAGATAATAAAAATAATAATTTACAACTACCATGCAAACAGTGTAATTACTATACACTTGATTGTTTTTGGATCAGTGGTGAAGAAACAGCAATGCTACCATTTTATAACACATATTAGCTCACAGATTTTCTGAAGGATCTTTCATTGAAGCTTGTTGTGATTAGATTACCAAGAAGAATGGCAAGATACTGCAGGAGAAGGGCAGCTCAGACAGTAACATTCATATTTCATTTTCTGATGACAAATATTACAGTCTCCTTGACCTAAAATCGAGTAGATAAATTTCAGATAATAACCATTTTGGGCATATTAATTCAGATTTCCAACATTCACTTCACATTCCTCTAGCAATGTCTGAATAATTTTCATTTACACCTCCTGCAGATTCATCTTTATTTTCTTATTAGTATTGTATGTTTTTTTTCACACTGTACTGTCATTCTTTTATTATTTAATTCCTTACTGCTCTTTCGTTACTCTTTCTCCACATCTTCAAATCAGTTTAGATAAGATGTAAATAAACACAGTAGAGAGGCATACAGGTGTTCTCGTGCATGAAGCACGATATGTGAGCAGGCAGGTTAAGCTAGTATATAAGGCAAATGGCACATTGGTCTTTCTTACTCAGGACGGGAGTTTAAAAATGGATAACACAGAATTGTTTGGGGTGCTGGTGAGGCTGCACCTGGAGTACTATAAAGGTTTGGTCCCCTTATTTTAAGAAAGGATATACTAGCAGTGGAGGCACTGCATAAGAGATTCATTGTGTTAATTTATTGGGTGAGAGTGTTCCCAATTAAAAAAAGGTTGAAACAAAAGTCAGAAGTTTAGAAGAATGAAAGTTCTATCTATGGTAGATATTACTAGTGGGAAAGTCTTAAATGGACAGGCATATTTAAAAGATAGGTGAAAATTATTTATACCCAATTTGTGTATCAATTTCTTCTTGCAGAGAGTGATGAATCTCTGGGGTTTACTATCCGAGAGGGTTCAGGAGGCAAATCACGGGAAATATTTTGAGAAGTTATGGTCATAAGAATGGAGGTCTAGGGAAGGTGATTAGAAAACTGTCTTGAACGGTAGGGTAGCCTTGACAAAATAACTGGCCTACTCCTGCTATTATTCTTGTGTGTTTTGTTTGGCTAAGTAATTTCACACATTTTCTCTTTTCTTATTTTAATATTTTACATATAGGTATGTGGCAAAACAAAGCTCCAATGCCATATTCAAGTTTGCAAACAACACCACTTTCGTAGGCTGAATCAAAGGTAGTGATGAATCAGCATTTTAGGAGGGAGATTGAAAATCTAGCTGAGTGGTGTCACAACAACAACCTCTTACTCAATGTCAGCAAGGCCAAGGAGCTAATGATTGACTTCAGGAGGAGGAAACCAGAGGTCCGTGTGCCAATCCTTATTAGGGATCAGAGGTGAAGAGGATCAGCAACTTTAAATTCTTCAGTGTTATCATTTCAGAAGATCTGTCCTGGACCCAGCATGCAAGTGCAGTTACAAAGAAAGCACGGCAGTGCCTCTACTTACTTGGGAGTTGGTGAAGATTTGGTATGACAGTTAAAACTTTGATATACTTCTGTAGATGTGTGGTGGAGAATATATTGACTGACTGTATCACAGCCTGGGATGGAAGCACTAATACCCTTAAATGGAAAATCCTACAAAAAGTAGTGGATATGGCCCAGTCCATCACCGGTAAAGCCCTCCCCACCGCTGAGCACTGAAATGTTCCCTCAACTTATGGACTCACTTTCTAGGACTCCTCATCTCCTGTCCTTAGTATTTATTGCTTATTTATTATTATTGTTTTCTTTCTTTTTATATTTGCACAGTTTGTTGTCTTTTGCTCATTGGCTATTTCTGACCTTTTGCTGCAATCTTTCATTGATTCTATTATGATTATTGGATTTATTGAGTATGCCTGCAAGAATATGAATCTCAGGGTTGTAAATGGTGACATATATGTACTTTGATAATAAATTTACTTTGAAACTTTGAAGATTGTGCTGTTGCAGGAAATCACTGTCCAATTCATTCATTAAAACAGTGATTGTTATTTTCTTCTAAAGCAAACAGCATCCTTAGCTTTACATGTTGATTCATCGCCCCTTTGCCTAATCAACTACGGGTAGTTATTTACATACAGTAAGGTAATTAGCTTTTAAAATTATGAGCAGATTGCCCTCACATACTTAGAAAGAATAAGTTGATAAACATTTCTGTGACTGTTTTGTCAATTAAATAATTGTGTTTTAAGTTAAAAAATCTTTCATTAGGTTGACCAATCACTAAGAGAAAATCTGCAGATGCTGGACAATGATTAAAGATTTGCTATTTGTCACATGTATATTGAAGCATCAAAATATATTGTGAAATGCTTTATTTCTGTTAGTGATCAACACAGTCACAGTTAATCCCTGAGTGAAACTTATTTCAGCAAAATTAGAAAACAAGCTAAATTTTAAAGAATTCCATTTATATTTTGTCAGAATATAATTTACTCAAGCAATGATAATGACCAATATTCCAAGACCAGTCATCTCCAAAACTCAATAGGGTTTTGATCCAAAGTTGGACAAGAGTTGGATTCCAGCGATCAGGTGACAGTGACCACCCTTGATGTCAAGGCACTACTTCATTGAGCAGCATCTAGGAATCTTGGAGAAAGAGAAGCCAGTTGGCATTAACAGTCCACTAGGTGGAGTCAAAACTTGCACAGTGGTTGGCCGTGGTTGCTGAATGTCTATTATCCCAGCCGCAGGCACCATTGCAGAAGATCCTCAGGACAGTGTTGTAGGTCCAGCCATTGTCACCATCATCAATGACCTTCCTTCCATTACAAGGTCAGACATGAGAATGTACACTGATAAATGAACAATGTTCAATTCTGTTCTCATCCTCAGAAAAATGAAGTGGTCTACATCTGCGTGCTTCAACACATAGGCAAATGTCAGATTAACCTTTGTCCTATACATATGGCAGGCTATATATTCTTAAATCAGAATCGTGTATGAACCAGCAAGCTGGGGTACTTCCATGCACTGTTGTCTTTATTGGTGCTAAAGGTTAGGGTCTTAGGATTAACAATATGTATTAATCTTTGTTCTATACATATGCCAAGCCATAATCATCCACAATAAAACAGGATTTAACTAATCATTTTTGTTATTCAACAACATTGCCTTCACCAAAATCTAACACCCCCAAATTCATTCCATTGATTGCAAGGTTCAAGAAAGTGGCTGACCTCATTCTGGGTTGTTAATGCTCACGTATAAAAGCCCATGTTCCATACATAAATAAGCAAGCTAAAATGTTTTACTTAAATGATCACTTGCTTCCTTCTCTTAATGCTGGAAGTCTAGAGAAACACACACAAAATGGTGGAGGAACTCATAGAGTCAGGCAGCTTCTGTGGAGAAGAATAAACAAGTCAACATTTTAGGTTGAGATCCTTCATCAGGATTCTCCATAGATCAGGGGTGGGCAAACTTTTTGACTTGAGGGCCACAAAGGGTTCTAAAATTTGACAGGGGGGCTGGACCAGGAGCAGATGGACAGAGTGTTTTGGTAATACAACTCATAAGAGAAAATAAAATATCATGGGATATGTAGAAAACATGTGCTTTAATTTCAATTGAAAATGAACAAATGCATTACAACAAAATATCTGTCTTTGAAGTCCCATGGTATTTAGCTATTTATTGAAATGACTTTTAAAACACTGAAAATTAAATGAATAAAATACAGCTTTTTTAATAGTAACAGTTATTATTTTAAAGCACTGAAAATTCTGTTATCCTTCAAGATATTATCATCATCACTCTCCTCCTGCCTGTCTTTATTTCAAAAACGGTAGGAGATGCAGGTCTACTTGTCCTGCTCCTTCTTATTCAATTGTCCCCTGTGCCAAAACTCAACAACGACCCGCACAATGACAGAACAGTGAGAACGCGCCAGTATTTGGAGCGCGTTATTTGATCTGGAGCGCATTTTTTATTTTGAGAACGTACATGCACCTGCGCACTACTCATGTCCATCACTTAACAGAAATGACATGTAACATGTAAGGCTTATTGAAAAAAATATTTTCAAATGCATTTTTTACATAACACAACGAAGAAACTTATTTTTAATTTCAGTGGGAACAGCGTTGTTGGCCTCCCTTTTTAGCCAGCGCATCAAAGTCTGGATTTAGTTTTGTTGTGGCGATTCTCAGGATGGATCTGAGATGTTGGTCAGTTCACTTGGATCTGTGGCTGGCTTTGTTGATGTTCATGACGCTGAACGCCTGTTCACACAAATAGGTCGAGCCGAACAAAGAGTAAAGCGCAAATGTGGAGCAATACGCTGCACCTCAACAAAGGTCAATGTGTAGCGGTGTGCTACATGCAGCGCTAAAATTACGACACGGAGTAGGTAACTGCGGTCGAAGAAAAAAACTTTATTCGAAATCCTCAGCCTCACTTTTAAGCCTCCCTCAACCTGTCCCCCTGCGCAGAGGCTCCAAAGCTCTGTGCTCGCAAATCCCCGCAGGCTATCTCCCTTAGCCGGAACGCTGGCTAATTGTGAGCCGGTTCGGATGTGCCAGGAAATGGGTTGCCACAAATGTATATAGAGTGCGTCATCTATTGGGAAAACACCAGAATTGCGGGGAAAAAACGTTAACAAGGTTTATTAATATAATTTCATCAAGTTCTGCGGGCCGGATTAAAAAGCTTAACGGGCCGCATATGGCCCGCGGGCCGTAGTTTGCCCATGACTGCCATAGATGCTCCCTGAACTGCTAAGTTCCACGAGCATTTTGTGTAGGAGTATAATAACACTCAGTTCGACAAAAGACAAGGCAGTGATGTGTCTGACAAAAAGGGAGTATTACGCGGGAGATAAAATCTGTTTTCTTACTTAAATCAACTACAAGGATTTTGTTTAGAAAACTCAAAACAAAACTTCCTTTAAAATCAATATATTAATCACGACATTTCCTGCATGTTTCTTATCATTCCCATGCCTGCACACATTCGTATTTCAAATCCACCCATTTTGCTCTTTAAAAAGTAATATGCTGTACATATTAACTGTAAATTTTATTCATTTGCAGTGTTATTAATTTTATTAATTTTTTTAGTATCTCTAAATAATAAAGGCTCCTCCATTATTATATGTTGATTAAAAGCATTGTACATTTTGAGCAAAACAAGAGAAACAAATTTGGTCAGAGACTAGAAAACATTGTGCTCCATTGGTCTGATAGTTGACAGCCGTTTGACTCTAGAGTTCGGACTCTATCCCAACAGGAACAGGATTCTTGCAGTTTAACCATACTGACACTGCAGCTTATCGTTTACACCAGCCTAAATTACCTTATCGACTTCCATCCCATCATTACAATCACACCTCCAAATCTGTCAGCAGCAATTAAGAAACTTTTTTGAAAGAGGTATTCAATCCTCTGTGGATATGGTAGGTGTTTCTTGCATTTTTTTTTTGTTTTTATTTCTTTTCACAGTTTAACTCTGGTTGGGGCACCTTGACAATATCAGAGATCCAGCCAGGATCTCTGGTATTGCAGTTGCAGTTTATTCTGTTCCAGCTTTCTGGTATTTACTATTCTGGAAACAAAATCCTCAAGATTGATATTATGATCCCAGTCATTCTATGCTTAGTAGGGAATGTAGTTATGAATATATAGTACAGTGGGACAAAGATTAAATATTAAAGATTTGCTGTTTGACATGTGTAGATTGAAACATTGCAATACATAGTTAAATGTGCCATTTCAGTTTATGGCTAACACAGTCCAAGGAACTACTTTGGGCAGGCCACAAATGTCATCATGCTTCTGATGCCCATAGCTTACTAACCTTGGCTAACCTATACATCTTTGGAATGTGGAAAGAAACTGAAGCAGCCGGAGGAAACCTATGCAGTCCTGCGGAGAGCATACAAACTCCTGATAGAAAGTGGCAGATTTGAACGCCCAGCCGCTGGCACTATAAAACGTTATGTTAGCGGCTACACTATTGTGCTGGCCTGTGTGCTTGAGTAACAGTATGATTGTGGTACTATCATTATTCTGGCAAACATGAGAAAAGGAAGCTGGTTAGACATTCTTCTATTGAGAAGATTACAAAATTCAAGGTAAAGCTGGTTATTGGTAACAGCCATGGTGCAAATAGCAAGGTCGGAGCTTGGAATAATCCACCTTCTGGATTTTCAACATTTGAAATTCTGGAGATGGGGGAAGAAAAGAAATAAAAGAGGAGGCTATTTTAGAGAAGGAAATTGAAGTTTCAAAGGTACAAAAAAATTAAGAGAAGTGTTGATTCCTGTGGCGTGATTAAGATATTAAGATCATTAGTTCAATTATATGCAGTTTATTATTGTCCTCTCAGTTTATTTTTAGAAACATAGAAAACCTACAGCACAATTCAGGCCCTTCGGCCCACAATGCTGTGCCAAATATGCCCTTACATTAGAAATTACCTAGGGTTACCCATAGCTCTCTATCTTCTAAGCTCCATGTACCTGTCCAGGAGTCTCTTAAAAGACCCTATTGTACCTGCCTCCACCACCGTTGCCGGCAGCCCATTCCACACATTCGCTACTCTCTGCGTAAAAAACATACCCCTGACATCTCCTCTGTACCTACTGCCAAGCACCTTAAAACTGTGCCCTCTCATGTTAGCCATTTCAGCCCTGGAAAAAAGCCTCTGACTATCCACACAATCAATGCCTCTCATCATCTTATACACCTCTATCAGGTCACCTCTCATCCTCCGTCGCTCCAAGGAGAAAAGGCCGAGTTCACACAACCAATTCTCATAAGGCATGCTCCCCAATCCAGGCAATTCTTGTAAATCTCCTCTGCTCCCTTTCTATAGTTTCCGCATCCTTCCTGTAGTGACGTGACCAGAACTGAGCACAGTACTCCAAGTGGGGTCTGACCAGGGTCCTATATAGCTGTACATTACCTCTCAGCTCTTAAACTCAATCCCACGGCTGATGAAGGCCAATGCACCATATGCTTTCTTAACCACAGAGTCAACCTGTGCAGCAGCTTTGAGTGTCCTATGGACTCGGACCCCAAGATCCCTCTGATCCTCCACACTGCAAGAGTCTTTTGTAAGTGAATGTTAAAAAGAAAGAACGCAGACCTTTCTTTCAGAAAGCAGACAATGAGGAAGGCTAGAGAAACTAAATCTGAAGTGAGGAGCAGACAAACGTAGTTTGGGAATCTCATCTTTGCTCTAAGTAATTCTTCTAATTAATATTTTAAATTGATGACAGATTTCCAATCAACAAAGTGTTTGAGGGGTTTTGTTTTACTTTCCAAATAGATGTCTTTCAGACTATTTTGCAATTCTGTAGTTTATCTTCACTGCAAATGAACATTCACCTCCATATCATCACAATTTACGTATTAATTGGAGAATGTTAAACTTAAACAGGGACCTACATTGGATCAATGTGTAGAATTGATCACCTTCCGAGGCAAACTAATTTGTTATCTCTCTAAATAGATGTCAAGTGCTCCCTTTGGTAAAAACTAACAAAGAAAGGCTAGGACAGATGTCTCCGAACATATGGCATGTCAAAAATGCACAGGCACTGTTTGGAGGAGGAAAATGACTGTTACAAAACTGAAGGGCGTATCATAATGAAGGACTGTTTCCATGCAGATAGGAGTTTATGTGGAAAGATGGGCTGAGTGCAGCAACTTTCCTCATCTGTAGTTTAAATTTTTTGTCATTGAGATAGCAGATTTACAGTTCCAGAATTTAAACATACTTAATGAATAATTCTTTAAGCCAATGACCTTATTAAGCTTAAACGTACAGAGACTGCCATTGCCTTACGGTGCTAACCTCTTTCACGTGTTTGGTTTTTAATTCCACTGCATGACTTTAACATTTGATAACTTGTGATGTGGGTCGCCCTCAGTTCGCCGCTCTCTCCCAATGCAACCTCTTCTAAACCACCACCACCTGTCATTGGCAGAAACTCAAAAGGCCAACTAAGTTGAAATGCACTTGTGTGATATAAAAATCCATTTTGATTTTTAACTGGTGTAATTTGAAATCCAAATATTTCAACATTGTTTCAAAATGTTAAGAATTCTTAACTTCCTTATCTGTTTTTGAACCTAATTTATGATTTGCTTTAAATTAAGACGCTAATTACAAAGACACACTATATCACACATGTAACATACACACCGCATATAACTATCACATTCAAAAACCTATATAATTTACCTGCTCTGTCGTTAACCTTCAATTTATGATCAAGTGCAGAATAATAAGTTATTAGCTGGTTTAACTGATTAACAAATTACTAATTGATTTAAAAGTAAGTTTATCAGGGTCAAAAATAATACGTGATGAGCTAAAGTACAGACCATTAGGCAATCCATTAGTTTAAAATGCCTTCACTTTCATTTTAACTGGTAACAAAACATAGATATTTTAAATCATTCCTTCATGTAGACATGAAATAATGTTACAGTTAGTGTGACAGCCATTCTTTAATTTATCAAAGGGATGTACTTATGGAAAGCATTTTGCTAAGCAAGCTTTTGTAAACTGAAAAGGATCAGCAAAATGCATTATGGGTATTTCAGTCCAAGGTATTTCTGTGGGTGGATAGTGAGAAATTTGTTACAAACAAAAAATAGATTTGTAAATTAAAGTTATGTATACGAAAGATTCAATGGCATTATTGAGAATTTTTGTAAAGCAAATGATTACAAATCAAGAAAAGCCTATACAGAAACATAAAGGTGTAGTGTTGGCGAGTATCATTCACATTATTCAAGCTGAGATTCAATTTACAATTTTTTTGTTCTAAGAAATGCTTATTATTTTTAAATGCGGATAATGCTTCAAACCAATTAATGTGTGTTATTTTCCTCTTGGTATTTCATAAAGCTCCCAGCTAAATAGTAATGGAAGCTACAGTAGCAGCAGAGTGGAACAGTAACTCACATCAATGTCCTTTTCCTCTGGGATCTTTCTTTGAACCAAGTCCAGGCTGATGGATTGGAAGTTCCCTTTAACAGCTGTGAAATGACTTTGACAGCCTCAATTTTAATCCTGCTGGGCAAAGAGCTGTGAACAAAAAAAAAGACTAAAATGTAGCATCCATCGGCAATTTCTTGGAGATGAAATGAAATGAGTTCAAAATGGTACAAAGGGAACGATATTCTCGCCAAGCAGGGAATAAAAGCTTAACTCTTACTAAGCCAAATGTTCATTAAATGTCATCCATAAAAGAGACACAGAAATTAAAAGTGACATAATCCAAAGCATTTTTTTCCCTCAAACACAACAACATTGGCAGAGAGCTCAACACAAGACACTGAGTGAATTTGGCATGTGCTGATCATAACTGGCAACTGGGTACAAAGAGAATGAATTCGCTTTTGCAAAAAATTCTATTTGTACGCTCCTTCACATACGTTTATATGCAAGGGAATAGATGCAATCCATCTTGAATGACTTCGCTTTCAATTTTGTCTCCTATTCTCAGTTATATACACCCTACATTCTTGCAACTAACATATTCCATTGAAATACAGCATTGTCACATAAATAGGGACAGTAAAAATCAATCAGTGCAAAAGTACACTTTTGCTCTCAAGCATTTTGTAAATAAACTATGTGGATAATGTAAGGTACCAGGTATTGCCGTGTTTTTGACACTGGGAATAAGTCTTTATTGTCATACTTGACCTGCAAATAAATGAGAAAACAATGCTCATATTTCTTTCTTCTTGCCTGAAGGTGGGCCTATCAGAAATCTCTCTGGGGATTTCTATGCTCACTGGCAAGGCCACTTCATGGTTAACTGGCAAGGGGCTGTCACAATTCAAGGTCGACGCACTGTAAAAGATCAGGATAGCCCCATTCCCCTCTTTGTTGTTCTCTGAACAGTAGGTGTATCAGGAATAAAATATTGTGAAGTAATCCAATAAACTCAACCTCCAGCATTTAATAAAAAATATACTTTATTCACTGAGTTCCATGTCATTTACAAAATATGCCTTTTCTCCTGATTTTATTTCATCATCAAAGTGCTGTTTCAATCTGGGTTTTGGCTTTAGAGGCTTTGTAGTTCCATTTTTTACTGGTTAAATAAACCTGTGACAACAGTTCTCATCCAAGTTAGCAGCAAATTAACCAGAACACACTGCAAAGTTCATTAGAGAATGCACTTAAATGTAAGTACATCTTACAGTGAAAATTTTCACTGCCGATCTCTGCTTATTTTAAGAAGATTAAGTCATTGAAACTCTAAAATAAAAATGGTCAGTTGGAATGGAAACAAGCAGTTTAAAGTTTAAAACCTTAGAGTGGTGTACTAAAAACTGCAAATATACAGAATGGAACTGTCTGACACAATTCAAAAGCCTGCCCCTTGGGTGAGAAACCGTAAAGCTCGATAAAAACCCAAACGAGCACAATGCATGTTGCAACTGCTTTGGATTGCTTCCAACACACCTCCTTTAATCTGTACATAAACACTTCCAGATGCCCAGAAGGTCACCTGTTATGGAGCAACATAGAAAAAGCTGACTGTGCACAAACCAAAACTCACTTTGAAGATGACAAAATGGCCATCTTTTCTTATTCAATCAATGGGCGATGTGGGTTTCCATTTATTGTGGATCCTTAGTTCACATCTCAGTTTCAATGGAGCAATAAGTAGTTATTTAATTCTTGGCTGTTTGTACATCGTTGTTTGTGTGTTGTTTTTCATTGGTTCTATTGTTTTTTGTATTTACTATGAATGCCCACAAGGAAATGAATCTCAGGGTAGTATACGTACTTTGAGAATAAATCCACATTGGACTTTGAATACAAAATTAAGATTTTGAAGCAGAAGTAGTCCATATGACCCCTTGGACCTTTTCTGCCATTCAAAAAGATTCACATTCCTGTTCATTTTCCCATTCAATTCCCGTATCTTTTGATCTCAAAATATGAAGAAATTTCTATAATAAGCATTAATTACTGGTACTTCTTTATGTTGTATCCTTCCAACAGAATTCTGATGTGAGTATATTTATATGCATCTCTTAACTATTACTTTCTGTCTCATGGAGTGAGGCAGATCTGATAAGGTATTGTAACCCTGGGGAGTGTAAGTCCCAGCCCATTCTGGATCAGTAATTGCAGCATCTGAATTTGTCCTACTGTTCCTGAGCAAGGAGGAAAAATATAGGCTTTCTGTTCCTAATACTTTGAAATACTCCTGCATGGGAGTGTGGTATCAAGAGAAAACAACTGTAAATTTTATTGCCTACAATTGGAAAATCCTGCCAATGCTTATTGTCCAGTTTTTCAATTTTTATGTCATCTGATGCTTTTTCTGTGATTTGCATTATCTTAGCCATTTTTTGCTCTTCTAATGTCCTTCTGGTGAGACAATCTATAAAGTAATTTAGGAGGTTTTTGCTTTTCTACTAAAATGTTTGCAGACCATATATTCTCTAAAGTCTCTCAATATTCTTCAGATCTCATTTATTTTCCTTTCTATTGTTCAGTTCTGAGAGGGACTATAAATAAGAAACATTTACTATTCTTCTGTACTGAAACCATGGGATCACCCAGTGATGGTTATTTTATTTTAGATTTCCACCATATCCGTTTTTTTAAGAGCTTACCTCAGTGAGCTTATTCTGTTTCCATATGCCATTTAAAACAGCCATCGAAGTATCACTACACTCTTATTCCTCCTGCATAGCTTGATCGTGTTTTGTCAAAATTTGATCCATTCAGAAAGCGTAAGATGAGGAAACGCATACCAGACCTCGTACAGGAATCAGAAGTGGAAAGAGTGAGCAATTTCAAGTTCCTGGGTGTCAGTATCTCTGAAGATCTATCCTGGACCCAATATATCAATGAAGGAGGCATGACAATGGCTATATTTCTTTAGGAGTTTGAGGAGATTTGGTATGTCACTAAAGACATTCACAAATTTCTGCAGGTGTTCTGTGGAGAGTATTCTAACTGGGTACATCACCACCTGGTACGGGAAGGCTACTGCACAAGATCGAAGTAAGCTTCAGAGAGCTGTAAACTTAGTCAGTTCCACAGTATCCAGGAAATCTTCAAGGAGCGATGCTTCAAAAAGGTTGCATCCATCATTAAGGACCCCCATCACCCAGGTTATGCCTTTTTCTTACTGGAACCATCAGGAAGGAGGTACAGGAGCATGAAGGCACACACTGAATGATTCAGGAATAGCTTCTTCCCTTCTGCCATCCGATTTCTGAATGGACACTGAACCCAAGAACACCACCTTACTACTGTTTAAAATTTCTATCTTTGCACTGCTTATTTAACTGTTTAATATATATACCTACTGTAATTCACATCTTTTTCTATTATTATGTATTACTATGCACTGCTGCCGCAAAGACAATAAACCACGATATATGTCGGTGGTATTAAACCTAATTCTGATTATTTCCCTTTTGACATTTATCATTAAAACTGTTCCACCACTTTTATCAATACCTACCTGATCATTACAACTCACTGCGCAATAAAATCTGCCCTCTTGTACTTTACAGCTCACTAAAAACCTGTTTGCTTAGGTCGTCATATAGTAGGAAGCACTGAAGTACTTTCATTCTGATTATCCTGAGTGCACCTCTGTTGAAGAGGGCATGACACTACACTCCAGAGTTAGCTTTCACACAGGAAGGGAAAATTAGCAATCAAGCAAAATACAGTGTGCAAATGCAAATTCCCCAGGAATCTTAAAACCACACAGCAACAGCCTTCACAATGAGAAAACAAAGCTGAATAAATTTGACAGATGACCAGCTAACTTGAAAATTCTAATCCTGAAACATTGGTCAGCAGTCAAGCAGTGCATTCCTATCTTAGTAATTAATGTTCAAATAGACTTTTGTAGATAATTTCCCTTTCCTCCCGTACTTTGTAATTTCCAGGATGTGGGAGTTTCTCCTACTAAATAGGAAGAAATTAAGTTTAATTATCCTTTCCCAGTTTCCTGAAAATCAAAGTTTTATAGGATTTCTGGTAGGTAGTGAATAGTGAGTTACAAATTCAACTACATGTTATCCAAGTATGCCAATAATTTTATTCAATCGAGGAATGTTTGGCATTGGTTTCACTCTTGCTTGCCAAATAGGAAGCTTCAGAGATTCAGTATCAAACAGGGTTGGTGTTTCACAGAAGAACATGTTTGCTATATTAGAAAATGTTGTATGAACTTTTCAGGTTTCCAGCACAAAAAATGTTTTGATTTTCTGTTTATTCAAAAATCTATGCCCACTTTTTAAAGGATTTTAAATATATGTTTATGGTGACATCTGCTCCTTTACAAAGGACAATGTTGGTTTCTTGTCAGTCCTTGATAGTAAGTTGGATGACCTTCCAATCATTCTTTCCTCTGTTTTTAGCCAGACATAATTGGCATTCTCTTGTGGAACAGATTAAAACAGAAAGTTACTGCATCGGTTTGGAAGGGAGTGGGGGGAGAAACAACCCACCGGATCTGACGGTTACCTAAAACTGGAAAGTCAATACTAACGTTGTTGGGCTGTAGAGCACCAGGCAGAATAGCACTGGGCCTCATCTGGCAGTAGAGAAGGACATACCGGGGGTGGGGGGGGGGGGGGGGGGGGGTGATTGATAAGTTCGTGGCCTAAGGTAGAAGGCGTCAACTTTAGAAAACCTAGCATATTTATTTTTCAACATCGTCCCCTACTACATGTACACACTTAGTCCAGCGGTTGTGGAGCATATGGATCCCTTCATTGTAGAAGTGGTCCACATCAGGGGTGATTGATAAGTTCATGGCCTAAGGTAGAAGGAGATGAGTTATTAACTTCAGACTTTCTGAATTATCTCTCAAAGAGTTGAGCTGCATGTGCATGTGTGGTCCACAGCAGGGGTGATTGATAAGTTTGTGGCGATGAGTTATACAGCTCTCGTTACATGCATGTGCAGTTCAACTCTTTTGAGTGAAAATGCAGAAAGCTTGAGGTTAACAACTCATCTCCTTCTACCATAAGCCACAAACTTATCAACCACCGCATGCTGTGGACCATTTCTGGAGGTCCAAGACGCCGACTTCTACAAAGAAGGGATCTGTATGCACCACGACCGGTGGATTAAGTGAGTAAATGTAGGAAAAATAAATGTGCTAGGTTTTCTAAAATTGACTCCTTCCACCTTAGGCCACGAACTTATCAATCACCCCTCATAAGAATAGGAAGGGGAATTGAAATGGCATGCAACTGGAGTTCAGGATGGCCACCATGAGGCAGTCGCCCAGTCTATTTGGGGTCTCTCTGATGTCCAGAAGCCAACATCAGGAGCAGTGAATGTAATAGATGAGACTGGAGGGGATGCATGTGACCCTTTGCCTCAGCTGGAAAGGCTGCTTAGGTTTCCGGACGGAGGTGAAGGAGGAGAATTACACCTCCTGTGAGGGCAGGGGTAAGTGCCACAGGGTGAGAGAAGAATTGGTGGGGAGGAACAAACAGCCTAGGGAGTCATGATGAATGTGGTCCCTGCAGAAGGCAGAAAGGAGTAGGGAGATGATGTAGCCAGTGGTGGAATCTTGTTGAACTGATGGAAATGATGAAGGATTGTACGTTGGATGTGGAGGCTCACAGGGCAATAGGTGAGGTTGAGGGGAATTCTATCTCTGTTCTGTCCATAGAGAGGCCATGTAAGCACAGAAGAACGAGAAACAGAAGAGATACGAGAGGGGCTTATCTATCACAGCCGAAAAATGGTCCAAGAGGGTGTCGGTGCAGGGGAAATGGTTGGATCTTTATTTAGAAAGAAGCAGAGCTTCAAGACCTTCCAGATGGGGGGGGGGGGGAATGGTGGACATCCATAGAAAAGATGAGGTGGCAGCTGACATCTGGGGTTGGCACATATTGGGCTGAATGGCCTATTCATGTGCTATATCATTTGATGTTCAATTATTTAAAAGACAGAGAAAAATAAGCAAAATATTAAAGACCATTACACAAAATAATGGAAGAACTCAGCAGGTCATGTAGCATCTATGGAGGGAAATGAATAATTGATGTTTGAGGCCAAGACCTTTCATCAGGACTGTAAAGGAAGAGGAGTGAAGGCTCCCACTGGTTCCTCAGCTCTTTCCCTTCTAATCTCTGCTATCAGTTTTCTTCTTCTTCAATCCTTTGCGCCTAGCTTCTCATATCATTCGCTTTTTCTCCCTCACTTGCCAGCTCATGCACCTCTCCTTCCCTACCTTTGATTCTAGTTTCTGTCCTGTTTCTTTCCAGGCCTGATGAAACGTCTTGGCTCAAAATGTTGAAGGTAGATAGCAAGTTTGAACTATTAACTCGCCCTTCCCTTTTAGATGCCAATAAACCTTCTTCTGAGAAAAGAGTTGAGATCTTCCAGATGTCTGAGACCTGATCTCATCTAGATATACAGAATTTTAAACGTATGGAAAAAAAGTACATTAAACCGAGTGTTTTGGAAAAAAGTGTTGCAGAGAACTTATAGTTGGCCATTACTAGACTGAATTTAGAAATATTTTCATAAAGAGGTGATTCAGGGCCCTGGAGAACCTTGGAATTTACAAAGCATTATGCTGCAAAGAGAGCTGCTCAAGGTTTTTGGGTGAATGAGTTTGACTGCCTTTCAGATCTGCAAATACCTTCACAGTTCCAGTACTTCTTGCATTTATGTATGACATTCTAATGTTACTGCATGGTAGGGTAACACAATGGATTTATTGAGCTGTGTCACAAGATATTGAATGAACACATGTATTGTGCTACAAGTACAGTAGGAAATGTCAGCCGAGGACAGCAACAGTGAAGAATGATCTTCAAAGAAAAAAATGTTACAAGCAAATTGCGATGCGCACAAGGTTTCTTACAAACCACCAGGTGACTCAACAGTAGGATCTTGTAGAGAAATGGAAAAAATGCCATCGAATATAGAACATTACAGCACAGTACAGGCCTTTTGGCCCACTTAATTGTGCTGACCTTTTAATCTACTCTAAGATAGTTCTAACCCTTCCCTCCTACATAGTCCTTCATTCTTCTACTTAAGAGTTTCTTAAATGCCCCCGATACCTCTATCACCTCTAGTTCCATGTATCCACCACTGTCTTTGTAAAAACTTAGCTGACATCCCCCCCCCCATACTTTCCTCCAATCATCTTAACATTATGTCCCCTTGCCGTAGATGTAGACAATCGTGATGTCATAATAACAAATAACAATTTCCATTTATTTCCCAACTCTACACCAGAGCCAACATTTCAAATCTCCTTGTTGGCATGAAGCCCAAATTTTAAATTTGTATTGGCTCTTTTAAGTGAGTTATTTCAGTTATTAGGCCTAAAAATTATAACTTTATAGTCATGGCTGGAGTTGAACATCCTTTGAGAAATACAACTCAATTACAAGCAGTTTTCCTGTCTTCCCTTATTATGTGAAATCAATATTGACATATCAGAGATCTAGAGATACAGCATTGAAGTGGGCCTTTTGGCCCACCCAGTCTCCACTGACCATCAACATTTTAAAGGCTTGTGCCTTTTGCACACTGGATGAATGCTCAAGTTGGCTCAGACTTTCACTGATTTTACTATGGCTATTATTCTATGATGGATTTATTGAGTATGCCTGCAAGAAAATGAATCTCGAGGTTGTATATGGTGACATCTATGTACTTCGATAATAAATTTACTTTGAACACAAAAAATGACAAAATAGTGTACGTGGGCCAGTCAGAAATCTGAAACTTTCCCAAATTCTATCACTCACCTACACATTAGGGACAATTTACAGTGACCAATTAACCTCGATATCCCTGAGATATGGGAAGAAGCTGGAACACATGGGGAAAACCTAAGTGGTCATAACGAGAACGTGTGACTCTACTCAGACAGCGATTGAACGTGGATTTCACACTGGAATCACTCACACTCGCCAATGCTGTTGAATAGATTAGGAAGGAAAGATAGCCGAGACAGCTTACTGTGCAACATGCTTCGATTCAGACGCTGATGTGAAAGAGTAAAATACAGCGTTGTTCATTAAAGCAAAGCACTGCTGACCCACCTGCTGCCAGTCCACTTAATACTGACCTAGAAAAGCTCCTGCCATTGCTTCAAAACAAGCACAGATTAATGCAATCAAGAGCTAAACAATCATTTGCTAATGGAACAATTAAAGATAATCTTCTGCTTTGAAGTACTGATGATCCTATGCTTCCAGTGAAACAACACAAAATAAAAGTCATTACTGCACTTTTGATAATGTCACAAGTAATGACTGCATAAGCAGAAAACAAGCAATGAGTGCAAAACTATAATTTAACTTTGAACCTGAAGTGTAGTATTAAGTGTCACCCTCTCATGATTAAAAATATGACCTGGTCACTATTAATTGCATCTGAAACCTTCAATTAGAATCCAGGGTTGTAAAGCAATCCAAGGCAGGATATTACCCCCTCATCTATTTAATGACTGCTTTCCTCATACTTTTATTGATTCCTTATTTTGGAAGATCATCAATGCTTGCAATTAAACATTCATATCCAAAAAGTTAACAGGAAAAGGGTGAAAGCAGCATTACTGTTTGTATTTGCAGAAATACTTAGCAGATCTTCTTCCAGGGTGGAACCTGCAATGTGTCTCAGTGTGGGTTCCACCCTGGAAGAAGCACCATTGATATGTTTGCTGTTTGTCAGGTTCAAAAAAAATGTATCGAGCAGAACCTAGATCTGTACATTGTTTTCAAAGATTTAACCAAGGCCTTTGACATGGTTAACAGGGAAGTGCTCGGGACAATCTTGTGAAAGTTGGGATGCCCACGCAAGTTCGCCGATCTTCGTGAAACACGGGTGTGTGTTAGCCCCCATGTTATTCAACCTCTTTTGCACATGTGTACTCGGCCTCAGGGACCTTGAACACATGGTGCATTTCCAGTGGATCATTGTTCGATCTACGTCGCCCCAAATCCAAATCGAAGATGGTTAAAAGAGTCATCCTCGAAGAACTCTATGCGGTCAACTGCACTCTAATGGCCCAAACGGAGTCTAGTCTACTACTGGATATAGACAGGTTTGCAGGAGCCTTGCATCTGTTGGCCTCACCATCAACCTGGACAAAACAAGAGGCCTATTTCAACCTGCTCCGAGATGCGCTGCTGTGCTGCCTTCCTTCACCACTGAAGGAACAACACAGAGGGTAGTAAAGGAATTTAAATACCATGGCAGTGTCGTCTCCAGTGATGGCTCCTTGGATAAAGAAATCAATGCTAGGATTTGCAAGTCTAGTCAGAGCCCAGGCCACCTACGATAATGTGTGCTAAGCTAGCACAATATCCAGATGACCATAAGGTATAGGAGCAGAATGAAGCTATTTGACTCATATTCACTAAGATCAACTTGCTGTTGCCCTCACTATTCTTCTGTGTGGTTGTGAAACGCAGACTGTATACAGAATGCAACTCAAACAGCTGAAGTAGATTCACGTGTGCTGCCTGAGATCCATTATGGGCACCTACTGACATGATCATATCACAAACCTGGAAATCCTCAGTAGGGCAAAGACTAGAATTAAAGCCATGATACCAAAAGCACAACTTTGTTGGACTGGGCATGTTATACACATGGAGGATTATGGCAGCTGCTCTATCACAGAGAAGCAGAAACTGTGGTAGAACTCGTAAGAGGAATAAAGATTGTGTGAAAGCCTGCAATCCATATAGTGGACTTGCTCCCTGACATTTAGAACATTGGACATGAGTCAGAACTAGTTGGTACACTTTGGTTAAACTTGTTTACAGCAACCTAGAAGATAGGCATCACGCGGACCTGGAGACTGCGCGACAGAAGAGGAAAGCAAAAGAAACCGCTGTGCCTACAGAATCAGGACAACTACTTGATCCCCACTGTGACAGTTTCTGCCATTCAACAACTGGTTTCTATAGTCACCTCCAAACGTACATCTGATGAGACATTCAGACACGATCACTAGCATCGAAATTGACAGACAACCAGACAACCAACACTTAACAGTGATATCGTTTTTTATATCATTGTTTTTAGTTTAATAAGATGAAAGACATCTAAGGACAATGAAGATTTATTTATCTATTTATTTATTGAGATACTGCACAGAATCAACCCTTCAGCCCTTTGAACCACGCCGCACAGTAATCCCCCTGATTTAATGCTAGCCTAATCATGGGACAATTTACAATGACCAATTAATTTACCAATCTTTGGACTGTAAGCACCCAGAGGAAACTCACGCAGTCAGGGGCAGAATGCATAAACTGCTTCCAGGTAGCGGCGGGAGATGAATCTGGATTGTCTGCATTATAAAGCATTGTGCTAACCATACGCTACCGTGGTGCCAATAATAAATTAACTAAAAAATATCACATGTGTGCCACATGCATGAACCTTACACCATTCAGAGTACTCACCAAGTATGTGCACCTTAGCCACCCATAATTCTGTCTCAATGTGAACATGTCTGGCAATAAGTTATAAGTACATAACTTGTGCAGTGCACTGGTTTGCTGTGTGATATAAATAGTTTGAAATGGATTTAACAATCTAAAGTCATTCTAGGTGGCATTTTATTCCTGATTATGTGTCATGGACTCAAGCAGTATCTCACATTGGATTGTCTGGATTCCTTCTCCACATTTGTGCTTAATATGTCCAAACCACTGGGTGCTGTCCAAATGCAGTTGTTGGCAATCAGTTTCTACAATTGAGTAAAGCTCGGGAACTGTTAGATCTGTGACAAAAACACAATGTTGGAGATAAGACTCTTTGACCATTGCCTCCACCGATTTCTGTTTCAAATCAGATCTTTCGTCTAGCAGTTTTTGAGTCACAGGCTACTTGTTGATGGGGCTGTTAATTCAATGTCTGTGGGTAGGGATAGGCTTTTCACAAACCTGTCACAAATGTCCTATATGATTTTTTCTCTCAATCCCATTGCAGCAGAGATCATTAATTGTTTCTGAGCAATTCCACACTTGAGACCAAAACAAAGTCAATCGTTACTCTTCTATTCTCCACTGCAACCATATAGGCAATACAACTGCAGGATGGAAACAAAATGAATACATATTTAGATGTGGCATAATGAAAACTAGTGGGATGTAATTTAAAATGATGTATTTGATGTCTGAGAAAACATACAAAGCTTGGGGTAATGAAATTGGGGAATAATTAATCACTCTAGGAAAAAGATCTTAATATTGTTACTTAATTATTCTTGAAAATGGAGTTGGCTGTTAGATTTTTACAAAACTTAATGTGTGGTGTTTTGATCTCTGTGTATCTAATCGCCAATAGCAACTAAAAGTAGAATGCTAGTCTACAATCATCAGGGCTCGGACACTTTCAAAACTATTGCATGAAGATTCTGCACAATTCCATTGATGATCATCAAAGATAGACTGAATTCCTTGTGACATTGACATTCAGTCACAACAATTGAGACGGCAAGATTAATAACCACCATAATGCAATAGATCCAGAAATTATACCTGATTAAGAGTGAGTAGATTTCTGTTCCCAATCTAATCCAAGCAGTTACACAAAGGAAGCCCTTAATAATGTATCTTAGTTTGCAGCAGACAGGACTATAGAAAAATATGATATGAACGAGCAATCCAATTATCCCATTTCAGATTCCAGCTACAATCACTACCAAATGAAAAATTATTTTATTATAAAGTGCAAAGCAGATAACAATGAGGGCATAAGCACAATTCTGAACTTTTTGTTCTCCAAAGTTTTATCAATAATACTAACCCCACTAACATAACTTGAACTATTACTTCAACAGACTTTTTATTTAAATTCTGAGAACTAAGTGTGATCCACAAGAATAGAACAGAAAGATAATGAAAAGAATAACAGTCAAGGTATTTCAAGGTGACTTGATAGACATGTACAAGACCATAAGATCAGTGGAAAGCCAGAAAGATTTAACAAGGACTTAAATTGTTAATATGAGGAGGCATATTTTTAAGGTTGTTGTTCCTTTCCGCACCTTGTGCTGCATCGAGGGGCAACCTTACTACTTCTTTAGCATTTTGGTCTGTTTTTATGCGGTCCACTTCCTAGCTCAATGCTCAGCCTGGCATAGATGGAAAGTGTGCAAGGAGCTGGCCAGATTCAAACTTGGGTCTACTCGCCTTGGAGTCCATTGCCGATGCCACTACACCACCGGCCAGCTATAGGAGGTAATTAAAGGTGGGGGGGGGGGAAGGTTAAGTTCTTTACTCAGAGTGTTGGGTATGTGGAACATCCTGCTAAGGGTGGTGGCTGAGGCAGATACAGTAAGCGACATTTAAGACACTCTTGGAGAGTCACATAGATGATAGAAAAATAGAGGGCTATGTTGGAAGGAAGGGTTCAATTGATTTTCAAGTAGATTAAAATGTTGGCACAACATTTGTTGGCCAAAGGGCTTGTACTATGCTATAATATTCTAAGTTGTCTATTCACAAAGCTTTGTTTAAGTGATGATTACCTTGGAGTATAAAAGTCTAATGATTGCATGTCACATCAAATGTTGAAGAAACTCATAGCTTCAGGCTTTTAATAATGATGTCTCATGTCTTTGTTAATAATGTGCCTTGATTTCAATCTATCGATGGGATTGGAGGAAAACATTGCACAGGATAGCCTAATGGGGAGAAAAATGCATCATGTTGAACATAGCAATGTTACTAAAACTAAGAAATATTGCAATCGTGGAAGATGGAGGTGAGAAAACAAAAAAATCTTTCTTACAATCTGTGCACATACTTGAGAAAGTATGGTGCTTGCAATGGAATGGAATGCCACCTCAGTTTTAAGCAGATTCATGCAAGGTAACGCACACAAAATGCTGGAGGAACTCAGCATTCCTCCTGGCGAAGGGTTTTGGCTCGAAATATCAACTGTACTTTTTTCCATAGATGCTGCCTGGCTTGTTGAGTTCCTCCAACATTTTGTGTGTGTTGCTCGGATTTCCAGCAGCTGCAGATTTTCTCTTGTTTGTGTCATGCAAGGTAAACAGAAATTGCTGATAGGAAAATATTTGATATGCATGAAACTAGCATGATTGAGAAGACCCCATGCCAGGAAAGAAAGCATTAAATTAAAAATGCTTGTTAGAATTGATGAGAATCACTAAAACAAATGTATCCGAAGAACTGGAAGTTAAAGAACACAGAGGCCAATATTAAGGAGCTTCAGTCACTGTATATCATGAGGAAGGGAATCTGTGGGTGTTGAACATTCGTGAACTGAAGGAAGTAAAAGAAGTTATTTCAAGTGGAGGAACATAAAAAAATCTCAAATTCCCAAGTAAATGAAAATAACTCCAAAGAGAAGTCAGCAGTAACTGCAGAGATAGACAGATGAGAAAATCATTATCATTATCAACCTGGCTTGTGATTGAAACTTAATTGGTTTTGCATCCATATCCTATCATCAACTTTTCTGAGATATCTGAGTCAGTGACAAGTGTTTCACTTAAGGAGTATGAAGTGGAAAAATACAGAAAGAAGATCACTCATCAAACACCCATATCATAACAACACTGTTTATCATGAATCAGAGAAAAGCATTAAGGTCATAGCTGAATGCTGCCAAAATTTTAAATTCTCCTTCAATCTTTTTATTATTGTTAATAATATCAACAAAATACAATTGATATATAGGTAATGGGATTACAAACATACACATTTCCATTGCACATGAAAGAATACCTAAGCAATTATTACAGTATAAATGAGTATTCCCAAATCATGAACGATACAGTATATAGATGAACAAGGTAAATCTGGGTATATCATAATATATAATATAAAAAAACAGAAAAAAAGAAAAAAATTATTATGCAAAAAAACTAAAATAATAATCTAATAGCTAATAAAAAAAAGCAAAAAAGAAAAAGAGAAAGAAAAACTGAAAAAAAAAAGAGCTGTTTATAATATCTCACAAGAATATATAATCATCAGTGTTGTCAACTCCGATCCTCTCAACATATATAAAATTAAAGCTGCAAAATCAAATAGGCTTGAAACAGGGTCATATTACATCATATGAAAATATTGAATAAATGGTCTCCATATCTTTTCAAATTTAATAGGTATCAAATACACCACTTCTAATTTTTTCTAAATTTAAACATAACATAGTTTGAGAAAACCAATGAAATACAGTGGGAGGATTAATTTCCTTCCAATTCAGCAAAATAGATCTTCTAGCCATTAGAGTAAGAAACGCAATCATTTGACCGGTGGAAGAAGATAAATGAAGTGAGTCCATCATTGGTAAACCAAAAATTGCGGTAATAGGAAGGGGTTGTAAATCAATGTTCAATACCGCAGAGATAATATCAAAAACATCTTTCCAGTATTTTTTCAAAAGCGGACACGACCAGAACATATGAGTTAAAGACGCTATTTCAGATTGACATCTATCACAAATAGGATTTATATAAGAATAAAAATGAGCTAATTTATCCTTGGACATATGGGCCCTATGTACAACCTTAAACTGTATTAATGAATGTTTGGCACATATAGATGATGTATTAACTAATTGAAGAATTCTATCCCAATTCTCAATAGGAATAATAAGAATTTTAAATTCTAAATTTTAAAGAATTTTAAATAATAAAAATTTTAAATTCTATCCACTTTCATATGAGGAACTGCACAACACTAAATGTTTTGCCTTTTCTCATCAGTAACAACAGTTCGATGGAAAAGCCATCAATGGTACTTATTGAATATTTCAATCCTCTCATCTTTAGCCCACTTGTTCTATAAAGTGACAGCCTTGTTCAGAATTCCTTCTATTGCCCTAGAATTTATACACAACATAATAGAATCAGAATGGGTATTAAATTTAGGTCTTTGCATAATTAACATTTTAAAGCCAATTTTATAATCTGGGACAAAAGATGTGCTGACAATAGCAGGAAAGTAATAGTGGTGTTGCATAAGTGGCAGAAAACTTAATCAAGAGAAAAGCAAGTAATTTCTGCTTGACTTTCAATGGCATCACCTGTGCCAGTATTGAGAAGAAGCAAATCTAAACTGAGATGACAACAGAGAACTGAGGCTTAGTATTCACTAGTAACTGCCCAATGCCTATCCATCCACATGGCTATCGGGAGATAGACTACTCACTACTCAGAACAACACTTGAAACTTGACATTTCCACTGAAATTCTTAAGCCAGGAGAGGACCCTCAGAAAAGTTATGAATTATATACAAGAAGTATGATCCTTACTTTCAACACAAATAGTAAGCTAAATTTATCACCATAAATGAGTACTGTATATAATATTTGAATCGAGACTGTTCAATTGAATAAAACCACCCAGTCTTGATATTACGTAACTGTGCAGCAGTGATTTATTTTTTTATATATCACTTCTGACAACAAAAACCATAAATTATAGAATAGCTGCTGCTGAATAAATAGAAATAAATTGATTCACCAGCGCATCTGGTTACAACATTATCCTGTCACTCAGATATGAATGTAAGCTAGACTGACATGATAAGTCCTCTTTTTCCATCTCCACAAGAGCTAAAGGCTCTCTGAATGATAGGTACGCTGACAAAAAAAAACCTGTTCTGCCTTTATAATATTATTGCAATGATTTTCTCTCATCAATTCTTTCAAACTGATTATTTAAAACATAACTTTTAAGATTCAAAGTGTATCCTATTTCAAGTCACTTGGTCCAGTTTTTTTCAGATAACATGTAAATGCATAGAAGTTGTCAGGATCAGTAATTGTGCCGTATATTGGGGATTTTATCGCTTGCTCACAATGAAAAATTTCATTTAACCGAAAGGATTCCAAGCTTAATAAATCGACCACCTCTTACCACCAGCCTCTGAAAATAACCAACATTGTCCAGATATTTTTTAATAAATAACAAAATATAGAATAATGTCACAGATTCTTGGGAGTCAATCTGAAGGTGATAAGGTTTGACCAATTTTTAATGCTATTCCATTCTACTTTGATATAAATAACTCACTTTAGAACGGGAGTAATCTGCCCCTTTTTAATGTATTTCTGAAAATACAGTGTTAAATCCAAAAATAATTTCTAAGAAAAGTATTTTAAATATTCATACAATATGGGTTTGGACACATCAACAGAATGCATTAAGATTTGTGGAGCAATGTTCAAAGAGCCCTTGAACATAAGGTCTCCAAATGTGTTAGGGTGAGTCAGAGTCTATCAGCCTTCATATATGAACTGTCCAGGCAAACATGAGTGATGGAGACTTGCACTAATAAAATTATAAAGTTGCGTAAAAAGGAGAGGTATCAAACGTTAAAAGTCTGATCACCTTGAGTGATGACAAATGGAGCTCCATCTTAAAACTGAAAATTTTCTGGAGCAGAATAAATGACTTGAGTTATCATGTTGACTGCCACTCACTTTTCATAAGTTATGGGCTATTGTGTGATTGAGTCTGCAATTCCTTCCCATTTCTAGGAGACATTAGAGGATCTACTTTACATAGATCAATCTTGCTTTCCTATTTCCTCAGAATATGTATCTTTCATACTTCCCACCACCAATGCTGTTTCTCTACAAAAACATATTTGATGCTCATATCCATTTGTATTATTCACATCAATGACCTTCGCTGGTTATTTATTCTACTACTCTATTACCCTGACTTTGAAAGATGCCACTTGGCTTACTTGCTTTCATGTAACTTTTTAATTCTCGCCACTTGATTATTTGTGTTTCTTGGTACTAAACCCTTCACCATTACTATGTATTTCATTTCATTGCCTTTTATCAATCTTCTTAATAACCTTGAAAACTTCCATGAGATCACAGGTATAGTTAAGAATCAAGGGTACTATTCAGCAATCCTGCCAGTGAAACTCAAGCACAAACAGCATGTTGAAAAGAGTTTAGGTTTTTCTCAAACTACCTAGTAATTATTTCAGCTATTAATCTTGAAAATATACTTCTGGCTATCAATACTGTATTTAGAATACGTACACGATGCTGAAAGAACTCAGCAGGTCAGGCAGAATCTGTGAGAAAATACAGTACTTATATGTTACTACAGCATCAAGTCATCATTCAGCTTGAATCCTGTTATTTTTGTTTTATTTCATGTATTACATATGAAATTCTACCATATACAGAGAAAGAGTCTGATTTTACCCTATCTACCTTCATAAATTTAACACAAAATATGTATTTTGTGTTCTTCTCTGTGCCATATTGGGCTGTCTCTCCATCTCTACTATAAACTAGATTAAATGCAGCGCTCAAGCTGGTAGCAAAGCAGAACATGACATAATATCCTCATCATGGAAGCTTTGGGACTTGCAGAAGCCAAGTTTTCTCTATCTGGGTCACTGGCCCCACCAGAATTCAGAAAATACAGAAAACAAGGATACCCATGCTGAGAGAAAGATTTCCTTAGTATCTCATTTTTCTGTCTTAACTGTACCAAGTCAATCCAAAAGTGCTGGTTTGAATGGGATCAGGGGAAGATGGTAACAGGTTGGGTTTTTTTGACACGATTACAGGCTGAAGAGGCATCAATTTAAAAGATGAGATATTTAATTCAAAAGATGACATATTTAATAAAGAAGCATTCGCTCATGTAAAATGACCAAAGTATGAGTTTAACCCAAAGTGTTCTGGCTTGGGAATCTATGCCACCAACTGAACTAAACTCTGTTGGCTTTTTGTACTTGCTACTCCATGTGTTCTGTGTGAGGCTGTTTTCATCAATCTAGCTTGCTTGACATTATGACCCTTGCTGCCTCTTTTTTTCCTTCTCTGCACCTATAATATGAACATGGAGAAAGGGAGCATTGTAAATAACATGGATGATAGCATTAAATTTTAAAATCATTAAGGAATGGAGCATATGAGTAAAACAATTGCAAATTAACATCATTGGAGACAAAAGGGAGGTAATTCACTAAAAACTAAAGATATTTTTTTCCGATTTATGTTGAACATTATGGTCCAAACGCTTGGGTGACTTAAATTTCATGAACAGTTGTACAAAATCATGTAATTTTGGAGTAAAAGGAGACAGAAGTTTTGTTGCCTGGGCCACAATTGAAATACTATACAAAGATACAGAGATCCAAGTGCGACATTTCTTACAACACTCCAAGTAGCTTTTGGGTAGGAATTATTTATTAGTTTTAAATTGCACAAGTCCAGAGATTACCAGGAGACTATTTGAGAATAGTAGCCTGGCAACTGTGTAAGAATTAGTATTTACTGTTCTGGAAGCTGATTACAATGCAGGATGGAAGCCCATAAGCTATTTCTTTGGAAGAATAGAATAGGCTTGCAGGGAACCAAGCAGATTTATCAGAATGATACATCCACTTCTATAGTCTTGTTTTTCAGTCCAAAGTGATCATGAAGTTGCCATTGGCCAACCCATTCAATCTGATCTGTGCCTTTGATGTTATGTATTGTTCCAACAAACCACAACTTAGGGAGCAGCATTGCATCTTACTAGATGACACATTAGTCAATCATTACCCACAACTGAATTCAACAATTTCTGATAATCTGCTGCAGTATTCCAGTCTTGCACCTTAAATTTCAAATATTAGGTTTATTTTTACTTCTGGCATTTAAACATTGTTCCTCTCCTTCAGGCATAAATTTACAAATCTTGTTCATTTGGCATTTGAGTCTTTCAACATCTTCTGACCTTCACCCTATTTCAAACATCTCTTCCCATTCTCTCTGAACCTAACCACTTTCTGTACAACTTAAAAACAACTAATTTCTGTGCAATTAACCTTTTTCATTTCGGATAAGTCACCTACTGAAATCATCAACCGCGTCTCTCCATACAGATGTTGTTTGATATGCTTGGTATTTCTAGCATTTTGTTATCCTGAAGTATTTTGTTTCAGAGAAAATTAAAGAAGACCTTAACTCACCAAGTCACTTCCAACCACTTGTCAAGTTAATTCAGCAGTTTTCTTTTATTGAATAACACTATTGTAATGTTGACTAGCGTAAGTTATTGGCTGCTTCACCACGGCCAGTTCAGTATCAGCAGTTCCAAATAACTTATAAATGACTATTCCAAACTTCTTCCTAATAATTTTTCTAAATTATTGGTGATGATTCCTTAGTAATTTCTTACTAAGATACAACTTTCACTTGGAAGCAAACTTAAAATATCCAGCATGGTTTCACATGAATCTTCATTCATTAACTTCCAGCAGTCATCAATTCCCTGAGGAGGTCATCACTAGTTCACAATTCACCTGCAGTATACACTACTCATTACTCGCAATTAGTGGCATTAACGTATCTTGCAGCCTTTGCAACTGTCACTAAAATTATCGAACTGTTGAACAATGACTGATACAAGACACACAAAATTGGATTAGGAATTCTTGAAGAATTTGGAACTACTAGGGTTAGCCAGAAAAGCAGGAAGAAATAAACTCCCACAGTGCATGCATGCTACAGCAATTTTAAAGACAAATCATTTCATATTATACCAAGTTTAACTTGCATGCAACTTCTGATGAGGTTCACACATTCTGAGTCCTTTGTTGAAAATTAATACACAAGTCCAGAAAATAATATTGAAGTACAAGGGTGTACAAGTTACATTTCTTAGCTCATGCCTGAAATTTAGCACTTGATTTTAGCTAAATACACAGCAAATGCCATTGCCCTATTTTATCTCATCAATTTTGGTTCTTGCTCAGATGATGTCTCAGCCTAGTTTTCACATGCCCACTGTCTCACAATTCATCCACCACCTCTTAAACTGAAACTAAATCTAGATCTAGATCTTTGGATTCTTACAGTTCTTGAAAATAGTACATCCAATTCCAATTACTCCACTAATGCCAAACACCCGTTTATCTATCTAAGGAGTACAGCTCTTTACAAAAACATTCTGCTTCTTTGCCTCTCTCTCCTTAATATCTATTTCCTCAAGCAAACCTTTTGTTATCAATTCTGAAAAATCTTTTCCAGGCTTATGATTGGTTGATAGTACTTCAGTTAAAAGGTATTGTTAATTTAAAATCATTCATGTTTTTCCGGATAAAATGTAATACCATAGCAAAAGTGGTTTTACACCAAGAGTAGCCATAGTGACAATCCAGTCGTGGGCCTATCAGCAAAACACTGAGGAAAGAGGGCACCTACTTGAAATCCCAGAAGATGCCACCACTCACTTGGCTACCTCGCAGAGTCTAGGCAGCATGTCGCAGGAGTGAAAATAAGGGATATTAACATCTAGTCCTACAATAACATACCTGACCATTCTAGCATATCTAAGCCTGAATGCTTGAAACTGCAGTGAGCAAAACAGTTCTGAATTGTCTTACTGCTTATTTCTCACCAATTACCAATGACAAATATCAATGCTTTTTAAAACAGGAGCACACAACTGGCACTAATTAAAAACTGTTCACTCTAAGCACAGCATATTATCTATCTGCTACACAAGTTCATGCATCTGATGCTAGTTAGAAACTGTTCTACAAGAGTCCCCTGCCCCAATTAAGTGGCTACGTGTCCCATAAAAATAAAGGGAATTCAGGCTGGTTTCTCACTTAGTCTGTGTTCTTTAAGAGTTGTCCCGAATAAGCGACTAACCCGATTAACTGGTGGCCCAATTAACTGGAATCCACTGTATTCAAGGAGAATCTAAGGGGAAATTTCTTCACTCTGAGCTGTGTGAGTGTAGAAGAGCTGCCAGTTGAAGTAGGAGATGTGGGTTCTATTGTAACACTTAAGAGAAGTATGGATAGGTACATGGATGAGAGGGGTTTGAGGAGATAGTCCTGGTGCATGTCGTTGGGATGAGGCAGAAGATTGAGTTGGCGTGGATTAGATGGGCCAAAGGGCCCAGTATTCCACAAGTCTATATACATGCTCAGGACCCAGAATTACCCAGCTCTTCAAAAGAGTATCATGGAATCTTTTCTATCAACCTAAAACAGCACCTTAAGAGTCAACAGCTCCCTCAGAACTAAGGTGTAATTTTGGATTTTGTGCTCATGGGATCTGTATTTTACAGATTCAACATTCTTACATGCCTGCATGCAAGTTTAAAACAAATCTCTTAGTTCGGCCTGGCTTTCAAGGTTATCTTGATTTTTCACTTCCAATTTCCCTGTTTCTGCTTTTTTCCCCAATATTGCCCTTTTTGCCCCTATTGACAAGAATGTAATTGATCACTAAATTAAATATATAAAAAAACGAGCTATTAAAGTCACTTTGCAGTAATAAAGGGTCAGAGACCTCTAAGTTAGCTACACGACAAGCTCCAAGTGCTCAGCATTTTCCAAAATTTAGATGCTTTCAGGTGCCATCCACAAATCTGTGATGATCAGTAACATTGATGACAACTAGGCAAGCAACTTATCAGACCAAAGTATTTTAACATTAACTTTTTTTTCCAAATACTTAAACTAAGGTTAGGATAGAATAGTTGGATTAGAAATTAAAATACCACAAGCTGTTACAAAGAAATACCAATAATTCCTCATTATTTTATCCATGCACTTTTGAGATCACATAAAAAAGTTTTTTTTTCCCCAGGTCAAATAGCTTATTCAACTCATCACTGAAAAACCAATTCTACAACTTTCAATAAGACCTTGACAGAACCAAAATAACTTAACTGATGTATTAAGCAAAACTTTACCAAGTGCTTCATAGAAGCAATTTCAAATAAAAATTGACAATGAAACAAATATTGAGCTGAGCTGGATGGCCAAAAATTTGGACAAAGAGAAAAACAGAGATTCAAGCAGGGGGTTCCAGAACAGAATAACAGAAGGCAAAATTTTCATTTGTGAAGGGATTAAATTCAGAGATAGTCAATAGGTCAGTATTAGTTAAAGACAGATATCCTTAAAGATTAGTTGACTACATGAGTAACAAGGGCAAGGCCAAGAACGATTTGCAAATAGTAAAGACATAAAGGCTAAACTAGTTCATAATCATTGCCATAATTGGTCTATGAGCACAAGGATAAGGGAACAAGGCCAGCAGCTAGTTGATCAAATGCTGAATTCTGGATAACTCAGATTTGCAGAGGGTAAAATGAGGAATGGCCAGGAATGTATCGTAATAGTCAGCCTGGAGGTAACATGAAGGAGGATCTATGCACTGAAGATTTTGAGGAAAAGGCCAGGCATAATTGATAGTATTATTTTCATGAAAATGGGTGATATTTGTATCTGTAGTGAAATATTGTTTGAAGCTCATGTTGGGGGTCAAAAACAACACCAGCATTATAAATGATCCATTCCAGAGACAGAAATGGAGTCCACAGATCAGAAAAAAATTACCAAGGATCGAAGACAATGGCTGTCTGGAGAATATTATTGTTTATCCTTTACTTAGTGTTAGACAGGCAGCACGGCAATTTAAAAAAGGTGGCATTGGACAATGTTCCCTCTAATTTTTAGTAGTCAGTGTGCGCAAAAATTTTATGTTGTGCAAATTTTTTTCCTGTGACAAAAGTATGTGCGCACTGAATGACACACATGGCACAGTTTATGTAGGTTTACAAAATATTTGACATAAGACTGCACAGAATAACAACAAAAAGTCTCTCAGTTATTTTTCTCTCTCCTGTTTTTGGCATTTACCCATTCTTTGTAAACTCTATCTAGACTAATAGAACTTCCATCCAATTGCTAGCTTTTGATTCTCATTAACATATCCAAATGACATTCACCTTAACGGTTTCTCAGCTCGTTTTTGAGTTGATTCATTAGGCTAAAACCTCGCTCACAGTACACACTAGATGCAAGAAAGGTTCCCCCAATGTCCATCAACTGTGCAAGGTCACAAAACTGTTCATTTTAAAGTACAAATGCCACCATTTGCACAAAGTTTGACATCAGTTTGGATTTAATTTTTTCTTGCATGGAAAATTTGAAATCATTAAACTATCTAACTATTACAGTATTTTCAGCTGGAAGATCTTGATATTTTAGACATAAGGCATTAACTTTTTCATCGCTAAATGTTAAGTCACAATCTGCAATTGCAGAGAAACTTTAGGTAGCTAACCTTCTGTGTGCACATTAATTTCCTTTGTGCGTGCACACACGTGCACTGCTTAGAGGGAACATAGGTGTTGGGAGTTATAGCTGGAATGCATCAGTGTACACGCAAGAACTGAGGCACTGCAATTCCATATGATGTTGAGCAATAGAATGTAACGAAATAAGCGGGGCTAAAAAAAATGTTTACAGTGCAGGACTAGGATGAGATCTTAATGTGAGTGAATCACTATCACTGAACACAAAAGTGATTTTATCAAAGGTCCTAGGCAGCCCAAACACAAAGGAAAACAGTAAACAAAAGATTCTGCTGATACTGGAAATACAGATCAACCAACACATACAAAATGCTGGAGAAACTCAGCAGGTCAGGCAGCATCTACGAAGAGGAATGAACAGTTGAAGTTTTGAAGTTTTTGTCTGAAAGGAGAAATATTGAATGTTTGCTAACTTGTGTTGGATGCAGTCTGTGGCTTTGACAAGGAGGCATTCCAGTACTATGCCAGAAGCAGAAATGCAAGGAAAGATACAGAAGGTTCTGAGAAAGATAAGTATGTATTTGGAAGGTGACAATGCATTCAAGGTAAATGGAGAGGCAAATGTAAGCAATGGTACTTTGAGAATGGAATGTTAAATTTAATTGTTGAGATGGTTTATACCAATGGAACGTTCTCCCTGTGACCACACGGGTTTCCTCATGTTTCCTTCCACAGTCCAAAGATGGACCAGTTGCTAGGTTAGTTGGTCGTTGTAAATTATCCCAAATTAAATTGTGGGATTGCTGGGCAGCGGGGCTTGAAAGTCTGGAATGGCCTATTCTACGCTGTATCTCAATAATTAATTAGATACAGTGCAGAATAATGCCTGCATAGATCCACAAACCACATGGAAGTTGGGTAGCTAGTCAGTCAGTTGCATTAAGCTGTGGATCTCATTTCCAATGGTGCTTTTTTTTTGGACAAAGAAATACACCCAAATAAAGGGGAAACTCACATCAAAGCAATAACTTGATTTGGCTTTTGTGAAATCAAACACAAAAGTCAACTACACAACTTGTCCCTCTGTTCCCAAGAGACTGCTCCCGTCACAACTCCCCAGCCTGCTTTTCTACTTCCTCTTTTGATGGCACTTTCTCATGCATGAGGCCCTTCGGTTAATGGCAAGGCTCCACGACATAGAAGAAAGTTGGGAAACCCTATTCTGGAGTATTGCACTCGGGGGAGGGGAGTCATAATGCAGTTGCCTTTACATCAGAGAAGCCAAATTGCAGACTGGGGTAACCACTTTATACAACATCTTCATTCATTCTGCAACGCCAACACTCAGCTTCCAGTTGCCTGTCACTTAAATTCTTCATCCAATCCCACCTTAACTCGTATGATCAAATAACACAAGAGCAGAATTAGGCCATTCAGTGCATGACCATTCCATCACAGCTAATTTATTGCCCCTCTCAACCCCATTCTCCTACCTTCTCCACATAACTTTTGACACTCTAATTAAAAAACTACCAACCTCTGCTTTAGGTATGCCCAATGACTTGTCCTCCAACAGCCAATTACTTCTGAGGCTGTATACTCCCCCACTATAGGGAACATCTTCTTCACATCCACTTTATCCAGGCCTTTCAATATACAATAGGTTTTAAGATTTCCACCCCTGTTTAAATTGCAGCGAGTACAGTCCCAGAGTCATCAAATCTCAACCTTTCATTCTTGGGATAACTTTTCTCCATCTTTCAGCTTAGTTTCAGCAAATCCTAACTTAAGTTTGAGTGTCAGAATCTCATTTTACATTTGGGCACATTGTGACCTCCAGAATTCAACATCAAATTCAACTATTTCAGAAAACTTGCTTCAGGCAACTTGGCTTGAATTGGAACTGGTTGGTCCTGTTATAGGACAGCTAAAAAGTATATAGGTTTCCCCCCCCCCCCCCCGCCCCCCGCTTTTTACTGATACTGTTTTGTCTGTTGAGTGTTCCCTACAGTCCAGACCTGTATTTTCACAATATTTTACAAGCCCTTTTGTTTTCTTTCCCACTGTACTCATTAATAAACTATCACACAGTTCCCTCATCTCATCTCCATGGCAACCTTGGCCCCAGCTCATCAAAGAATTCCCTTTGTCCTATTCAAACCTGCCCCCCACCGTCTCTGCAAATTGATTCCAATACGTCTTCCCCCATTGCTTATTACGTTGACCATTTCTTTTACCACAAGTGCTGCACATTTTTAAAAAAATATCAGACAGACGAACCAAATCATCGCTGTCAACACTTAAATTTCAACTTCTAACTGGACAGTAAATCTCAGTTAATAGGGAACAAAGGTGTTCCGGTTTCTTGCCCTAACAACTCACTACAAGCCTCAATTCAGATAAAAAGACACATTAAAAAAGGTTATGGCCTGGTTCAAGCCACCCAGCTGTCCCAACCAGGATGTCACCAGATGTCCCTACAGCCGAGTTAATCTCTCCTTTCGTGATAAGTGTCGGTAAATACCTCAGGCTTGGGGAGTCCTCGCTGTTTCCTATTAGAGAGCCGCTTCCTGTTTATGCACCGCCTCCCATTCCCTCAATTTAGGATTCCCGCGGAACAAAGTATTGTAAATGCACCTCGGTAGGAGTTTTAATAAAAATCCCCACCACGTAGACAAAATTTATCCACAAAAACCGAAGTAAAACTTGGAGTTTCATACCACATACAAGGAACGTTGTAAAATCTTGCCAATAAATGAACCGTCCCCCCCCCCCCCATCTCTGTACTAATTACTCATCAGTATTTTATTTTCTTTCCAAACACAGTCTCTGGAAAGATGCAAATGTAAAACTTTACCAGATATTATAACAGGTGCACCAAGCATTATTTAAAAAAAAGAGACAACCGGAAACTAGTTTGCGGCTCCGCAGGAACGGAAGTAGTGGGGAAAAGGAGGCGGGGTGATAGGTCGTCGGGCGAGTTGATTGACGCGGGGCTGGCGAATAGAAGAGGGGGTGACTTAGGCGCGCCTGGCCAACCGGCTGGCGGAGCCAAGCGGCGTGGGGAGGCTGGGCTTCCGTTGAGAAGCGGCTGCGTCGAGCGCCCGCTTGTTCGGCTTTCGCGGTGGGGCTGCTTCTCGCTCGGCGGCGTTGTGGCTGAGGTGACGGGGAAGCGCTGCGAAGAGCAAGTTAACGTTCATATTAAAGGGTTCTTGTTTTGAACTGAGACCCCCCCCCCCCCCCCACTCCCTTGCCCTCCTCGTTCGGGCCGGGCGAGACTGCCGACCGGAGCAGCAAGAGAAAAGAAAGACCGAAAAAGAGTGAGAAAATAAGGGAACACCGAAGGGAGTTTTAAAGAAAAGAAACAATAAAGAAAGGACAGCCGCTGCTGAAGCAGAAAGTTCGTGTGTCAGTTATTAAGCCCGAAATGGCTTGTACGGCCGGTGTTTCCTTGGTTAATTAGGTTGTTTTAGGGCAGTTGATCAGGGAGAGAAAGTAGCAAGAGTTTTAATCCATTTTGCCTCGAATATGGTTGAGCGATAAAGTTTGCTGCTGCCGGGTTCTTTCTTGCATTCCCATCAAAAGCAGTGAATTCCTCCCTTCTCCCTCCAAAAAAAATGTTACTGTTGGGAGACGAGCGCAGCTCCTTGCCCGCATGAGGGGATCGTCAAAGACACATCGAGCTAAACACTACCAACACCATCGATGTTCCGAAGTGAGAGGGGCTGAGAGCTTCCGTGCTTTCTCGATGCTAGAGAGGGCGCACCATCCAAACTCTGAGCCGCACATTTCCCTCTCTCTCTCTCCCCTCCGTTTTTCTGCCTCTGCCTTCTGCAAAAGATGAAGCCCTGGGACCAAGAATTGAAACTTTAAACATTCACAGAAGCCCTTCGCTTGCTATGTCTGCCTCATTTTGATGGTGGAATTGGTTCTACTTTTTAATCACAGGAGCTAATTTTAATTCGGTGAGTGAATTGCGATGTGCGTGACGGAATTGTAGGAAAACTCGGGTTATTTATTGTTTCGTAAGCCGCGCAGATTCAGTACAAGCTGCTGATTGTACATTTGGGTTTTAGGAGGTTGTAATAATGTGTGGTGCTACAAATTCTAAACGTGAGTCGAATTTCTTTTCGGATCGGACTCTTGTCTTTGCAACTGATTTGATTAAACATTTAAATGCATGTTTGGTCACCGCTTTGGGATCGAAATAAAACGCGACCGCATCGATTTATTTCTTACTGGGCAGTGTAAGAATGTGATAGAAGTCTCAATATCCCAAACTACAGCTGAACAAGTTGTCTCCTGGCCAAAATCAGCATTTATGGTAGACGATATTCCAGTTACTCGGTCATAGAGATCCGACATATAGGATGTCACTTTTACTGGAGACATTGCTGTCTATGGCCAATGACACAAAACAAGTTTAAATTATCGTTTCGGTTCGGAAAGGGGATTCTTTTGGTTGGGGAAAACAGTGTGTAAATTAACAAATTACATATTTGAGCATACTGTGACTTCACACTTTACTGCTGCAGCAATTATCGAATTTTCCATATTTTGCTTTCTAAAAATTAAAAGTAGTAATTGAAGTGTTAAGCTTGTAGAAATATGAACGATTGGCCTTGTTAATTTATAGTTTTTATGTTGTTGAGCACTTGCGATTTGTTAACCTTTGGGAGTAATTGAAGCTATGTAGTTTTTTAAAAAAGTATTCTCCAAAAAGTACTGGCTCTTTAGGTATATACTATTTTCTAGTGTATGTATTGGCTTTACTTTTTACTTCAGTTTTGATGTCATTGTTATAATATTTTTCAGTCTGGCTTTTGATCCTTCAGACTCCTATTACAACTTCTTAGCTGTTAACCTTGGAGTGTACCTTCTAGTTATGAGACTAAATTAAGTAACTTTCCAAGCCTTCTGTTTTATGTTAGTTGTAAAAGATCATAGTTTTCACTAGGTTTCTTTGCAAGTGTACTGAAGTAAAAAAAATTATTGCCAAGGTGAATGTCATTCAGTGTAGGTTAAGTGCTTTTTGCCAAAATCTTTGTCATATCCAGTGTGGGTATTCCAATCTGTCAGTAGCATGTGTTCCTAATAAGCACTTGTGTGTTACCACAACTCAATCATTAACCCTTAATGTTTTTCAAGCAACTTGCTGTCCAGCAAGGAACTTGGTTTGCCACATCCATTTTACATTAATCATTTACATTTCCTGAACTGGCCAACAACCAGGTGCCAAAATCTAAAATAATTCTATATTTGTTCATAAACTTCAGAATCCAAATTAATGCCATTTAATATCAGACACTGGGGGCCAGAGTTTTGTTTAGTGTTTTATTCAAATCTTCTATTTATAAAATGTCAAAAGATTTTGAGCATAAAAAATATATCATAACTTTTCCTAGCTTGTTTGGAAAACTTTATATTGAAATATGTCTAATGCTTAAGACTGCTCTTTTCTGTTAATTTCACCCATGTCATGACCATTCCAAAAGCTCAATACTTTAGAGTTGTGAGGGCTTTAACCAGTACGCTTAAAGCTTTTCAATACAATCTTTTAATTTTGCTAAGAAACTATTTGCATCAGGTAGATGGAAAATGGTTGCTGTATTTATTTTAAAAGTTAGCTTGCAATTAATGACAAACAGAAAAAAAAATTGCAGATGCTGCAAGTCCAAGCAACAGATGCAAAATGCAGGAGGGACTCAGCAGATAATGCAACATCTATAAAAAGAGTAAACAATGGATGTTTTGGGCTGAGACCCTTAAGTGTGAGTTCCTTCAGCACTTTGTGTGTTACTGTTAATTATTGAGTTTTGAACGGTTCTAGCTCTTGATTAAGAAGTTTATTTGGTAATTTGATTTACACTTTCAATAACATTTGTAGTACCTGTACCGTAGTCAACTGTCCAATGGTATATCACATGTGTACTCACAATCAAAGTTTGACAGCAAAGTAAGTAATCAGCTATCAGAGCAATAAACAGTTTTTTGGAGGAAGTCAGCAGATTGAGCGGCATTGGTGGCGTGGCAAGGAATGTTCGATGTTGTGACCAAAATGGTGAGCGTTCTTTTCCTACCACAGCCCCCCTGAATTCTCAAGCAGGTTGATTGTTGTTCTAGATTTGACCACCTGCAGTCTCTCATATAAGGAGATGTTAGGATTGGTAATCATTAGCTTGTACACAAAGTCAGTTTTTTTAGGGCAGTCAGAGAGTTGGAGAAATTTAGGAAAGGAATTTCAGTGCTTGTGATCATGGCAAAACCACTGATTGTTGAACAATTAAATTAAAATCTTCTTTTGAAAATAATACCTAGAGACCATATATGCCTGTTGATGTAATTAAGCTGTCCGGAATTTTGCCTCAGTATAATGACTATTACAAATTTCTATAGAATGACTGATTGTACTACTCTGGTTCAAAGTTGGTTATACTGCCTGTAATTATACAGATTGCTTTTAATCAAAACTTCAAAATTGAAGGTGGAGATGAGTAGTTCTCAAACTGCAGTTTTAATGCATGACTTGCCAATTGTGTCCAACATTATTAGATATGGTTCATTGTCAAATTGAGTAATGGAGGTTATTATCTCATTTCTGTTAAATTCCGATAATTTACCATTATGTGTTATCTTTGGTTATTTGTAACAGTTACATTTGACTCTGATATAAATTGGCAAGATTAATCTTGAGGTTGAATTGCTTTTTTTGGATACATTTGGAACTATTTGAATGTTGTCAATATTTCATGAGTGTTTCTTATCTTCCTTTTGAATGCTGTGTGATTCTGTTTCTTGCCTTCAGTAGAATAATTGTTGGTGGCTTCTGAGTCGCTGAGATTCTCAACCTTCATGGATTGATGTTTTCAGTTCTTGAATTCTTTCATCCTGGGCATATCCACATCATCTAATATCTGTAACTGGACAAGCAGTGTTAAATTCAACTTTCATATTATTGCGTTAATGCAGTGGAGAACAATTTTGTAAAGCTTTGAAGCAGCAACAGAAGAAAAGTTTGTTTGGTCTGTACAGCATTTAGACTAAGGTTTTGTACTGACGCACTTTGTTTTTGAACATACAAAAGCCCATTTTTTGTCATTACTAGTGCTTTGGTGCATATGAAAATCAGCTTGGATTTATTTAAAAAATGTCATCTGGGGAGATGCAGAATTTTATGTATTGCTTCTCTGACCTTGGTATAATTTAAAAATGTCTGCAGCTAATGAATTTATAGTTTGTTTTATCTTTCTAAAGACAGTGACGCTCCTGTTATTTTGCTGAGTTTTACAGATGTAGATAGTGTCTGTGGTTCTAGTGGCATGCAATGGGGTAATTTGTCCCTCGTATACACACAAATTGATATAGTTATTGTGAAAAACGTCCTGTCTGAAAATATTACATGGTAGGGTAGATAAATGTATATTTAATAAGAACTGCAGACACAAAATGCTGGTGCAACACAGCAGGCCAGGCAGCATCTACAGGGAGAAGCACTGTCGACGTTTCGGGCCGAGACCCTTCGTCAGGACTAACCGAAAGGCAAGATAGTAAGAGATTTGAAAGTAGTGGCGGGAGGGGGAGATGCAAAATGATAGGAGAAGACCGGAGGGGGTGGGATGAAGTTAAGAGCTGGAAAGGTGATTGGCGAAAGTGATAGAGCTGGAGAAGGGAAAGGATCATGGGACAGGAGGCCTCGGGAGAAAGAAGGTGGGGGGGATCACCAGAGGGAGATGGAGAACAGGCAAACAACTAAATATGTCAGGGATGGGGTAAGAACTGTCTTGTTTTGATAATTTGGTCTTTTGGTTCACAGTCGATTTCCATCCCTTGTGAACAACATTTCATTTATTCATTAGCTTACTGCTGTAAGAACTGGGTATGTTTTGAGATTCATCATACACCTGATTTTTCTCAGATGCAAATTCCAGCAGTCTAGTTAGTCTCATCAGTAACATAACACCATAAGACATGAGCAGAATTAGACCATCTGGCTCATTGAGTGTGCTCTGCCATTCCATCTTGGCTAATCCCGGATTCTACTCAACCCCATACACCTGCATTCTCGCCATACCCTTTGATGCCCTGACTGATCAGGAAACTATCAACTTCCACCTTAAGAATATCCACACACTTGGCCTCGACTGCAGTCTGTGGCAGAGCATTCCACGGATTCACTACTCTCTGGTTTAGAAAAAATTCCTACTTACCTCTGTTCTAAAAGGTCACCCTTCAATTTTGAGGCTGTTCCCATATCCATCTTATCTAGTCCTTCCAGCATTCACTGTGTAGCCAATCACAGATCTCACATATTTATTGATGTTGCTATGATGGTTGTAGGTAGTCACCTCCCTGAACGTATTTCAGTCCATGTTTTCAAAACAGTCTTGCAATGCTGAGGTTGCTCCTTCTGCCCAGGTCTTTATCTCCCACTGAACTGGTTTAACTCTTTAATTGGTGACCCTGTGCAAGAGTTATCATAACAGATAAGGTGACCAGAAAGGTTGACTGTTTCTCTTCCCATAGATGTAGTCTGACCTGCTAAGTATGTTTGTGTTTTGTTTTTTGGTTATCAGACCCCCTATATCTAAAATCTTGAGGCCTTTCTGGAGGAAAACTATATAAAAATATCAGTTTATTCTATTGTCTTTCCCCTTGCAAGTCTTAAAGGGTCTCAGCCCAAACATCAACTATTTGTGTTCACTTCCATGGATGCTGTTTGACCTGCTGAGTTCTCCAGCATTTTGCGTTTTCTCTATGTAAAATGATTTTTTTCCCTTTTCTCTGCTGGTATACTTAGTGCAAGATCAACTTGCCACCTTGAATCTATCACTTTGTTATAAACATCAAGTTCTGCTCTCATTGCCAAGAACAGTTCCCAAAGCTATTTGAATACTTTCTTGAAAGTATGCAGTGTTATTTACAGGGTCATATCTCTGTATAAAGGAACTTCTAACCCCTGTCCTCAGTTTCTTCATGGCAATTTTAAATTGACAGTGATCGAAGAACAAAATGTATTAAATTATCACAATTTTCTTGAAATAAGAATTTTTGAGCTTTTCTTCCATCAAGGGGAATTGTCTGTTTTGAAATCTTTCCTCAGCTATACTTGTTCATCTTGCCCTGCTAATAGCTAGAGGTTTGAACAGCTTGAGATGTCATGTGCATCCCCATTTTATCTGCATCTTTCCAGATCTTTATCGACGTAAGAGTGCTCATTTAAGATGTCTATACTCAAGACATGCATGTCTTCAGCTGAGAAAACATGGTGAATTGGATGCGTAAATTTGTCTTGAGCATAAGATTAGTAAATGAAAACGGTTGTTGGAAAAAAGAATGAAAATTGCTTATATAGAGGCATAGAACATTGCAGCACAGAAGCAGGCCCTTTGGCCCATCTAGTCTATGCTAAACTTCGAGCTGCTGGCAGTTCATTCCACACTGAGTGTGGGTGGTTCAAAGGAAATTTTATTATCAGAGTAAATATGTCAGTATATTCAACCCTGAGGTTCTTTTTATTGTGGACATACTCAGCAAATCTATAGAATAGTAACTATAAAAGAATCAAATAAGATCAGAGAGCAGAAGACAACTAACTGCAAATGCAAATATAAATAAATAGCAATAAATGACGAGAACATGAAATAACAAGATATAGAGTCCTTAAAGGGAGATCACTGGTTGTGGGAACATTTCAATAAAGGGGCAAGTGAGTGTAGTTACCCCTTCTTATTCAAGAGCCTGATGGTAGTAACTGTTCTTGGACTTGGTGGTGCATACTTTAAGGCTCTTGCACCTTCTACCTGATGGCAACAGTGAGAAGAGAGCATGACCTGGTGGTGGGGATCTCTGACGATAGATACTGCATTCATATGACAGCATTTTGTGTAGATGTGCTGAATGGTTGGGAGGGCTTTACCCAGTGTGTACTGGGCTGAAACCACTACCTTTTGTAGGATTTTACATTCAGAGGCATTGGTGTTTCCATACCAGGCTGTAATACAGCCAGTCAGTATACTTTCCACCACACATCTATAGAAGTTTGTCAGAGTTTTAGATGGCATGCTGAATCTCCGCAGACTCCTAAGGAAGTGAAGGGCACTGCTGTTTGCAATTGCACTTGTGTGATGGGTCAAGGACAGATCCTCTGCAATAGTAACACCTAGGAATTTAAAGTTGCCAAACCTCTCCACCTTGGATTCTCTGATGGGGACTGGCTCATGGACCTTTGGTTTCCCTTTCCTGAAGTCTGTAATTAGTTCCTTGGTCTTTCTGACATTGAGTGAGAGGTAGTTGTAATGGCACCACTCAGCTGGATTTTTCAAACCCCTTCTGTATGTATGCTGATTCATCATCATCTTTAATTCAGCCCATAACAATGGTGCCATCAGCAAAGAGTAAAGTGTGAGACGATGTATACTATTTAGTATGTTTTGGAATTTGATATATTTTAATCATTTTGTGTTTTGTCAGAATTTTAGTTAGAAAATGGTTATAACATTTAATAGCTGCCTGTTAAATTTAAATAATCATTGTTCAAAAATATAAAGACTTCTGGCAAGTGATCTTAGCCATTGGCGTGAATAATTCAAAAGCATCCGGAACTTTACAATGCAGCAGATAAAATGGTTGAATAGTGCTTTGTTTGCTAATGTCATCAGTATTAAATGAAGAACAGTATTTTGAAGGTGCATTTGTTACAGGAATAAGGGGTGAAGTATTTTGCATCTGAAAAATTGAGCAGGTGACATTTATGCTGAAGAACTTGAATATCAACTGCTATTAACGCAAATCAAATAGTTCTTGTGGACTTGGGCTTTACTGTGGTAAAATTGACACAGAAAAATTGTGAACTTTTCCGGAGTGGTCCTGATTTGTCTGTAATTATTTTTTTTTCTTTTGGTCTGTGGCTAACATTGGAAGCCAGCTACTGAAAATTGTACTGCCTCATCTTAGAATTTGTACTGATTTCATATGTCAAATATTCATTTAGAAATTGAAGGATGTTGTTTGGTAAATTTAAACAAAACTGCAGAGGCTGGAACTTCAGATGCTGGTTCAGCACTGACCCAATCAAGCAATGTTTCTTGGTAAAGATCCTTTTTAAAAAAAAAAATGATTTTTAAAAACAAGTTAATATACTTTGCAGAGAGGGTAAGCTGTAAATTAGGCCATTCTTTTCAACAGGTGATCAGGCTGTGGGGGGGGGGGGGTGGGAAAGAAATGTGGTGAAAGCAGTGTTGATGGAGAGAGAAAGAATGAACATAAAAGAATGTAAAATTTGAAGATTTCAGAGTTGTACGGTATGGTCTGTAGGTCATAGAGAGGAAAACAAAGACATTACAGATGGATTGATCAGTTCTGATATAGACAGTAAGTGAGTTACCTGAGTTTGTAAAACTGGATATCAAACTACAACATGCCCTGACAGGACAAGTTAGTTTGATTCATTACCACAGTGTAGGAGGCCATAAGCAGACTGTTAGTTGAGGAATAAACTTTTAACTGTTAAAAAGGGGACTTGTCTATTCCTTTCCAGGATTGAGATCTGCTGCATCCCTGCCATTTAATGATTTGTGAAAATGGTAATCCAGCTAACTGAAGCATTTTTAATATGTTAGTGAACTTTACCAAGTGGTTCAGAATTGCAAGCTGTTTTCAAGGGAATTCTTGTTGCAAGAATGTGACTGTACTGGTAAAGCTGCTTTGCAGATAAAAATACTGCTGTTGGATTTTGAAGGCAAGTAAATCATTATACTCATTGAATGTTTTTTGATATATTCAAAATTTATCTGAAGTGCTTTTAATGTTAAGATGTCACAGCAAAACACCATTTCAGCAAAACAACCTGTTTGTTAACAAGGATGATTTTTTCTAGTATGCAAACTCTGGAAAAATTTGAGCTCTATTTGAAAGTGTGAATTGCACTATCCTTTATAATATGTAATGGAGATTCACAATATCAATTGAGGGGAAAAAAACGCTATAATAATTCAGACAGATCAAAGACCAAATAGGGCACTTCATGATGGAGCTAACTTAGAATTAAAATTGAATTGACTTTATTTCTTACATCCTTCATATACATGAGGAGTAAAAATCTTTCCGCTGCGTCTAAGTGTGCAATTTATAGTTTATAATAAATAGTATGTACAACAGGACAGTCAATATAGCATAGAAGTACAATTGTATCAGCGTGAATTAATCAATCTGATGACCTGGTTGAAGAAGCTGTCCCAGAGCCTGTTGGTCCTGGCTTTATACTGTAATAGCATTTGCCAGACCGAAGCAGCTGAAACAGTTTATGGATGGGTTGGCTGGTGTCCCCAGTGACTTCCAGACCGCCTTTCTGCACCTGCTGCTATAAATGTCCTCAATGGAGGGAAGTTCACATCCATAGATATGCTGGACTGTCTGTATCATTCCCTGCAGTGCCCAGCGATCAAGATTGGTGCAGATCCTGTATCAGGTGGTGATGCAGCCAAGCTAGTGTGTTCTCAATCGTGCCTCTGTAGGCTTTAAGTATTTGGGGCCCCATACCAAACTACTTCAGTTGCCTGAGGTGGAGGAGACACCTCAGGTGAGATCATGAGTGATGTGTATACTAAGGAACTTGAAACTACTCACCCTTTCAACTGCAGACCAATTGATGTTGATTGGGCCAAGCCTTTCTTCATTCCTTCTGTAATCCACAATCAGTTCTTATGTTTTTTAGACATGGAGAGAGAGGTTGTTATCCTGTCAGCACTGTCAGGGTGTCGACCTCTCCTCTGTAGGCCATCTCATTACCAGTAGAAATAAGGCCAATCAAAGTCATGTCATCTGCAAATTTGATCAGCAAATTGGAGCTGTGTGTGCAGTACAGTGGTGGGTGTAAAGCAGTAGAGAAGGGGGGCTCAGAACACAACCCTGAGGGAGCACTTTTGTTCAGGGTTTGAAGGGCTGAGGTGAGGTAGCCCATTCTTGCCACCTGTCGGCGATCTGCTAGGAAATCTAGGATCCAGCTGCACAATGTTGGGTGCAGGCTGTGGTCTCTGAGTTTCCTGCTAAGTCTGGAGGGAAATATGACATTGAATGCTGAACTGCAGTCCATCAACATTCTGCTGCATGCATCCCTCTTCTCCAGGTGAGTGAGGATGGCATATAGTGCTGTGGCTATGGCTGGTTCTGTCGGTAGGCGAATTGTGGTGGGGGGGGGGGGGTGGTGTTCAGTGTGGGTGGCAGCATGCTGAAATTGTATTCTTTAACCGGCCTCTCAAAGCATTTGCTTATAATTGAGGTGAGTGCAACAGGGTGCCAATCATTCAGGCATGCTACCTTGGTTTTCTTAGGTACAGGGACAATGATGGTTGATTTGAAACAAATGGAAGAAAAGCTGTGAAAGATTGACAACTATATTTAATGCAAGCTGTAATTGAAGAGCACAAGGAAGGACACTCATGAATCTATGGAGCGGAATAAGCAGTCAACATTTTGGCTTGAGACACCTCATTAGGCCTAGAAGTGAAGTGGGACGAAGCCAGTATAAGAAGATGGAGGAGGGCAGGGAGTAGAAACTGGCAGGTGAAGAATGGTGATAGATAAGCCAAATGAGGGGGAAAGTGTGAGGGGAGGGGGGTGGATGAAATAAGATGGAAGGAAAAGGTAAAGGACTGAAAAAAGAATGATGAGAAAGGGAAGAAGGGTACTAGAGGGAGGTGAGGGGGAGGGAGAGAGTAACCAGAATGGTAAAAGAGAGAAGGGAGAGGTGGTAGAAATTTCCGGATAAGTTGATGTTTGTGCCGATGTTCAAGCCTCTCCAGTCATGATGAAGGGTCTCAGATCGAAACATTTGCAGGTGAAGAGTTGCTACACCTGGAAGGACTGTTTGGGGCCCTGAATGGAGATAAGAAAGGAGATGAATGAGTAGGTGAAGCACTTTGGCTGCTTGCAGGGATAGGTGCCAGGAGGGAGATTATGGGGAGGAATGAATGGACAAGGGAATTACGGAGGGAGCAATTGCAGCAGAGAGAGGAGGTAAAGATATGTTTTGTAGTAGTTTCGCTTTGGAGTTAGCAGAGGTTGCAGACAGTGCTGTGTTGGTTGCAGAGGCTCATGGAGTAGTAGGTAAGGACGAGAAACTCTTACTATTATGTTGGCAGGAAGATTTGAACGTGGATGTTTGGGAAATGGAGGAAATATGAGTGAGGGCAGCATCAATGGTAAAGGAAGAGAAACCCCGTTCTTTGAAGAAAGAGGACTTCACTGATGGCCTGCAAAGGAAAACTGCATCCTGGGAACAGATGTGGTAGAGGTGAAGGAACTAAGAGAAAGGAATAACATTTTTACAGAAGATGGGGTGAGAAGAGGCATGGTCAAGATAGCCATGGGAGTCGGTAGGTTTATGAAAGACGTCAGCTGACATTTTCTTTCCAGAGATGGAGACAGATCAAGAAAAGGGAGGGAGGTATCATGAAAAACTCAGTTGAATATGTCCATCAGTATTATTTTTTAAATTTTAAGTATGACTAGGTCACAATAGCTTGGGAGAGAATATTACATATTTCTGATTCTTTTAGTGGTTTTCTTATATATATATTTGGAGCCGTGTAATCTTTTCTCCTTCCACTATCTCCCCCCCCCCCCCCAATCACATGATAACTTATTGTCCATTTAACTACGATTTCAATCTTTTTATAATAAAGTTTCAGTTGGATCACTGCATAATTTTGTACATTCAAAGGACTGTCAATCTATGATATGTAATGCATCATAATTTATCTCTGAGTTGTGTTTGAATGGGTCTGAACTGAATTTGGTTATCCAGTGTGATTGAAGAAAGCTTTATTCTAGTTCCTTTGATGTATGGGCCAATATTTGCTTAGCTGTTTAACTACGCTAACTGGCTTTTAATTCCTGTACTTGGGTAGCTGAATACTGACCTCCATGGACTGGACTATTTGATTTGTGGGCAATGCAGCATATGAGGTGGACAATATTGTGTATTCCCTTTGTCATGGAAGTTCAATTTTGGGTTAATAATTGATCCTTCATTAAGTTATTAAATATTTCTGGATAGTAAACCTTGAAATCAATAAACGATTATTAATCAAAAGTTGCAATCAAGACTACTTGAACTTTGAGTATACAAATACTTGCCAGGACTGGAGAATCTTGAGTCATAAGCGAAAGGTTGAGTTGGTTAGGACTTTATTCCCTGGAGCTTGATGGAATGTGGGGAGATCTGGTAGAAAATGAAGATACAAAATTATGAGGGTTATACATGGGTAAATGCAAGCAGGCTTTTTTCATTGAGGTTGGGTGAGATGAGAACTGGGGGTCATGGGTTAAGGGTGAAAGGTCAAATGTTTAAGGGGACCATGAGGGGGAATTTGACTTGGGATGGTGAGTGTGGAATGAGCTGCTAGCAGAAGTGGTGGATGTGAGTTTGGATTCAACATTTAACAGAAATTTGTAAAAGGTACATGGAAAGGAGGGGTATGGGAGGAGTTATGTTCCCATCAACCTGCAATTGGACTCTGCAGGTTATTAGGTGAGCTGCGTATGTGCTGTAGTGCTCTCGCTCAAAGACATTAAAGAATTCGTGGATTTAAGTGATTGCATACAGAATTGTCTGGAAGTTGTAGATAATAAGGCATTTTTGAACACTGAATATTTATGGATTTATGAGATTTATTATTGAGGTGACATGATTTTGTGAAATATTCTTGTAGGGCATATAATAAATAGATGTGTAGTTTGATACATAAATTGAGTTGCTGTTATGGTGGTTAGCTATTTCCTGAGCTGCTTATGGTTTTGTCTGAAAGTGCATGATTAATTGGATGGTGACCATAACTTTGATCAGATGGGCTGGATTGCCAGCACACATTTGTTTTAATTCTGCTCTCTGGGTTGATTTCATGTATTTGTAACAACGGGCTCACTGTGGTATTCTTCCTGATGTCTCCAGCGGTGGCATACATAAATGACACTCTTTTCCTGGTCTAATGTTAGATGTTGTTCAATCCTATCTACCTTGTAGCCAGCTGCAGTAGTTATGTTTGGGTAATTCTCCTGCCAGCATACAAACCCCATTTCCAGAAAAGTTGGGATATTTTCTAAAATGCAACAAAAACAAAAATCTGTGAGATGTTAATTCACGTGAATCTTTATTTAACTGATAAAAGTACAAAAAAAAGATTTTAAATAGTTTTACTGACCAACTTAATTGTATTTTCTAAATATACACAAATTTAGAATTTGATGGCTGCAACACACTCAACAAAAGTTGGGACAGAGGCATGTTTACCATTGTGTTACATCACCTTTCCTTTTAATAACACTTTCAATTGTTTTGGAACTGAGGATACTAATTGTAGTAGATTTGCAATTAGAAATTTTGTCCATTCTTGCTTGATATAAGACTTCAGCTGCTCAACAGTCCGTGGTCTCCGTTGACTGATTCTCCTCTTCTTGATGCACCATACATTTTCAATAGGAGATGGATCTGGACTGGCAGCAGGCTGGTCAAGCACACGCACTATGTCTACAAAGCCACGCTGTTGTAGACCGTGCAGAATGTGGTCTGGCATTGTCCTGCTGAAATAAGCATAGATGTCCCGTGAAGAGACATCGCCTTGATTGCAACATATGTCTCTCTAAAATCCTGATATACGCCTCAGTCAATGGTACCTTCACATATGTGCAACTCACCCATGCTGTGGACACTGATGCACCCCCATACCATCACAGATGCTGGCTTTTGCACCTTTCGCAGATAACAATCAGGATGGTCGTTTTCCTCTTTGGCACGGAGAACTCGACGCCTGTTTTTTCCGAAAACTAGCTGAAATGTGGACTCATCTGACCACAGCACATGGTTCCACAGTCTTTGGGTCCATCTGAGATGAGCTCGGGCCCAGAGAACTTGCCAGTGTTTCTGCATAGAGTTGATGTATGGCTTCCTCCTTGCGTAATACGGTTTCAAGTTGCATTTCTGGATGCACCGACGGACTGTGTTAAGTGACAATGGTTTTCCGAAGTACTCCCGAGCCCAGGTGGCTATAATTGTCACAGTAGCATGATGGTTTCTTAGGCAGTGCCGCCTGAGGGCTCGAAGATCATGTGCATTCAACAGTGGTTTCCTACCTTGACCTTTATGCACTGAGATGTCTGAATCTTTTCACAATATTATGTACTGTAGATGTTGAAAGACCTAAATTTTCTGCAATCCTGCGTTGGGAAATGTTCCTTTTGAAATGACTAACAATTCTGTCATGAATTTTGGCACAAAGCGATGAGCCACGATCCATCCTTGCTTGCAAAGACTGAGCCTTTGATGGACACTACTTTTATACCCAGTCGTGATACCTCACCTGCTACCAATTAGCCTGCTTAATGTGGAGTTTTCCAAACTGGTGTTACTTGAATATTCTGTGCACTTTTCAATCTTATTTTAACTCTGTCCCAACTTTTGTTGAGTGTGTTGCAGCCATCAAATTCAAAATTTGTGTATATTTACAAAATACAATTAAGTTGGTCAGTAAAACTATAGAAAATCTTTTCTTTGTACTTTTGTCAATTAAATAAAGATTCACGTGAATTAACATATCACGGATTTTTGTTTTTATTGCATTTTGGAAAATATTCCAACTTTTCTGGAAATGGGGTTTGTAACTTAATGACCACTCGAGAATCAGATTTATCACTGACGTCATGAAATTTGTTTTTTTTTGCAGTTGCAGCAGAGTGCAGTACATCAAAAAATTAAGTTACAATAAGAAATGTAAAACAATAGTGCAAGAAGAGAAAGAGTTGAGGTAAAGTTCATTTTTTTCAAGATTTTCTAACTTCACAAAGAAATGCAGAGAACTTCCCAAAACAATGAAGCACCATATGTCTGCAGTAAGTAACGAGCTTGAAGAAATTGACATTTGGTTGAAATAATACACTAATAGATCAGAAAGATAATAAATCCATGGAGACTGATCATCTGCTTTTTAGTGTTTTGAAGAAAGTATCTGGTGATGGAAGATGGCAACTAGTGATTCTGCTAAAAGTAAGCCAGGGCAATCTGGTTAATGTCTTGTTTATTTTGATTTTTTTCCAGAGGGCTTCACTAAAGTGTTGAACTGAATTAAAGCACTGCACCACACAAATTGCAGGAGGAACTCTGCAGGCCAGGCAGCATCTAGGAAAACAGTACTGTTGATGTTTTGGGCCGAACCTTTCAGCAGGACTAGTTATTTGGGGTTAATAAATGAGTTGTGAATTATTGATTTCTACCATTCTCTATTTATTAACCATTCAATGATTTTGGGGCTGGGATCAGCGGTGTACTGCAGGTTTTAGTGTTTGGGGTTGCAGCTTCTCAATCTAAATCGATCATTTGGATGAAAGGATCAAAGTAATATTTCTAATATGGAAAGCTAGGTGGCAGTATGGGCTATGAGGAAGATGCAAGAAGGTTTCAAGGGAACAGACAGGCTAGTAGAACGGGTTAGGGCATGAACATGGCATTCTCTGGGAGAAAAGACAAAGACTGAAAAGTTTTTAAAATGCTGAAAGATTAAAACAAGTTAGTTTGGTTGACCCGTTTATCCTTGTACTCCATTCATGAAGTTAATATACAGATTCAGCACACTTTTTTTGTTCCAAATACAGAGTAATTGTGAGATCACAAAGGAAATTGTGAACATGCCTGGTCTTCCTACCAAGGAAGGATATATTTGCAATGGAGGAGTGCAACAAAAATTCACCAGATTGGCATGGTGGGTTTTTCATAAGACAAGCAACTGAGTAGCTGTGAAGAGCTTCATGATCTTTTGTCCCTGTATTTATTATGTCCTTAACATATCCATGTAATGTCCAAATGCTGTTAACTGAAGTTAGGTTATCTATTGTACCAAATGCTCCCCAGATACTACAGTTATTTTCTAACTTAATTCTTTTAAAATTTCAGCCAAGTTATCAAAATTATTTGATTCAGAGAATACATTTGAAAACCTAAGCATGGAATGGAGTAAATATTTTACCTTTTGAGTTGACACGTAGGCAATGACCGGGGGGGGGGGGGGGGGGGGAGAGAAAAAATGTCAACTGATTTCGGCAATAATTTATTTTATAGCCAAGTGCTACTAAGCTTGTTCTCCTCCCCCTCCCCCCCCCCCCCCCCCCACTTGTGCTTTGTTGCTATTTGAATTTGGAATTGCTGACCAAAGTTGGCATTTATTGGTCATCTCTAGTGATACTGAAGTAGAGGGTAGTTAAGAGTCAACCTTGCTGGATACAGGTCAGTACTGATGGAGATAATTTTCTTTAACAAACTTCTCAGAGCCAAGTGGGTCTTTATAGTAGACTTGATCATGTAATCATTGGATCTTCATTCCACATTTTATTTAAACATTGGAAATTAAATCTGATAGCTGACATTAAAACTCAACTCTCCAGATTAGTAGTTTGAGCATTTCTAATTATTACAGTTCTAATATCTTTTCTGTGAGACAATGATTGTAATTATTAGTGCTTCAGAGAGAGGGAGACAAAGTGAGACTGGCGTACGGCATGTATATTCTAAACTCTTACATTTTACTCAGTTGTTTAGAGAAGTGGGTTGGGTTCCAAACTGAACTAAGCTTGTTTAGGATACTGATTAGTGACAGAGGGAAAGAATTGTGTCTGAAAGGATTTTGGATTCTTGTCGAAGCTATTCCTATTAAGGAAGGGAAAGTATTAGGCAAGTAGATGGAAGCAACGTCTTTGGGGAAACAGAAGGAATGGTAATTGAGGATAAAGGGCAGGTGGGTTGTCAAGGCTGCTGCTGGGCACATTTTCCATGCATTTCCCAAAACAACTGAGCTAGCTTTAATCAGTGTGACAGTTTTTCTTTCTATAGCACACCATCTCCTGTCTGAAAACTGATGAGAAATAGTAGAAGTGTGCAAAGAGAAGATAGAGTTGGGAAAATTAAATCTATCCACTGAACTCTTCATCAAATATAATACTGGGATTTGTATTTTTGCTTGAGCTGGATAGTATATGTAAATAGTGTCCTTGTATTCTAGGAATGCAATAGCACTTCGAATTGCAGGTTGTTTCTTTAACTGCTGCTGGTTAATTGACTTAAAAACCACAATAGTGATTATAAATAAGATCATAGATTATATGCAGGAGCAAAATTAGGCTATTTAGCCTATCGCATCTGCTCTGCCATTCAACCATTGCTGATCTTTTTTTCCTCCTCCTCAGACGCACTCCACAGCCTTCTCCCTGTAACCTTTGATGCTGTGTGCACTCCAAAGCCTCACAAGCTCAGCCTTAAATACGCCCAATGATCTGGCTTCCACAGCTGCCTGTGGTAACAAATTCCATAAATTCATCACCTTCTACTACCATGTTGACTTAGGCCTAGGGGGTTGGTGTCGGGACTGAGTGATGATGGACTCTACATTCCTCCCTCTCCCTCATCAGTGTGTTCAGTTCATCTAGATCAGCTGTGCTGCTATCTTCTAGGTGCGTGTTGACCATAGTCTTGGGAGGGTGCCCAGTGTTCATCCTCCCATGCTTGGGCTCCCATGTGATGACTAGGCTGGCAGGAAGCTCAGGGTGGCGTAGAGAATGCCCCGCTAGTTGCAGTTTTCTCACCTCGATTTTGGTAGTGAGCATTGCTAGGTCATCATAAAGCTCAACATTCGTCATGTGCTGTTGCCAACTCACGTCAAAAGCCATCCAGATCATTCGTGTATAGTAACCATCTAGTGACTTTCTCATGGTCTTGGTGAGTGTCCACGTCTCATATCCGTACATGAGAATGGACTCTATGACCGCTAAGAAGATCCTCTTTTTGAGCCCTCTGGTCAGGTTCGACCACCAGATTTCCTTCATGTCGTCCACAGCCCTCCATGCCAGCGCCTTCCGCATCTTTATGTCCTCCTCCGAGCTCATCATTCTTGACCCGAGGTACTTGAAGTCTAAGACTTTCTTAATGGTATCATTCTTTACAGTCTTGAGAGTACCTTTGTCACAGTTGAACGCCATGCACTCTGTCTTTTTAGTGTTTAGGTGAAGCCCAACTTTATTGCACTCAATTTCCACTTTTGTCTGTAGCTGGCTAAGGAAATTTATCTGCATCTCTGTTGTAAATGAATGCCCCTCTATCCTGAGGCTGTGCCCTCTTGTCCTAGACTCCCCCACCATGGGAAACATCCTTTCCACATCTTCTCTGTCTAGACCTTGCAACATTCGAAAGGTTTCAATGAAATTCCCCCTCGTCTCTCTAAATTCCAGTGACCTCTTAAAATGAATGCTAATATTGCATTTGCCTTACTCACCATTGACTGTAACTGCAAGTTAACCTTTAGGGTGTTCTGCACAAGGGCTCCCAAGTCCCTTTGCATCTCAGACTTTTGCAATTCTCCCCATTTAGAATATAGTTTGCATATTTATTTCTGCTACCAAAGTGCATGACCATGCATTTTTTCAACATTGTATTTCATTTGTCACTTTCTTGCCCATTCTGCTAATCTGTCCAAGTCCTTCTGCAGACTGCCTGTTTCCTCAACACTACCTGCTCCTCCAACAATCTTTGTATCATCTAAAAACTTGGCAGCAAAGCCATCTATTCCATCATCTAACTCACTCATATACAGCACAAGCTGAAGTAGCATAAAGAGTGGAGTGACATTTGCAATTTTCCAGTCCTCTGGCACCATTAAAATCCTCCATAATTTCACCTGCTACCTCTTTCAGAACCCTGGAGTGCAGTTCATCTGATCCAGGTGACTTCTGTACCCTTGGGTCTTTCAGCTTTTTGAGCAGCTTCTCCCTTGTAATAGTAACTGCACTCACTTCTCTTCTCTTAAACCTTTCAGCATCTGGCACACTGTTGGTGTTTTCCCCAGGGAAGACTGATGCAAAATACTTTTAGTTCATCTGCCACCCCCCTGTAATTGTTTCTTCAGCTTCATTTTTTTTCGGTCCTATATCCAATCTCAATTCTTATTTTTTTTGCATACAAGCTTTTAATATCCACTTTGATACTGTTTGTTAGCTTGTTTTCATATTTCATCTTTTCGCTCCTAATGATTATTTTAGTTGCTCTCTGTAGGGGCATATAAATAAGGGTAATGCTTCCTCTGATAGAAAGTATTTCGTACCATTTGTCCTACACTAATGATACACTTGCAATTGCTTTTCTTTGTGATTTCTGACATTTGTAGAACGTAATGTTGAGAGATTTTTTAAGATTATGAAAGGTGGGAGGAGACTTGAATAGAACATAAAACATAGTCATTAACTTAATAGGCCAAAAAGGCTATTTTTCTGTCAGATAAGATAGAAAGGGTACAGAAAAAATTTACAAGGTTGTTACTGAGTCTGAATAGACTAGGGCTTTATTTGCTGGTGTGTAGGAGGCTGAGGATTGATTTTATTGAGGCCCTTCATTAGTCTGGCTTGACCATTGATGCTGTATCCCAGCTGTCTACATGATATGCAAGCCAGGACAGTATGATACAGAGAGCAAGCTGTTCCCTATGTAGCCAGCTCCCCCTCTCCATCTAACTTATGAATCCAAAAAAATGGTAGGGATCAATACAGAATGGTACCATCGGAGTCACAGGAGTTGCCAGTCAACATTACACTCAATGTAGGACTGCCTTAAGGACTCCAGTTCTGGATTTTTCTTTGGGGTTTATTCCCGAAGCCTTTCCTGTGGGTGTGTGGATATAGCTGCAAGGCAGTGGAGTTTTGAGATCAGAATTTTTCTTCTAGATCTGATAACCACAGCTGATGAGACCCATCTGCCCAAAGGACTGGTTTTCAGGTGCCATTAATCCACCTTTGATCCTTCTATCAGTAGAAATAGTTCTGCCAGCTTAATAGCTAAGCTGCACTTGAAGGCCAGTAGCTGGACTTGTTTTTCAGTTGTTATTTTAGAAACATGCCACTGGGACCACTTAATAGGTAGTGGGGCTTATGCCTGTTACCTTTCCCCGGCTATAACAACCATAAGGAGCCTCATCTTGTTGCAGAATATGAATCACAAGGGACATAAATGAGGTGAACAGTTAGTCTTTTTCCCCACAGTGAGGATGGCGCATTTAAAACCAGAGGGCACGGATTTAAAGTGAGGTAAAAGATTTAACAGGCACAAAGGGGCAATCGTTTTCCACGCAGTGGTATGTATGTGCAACGAACTACTTGAGGTGGTAGAGGCAGGAATGTTTAGAGATCTGGATGGGTACACGGTTAAAGAGGTTTGGAAGGATACAGCTGAGCAAATGGGACTAGCTTGGGAAGGTGGCAAAGTCCCGATGGATGAGTAGGGCTAAGAGGCTTGTTTCTGTGCTGTATAACTGACCCTATATTCTTTGTAAAATAAATAACAGAATTTTTTGATGCAATTCCTAATTATCACCATTGCTAGAGTAATGTCATCTTTGTTAAGTTTTTTAATCCAGTGATGTGGGGGATATCACACAGTAAATTGGCTGGAGAATATTTTTCAAAGTAAAGTTCCAGTCATAAATGTTTCACACAATGTCTAGCCCATGTACTAGGACTAGGAGTAAAATGCAGTGGCATTTCTCAGTATGTTTAAGTGTTGCTCAGAAGAATATGACTTTATTGAGGTTGTTTAATTGATTTGAAATGTATTTTTCTTTTGGAGTATTTTCAATATCAGAAAGTGAATTGAAGGTGAGGCAAGCTAATGATTTGTAGTAAATCTCAAAGTTTACTGAGAAAATTTGCTGTTTAAAGAGCAACAGAAGCAAACTTATTATTATTAAAAATTATAAATTATGATGAAAGCATTGCCTCAAAAATATCGCAGCAATAATATGATTTCAAATTTCTCATTTCTGAGAAAATCAAGACTGGTTCAATTAAAACATACAGGACTTTTAATATTTAAAAGGCATAACTTTGCTGTAATTTCTGAGTTGAGCAGTGACGGTCAACAACAGGGATTCATTAGAAAGGGCTAATAAAAAAAATAACTCAAGTGCAAGCGAAGTGGACATTCTTTTGAGTGTGCCAGCTTTAGGGTGGCTTTGGCTCATCCGGCTTGTGTGAAGTAAAGTATTTAGTATGTTTCTGTTCTTTATTCATTCTTCATCTGTAAGGATACAGTAGCTTCGTGAGAATGACTCCAGGAGCAGTGTTTTGTACAGTGTGTAGGATGTGGGAACTCTGGGAGACCTCTAATCTCCCAGATAAACACATCTGCACCAGGTGCACCTGGAATTGGAGCTGCGGCTCGATGACCTTGGACTTGTATGGGAGAATAAGGAGGTGATAGACAGGAGATGCAGGGAGGTAGTCCCTTGATTACAGGAGACAGGTAACTAACTGGGTGACTGTCAGCAGGAGATGAAATGTACTGCCAGTGCAAGGTACACCTGTGGCTGTTTTGCTCAATAACTAAAATTTTGAATATTGTTGAGGGTTTGATCACCCATAGGGAGCCATCTTGACCAGGTCTCTGGCACTGAGTCTGGTGTTGTGGCTCAGAAAAAGAGAAGTGGGGAGGCCTGTAGTGTTAATAGGTTAGAGGAGCAGAGATGAGATTCTGTGGGCACGATGGAGACACCCAGGTGGTATGTTGTCTCCCTAGTGCCAGGTTCAGCGATGTTTTGGATCGGATTCAGATTTATGGATCATTGGGATCTTTTCCTGGGAAGGTATAACCTGTACAAAAGGGACAGGTTTTATAATTATAAAAAAAAAAGAAATCAAACCATGAGAAAGAGGTAACTTGGTGGACTAGGTTAAGACTGGGGCATTGTGCACTAAACAAAACATTGAGAATGATAGGGAAACACCAGGCAAGTTTGTGTGAGGAATGCCAGGAAGAGGAGAATTGCAGGAAGTATGGGATACAGAGAGATGTGACCTGAATTAATCTAAGGAAATTGGGGGTGCAGGAATTCACATTAAAAGGGTTACTGGGCATGGGTGAGAGGGCACATCTCAGGGTACTTTTAGCTTTAAGGGATACAGGGATTTTCTTTTATATAGGATATGATGTGTAAGCAGTAATAGGGTACTAGAATGGCCAAAGAAGGAAGGGTAAAGTGTAGATTAGGGTACGTGTGTGTGAATGGGTGAAGGGATTTAGAATGCAAGTCTCTCATCTGATCCACACTCCGGAACAGAAGGTGGCAGTCATGCACCATTAAGCTGGGTGCCAACCGCTATAAAAAAGAAGAAAGAAGTAACAGAGGGTTGGAAGGTGTTGAATCATTCTGGATAGAACTAATGAACTGCAATGGTTTAAAAACTCCAATGGGAGTTGTATATAGATTCCCAAACGGTAGCAAGGATGTTGCCTCCAACTTGCAGCGGGAGATAGAAAATGCATGCCATAAGGGCATTGTTACGATCATCATGGGGATTTCACTAGGCAGATAAGGAAAAACAGGTTGGTGCTGGACACCAAGGGAGTAATTTATAGAATGTCTATGAGATGGCCTTTTGAAGCAACTCAGTTATTCTGGATTGGGTGTTTTGCAATGAACCGCAATTGATTAGAGAGCTTAAGGAAAAAGAACCTTTAGGGGCAAGTGATCATAATATGATTGAATCCACCTTGAAATTTGAGCAGAAGCTAAAGTTAGATGTATCAGTTTAAAATGGAGTAAAGGGAATTGAGAGAGAGCATGAGAGAGGAGTTGGTCAGAATTGATTGGAAAAGAATACTGGCGGGAGGACTGATTGCAGAGCAGCAATGGCTGGAAATTCTGGAAGCAATTCAGAAGGCACAGGATATATACATACCAAAGTGGAAGTATTCTGAAGGCAAGATGACACAACTGTGGCTAACAAGAAGTTAAAGCCAATGTAAAGGCCAAAAAGAGGGCATTTAATAAAGCAAAAATTAGTGGGAAATTAGAAGATTGTGAAGATTTAAAAAAAAACAAACCGAAAGCAACTTAAAAAAAAGTCATTGAGAAGAAAGATGGAATATGAAAGTAAGCTAGACAATAGTACAATAGTATTAAACATGATACCAAAAGCTGCTTCAGATGCATAAAGTGAAAAGAGAGGAGAGAGTGGACATTGGACTGCTGGGAAACAATACTGGAGAGGTAGTAATGGAGGATAAAGAAATGATGGATGAACTGAATAAGTATTTTGCATCAAACTTAACTGTGTAAGATACTTGAAGTATGTGAAGTAACCAATCCTAGCGAGAAGGTTCTTGGGGAAACTGGTCTGAAGGTCGATAATTCACCCGGGCCAGATGATGTACACTCCAAGGTTCTGAAACAGGTGGCTGAAGAGATTGTCGAGGCATTAATGATCTTTCAAGAATTGCTAGATTCCGGAATGGTTACAGAAAACTTAAATTTGCAAATCTCATTCTACTCTTTAATAATAGAAAGAGGCAGAAGAAAGTGAATTTTACAGACAGACTGCTAGTTAGGCCAGTTAGTCTGACCTCAATGGGTGGGAAGATGTTGGAGTTGATTATTAAGGATGAGGAGGCACATGATAAAATAGACCATACTCAGCATAGTTTTCTCAAAGGAAAAATTGTCTGACAAATCTGTTGGAATTCTTTGAAGAAAAAAACAGTTCCAAATTGATGTATCTGTTGTTGACGGGGGTGACCACAGGGGTACTCTGCACTGGCTCCTTAACACCTTTCCTCTTCCTGACTGTTATCTAGTCTCTTGTGTCTTGCACCTTGGTTGTAGCTATCTCTCTAACTATCTCTCCTAGTTATCACCCCCCCGTGTCCTGAATGATCCTGCTCCAGCTCCTTTATGTGGATTGTTAGAAGCTGGTTGGATGCACTTTTCACAGTTGTCAGGTGTTCCTGACTTCCTGCAAGAGGAACATTCAACTCTCCTGCCTGGCATCTCTACTGTCCTGGCTTACCAGCTAAAGAAAGAAGGGAAGGAAGAAAACAACCAAGCCTTGAGTTTTTTTCTTTCCTTTCTCTGACTGAAGTCTCTCCTCATTGAAAGAGCTAAAGCCTCAAGATCACCTCTGTGACTCTGTCCACTCAGACAAAGGCTGCTATGCTTGCCCCTGCCTTCCTTTAATTTGCTCTTGCTAATCCCAAATGCTGATAGCGACCAGTTGCTGGCCTTTCCATTTGGGCAGTGGACCTTAGTAAAATCCCCTTCTTCCAATGTCCGGATTGGCCACTGCTGAAAGCTCTTTTGAGTATTTTCTAAATGGAGAGAGAATACAAAAAATGGAGGCTCAAAGAGATTTGTGGGGGTGGGGGTGGTGGTGGTCCTTGTGCAGGATTCTCTAAAGATTAATTTGCAGGTTGAGTCAGTGGTGAGGAAGGCAAACACAATGTTAGTATTCAATTGAAGAGGAATATAAAAGCAACGATGTAATGTTGAGACTTTATAAAGCACTGGTGAAGCTTCATTTGGAGTATTGGGAGCAGTTTTGGGCCCCTTTTATTAATCGGATCAAAAGTATGTGACTTCAGTTTTCATTTTAAGTATTCATAATATGCATATTACAAATAAAAAAAATCTGAAACTGGCGAGGGTTCAGAGGAAATTCATGAAAATGAATCCAGGATTGAAAGGCTTGTCATATGAAGAGCATTTGATTGCTTTGAGCCTGTATTCACTGGAATTCAGTAATTTTGGTAATGCACCATTAAGCTGAGTGCCAACCACTGTAAAACAGTGGAATTCAAAAGAGTGAGGGGTGACCTCATTGACCTATTGAATGGTAAAAGACATCAATAGAGTAGATATGGAGAGGATGTTTCCTATGGTGGGTGAGTCTAAGACCAGAAACAGCCTCAGAATAGAGGTGTGTCCTTGTAGAATGAAGATGAGGAATATCTTTAGCTAGAGAATGATGAATTTGAGGAATTCTTTGCCACCAGCAGCTGTGGAGGGTCAAGTCTTTATGTATATTTAAGGCAGAGGTTGATAGATTCTTCTTTGGTTAGGGCATGAAGGGATACAGCGAGAAGGCAGGAGATTGGAGCTGAAAGCAAAAATGGATTAGTCATCATGAAATGGCAATGGGCCAAATGGTATAATTCTGCAAAAAATAATTTGTATGATCTTATGGTTCACTGATGTTAAACTGCGTGCTGAGAAATGAAGGATTTGAAGAGCTCAATTCTTGATAATATCATTGGAACATTTCAGATTTCTAATGCTGACCGCAAACATGGATTCAGTTTTATGAACTCAATGAAATGTAAATCTAGAAACAGATTAGAAGTGAAACGTTTGGATGATTTAATAAAGATTAAGTTGTACTAATCTGGAATGTGTTGATGTACAGTGGATTTGTAATTAGACAAGACGAGGAAAAGTTTAGGAAATGTGAAGAATTTTTGTTGTACTGCATTTCATTATACCGTTCTATTAATCAGATCAAAAGTATGTGATTTCAATTTTCATTCTAAGTATTCACAATATGCATATTACAAAAAATTTAAAGAGGTGTGTTGTTTTCAGGCCTTGTTTAAAACACAATATTTCCTCTTCAGAGCATTGGTTTGTCTGCACAGATGTTTTAAAACAAAATTACGGAGAACATTGCTGGCAGTGAATTTTTGCTGTACTTCCTCTATCACATTCTCTTTGAATAAGGAGAATAACCTGTACAGATATCAGATCACTGTCCCATATAATTATATGTACTTCAACTCCCTTGGAATAAAACATAATGTACTATGTGCCTTCCTAATTGCTTTTTTTGCATGTGAATTTTCCAGGTGCCACTGAAAAAGTCTCTTTTCAATTCCATTTCATTTGAATAAGAAGGCACCTTTTTTTAAAAAAAAAGATGGCATTAATTTTCCAGATTTGTGTTTCATCTGCCAAGTTGATGTCTCATTCACTTGCTGTCTATATCTCTATCTTCACAACTTGTGCTTCCATCCAGGTTTGTTTTTATCAGAAAGCTTGAGTATCTTACACATGCTCCTCTTGACCAAATGGCAGAGTCTTACTGATCTCTGTGGCATCTCAACTTGAAAATCACCTGTGTATTTTCACTTCTTGATTTGCATACTAAATAATGGGGCTATATTTGTTATCTTCTAATCTGTGGCAAATATTCTGGAATACAGTGGATTTTAGAAGACCCTTGCGGATTTATTTCCGTTAATCATAGGATGTTGGTTTTGGGTCTTGTGGATCGGTTGGCTTATAGTCCCTTTTGTTTTTAGTGCCAAGTTAGTGTTGTGGTTAGCATGACTCTATTACCACTCATGTTCCATAGTTCAGTGTTCAATTCCTAGACCAATTGTAAGGAGGCTGTACATCCTCCCTGTGGATTACATGGGTTTTCCCCCGGCTGCTCTGGTTTCCTCACACAGTCCAAAGAGGTTGGTCATTGTAAATTTTCCTGTTAGAGTTAATTGGCTTTGTTGGAGTTGTTGCGGTGGTGTGGCTTGAAGGGCTGACTCTGTGCTGTATTGCTAAAGAAGAAAGTAATCTACAGCTAATTTTTCTCAGCTCCTCATTCTTTTCCAGATCTCCTTTTCTAGAATAATCCTGGAGATTTTCTGTGTCTTCTATAAAGATCAGTATAAAATATTTGATCAATTGCTCAATCAAGGGAGAGATTTTGGTTTGTCTACTAAAACACTCAAAAATGTATACAAATGTACCATGGAGGGCATTCTTACTGGCTGCATCAGCGTCAAGTATGGGGTGGATTTGCTACTGCACGAGATGAAATAAGTTGCAGAAACTTATAAAATTAGTTAGCTCTATCATGGGACCCAACCTCCATAGTTTCCAAGATATCTTAAAGGAGTGGTGCTTTCAGAAGGTGATGGCCTTCATTAAGGATCCCTCCACACAGGATGTGTCTTCTTTATACTGGGAGGTCCATCAGGAAGGAGGTACAGAAGCCTGAAGGGACATTCTCAGCAATTCAGGAACAGCCTCTTCCCCTCTAAATAGACATTGAACCCTACTTCATTACTTTTTTATTTCTGTCATTTTGTACTACTTATTTTAACTTAACTATTTAATACACATACTTAATGTGACTTTTTACCTGTTTGTTTATCTGCTGCTAAGTTAATTTCATGACACATGTCAGTTATATTAAATTTGATTCTTGCGTTTCCTGATTTCTTCCTCCCTCCACTGTTTCACCAGTCTCAACCAAGAAAGGAGCCGCATTAACTTTCTCCGACCTATTTTTTTTAATTTAGTGTAATCCGTTCACCATATGTTTATTTCTTTCTAAGCTATTCCTGTAACGAACATTCCTCTAACTTGGTCCTCGTCAGAATTTTTTTAGCAAAGCTACCAGTTTTTTCCTTGGATCCAATGTTACTTCATTTGCTGTGATTTGATCAATTGTCTTGTTAGTTCTTCTTGCCTTAATCAGAATCTGGTTTAATATCACTGGCATATGTTGTAAAATTTGTTATGAAAACAACAAATCTAATAACATATCCTGGTGCTATTAAACCTGATTCTCCCTTAAAGGAAGATATTTGTTATAAACTAAGTTAAATGTTAGCCAGTGCTTATGATGTATGGACCCAGTGCTATAGCCAACTGGCATTTGGCATCTTTTGTATTTGAAGTCACATACAGGTTGTCCCCAAGTTACGAACATCCGACTTACGGACAACTCGTACTTACGAACTGAGGAAGGAGAACGCCGTCCACCATTTTAAGTCATTGCCGTTGACAGTGAGTGTTTAACTTTGTATTTGGCTTAAATTTTTCTTAGTAAGATTCACCCTGACCCCACGCCCTTGTTCTGGTCGGCTGGTGGCGCAGTAAGATCAGCGCCGGGCTGGAGAATGGACTTTCCCCAGTTCAATCTGGTGACAGACTGCTCCCGTGCCGGGTTGATGTTGAGCTTGCAACTCAACCTTGTTTTAAAAAAAACACTGCCACTGGAATATTGTGGAGGATCAAATACCCAAACCCAGCACAGCCCCCACTTGTCCCATTTAGTCTGTCTCAATGTGGTGGACCTTAGGACCCAGCGGACCTTGGGAGCCGGCAAAGCCTGGGAGCTGCCACCCGCAGTGTTTCTGTTCCATTGACAGGAAGTGGTCGCGATAGAAAACAAAGTGGAAATAATAAAACATTTGGAAAGAGGTGAAATGCCATCGGTCACTGGAAAAGCGTTAGGCTGCAGTCAGTCAACATTCGGGACAATTTTAAAGGAGAACGGATAAAGTGAGAATAATGGAGCATGTGAAAGGCGCTGCCCCGATGAAAACTACAATTATTACTAAGTACATAACCCGGGAACTGCCTGTACTTGTAATAAAGATCTACCGCTAAAACATTTAATCTTTTCTCATTGTAGTATATCTCTAAAATAGCCTGTTCTCTAGTTGGTTGTTCAATTTATAAACATAAAGAGATATTTTGTATACATTCCATGAACTTGCCTTCCACAAGGTTATTGTTGATTTGTTTTTCCTAGTCTATACAGTAAATAAATTCTCATGCTTGCTATATTACTTTTGATACGTGTCTCTCTTGGAGATTCCACAAGCAACTCCTTCAGTTTTGACTTTTTTGTCCTTATCATTTCTTAGTTCCATTCAAATTGATTCTAATTTTTGACTGAGTCAAGACCATTTTTATCAAGTGCTGATTTCTCATTCTTTTAGCAGGGCAGGCCTGATCTTTTCTCTTCTGGCTATAAGTTACACATCCTGCTTTAGTCACTTTTGAGTTATGCCTTTGTAAAGGCTGATAGATTATATCTGTTTATTTTCATTTGTCCCATTGTGTTTGTCTCAATATATGCTCCAGGTAAAGATTCTCCAATTTTATTTTAATCATTCTTCTCTGCTGCCTTTAGAATTGAAGGTACACTCTTGTCTTTATATGCACTGCCCCTCCTTAATGTCCTCTTATGAGTATCTGCAGTATCACCTTATTTTTCCTATTTAGTTTCTGGTTTTGACCCATGTTTAAAATAGCCCTTTCCTTTTTGCACCCATCTAGACTATTTAATGTCTTATTTACAACCCTAGTTATTCAGTCTATTGTGGCACTAGTTCCTGTTCAATTTCAACGAAGTCTTTACTAATGGACATTTCCCTCTTTCCTTGGTACTTGTGCTAGTGATCCATAACTTGAAACTCATTTTCTTCCACTCCAATTTTTAGAGCCATAATATCAATCTCTGTTTTTTCTTGTATATAAGAAATAATCTGGAAATTATTGTCTTTATGATTCTACTTTTATCTATGTACTTTAAATCTTTTTTGTATTTGAATAGAATTACTGCACCTCCTTCCTATTGAAAATCGTTAATTTCCACATTGACCACGACGTACATTTTGTCCTTCCCTAGTTTTCTCTTCTCTCTTTCCCTATTCTATCACTTGGGATTGAGGAGACCTTGCTTATTCTTTGGTTTTATTGGTTTTGAGGGATTGATTAGATCAATGTATAAACTGCATACTCTTCCTCAACAAATGTATGATGAGATTTTAAGAGTTTTCTGTTACTTCGATCGGGTTTCAAGTCAATACAAATTGAGATTATTGTCATCTGTGGAAGTGCACGTATACCATGTTGACCATGGATGTTGTGTTCCAGTCGTCTATGTGAAGTGCAAGCAAGTACACAAGCTAAGGGCAGTACAACAAGGAGAACAAGCTGTTGCTCATGTAGAGAGCCCCACCTGCACATAGCTGATGAATCCAAAGGAATGGCAGAGACAGATAGTTTAGCACTAGTAGTGTCGCAGGAGTTACAAGTTTAACACCTATGTAGCATCAGTCTTTTTGTGCGACCAGTCGCCACACTCATTAAGAAAATCAAATTACATAGCCTACTAGCATCTAGTGTAGTACTATCAGAAGATTCTGAACATCAGAAGGAAGCAATGAACAGAAATCACACTTCTGGGGAAAGAAGGTTTTTATAAGAAAAAAACACAATGTACAAAATAATTACATGAGCAAGAACAATTCAAAATTCCAACATTCGGTTCAGGTCTCAAATTTAAGATATCAAACCAAAACAAATTCCTTTTTAATTAGGATCAGTGAGATTTATTTTATTACTCTAATCTCTGGAATTTATAATATCTAGTGTTACTCTCTATTTAAACATTTACAGCCTGAGCTTTCCTTTTTACTTATCTGTAGTTAGTTAGAAAACTAACTATAATTCCTATTCTTAAGTATTATAGTTAACTTCAGTTTCAGTTCCAGACAGTATATCTACGTTTTTAAATTCAAATTCAAAAATCTTATTTTTTTTATTTATATATATATATATATCCCTCTCCCTCCCCCCCCCCCCCCCCCCCCCCCACATCACAACTCATAAAGTTACTCTCATTCAGTTACTTATCAAAGGCTTTGCAAGAGTAATCAGTTCTTGCAGAAAATCAAATCTGGATTCTTCCACTGAAAATAAACTTGTACATCCAACCGTATTAAGTCCTCTGCGTCATTACACATTTTGTTCCCATGCTGATTCTTTGAATCTTGGGTGGCTCACCATCTTGTTTCTTAGTTCATTGGAATGAAATAGTTTATCATCCACAGCAAGTCAGTTCACCTATTTGTACAAAAACTTGACTAAATCCATTAGTACGATTTTACAGAACAAATTCCTGACTACACGGTAGGGATTTTGGACACTCGTCTTTGCCGACATTGTCTCTATAGCTGCTGCGTGTTATAGCTGTAGCTTCAATAAATCTTTTATTGCTATTGCCTCTCCTCCAGGGGCTCAACTCTGAGGTTTTCAAGATAGTAGGGTAAAGATTTTCACTACTAGTTCCACTCTGAACACTTCCTATCATTGTTGTGTTTCTCCCCTTGTCTGTGCTGCGTCAGCAATGCCTCTTAATTCTCTTTTTAAATTGGTAAACCTTGTTTCCATCCCTCCGCAAGAAGAGCTTTCTAACATTACATTTTTGGGTTTAATTAATCTGGTTCATACCAATCAGCATTGAATTTAATGTAGGACTATCTTAGGAACTTAGACTCCAGATGATTCCTCAAGATTTACTCCCAAGCCTTCCCCATGAGTGGGTCTAGTAGCCATGAGGCAGCCAAGGTTTGAGATCAGTGTTTTCCTTCTAGATGAGCTGAGAAGCCCCTTCCTACTGAAGCAATGGTTTTAAGACATCAGTAACCCACCATTGCCCTTCTCCTGTCGATAGAAACAGTTCAGTGCTCAGTAGCTAATCCACATGTGAAGGCCAGGAGCAGCACTTGGTTGTCAGAGGCTATTTGAGATACACACCATTGAGCACTTATAATAGGTATTGGGAGTTTATCCCCACCACCAGCCCCTGCTATAATTACCTCAAGGAATTAATGAGAAACTTACTTGAAGCAATATTCGCAAGGAAATGTAAACATAAATTATGCAAACTTTGCATAATTTACAAAAGAAAAGAACAAATGAAAGCAGTCAGTTTTAGTGCAATGTGACCTTGGAGTTGCCAGTCTAATGATTAAGCTTTTACCAGTTGGTTCAAAAAAGTATCTTATTTTTCAACCTGTTTTTTGAGAACTTATGATGTGCCTATTTAAGGTTCTTGATACCATCTTGAACTCTGCTGCTAAACTTAAAGGCTAGACCTTCCAAAGTCACTGGAGTTATTGCATTCTTTTACAAAAAGATTGAGCTTTTCCTTCAATCTGTTTGTCTAGAAATGTCGTCTTAATACAGCTTGGGTATGCTGCCTGTTTTAGGAATTGGGCGTCATGTATGTATGCAAATGGTATAAATCTGCCTGATGTACTGCTTGAGTATCAACAGGGTCTCAATGCTTGGGATTCTGAGCTGTGAGAGGACAGTGAAATTGTTTTTATTTTACCTTGAATGAATCTGGTTGTTTTGTAGATACACAGAATTTGTGTTTTTTCTGATGCCTTGAGATTGCTGTGTAAGGTTCAGATTTTAGAAACAAGCAGGAGGGTTGGGAATCACAACTCCTTAGTAAATAATGTATTTTGAGTCTGATATGCCTTGATCTTAATTCTTTTTCATTTAATGGACCAAAGGTTGTGCTGGCATAGTGACAGCAACACTGAAGGTTCTGGAGATAAGAGAAGTAGTCCACATTTTACCAAGATCTCACCATGAACCATGAAGATCAATATGAAATAGCAGATGCATATTTTAATTCACTAAAACCTTTGACTCCCTTAGTAAGGAGGGACTGTCAGTTTTGTTGCCTATAATCTATGGTCTCCAATTTGCATTTGCTCCTCCACGGTATGCAAGTTTCCACATTATCAAATCTCAATCCTAACCAGCATCAGTCAGGGCTATGTTGTTGCCTAGTTCTTTTCCTCAATCTTTTTTTTACTGCATTGTTATACAGTGGCATGCAAAGGTTTGAGCATTCCTGGTCAAAATTTCTGTTACTGTGAATAGTTAAGTGAGTAGAAGATGAACTGATCTCCAAAGTTCAAGAAGAATCATTCTTTTCAACATTTTAAGCAAGATCAGTGTATTATTTTTGTTATGTACAATTTTAGAGTGGGGGGGGGGGAAGGAAAGGAATACCATGAAAAAGTTAGGGCACCCTGAGAGATTTGAGCTCTCAGTTAACTTTTACCAAGGTCTCAGACCTTAATTAGCTTGTTAAGGCTATGGCTTGTTCATGGTCATCATTAGGAAAGGCCAGGTGATGCAAATTTCAAAACTTTATAAATACCCTGACTCCTCAAACCTTGTCCTAACAATCAGCAACCATGGGCTGCTCTAAACAGCTGCCTAGCACTCTGAAAATTAAAATAAAGGATGCCTACAAAGCAGGAGAAGGCTATAAAAAGATAGTAAAGCATTTTCAGGTAGCCATTTCCTCAGTTCGTAATGTAATTAAGAAATGGCAGTTAACAGGAATGGTGGAGGTCAAGTTGAGGTCTGGAAGACCAACACAAATATGACCTTCATGGAAGAGTCATCAGAAGAAAACTTCCTTTGCATCAGAAGTCTGCAAAGGAACATCTGAACAAGCCTGATGCATTTGGAAGCAAGTCCTGTAGACTGGTGAAGTTAAAATATAACTTTCTTACCGTAATGAGCCAAGGTATGTTTGGAGAAAAAGGGTGCAGAATTTCATGAAAAGAACACCTCTCCAACTGTTAAGCATGGGGGTGGATCAATCATGTTTTGGGCTTCTCTTGCAGCCAGTGGCATAGGGAACATTTCACTGGTACAGGGAGAATGAATTAAATACCAGCAATTTCTGGAAGCAAATATCACACCCTCTTTTTTTTTTAAAAAAAAAAGCTGAAGATGAAAAGAGGATGGTTTCTATAACAGGATAATGATCATAAACACCTCAAAATCCACAATGGACTACCTCAAGAGGTGCAAGCTGAAGGTTTTGCCATGGCCCTCACAGTCCTCCGACCTAAACATCATCAAAAATCTGTGGAGAGACCTCAGAAGAGTAGCCCAAGAATCTCACAGAACTAGAAGTCTTTAGCAAGGAAGAATGGGGGAAAATCCCCCAAACAAGAGTTGAAAGACTCTGAGCTGGCTACAGAAAGTGTTTACAAGCTGTGATACTTGCCAAAGGTGGTGTAACTGAGTACTGACCATGCAGGGTGCCCAAACTTTTGCTTTGGGCCCTTTTCCTTTTTTGTTATTTTGAAACTGTAAAAGATGGAAATAAAATAATCTTGCTTAAAATATTAAAGAAATGAGTCATCTTTAACTTTATGCCTTTTGAAAATCAGGTCATCTTTTACTTAACTATTCACAGTAACTGAAATTTTGACCTAGGGGTGCCCAAACCTTTGCATGCCACTGTATAAACAACATGCTGGAGGAACTTGGCATGTTAGGCAGCATCTACAGAAATGAATAAACAGTCAATATTTCCATAAGAGCATAAGATATAGGAACAGAATTAGGTTACTAGGCACATTAAGTATTAAAATATAGGTCTTGTAGGTTTCCTTATCTGTATCTCCTCCATTTCCCAGAGATAAAAATTCACCCCATCTTAACAGAGATAGTGTTACTCTTGTCCTAACCTACCACCCCATGAGCCTCTATCCAAGACATCATTCAATGCAACCCACCATCCTCAATCAGATACTATCATCAAGCACATCTTTTTCCCTCTACCCCCCTCCCCCAACTCTTTCAACAGGGATTGCTCCATGTGACTACCTTGTTCATTCATTCCCCCTCCCCTCACTAATCTATTCCTCGCACTTATCCTTGTAAGCAGCCAAAGTGGTACTTCTGCCCATTCACTTCCCTCGCCTCCATTCAGGGCCCCAAACGGTCCTTCCAGGTGAGGCAACGATTCACCTGCAAATCTGTTGGGGTCATCTATATATCTGGCACTCCCAATATGGCCTCCTCTATATTAGTGAGAGCTGTCATAAATTGGGGAACTGGTTTGTTGAACACCTCCATCTGCCAAAAACAGAATTTGCTGCTGACCAACAATTTTATTTCCTTTTCCCATTCCAACATGTTGGTCTGTGGCTACCTCTTGTGCCACAATGAAGCCACTCTCAGTGTGGAGAAGCAAAACCTTATTCCATCTGGCACAAACATTGATTTCTCCTTCTGGTTTTAAAAACAATTCCTCCACTTTTCTACTCCCCACTCTGGGCTCTGACTACTTCTCACTTGTCTATCATCACCCTCTGGTGCCCCTCCTCTTTCCCTTTCTCATTCTGTCCTATCAAATTCCTTTCCCGACCACCTGGCTTCACCAGTCACTTTCTAACAAGTCCTCCTTTCCTCCCCCTCACTTTTTTTTATATATAGACAATAGGTGCAGAAGTAGACCATTCGGCCCCTGGAGTCTGCACTGCCATTCTGGGATCATGGCTGATCATTCACTATCAATACCCAGTCCCTCCCTTGTCCCCATATCCCTTGATTCCCCTATCCATCAGATATCTATCCAGCTCCTTCTTGAAAGCATCCAGAGAATTGGCCTCCACCGTCTTCCGAGGCAGTGCATTCCACACCTCCACAACTCTCTGGGAGAAGAAGCTCTTCCTCAACTCTGTTTTAAATAACTGACCTCTTATTCTCAATCCATGCCCTCTGGTACTGGACTCTCCCAACATCTGGAACATATTTCCTGCCTCAATCCTATCAAATCCTTTAATTATCTTAAATGTTTCAATCAGATCCCCTCTCAATCTCCTCAATTCCAGCGTGTACAAGCCCAATCTCTCCAATCTCTCTGCGTAAGACAGCCCTGCCATCCCAGGAATCAACCTAGTGAATCTACGCTGCACTTCCTCAATTGCCAGAATGTCCTTCCTTAAACCTGGAGACCAAAACTGTACACAATATTCCAGGTGTGGTCTCACCAGGGCCCTGTACAAATGCAAAAGAACATCCTTGCTCTTGTATTCAATTCCCCTTGTAACAAAGGCCAACATTCCATTTGCCCTCTTCACTGCCTGTTGCACTTGCTCATTCACCTTCATTGACTGGTGAACTAGGACTCCTAGGTCTCTTTGCATTTCTCCCTTACCTAACTCGACACCGTTCAGACAATACTCTGCCCTCTTGTTCCAGCTTCCAAAGTGGATAACTTCACATTTATTCACATTGAATGACATCTGCCAAGTATCTGCCCACTCACTCAGCCTATCCAACTCTCCCTGTATTCTCCTAACGTCCTCTTCGCATGTCACACTGCCACCCAGTTTAGTATCGTCAGCAAACTTCAATGCCCTCATCTAAATCATTGACATAAATCGTAAAGAGCTGTGGTCCCAATACAGAGCCCTGTTGTACCCCACTAGTCACCTCCAGCCAGTCTGAGAAACACCCATTCACTGCTACCCTTTGCTTTCTATCTGCCAACCAGTTTTCTATCCATGTTGAAACCCTGTCCCCAATGCCATGAGCTCTGATTTTACTCACCAATCTCCTATGTGACACCTTATCGAATGCCTTCTGAAAATCTAGGTACACAACATCTACTGGCTTACCCTCGTCTAACATCCTTGTTACACCCTCAAAAAACTCCAACAGATTAGTCAAGCATGATTTGCCCTTGGTAAATCCATGCTGGCTCGGCCTAATCCTATTTCTGCCATCTAGATATGCCACTATTTCGTCCTTAATAATGGACTCAAGCATCTTCCCCACGACTGACGTTAGGCTAACAGGGCGATAGTTCTCCGTTTTCTCCTTCCCTCCCTTCTTGAAAAGTGGGACAACATTAGCCACTCTCCAATCTTCAGGAACTGATCCTGAATCTAAGGAACATTGGAAAATGATTACCAATGCATCCGCAATTTCCTGAGCCACCTCTTTTAGAAACCTCGGATGCAGACCATCTGGACCCGGGGATTTATTAGCCTTCAGTCCTACCAGTCTACTCATCACAGTTTCTTTCCTAATGTTAATCTGTCTCAATTTCTCTGATATCTTATGACCCTGGCCCATCCATACATCTGGGAGATTGCTTGTGTCCTCCCTGGTGAAGACAGATCTAAAGTATGCATTAAATTCTGTTACCATTTCCCTGTTTCCCATAACAATTTCTCCCAATTCATTCTTCAAGGGGCCAACATTGTTCTTAACTATCTTCTTTCTCTTCACATAGCTAAAAAAGCTTTTGCTATCCCCTTTTATATTCCTGGCTAGACTGAGCTCATACCTGATTTTTTTCTCTCCGTATTGCTTTTTTAGTTAAGATCTGCTGTTCCTTAAAACTTTCCCAATCATCTGTATTCCCACTCATCTTAGCCCTGTCATACTTCTTTTTCTTTAATGCTATGCAATCTTTGACTTTCTTTGTCGACCACTGTGGCCCCTTCCCCCTCTTTGAATCCTTCCTTCTCATTGGAATGAACTGCATTTGCATCTTTTGTATTATGCCCAAGAATATCTGCCACTGCTGATCCACTGTCTTTCCTGCCAGGGCATCCACCCATTTAACTTTGGCCAGCTCTTCCCTCATGGCTCCGTAGTCTCCTTTATTTAATTGCAACACTGACACCTCTGATCTGCCCCTATCCCTCTCAAATTGTAGATAAAAACTTATCATGTTATGATCACTACTTCCTAATGGCTCCTTTACTTCAAGATCACTTATCAATTCCTGTTCATTACACATCACCAAGTCCAAAATAGCCTCGTTCCTGGTTGGCTCAAGCACAAGCTGTTCCAAAAATACATCCCTTAGACACTCCACAAACTTCCTATCCTGGGGTCCAGCACCTACCTGATTCTCCCAGTCCACCTGCATGTTGAAATCTCCCATAATGACTGCATTACCTTTAGCACATGCCAATGTTAACTCCCTAATCAACTTGTACCCAATATCCACGCTACTGTTTGGGGGCCTGTACACAACACCCATTAGGGTCTTTTTACCCTTATTGTTCCTCAGCTCAATCCACACAGACTCTACTTCCCCTGTTCCCAAGTCACCTCTTGCTAAGGACTGAATCTCATTCCTCACCAACAGGGCCACCCCACCCCCTCTTCCCATATTTCTGTCTCTACGATAGCACGTATACCCTGGTACACTCAATTCCCAGGCCTGATCCCCTTGCAGCCATGTCTCCGTTATCCCAACAATATCATAGTTCCCCATTTTCATCTGAGCTTCAAGCTCATCTGTCTTATTTCTGACACTACGCGCATTCAAGTATAGAATTCTTAGCCCATTCCTCCTCTCTTTGCTTAAAACACTGTCTACTGCACCTAACCCAGCTCCTTGAACTTCCATCGGGCAAATTGCACCCTGAATTTTGATGACCTTCTCAAGATCACCCAAACCTTGTACACATTTAACCCCATGCACCTTCTGACCAACCCTCTGGATCTGGATCCCTGCCCCCTGCACATCTAGTTTAAACCCCCCCGAGCAGCACTGGCAAATACTCCTGCAAGAATGTTAGTACCCCTCCGGTTCAGATGTAGACCATCCCTTCGAAACAGATCCCAATGTCCCTGGAACAAAGACCAATTATCCAAAAACCTGAACCCTTCCTTCCTGCACCATGCTCTCAGCCTCGTATTAATGTGCATAATCATTCTATTCTTCGCCTCACTCGCACGTGGCACAGGTAGCAATCCCGAGATTGTCACCCTGGAGGTCCTGCCTTTCAGCTTCACTCCTAACTCCCTGAACTCTCTAAGCAGGACCCCCTCACTCACCTTACCTACATCATTTATATATACTGGCATTTTTTCCCTTTCCAGTCCTGTGAAGGATATCTGCCCGAAATGTTGACTGTTAATTAATTTCCTTAGATGCTGCCTGACCTGCTGAGTTCATTCAGCATTTTGTGTATTGCTTTGGATTTCCAGTGTCTTCAGAATTCCTGTTTACACGTTGTTATACTCCAATCTAATATACTGTATCCCATCAGAATAAAGCTAATTTTCACAATTAATGGGACATTTGTTCAAATGTAGCATCCATTGTATTTGCCATTACTTTAATCTTGGATGAGCTGCATTGTGCAGGTGATGCTTGTGTTTATGTATGTTTGGGGACTGAACTCCAAACCAGCATTGACATATTCAGTGATACACCTGAGAGGATCGACCTAATGCTGAATGAAACTAGCGTATTTCTGTTGCATAATATTAAATTAGCAACTTAGGTTGTTATACTTGTCATTTAGTATGGTTGCTAATATAGTTTCATAGTACTAGTTTTAAATGTATGTAGTAGAGTAAAATTTAGTGACCCCCCCCCCCCCCCCCCCATCTATGATGAAGAAAAGAAATCACAAAACATCCAACTATATTATCTATGTTTTGACATTAGGATTAACTTGCAGAATGAAAATGTTATTTTAATCTATGATTATTTTTCTTTAAATATGACCTACACCCTTGCCTCATCAGGCTTTCTTTTCATTAAAGGTCATATTCTTGAGGCACTGTGGTCATTGGTTATTGCATACTGTGCAAATGTTTGAAGCATTCAAATGAGACCAGAAGTGAGTAAATTATACTTATTTGCTTTCCATCATAACATGAAGATGTCTTAGCTGAAGCACTTTTAGATACAATATCGAAAATGTCAGCTACTTCATGCACAGCAACATTTCCCAAAAAGACAATAGAACTACTATTTTGACCTGTTGGCTTAAAACTTAATTTTTACTCTAAATAGCTATATGCACTTCTTCACACTTTCTTGCAGAAGTTGCCTGAGTTGGTTTAATTCCTTGTCTGAAAATAGCACCTACAAAAATGTAGCACTCAGTTTCAGGCAGGGGTTCCTAAATTTTTTTACACCATGGACTTCTACCATTAATTGAGGGGGGTCTATGGATCCCAGGATGGGAACCCCTGATTTAGGGAGAAATTCTAGCTTTGTTAGTACCATACAAATCATGGAATCATACAACATAGCAATTGCCATTCAGCCTAACTGGTTCGCATCAACCTTGCATGATTAGTCCCATCTGCCAGCTCTTGGTCTTTCGCTTTCTGTGCTCGGGCAATTCAAGTACTCAATTTGGCACCTTTTAAATGATGTCGAGGACCCAGCTTCAACCACTCTAGACTGTACATTCCACATACTTGTCACATTAGATTTGTAGATCCCTTCTCAATCTCTTCACTCTTGCTTTAAACTTATGTCCTCTAGCTTTATCTCTCTTGAAAAGGAAAAGTTTCTGGCAGTCTTCTGTATCTACACCACTCAATTTTAATCATGCACCCTCTTAATCTGTCTCTCTTCATAACAGTACCTTGATGAATCTTCACTGAACTCTGCCCAATCATATCCTCCTTTCACTGGAATTGCAGTGAATTCCGGTATTCAGTGGAATACTGAATACTCCATGCAGTATTCCAGTGGCAATCGAGGTTTTATAAAGTTGAAACATAATTTTTTGTATGCCATAAACCTTCCTAATCCCTTTTTTGGTGTTGCTACCTTCAAGGATCTGTGAACTTGTATTCCAAGGTTCTCTGTCCCCTGGGACCCCACTACTCATGGTGTATGTCTCATTATTACCTGATTAATACATTGAAAATAACTTTCCAGTTTCATATTACTCCCACCCCCATAACTGTTTACACTCCGCCAATATTTCTGTTAGCCATAAACTTATTGACTGTATCTTCCACATCCACATCCAAGTCTTTCATGTATGACAGACAGACATACTTTATTGATCCCGAGGGAAATTCGGTTTTGTTAGTCACACCAAGAATAGTGTAGAAATATAGCAATATAAAACCATAAATAAGTAATAGGTGAATTACGCCAAGTGGAAATAAGTCCAGGACCAGCCTATTGGCTCAGGGTGTCTGACACTCTGAGGGAGGAGTTGTAAAGTTTGATGGCCACAGGCAGGAATGACTTCCGATAACACTCAGTGTTGCATCTCGGTGGAATAAATCTCTGGCTGAATGTACTCCTGTGCCTAACCAGTTACATACAGCAAAGGTCCTCGTGCTGATCCTTGTGGGACATCACTAGTTACAGTGATCCGATTTCAAAAACTGCCCTTATCATCTTCTGTCTCCTTTTACCATTGCAGTTTTGAATTCTATTTGCCAACTTGCCATGGATCGTGTCGGTCTTCACCTTTGAACTATTGTCCCATGTGGGACTTTGTTAAAGGTCTTGGTAAAATTCTTGCAAATCACTTGTACTGTCCTCCTCTCAATGATACACTCATTTACTCTGGAGTGTGAGAATATACCTTCTCATGGAGATGTGAGTGAGCGTAGTCTGGCATCTTTTCATGTAGACATTAGAAGTTAGCTCTTAAATATTATTGCCCAAAATTGTGCGGAGTTGAAGCAGAAGATCTTAATAAAACATACTAATATTGTATGTTGATCAGCTGCCAACAATATATTTATTACTGTTGCTTTTTTGTTGTCATGGATTATTACTTCATGTTTTTAGAAAATATTTATCCAAACTTTACACACCATTATCATTCAACCCCCTGCCAACTTTAGTCTATATTAAGAAAATACTGTTTTTGAAACTTTTAAAATTTGTTTGAAGTTGTATGCTATTTAGATATGATTGCAATTTTTTTTCTCTAGCCGAAACAGTTGTACTATAGCAGTTATGTTTTGTTTTTTTTTCTCAGACTGATCACCAGAACAGGAAGTTCCTTGGACAGATATGCTGAGAATTTGAAGATGTGAGATGCGTGAATCCATGGAAGCAGTCGTCTCTTAGGATCGTTTACCTGATCAAATTTAAAATAAAACTGAGTATGTGAGGGGAAAGTAGTCTGTCAACATTGACTTTTTATAAAGAATCATCAGTGTTAATGAGTCTTTAAAGTTGATGCAGACAGAACCATGTGGCGATTATTTACATTGAAGCTTGGTCGCTTATACTGCTGCTTTAAGTTTCTCTTTGTGGTGAGTCTGTTGGTGTTCATGTTAATGAATAGTCACACATTATTTGACTCCTTTCAGAAGAATGAACTTGCGGATCGTCGTTTTATTAGCCTCAACAAATGTCCAGCGTGCTTTGGTACTAGTTGGTGTCGTAAATTTATGAATGGCCAAATCACATTTGAAACATGGGGTCGTCTACGAATTCTGGATTTTTTGAATGTGAAAAATGTCTACTTCGCTCAGTATGGGGAGCCAAGGGAAGGCGCAAGGCGTGTTGTTCTCAAACGCTTGGGTTCTAATCAAGAACTGACAGAGATGGATCAAAAGATCTGCAAACGGGCCACAGGGCGACCCCGTTGTGATGTTACACAAGCTATATACAAGACTCAGTTTTCCCGTTTAAATGGAGAAGTTCGGTTACTAACTCCAGATATTGTGGAAGGATGGTCAGACTTGGTGCATTGTCCGTCGCAAAGACTCCTAGACAGAATTGTACGCAGGTATGCTGAAACAAAGGATTCTGGAAGCTTCTTGATGAAGAATTTGAAGGACTCTGAGCGGATGCAGCTGCTTCTAACATTGGCTTTTAACCCAGAGCCCCTAGTTCTTCAGGTATGATATGTATCTTAAATTTTTTTGCAGAATTTGATTCAGATGGCTTGATTAATCATTCCAAAATCATTGCTAAGTCATTTTAATTTTTTCTTCTGTATGTGCATGGAGTAATAACTAAGTTGAAGGATTCTGATGGTCAATTACTCAATCTTTGTTCAGATAATGATATTATTTTGGCAGTTATTGCTTGCCTCTTTAATATTGCTTTTAATACAGAATAATCTTAATTAAATTAAGAAAAAATAAATTAAGGAAAAAGTGCTCTTGTAGCCACTCGAGTTCTTGATTTATTCAAGAAATTGGGTTTGTGTGGTAAATCTTTCATACATATGGACATAAAATGCACAAAAGCAAGATGGTTTTTTTTGATCGAATAATGAAATGTAATGAAATTCTATAAACCAAGGGTTGGCAGTAATGGTATTTAATAATCTTTTTGTAAAGTAAAATTGAGATTTTGAAGCAGTAAGAAGTTCAAATTTGTAAACTAATGGTTATTATCTTGAGATTAAAATCCTGTTAGTAATTTTGAGTTTATTAGGATACTATATCCATCAAATAGAAATTGCTTGTGGTTTGATATTGTTCCTTTTGTTCAACATAACATTGCATTGACAAAGGTAGTAGACTAAAATGGAGAATAGAATTGCATGAGTTGATATGGACTCAGCCAAATGGCTTCTTCTTGGCCATAAAAGTCCAGCGTAGGTATCTTGTTTATGTAGAGAGGTTATTTAGAGGTACAGTGCGAAATAGGCCCTTCCGGCCCAACGAGCTGAGCCGCTCAGCAATTCACCTATTTACCACTAGCTTCATCACAATCTCCTAACTGTCTTTGAACTTTGGGAGCAAATTAGAGGCCCACATGGTACAAACACTTTACAGATGCTGCCAGAATTGAACTCCTAACTCTGCCCGAGCTGCAATAACGTCGTATTGACCACTATGCTACCATGGCACCCCATGCTTTCAAGCGAAGAGTCATTGAATCGTATTGTTCTGAATAAATTTTTTTTATTGAATTTTCAAATAGGTTACAGAAAGAAAAAAAATTATCAACCCTTCCCCCCCTCCCCTTAACCCCTCACCCCAACATATCCCTATAGAAAAAAAGAGAAGAAAGAAAGAGTTCATAATAGCTTTTATATGTATATTTATTTATTTCCCCAGATAACCAATAATTTTATCTTCGGAGTACCTATATATTTAATCCTATCTTTTGTAAATAAGGGTGCCAAATTTTCAGAAATATTTCATATTTATCTCTTAAATTATAAGTGAAATAATAATTTCAAGTGGAATGCAGCTAAAAATTTCATTCTTCCAACAATCAATACTTACATATGAATCTGATTTCCAAGTAACTGCAATAGCCTTTTTGGTTACTGCCATTGCAATTTTAATGAATTCTTTCTGATATTTATTCAATTTGGATTTCGATTTTATCCCTTCAATATCGCCTGGTAAAAATAATGTTGGATTATGTGGAAGTTGTATTCCAATAATTTGTTCCAGTAAAACTCTTAAATTTGTCCAAAGGTTGAATTTTAAAACAAGACCAAGTAGAGTGTAAAAAAAGTACCAATTTCTTGATTACATCAGAAGCATTGATCAGATAAATTTGGTTTAATTTATTTATTTCATGTTGTGTAATATATAATTGATATAAAACAATTATATTGCACTAGTCTTAGCCGGATATTTATTGTATTTGTCATACTGTCAAGACATAGTCTTGACCAATTTGTTTCTTCAATTTTAATATTCAAATCAGTTTCCTATTTTTGTCTTGACTTATGAATTCCTTGTTTAATTGCCTGCTTTTGAATCAAACTATACATACAGGAAATACATTTTTAAATTTTTACTTTTTGAGTTAAAATTTCTATTTCATTAGGTTTTGGCAATAACATTGTTTGACCCAATTTATCTCTTAAATAAACCCTTAATTAGAAATAACAAAAAAGATGGGCTAGAATAGAACTAGATAAAATTGGAGAAAATATACCAGAAGATTTTATATATAAGTGGGAATCTAAATGGATATGGGAAAAGAAAGAATCTCCTATATTAAAACATTTGATTTTATGGAATAAGATAAATGTTGATGAGAGAAATCTTTATTAGCAAGGAGACCTTTAATTCAAAATAAACTTATTCCTTTTACAATGGATAACCAACTTTTATACAGCTGGTTTGAAAAAGGGATTAGATATATAGGAGATTGTTTTGAAGGAGGTATATTAATGTCATTTGATCAATTAAAGAATAAATATAAAATATCAAACAACACTTTTTTGTTAGCTCTGAATATTTTTGAGTTGCTATTTGCTGCTAGAAATCTTTTGCTATGCCTTCTTGGAGATAGGACATGAATGTAAATAATTTGGGTAGATTTTAAAACCTCTCTGTTAACTCTCTGTAATGGCTTACTTCATTGTATTTTTGTTTACTAATAGGTAGTTAAAATACTATCTCAAAACTCATTTTCACAATATCAAATTATTGGTAGCTTGCATGCAGCATTTGGTTATTTGTAGTTTATTAAATGGCTGTTCCAGTCACTGAGCATTAAGTTTTCACTTTGAAAAATTAGTTCTGAGTTCATCTCCATATGGTGAATAGGTGTGCAGACATGGGCTGCTGTGCATTGAAGGAGATGCAGTGCTTTGCTGCCTTGGACATTGTAAAGGAAACTTAATTTACAAGCAAGTAAACTTGAGTGCTGGTGGTCCACCAAACCAATCTGAAATTTTAAACTGGAAAATGGCAAATGCAGGGTAAGGCAGCAGCTGAGAATTTAAAATTAGCTGATCAACAAATAGAGATGGTGTTTGAGCTCTAGTAAGATATTGGAAAAGCTGAGGACTGGTGCCCAGATTATGATAACTCTTGATGTGGTTTGAATGGTAATGAAAGGGGATAATGCTAGTTCCTCTTGTTCCTCTGTATTTTACAACACACTGAAGTTTATCTTTAGTAAAATTTTCTGTCTCATAACAAGGAATTACAAGCAAAAGTGATCTATGGTTTCTGGGCAGTAATCTTTTCCTTACTGTCTAAACTACAATTTGGTTTCATCATATATTGTGTGAAATCAGTTACAAATTTGAATTCATGTAACAGTTGCAGATGTCTTTCATTGCTTTTTGGCTGCCTAACAAGATAACAATCAGCTTGCACATAGTTTAGAGTTGTCCTGAGATTATTGCATGTTGTGTCATAAACAGAGCTTTCAGATTAATATTCAGTGATCAATTTGTACGTCTTTATCTTGGTTTTACCAAAATCTAGTTGAATTTATTTTTCTGTAATCAGATGATTTTCTTCTTGTTTTAAATGAAAAAGATGAAGCATGTTTCACTCACACTGGTTTTGTCCGGAATTAAGCTGTTTACTCAGTTTAGTGAGTTTGTTCAGTTCAGAATTTTAAAAAGAACAAAAACAAAGCTTGGATTATTCTTCTAAACCAAGCAAAAAATAGCAAAAACTAATCAATTTGTTAGATCTCATTACCAGATTAACAGAATTACTAAACTGAACCTAAATACAGAATTGTTAATTAAGTTGCTGATAGGAATAAAACCTGGTATAGCAAAAGTAAGATACATGAAGAATGCAATAGGTCATTTTACCTATGCAAAATGGTCTGTTGCTGTAAATGATAATCAAAAGAAGTGCACATCCTGAAAATCCGAAACCTTAATTCTGTTTCTCTTTCCACAGATGCTGCCTGACTGGCTGAGTATTTCCATATTTTTGTTTGTATCTCTGTTATTGCTAGTGCTCTTGCATGAGAAATGAGTGTTCATTTGAAAGAGGCTATGTCCAGGTTACCCTGTTTGAGTTGAAGGCAATTTAGCTGGTGTGGCCAGAGGTAGAAACTGGTCCTGCAGCACTGATTTGAATCTTCCTCCCCCCCCCCCCCCCAGGGGGCACAGTATAGTTGAGACCAGATCATGAAGTTCCTCAGGTTTTTTTTATTGACAAAAAAAATAGTGGAAGGTTTGTGTATGGTAGAATGGGAGATAGAACTGAAGTTTGCTTTGAGTTTTGCTCCGTTTGTGCCAGTCATTTTGAAGCAGCTTTGCCACATTGACAGCCCGTTGCCTGGGGTACTTGGTTTCCTTTTCGTGCAGTTGTTTCAGCTGGAGTTTTTTTTCTCTGATCTCAGTACTCATCTCATTTTGAGTCATTCAACATTTTTCATTTATAAAATTGTGATCGTACTTACAACTATGTATATGGATTTATTTTCTAATTTTGGTAACTTAAGGTGGTTGAATCTGAACAAAATAGTGACTACCCTTTTTTTTCAATAGACCATTTAAACAGACATCACTCAGTCAAAAGGAAAGAAAAAGCTGGTATATAGTAATAAAGCATAATCTTTATGTCAATAAGTTGTCTAGATTAGAAAGATGAGCCATGAGTGAGCTTCTTGTCAGTTAATATTCGTGTGCTGCACTGCTATATGTTGATGTGGCAGGTGATACTGAAATAATTATCATGAGTTTCCTTTCCTGATTTCAGTTCAGTGGCATTGAATTTTGGTGTGATTGTATCATTGCAGAAGCTAAAAACAATATTGTTGAAGTAACACTCACCCCCCGCCCCCACAGTACAGGTATGCATCGCTTAATGTCCCGGATACGTTCAGCAGAACCCAATTTGGACATTGTGCGAACACCATAATATATACTTTGCAAACCTATAGTGAGTATTACTGTACTGTAATGTACCTGTATTGACTAAATAGCCAATAACTTACACTAAAACTGCATACTGTTCGCTAAAATACATATGCGATAGTTTTTTTATTATAGTTTTATTACTATTAAACATTAAATTTTTTTTCACTTTTTAAACTTTTATGTAAACATTTTTTGGTTGGTTACGTCACTACATCACATTCTCTGGTCGGGACCACGGATGTATTTGCAATCGGACGTTGTCTGATTGGACGTTAAGCGGTGCACACCTGTATTTCTTGAAGAAGATAGTCTTCCAGCATGTCTTTCAGAAAATACTGGATGGCCATAGGGCCATCCAGCATTTTTTTGTATTTATCCTGCTATAAAACTGGATTAAAAACCTCCAGCATTTGCTGGAGGTCTCCTGGTCAAGTTGCTGCTTCTGGAAAGGAAAAGCCTTTCATCAGAACCAGGAAATGTTAAAGACAAAATTTGTCAGGAAGTTCAGGAGAATGAAGAACAACGTCTGAAATAGAGTGGAGATGGGAGATTATTGATAAAAGGGATGACAGTGTAGGGCAAAAAAGGTTAATATGGGACAATTAAGTTAACAAAAGCTCTAGCTGGAAGAGTTGTACCTAGGAGAAGAAATGTAACTATCTGAAATAAATGGGAAGGACAAAATCTATAATGGAAAAATGCCCTCTCTTTATTACAGCCAACAGGGAGGAGGTACAGCAACCTGAAGGCCCACACTAAATGTTTTAGGAACAGCTTCTTTCCCTCTGCCATCACATTTATGAATGGTCCGTGAGCTCTACTTTGCTATTCCTCTATACACTATTTATTTATTTTATTTTTATTATAGCTTATCATAACTTTTTGTCTTGCACTGTACTGTTGCTACAAAAGAACATATTTTATGACATACAATATGCCAGTGGTAATAAACTTGATTCTGATTTAAGCTAACTGTTGGATTATCTGAAATAGTTGAACTTGATGATCAGAATGATGTGAGGTCCCGATATAGTTAAGAAAGTGCTGTTCTTTTGCATTGTTAGAAAAGTGTAGTAGCTAAGGTTGTATTAAAGTCATGTCTAGAAGCTTGCGTATTATGCTTGTAGACTTAACAGTGCTAGTGATTGGGGTTCACTTCCTGCCACTCTTCTGTGAGGAGTTTGTATGTTCTCCTTGTGACCTTGTGGGAGGAATTAGGGTATTAAGTTGTAAGCATGCTATGTTGGTGCCAGAAGTATGGTGACACTTGTGGGCTGCCTACAGCATATATTTGAGCTGTGTTGATGACACAAGTAATGCATTTCACTGTATAGTTTAATGTTTTGATGGACAGGCAACAAAAACTGACCATTAATTTTAAATCTTTAAGGTATTTGAACTTGTGCATTGACACTGGAATATACAGCGAGAAGTTGATTGGCTGTTGGTGAAGATGGATGAGAACAGAATGTTGAAGTAACAGTCCCTTCTAAGTGTGAAAAGATTGAAACAGTCAGTAGACAATCTGAGTGTGGAATCGAAGTGAAGGACAAAGAAAAATCCTACACTGGTTTTGACAAGAATAGTTAAGAAATGTTTGGAGTGAATGGAGATAATTTAGTACTGACAAGTGGGAGGGATATCTATATTTAAGTTGAAGGTATCTTTGTGAGTGTGGGGGGGCAGAGGATTTGATTTTGCTAAAATATTCATGATAGAGATTAACAAACGGAGAATGGAATGGAGTTCTGCAAGAGGCAGTATGGGAGAAAGTGCAGTTGATGTGGGAACAGCAGCCTATTCTCTGCTACTGGCAAGGAATGTGACATGGTGAGGCATAGAGTTATAAAGTTGCATGGTATAGAATCAGGCCGTTTGACCCAGCACACCAGTGCTGACCATCATGCCTATCTACACTATTCCCATTTGTCTGTCTTTCACTGTACACTGTCATAGACCAATTTCATGATATATGTCAGTGATAGCAAACCTGATTCCATCTTTGACTTCTCATTCAAGTAGCTGTCCAGACTTGATTGTTTTTGCCATCACTAATATTTCTGGCAGCTCATTCCAGATATTAACTATTCTTTGTAGGAAAAATTTACCCCATTGATTACATTTAAACTTCCTCTCTTTCACCATAACCCTATGCCCTCTAACTTTGGACAGCTAGATCATGGGAAACAGACTTGGGTTGTTTACTCTATTTGTGCCTCTTGTAACTCAATCAGGTTATCACGCATCTTCCTTTGCTCCAAACTTAACCATCCTATCCCTCCAATCCAGGCAGCATCTTTATGAATCTTTTCTGCACTTTCTCCAGCTTAATCATATCCTTCCTGTATTGTGGTGACCAGAACTGCACACAATGCTTCAAGTGGAGCCTAATTAGCATTTTGTGCAACTCTTAACTTGGCACCCTAACTGTTGAACTCAAAAACAGGCAAATGACAATATCCAAGGAGAGGAAATCTAGTTATCAAGCCCAGTCCATCACTAGCAATATCCTGGTGGAAGAGGGTGGGTGAGTTTGCTTACCATTGATCAGAAACTGAACTAGAGTAACCACTATATACACTGTGACCATAACAGCAGGGGTAAGAGAGCAGGAATCCTGCAGCCACACATTTGCCTCCCAACTCCATATCTACAAGGGTCAAGTCAGGATGAGAGCAACTTCAACAACAACACATGAACTCAATGCCATACAGGACATAGCAGCCCACTTAATCAGCATCCCATTCACAACCATTTACTCACTTCAACATCAATGCACAGTAACAGCAGTTTGTACCATCTGCAAAATGCGCTGGAGCAACTTGCCAAGACATCTTGGACAGCACCTTCCATCCCCACCACCAGGAGAGAAGAGCAGGAAAAGCAAAGGGACTTCCATCAAGAAATGGCCAAGCCACACACCATTCTGACTTGGAAATATATCGCTGTTCTTTCCCTGTTGTTCGGTCAGAATCCTGCAAAACCTATCAACATTGGTTATACTCTCACCTTAAGGACTGCAGCAGTTTAAGAAGGCAAGTATGTCAGATACAGTGACACTACCTGCTGTCAGGATGAGGCTTTTCATTCCAGAATGAAGGAGATATCATCCTTCTTCAAAGAAAGGGGCTTCCCTTCCTCCACCATCAATGCTGCCCTCATTGGCATTTCTTTCATTTTGTGCATGTCTGCCCCCTCCCATCCTTCCGTCACCCCATCAGGGATAGAATTCCTCTTGTCCATGAGACATGGAAGCAGAATTAGGCCATTCAGCCCATCGAGTCTGCTCTGCCATTCCATCATGGCTGATCCCAGATCCCACTCAATCCAAACAACTGCCTTCTCCCTGTATCCTTTGATGGCATGACTGATCAGAAAGCAGTCAACCTCCACCTTAAATATACCCACAGACCCAGCGTTCACTGTAGTCTGCATCAGAGCATTCCACAGATTCACCAATCTCTGCCTAAAAAAAACTCTTCCTTGCCTCTTGTTTTAAAAGATCACACTTAATTTTTGAGGCTCTGTCCTCTAGTTCTGGCTACCCCTACCATAGGAAAAATCCAGTCCACATCCACCCGATCTAGTCCTTTAAGAGATTCCCCTGCATTCTTCTAAATTACAGTGAGTGCAGGCCTAAAGCTGTCAAACGCCCCTCATGTGTTAATCCCTTCATTCCCGGAATCAGCCTCATGAACCTCCTCCGGACTCTCCAATGACAACACATCCTTTTTGAGATATGGGGCCCAAAACCGTTGACAATATTCCAACTGCGGCCTGACTATTGTCTTATAAATCCTCAGCGTTATCTCCGTGCTTTTATATTTTGTTCCCTTTGAAATAAATGCCAGCATTGCATTTGCCTTATTTACCACAGACTCAACCTGTTGATTAACCTTCTGTGAGTTTTGCACAAGGACTCCCAAGTTCCTCTCCAGCTCTGATGTTTGAGCTTTCTCCCCATTTAGATAATAGTCTGCACTATTGTTCCTTTTGCCAAGAGAAATTATTATATATTTCCCAACACTGTAATCCATCTGCCACTTTTTTGACCATTCTCCAATTTGTCTGTTCTGTTGTATTTACATTGCTTCCTCAGCACTGCCTACCCCTCCACTTATCCTCATATCATCTACAAACTTTGCCACAAAGCCATCAATTCCATTATCCAAATCATTGACAAATAATGTGAGAAGCAGTGATCCCAATTCTGATTCCTGAGGAACACCACTAGTCACTGGCAGTCAACCAGAAAAGCTTTATTCCCACTTGTTGCCTCCTGCCTGTCAGCCATTCCTCAATCCATGCCAATATTTTTCCTGTAATGCCATTGGATTTTATCTTATTAAGCAGCCTCATGTGTGACACCTTATGAAATGCCTTCTGAAAATTCCAAGTAAATGACATGCACTGTCTCTCCTTTGTTACCCTGCTTGTTACTTTCTCAGAGTTCTAACAAATTTGTCAGGAAAGATTTCCCTGTACAGAAACCATGCCAACTTTGACTTATTTATCATTAGTCACCAAGTACCCCAAAACTTCATCTTTAATAATAGACTCCTCAACACTTTCCTAACCACTGAGGTTATGCTAACTGGCTTATAATTTCCTTTCTTTTACCTTCCTCCCTTCTTAAAGAGTGGAGTGACATTTATAATTTTCCAGTCTCCAACACCATGCCAGAATCAAGAGTTTCTTGTAAGATCATGACCGATGCATCCATAATCTCTTTAGCAACCTCTCTCAACACTGTGTACTATATTCCATCTAGTCTAGGTGACTTATCCACCTTAAGAACTTTGAGTTTCCCTAGCATTTTTTCCTTCGTAATAGAAATGGCACACACTCCTGTGCCCCAACACTTGTGTACCTCTGGCATGCTGCTAGTGTCTTGCACAGTGAAGACTGATGTAAAGTACTTTAAGTTCGTTTGCCGTTTATTTCCCCCATTACTATCTCACCAGCATTTTCCAGTGGTCCAATATCAACTCTCACCTTCCTCTTACTCATTAATTTAACTGAAAAAGCTTCTGGTATCCTGCTTTATATTATTGGCTAGTTTGCCCTCATATTTCATACTTTCCCTTCTTATAGCTTTTTAGTTGCCTTTTTTTATACTTTAAAAGCTTCCCAATCATCCAACTTCCCACTCACTTTTGCTACCTTATATGCCTTTTCCTTGGCTTTTATACAGTCCTTAACTTCCTTTGTCAGCCACAGTGCCTTCCCCTGCCATTTGAGAACAGCTTCTTCTGTGAGATGTATCTATCCTGTGCCTTGTGAACTATTCCCAGAAACTTCAGCCACTGCTCTTCTGGTGTCATCCCCAGCAGTATCCTCCTCCAATCCATCTGGGCAAGTTCCTTTCTCATGCCTCTGTAATTCCCTTTATTCCATTGCAATACTACATGTGTGACTTGTGCTTCTGGCTCTCAAATTGCAGTATAAATTCAATCATGTTATGACCACTGCCTCCCATGGGTTTCTTTACATTAAGCTCCCCAATAAGAACTGGGTTATTACACAACACCCAACCTTAAGATGGCCTTTCCCTTAGTAGGCTCAAGCACAAGCTGCTCTAAAAAGCCATCTTGTAGGCATTCAGCAAATTCCCTCTTGTGAGCTGACGCCAACCTGATTTTCCAAATTCCCTTGCATATTGAAGTCCCTCGTTACAATTGTGTCATTACTCTTTTAATATGCTTTTTTCCAGCTCCCTTTGCAATCTGAACTATTTGGAGGTCTATATATAATTCTCATAATTCTTGCAGTTTCTTAGCTCCACCCACAAAGATCTAACATTCACATACTCGATGTTACCTCTTTCTGTGGATGTAATTCCATCTCTTACCAACAGAGCCATACCACCACCTCTGCCTTCCTGCCTGTCTCTTCGATACAAAGTATATCCTTTGATGTTAAGCTCCCAACTATGGACTTCTTTCAGCCGCGACTCTGTGATGCCCACAAGGTCATACCATCCAGTCTCTAATTGCGCCACAAATTCGTCTACCTTATTCCAAATGCTGTGTGCATTTAAATGTGGCATCTTCAGTCCTGCATCCTTCACCCTTTTTGAATTTTGCCTCTATGATACTATTTACCAATTTGCTCTGCTGACATTTATATGCATCCATTGGCTTGTCCTTCCTTAAATACATGTTACATCCATGTTACATCCATCATCTACTTGTAAACCTGCTGGCTCATCCTCAGCTCTATCATGCTGGTATATTGGCCCCCCTCTGATTCAAGTGAGCCTGTTGCTTTTTTCAGGTCACACCTGTCCCAGAAGAGGTCCCATTATTGAGAAATCTGAATCCCTGCCAGAGAGACTTTGGAAACTGCACAAGTGACTGCCTTAAACTGAACCCCCCATCACAATAGGTATCCACTCTATTTTTCCTCCTCCTGTGATGCCATGACTTTGTGTCTGTTGCTGCCTTCTCCTGACAAGTCTCTTTCCCCACTGCCCCCCCCCCCAACAGTACCCATGGCAATAGATATAGATGATTATAGGGAATGCCAGCCCTTTCCGCAAATGCATTCTCTTTGAGGTGTGACTGGTCCTCAAGCACACTTCGCACTTTATTTTCCAACTTCCGTTGCATAGAATACAACAGCATTCAAGAACATAGGAATCCAATATTTGGATATTCAGTATGCATCTCTTTGTATGCACTATGTAATATCTTATATACTTACTGTGGCCCTTGTCAATGTTTGATTCTTTGGTTAAGTCTCTTAGTTCCTCTGTCTTTTACCTGAAAATTCATATTATATTTTTCATATCATGCGATGTTTCTATTTTGTTTCTGCCTTATTAAAACAAATCAACAGTTAAATTCCAGGAAAAATCCTATTAAAATGGATAGAATAACATCTCTTTTGTCTTTAAATCTCAAATTAGCATTAAGCACATTAAGAGCACTGAAGCTCCATTCAATTGATAGGGTTGATTAGATTTGTCTCGTTTTGTGATTTGTAATATTTTTCTCTTGCGTCCCATTGAACTGTGTTTGGCTTGATGGGTGTACTGAAAGCCCCCAATTGAATGTAGTCTGATTTGTGATTTAGATCCATGCTATTGGAATTTTTGACCTTTTGGCATTTTTATGATGATCTTAACATTGTATTTTTAAATTCTACTTAAAAACTTGTTCAATGAACTAAACATTTTGTATATCACTATCATAATCAATTTAATCTGATGGACGTAACCAAGGTTATCAGAGATCAGTAGTTTATCTCCTAATTATTCTATAACAAAGTCTTCAATTGAACCTGAAATTTCTAGCTTTTGCTCCTTAGATTGCAAAATATAATTTGCAGTGATTGCATTTAATGTTGGCATCCTAATTGACACATCATTGCATTTTAATTCCCCTGCTATGTTTATAAAATGATTGAAGAGCAATTGAACCTTAAACTGTTCTGAGTTTTTGGAGAAAGTGATATGCTAACAATGCAAGTTGAGACCTTTAGGAATAATTGCACAAGATTGATTTTGCATTTATCTAACACTTTGAGTTACTGCAAATTAAGTAAAGAAAGCTGGCAGCTTTTACAATTAATTTATAACTGAGAAATGTGACCTGGTGTTCTTGGTGAGTCCCCATACCACCTTCAGAATATCGCTTGCAATCCATCTCGAACAAACGGATCTCCCACCAGAACATATGCTATGACCTGTTCGCTGCAGCATCTTCTCTCCATCTCCTCAAACAAAAGCCCAAGACCAGTCTTAATGCCCCTCACCAAGAAACCTCCCACTAATTGGATAGCACACTTTCCACATCATCCCTTATCTTTAACAATAACCCAAGCAGGCTGAAAGCAGAACTGACTGCTTATAGCAGTACAGATGTGAGTCGGGGCATTACATGTACTTTTACTATTTTTGTTTATTCCATTTGGTTGATACTCTTAACATAATGCACTTTTTACTTGATGACTTTTATTAATCTATTGTGGGGAAGCCCAAATCTAACAAATTTCTTGGCGCAGTCAACTTGCAATTGCATTCTACCTATCGTTATCTTGGAGTACCTCCAAGTGCTTTACAGCCAATGAAGTATTTTTAAAATCTAATGAGTGTTATGAAAGAAAACCTTAAATATGCAGTTCTATAACTTATGTGGAGTCCAATATGCAATGTTTATTTGAGGGTCAGATTTAGGAATAACATCACTGTAAATCTTTAATCAACTGTTTAGCATTTTATTATGAATAGAGTCCTATTTTTATCTTTACAGATGTAGCTTCACACCCAGATCTCTCTAGTACATAATCTTTCTTAATGGATTTTGAAGTCACATAAGAGCAGAATGGTATGCAGGCTAGAAACCTAATAGGAGAATAGAAAATGTTCAAAACACTCAGATAGCAGTACGTATCTGGTTACGTCACCTATAATATATTTCAAAAGCTAAGTTTAACAGCTGATGAATGCTCTTGGAAAGAAGGTTGACTTTTAAGATTAGATTTTATCTTGAATTACAAGTAGCAGGAATTGGATGGAAATTTCATGAATATGTACTTTGGGGAAAAATGAAATTGCTTGATGTTAGGACTGCATGAATTTACTTCAGTTATGTTTATCTTGCCAAGAGCTTCAAGGATGTTCTTTCATAGGATTTTTGAATTAGTCAAATTACTTTGAATTTTGTTTAATGCCTTGTATCCATGGTTCCTAATATCGTGCTCCATACCTTGAAATAAGTTGAAGATAAATGCTCATAAAGCTGAATTTGTGGGCAAGCAGCCAGAATAGGTCTATTGAAGAATATAGGGTAACAAGTCAAGTTTGCAGACAATACAAAAGTTGGTGGTGGTGTGGATAGTGTAGAGGATTGTCAAAGATTGCAGAGAGTCATTGATAGGATGCAGAAGTGGGCTGAGAAAGTGGCAGATGGAGTTCAACCCAGAGAAGCGTGAGGTGGTACACTTTGGAAGGACAAACTCCAAGGCAGAGTACAAAGTAAATGGCAGGATACTTGGGAGTGTGGAGGAGCAGAGGGATCTGGGGGTACATGTCCACAGATCCCTGAAAGTTGCCTCACAGGTAGATAGGGTAGTTAAGAAAGCTTATGGGGTGTTAGCTTTCATAAGTCGGGATAGTGTTTAAGAGTCGCGAGGTAATGATGCAGCTCTATAAAACTCTGGTTAGGCCACACTTGGAGTACTGTGTCCAGTTATGGTCGCCTCACTATTGGAGGGATGTGGAAGCATTGGAAAGGGTACAGAGGAGATTTATCAGGATGCTGCCTGGTTTAGAGAGTATGCATTATGATCAGAGATTAAGGGAGCTAGGGCTTTACTCTCTGGAGAGAAGGAGGATGAGAGGAGACATGATAGAGGTATATAAGATATTAAGAATAGATAGAGTGGACAGCCAGCACCTCTGCTCAATACAAGAGGACATGGCTGTAAGGTAAGAGGTGGGAAGTTCAAGGGGGATATTAGAGGAAGTTTTTTTACTCCGAGATTGGTTGGTGTGTGGAATGCACTGCCTGAGTCAGTGGTGGAGGCAGATGCCCTAGTGAAATTTAGGAGATTACTAGGCAGGTATATGGAGGAAATTAAGGTTGGGGGGGGGGGGGTTATATGGGAAGCAGGGTTTAAGGGTCGGCACAACATTGTGGACTGATGGCTTGTACTGTGCTGTACTGTTCTATGTTCTGTGAAAGTTGGGAGAGCACTAGATGAGCCATGTCAAGATGGATCATATCATCAGCAACTCAAGCTTATTTCAGCTAAATGATGCATTTGTTTGTACTGTCATCAAATTGTATATTTATCTTGTGAAATCAGATGAATTGGTATTTTCCAATGAAGTTTCGTCTGACATCCCACATAAATGATGCTGACTGATAAGGTTATTTTTGTGCTGTGTGTGTACGCTTGGTGTCAAATTAATTTTGCTATTTTGAAAATTCATTTTTTAAAGTTTTCATTCTGTAATTGCTTTTGCTTTGTAATAACATTGTCTTGTTAATTATTGTTCTGCTTCCTAACACATCTTGTACTATATGATTAATTCAGGAGAAAATATTTGAGAAGTTTGATCTATTTACATTTCTTTCATCTTGAGTTCTTTGGTAAGGTAATGTATTATCTATTGAAATCAAATTTTTCCAAACATGTCCTTATTAAATGGAGAGAGCTATTGCTGAACAATGGGTGTCATGGGTATAGAATGCATAAATCACGTGTGAATGGTTATCCTTTTGCCCCTTACTACTTGCAAACCATTCAGTGATCTTTTTAGGATGATCATTTATTATTCTCTATCCATTTAAAAATAGTAAGTTGACGAAGTCCTTTTTTTTTAAAAAAAAAGCTTGTTAGATATTTGACTGAGCCAAATGGCTTGAAGATTACTGAAGTGAAACTGTTAAGTTCCTTAGAGGAACATAAGCAGGTGGAAAACTTTGAAGAAGGTTTGGACATTAGCTCCAGTGAAGCAGTTTTGATCTTGAAGCCTTTATTTCTGCAACTTGAATCTGCGGGGAAGGAGGTTATTGTTCAGTTAGTAAATGTTGCCTAAAACTCTTAATTTGGGAAAGCCTTGTCAGTTTTGCCATCAATTTTGTTTATATGACAAGCTGTTAGAAATAGGAATGATTAGGGTAGTAGAGTATGAGAGGGGAACTCCACTTCTAACACTATTTTTGGCATTATTTTGTGTTTGTGTTTCAGAAAGTATGCAGAACAAAATCAGATAAATCTGGATCGCTTCCTTTAAAGCTGACTTATAATGTGCTCAATTTTAAATGTAATCTATTTGCAAAAAATAGACTGAAGTATCTAAGACCATAAGATATAGGAGCAAAGTTAGATCAATTAACCCATCAAATCTGCTTCACCATTCAATCATGGTTGATTTCTTTCCCCATAAATTTTTTGAATTTTTTGAAGAAGTTACGAGGAATGTTGACGAGGGTAAGGCAGTGGATGTAGTCTATATGGACTTCAGCAAGGCCTTTGACAAAGTTCCACATGGAAGGTTAGTTAAGAAGGTTCAGTCGTTGGGTATTAATGCTGGAGTAATAAAATGGATTCAACAGTGGCTAGATGGGAGATGCCAGAGAGTAGTGGTGGATAATTGTTTATCGGGATGGAGGCCAGTGACTAGCGGAGTGCCTCAGGGATCTGTTTTGGGCCCAATGTTTGTAATATACATAAATGATCTGGATGATGGGGTGGTAAATTGGATTAGTAAGTATGCCGATGATACTAAGGTAGGAGGTGTTGTGGATAATGAGGTGGGTTTTCAAAGCTTGCAGGGAGATTTATGCCGGTTAGAAGAATGGGCTGAACGATGGCAGATGGAGTTTAATGCTGAGAAGTGTGAGGTTCTACATTTTGGCAGGAATAATCCAAATAGAACATACAGGGTAAATGGTAGGGCATTGAGGAATGCAGTGGAACAGAGAGATCTAGGAATAACAGTGCATAGTTCCCTGAAGGTGGAGTCTCATGTAGATAGGATGGTGAAGAAGGCTTTTGGAACGCTGGCCTTTATAAATCAGAGCATTGAGTACAGAAGTTGGGATGTAATGTTAAAATTGTACAAGGCATTGGTAAGGCCAAATTTGGAATATTGTGTACAGTTCTGGTCACCGAATTATAGGAAAGATATCAATAAATTAGAGAGAGTGCAGAGACGATTTAATAGGATGTTACCTGGGTTTCAGCACTTAAGTTACAGAGAAAGGTTGAACAAGTTAGGTCTCTATTCATTGGAGCGTAGAAGGTTGAGGGGGGATTTGATCGAGGTATTTAAAATTTTGAGAGGGATAGATAGAGTTGACGTGAATAGGCTGTTTCCATTGAGAGTAGGGGAGATTCAAACGAGAGGACATGATTTGAGAGTTAGGGGGCAGAAGTTTAAGGGAAACACGAGGGGGTATTTCTTTACTCAGAGTGATAGCTGTGTGGAATGAGCTTCCTGTAGAAGTAGTAGAGGCCAGTTCAGTTGTGTCATTTAAGGTAAAATTGGATAGGTATATGGACAGGAAAGGAGTGGAGGGTTATGGGCTGAGTGTGGGTAGGTGGGACTAGGTGAGATTAAGAGTTTGGCATGGACTAGGAGGGCCGAGATGGCCTGTTTCCATGCTGTGATTGTTATATGGTTATAATCCGTAATCTCTTTACCATTTAAGAGTCTGTCAAACTTGTCTTAAATATGCCCAATTTGGTATCCACAACCCTCTGTGATCATGAATTCCACAAATCCACTGTTCTGTGGCTGAAGAAATTCCTCATCTCATTTTTAAAGGGACGTCTCTTTATTCTGAAGCTGTGCTCTCTGGTCCTATGCTCTTCTATTAATGTAAGCATCGTCTCCACATGCACTCTGTCAAGGTATTTCAGTATCTAGTAGGTTTTTGTGAACATTCTTTTGAACTCATAGAATACAGGCCCAGTGTCATTGAATGCTCATCATGCTCATCATACTGTACGTTAAGCCTTCAATTCCTGCGATCATTCTTGTGAACCTCCTGTGGACACTCTTCAGACCCAGCATATTCTTCCTTTGATACAGGGCCCAAAATTACTCAATCTGCCCGTATTGGATATTGGTTTTGCCCTGTTTCTGTTGATTATCTCCGTTATTTTCCTGCATTTTCCACTGGTCATATTGACCATTCTGTGATAAATTGTCTAATTCAAACAAGCTAATATAAGATGTTTCAGCTCGAATTGAATTTTCAACTCTTCTATAACCAAATGTTGAATTATGTCTTTGAAGCTATTTTTTGTGTAATTTTTAATATGAAATAATTTAGCAACCATGTTCCTATGCTGGATAGGGAATATAAATAGAAATGTGAATGTCAAGCATGTATGTGAAAAGAGCTATAGTGTAGTATGTTTCTTAAAGAGAATTTCTTTTTCCAACTTGTTTCAAAAGATTTAATTGGGCAAAATGTTCCTATGACATGATAACCATCCACTGTCCTAGTTGTGTCATATAGTATTCATTAATCAATTTTATGAAGTTAAATATTTTTGAGGAAATATTTTATATACCTAGAATTAGTATATATTGCTCCTTATCAGAAGTGATATAGGGACAGGGATATCATTAAAATTAGATGACGGTGCATACTTGTCTACTCCCAGGTAGTGGGACAAAAATGTAATAGACTTTTTTTTAAACCATTTAATTCACCTTTGTAACCAACATTTATATCCAATTAAAATTAACCAACACATGTCTAAATTTATGCAAAGGATGTTGGAAGCAAGGGTGCCAAGGGTGGGGTGCAGGACAGGTGGCAGAGGAGGAGTGCTGTGGGCTGGTGGGGGGTGTGGGTAGGGTAGGGTAGGGTAGTTACAGACACCCCCAGCCCTGAGACACCAGGCAATGTCATTTGATTCCAAACAATTGGTTTATTGATCATTGCAGAATGTCTCTGTGGTGCTTCCTACTCTCTCCACTCTCCCTTCCTCTTTTCTGAACCACAATTTACCTCTCTTCATGCCTCCTTCCCACTCTCTGTCCAAAATACACCCATAATGAATATCAGTTTTATCATTTTCATATCTCATGAAATTTTTTTTGTGGTATCAGTACAGTGCAATACATAAACTTTCTACAATATTGTGCAAATAGACTATTATAACATTAACAATTTCCTTTCTACTTTGCACTGGAACAAATGTGCTTGCTGTGTGTGTATAAATGTATGCCAGGTATGCTCATTTAGGGTACTATCACTAGTTGAGGGTTTGATTAATGGTTACTAGAGTTGAACTGCAGCCACTTCATTCTTTTACCAACCTGTGTGATTTGTGAAATGATTGAAAACTCCAATCCATTTCACTTTGGCCTTGGTGCTTTTGGTTGCCTTAACAACAGGTCAAAATCAATATTTTCTCTAATGCAAAAAAAAACTTTTGTATGGTGTGTAATGATAGCTCATTCAAACCCTAAGGGTGATGATGAGTTGCTGTTCATGAGCATCTATGTTTCAGAATAAAATTGTAAATCTTAAGAATGCAGTTGGTTGGAGGTGATGTCTATGAAATGAGCATCCTCCATGAATTTAACACTGCAGTTCTGAAAGATACAGTTGGGAGTACACATAATAGATGAACTCACCTGCCCCCAATACCACCTCTTTGGTCAAGAAAGCACAGCATTGTCTTCACTTCCTGAGACGATTGCGGAGAGTGAGGTGCTCCATTGCCCGCCTTCCCCATTTTAGACAAATTTTACACATGCAGCACTGAGTCTTGATTAGCTCCATCACTGTCTGTTACAGGAATAGCAAGGCATCTAACTGTAAGTTTGAACAATGGGTTCCAAGAACTACTGAGTGGATCATCGAAGTCTCCCTTCCAGCCATTGGAAATATTTTATCAGGAGTGCTACATACGCAGGACTCTTATTCAGTTCAAATTTAATTGTCATTCAACCATTCATGAATACAGCCAAATGAGACAATGTTACTCTGGGTTCGAGGTGCAAAACACGGTACCAACAATCACACAGCACAAAGCACACACAAGATAGCAATCATAAATGGTATCACAATCACGCAAGAAGAGTCCCAAAACTCACGCCATCAAACCACAGTCGACCACAATACAGAGTAAACACTAGGGGTAGCACTGACTTCAGCCTGGATGCCATGCCATCGCCCCCCTGGTAGAGTGCACTGGCCTGATGCCCACCGGGGCCACCGTGGCTTGAGAGTTCAAAGATTTGCTACTTAGCTTGTGTTTTAAATGCATCTTATCATTTGTTAATTCACTTGTGGTAATATTACTTTATATGTATGTGTGTGAGTCATGTGTATTGTGTTGTGCACTTTGCTACAGATGAATATTGTTTAGTTTGTCAGTATATACATGTATGATTGACAATGAACTAAATTTGAACTCTGAATGATACAATCATTGGAAAAATTATCAATCAGAATCAGGTTTAATATCACTGGCATATGTTGTGAAATTTGTTAACTTGGCGGCAGCAGTACAATGCAATACATTATAAATAGAAGAAAGTTAGTTACAGTCAGTGTGTATGTATATTACATTTTTAAACTGAAAACAGTGCAAAAATGGAAATAATTAAATAAAAAAGTGAGCTAGTGTTCATGGGTATCATTTAGAAATCAGATGACAGAGGGGAAGAGGTTGTTCCTGAATTGCTGAGTGTGTGCGTTCAGGCTTCTGTAGCTCTTTCCTGACAGTAACAAAGACAAGAGGGCACGTCCTGGGTGCTGAGAGTCCTTGATAATGGACACTGCTTTTATGAGATGCCGTTCTTTGAAGATGCCTTGGATACTACAGAGGCTAATGCCCTTGATGGAGCTGACTAATTTTACAATTTTTTTCGATCCTGTGCAGTAGTCCCCCATACCAGACACATGCAGCCTGCCAGAAAGCTTTCTACAGTAGATCTGTAGAAGTTTTCAAGTGTTTTAGGTGACAAGCCAAATCTCCTCAAATTTCTAATGAAATATAGCCACTGTCTTGCCTTCTTTACAGCTGTATCAATATGTTGGGATCAGGTTAGATCCTCAGACACCCTGGAACTTCAAATTTCTCACTCTTTCCACTTCTAATCCCTCTGAGGATTGGTTTGTGTTCCTTCGTCTTACCCTTCCTGAAGTCTGCAGTCAGTTCTTTGGTCTTATTGATGTTGAGGGTAATGTTGCTGCTGTGACACCACTCAACTAACAGATATGTCTCGCTCCTTCAAGCCCTTGTCTCCCTCTGGGATTCTACCAATGATAGTTGTATCATCAGCAAATTTATAGATGAGATTTAAGCTAAGCCTAGCCACACAGTCATGGGTATAGAGAGGAAAAAGCAGTTGAGGATCCAATTGCAGAGGGAGGTACAGAGGCCCAGGTTCAGTAGCTTATCAATCAGGACTATAGGAATGATGTGATGTAGGAACACTGAACTATTGTCAATGAGCAACATCCTGACTTAGGTGTTTGTATTGTCCAGATAATCTAAGGCCCCTTGAAGAGCCATTGAGATTACATCTGCCGTAGACATGCAATGAAATTTCTGCTACTTTTTGCTTTACCAAAGTAACAAAACAAGCTGTTCAGTCATCTAATATTATAGAAACCATTAATTCTACATGAATATGTAAAAAGACAAATCAAATGGAATACATGAACAGTAACAGGCCCATTATCCTCTCAGGCCTTCTCTACCATTCATTTGGGAGCAGGCAGAGCCTGCACTTCACTTTCATTTACCTATTTTTCTTCTTTCTTCACAAACAAGATCTTATTTTTGTATTGGAATCTTAATTGTTCCTTATCTTTTCAGCAAGATACAATTTTATTTTTACTGTATATGTACTTTCTGATTCTATATAATTGGGTAGATAATGACACATTTTCTAAATGAGTATGGGGTAGAAATAGAGGATAATATATTAACCGGAATAAGTCAAAGGGGGAAGGATTCAATGTATGCAAAGGAAAGCTAACGTAGATAATGAGATTTTGGATTTATGATTGCCCTTTTGATCTATAACTAGGAATCCTTAAAGTAAATTTGTTAGCCTCTTTTGTTATAAATTATAGAACAAATTAACAGTAGAATATGCTTTTGTGTTTGCTAGTTTTTCAGGTGTTTTTTTAGAGTGACACAGCTGCAGACCTGCTTCTCTGTAGCTACAACACATTGGATGCTAGCTGTTTAGAGTCTCTACATTCTCCATGTGACTGTGTGATATTTCACTTGGTGCTCTGCATTCTTGCTATATCCCAAATAACATGCAGTTAATAGATTAATTGGCCAGTGCAAATTTGTCCAAGTATAGAGTGGCGTGGTTAGCATGGCAATTAGTGTAATGCTTTATAGTGTCAGCAACCTAGATTCAATTTAGCTGCTGTCTGTATGGAGTTTGTATTTTCTCCCCATAATAGTATGGGTTTCCTCTGGGCACTTGTGTTTCCTTCCATATTCCAGTGACATGCAGGCGGGTTAGGTTAATTGATAATGCGGGTGTAATTGGGCAGCATAGGCCATAAGGGCTTGTTACCATGTTGTAACTTTAAATAGACAGTAGTCTGGGAGTTGGGGTGGAATAGATACTACAAATATACAAAGAATATTATGGGTTAGGATAGGATTTGTGTAATTAGATGGCTGATGCAGAGAGTGGGGCCAAAGGGTTTGTTTTTATGCTGTCGTCTCTAAAAGCAGGTAAGCACAGCCACAATGTCTCCACTTCCTGAGGAAATTGAGGCACGTGGAACTCCCTCACCCTCCTCCCCATCCATTCTAACCAATTTTTTTTACAGGAGCACCATTGAGTGTGTCCTACATCAGTCTGGTACAGGAACAGCAAGCCATCTCACTGAATAACCCCACAAAGGAATGAAAAGACTGCTGAGAGGATCATTGGGGTCTTTCTTTCACCCATCTGAGATATTTATCAGGGATGCTGCAAACACAAGGCCCTCAGCAATGTCAATGAATCCTCCAATCCATCCAGTAATCTCTCTAAACCCCTACCACCAGACAGAAGGTACCATAGTATTAGGACTGTTAGGATGGAAGTCCACTTTCTGTCATCAGTCAAGTCTCATCACATATGAAGTGCAGTCGAGTATACTGTTTAACTTTGGTCATAAACGTGAAATAGAAAACCTACAGTACAATACAAGCCCTTTGGCCCACAATGCTGTGCTGAACATCTACTTCAGAAATTACCTACTATTACCCATAGCCCTCTATTTTTCTAAGCTCTTTGTACCTATCCAAGAGTCTCTTAAAAGACCCAGTTGTATCTTCTTGAATGGCTTATTATTTCTAAATTTATTTATGATAATATTACCTTATGTGTACCAAAAGTGTGGATAATCCAGGAGGTACATAGTCTGCTGAAGGCTAGATCTGTGGCATTCAAGTATGGCGACCCAGGCCTGTACCAGAAAACCAGATATGATTATATGATTTGTGGAGGGATATTTCAAAGGTGAAGAGACAAATTTGAATAAAGCTGGAGGCAACATCGGATGTACAACAAATCTGGCAGGATTTGCAAGACATTACTTCTTAAAAGTGAAACCCAATAGCATGAAAGGCGGCGATGCTTCAGTACTAGATGAACTCAATGCCTTATATGCCTGCTTTGAAAGAAAGAACATAACTACAGCTGTGAAGAACCCTGCTGCACCATTAATCTCTGCCTCAGGGGCGGATGTTAGGCTCTTAAAGAGGGTGAACCCTCCCAAAGCGGAAGGTCCTGATGGTGTACCTGGTAAGGCTCTGAAAACATGCCAACCAACTGCCGGGAGTATTCAAGGACATTTTCAATCTATCACTGATGTGGGCAGAAGTTCCTACTTCAAAAAGGCAACAATTATACCAGTGCCAAAGAAGAATAATGTGAGTTACCTTCATGACTGTTGCCTGGTAGCACTCACATCTACAGTGCTGAAATGCTTTGAGAGGTTGGTCATGACTAGATTGAATCCCTGCCTCAGCAAGGACCTGGACCCATTGCAATTTGCCTATTGCCACAATAGGACAACAGCAGATGCAATCTCAATGGGTCTTCACATGGCCTTAGACCACCTAGACCAGGGGTCAGCAACCTTTACCACTGAAAGAGCCACTTGGACCCGTTTCCCACAGAAAAGAAAACACTGGGAGCCGCAAAACCCGTTTGACATTTAAAATGAAATAACACTGCATACAACGTTTTTTTTTGCCTTTATGCTATGTATAAACAAACTATAATGTGTTGCATTTATGAAATTGATGAACTCCTGCAGAGAAAACGAAATTACATTTCTGCATGCAACAAAAACATTTTGAACTCCGAAAAAAAGACGTTGGGTTGAAAGTTACTTTTAAGTAAAATACTCAATGTCTATTTGAGTCCTTCTTGTATTTATGAAAAACGCCGAACTTAAATTTTCCGCCAGCAGCAAACCAAAAATAACATCAGCCAGCTGTCAGCCTGAAAAATAAAAGGACTATTTCACTGAACAATGAAAAAATATGAATATACATAAAATAATAGGCAATTAAAATATTTATCATACTTGGTTAATGGGATTTCTGCTCCTGGACCTCAGCGCACAGCATCTGCACATCAGGGCTGTATGACGTCACCTTCATCTTTACACAGGATCGCAAGCTGTCATCTGTGAGGCGTGCGCGATGTTTGTTTTTAATAAAGTTCATGTTGGAGAACACCTGCTCACTTACATATGTGGATCCAAAGATCGACAGGACTCAAAGCGCATACTTTTTAATGTTTACATAAATGTCGGGCATAGCATTCCATGTTTCGAACACAAGTTTGTCCGGTTTTGGAAGGTTTTCAATATCACTCCATTTGTGTTTCTGAGCAAGAACGGCCTTCTGACGGGCAACATCTTCAAGGTCTGCTGTCAAGCGTCTAAACTTGGACACCCATATGTCTTTGTCGGCTATGTCGGCCAGTTCCATCTCAAGATCAGGTTGACTCACACCTGCCAATGCAGTCGTATTCAGTAGGGAAGGATCGATGCTTAAGGGAGTGACCGGGAAGGATAATGTGTTTTTTTCCTCTCTGAACTCACAGAAGCGTTTCCCAAACGATGTTTGCATTGCGATGATTGCAGAATGTAAATACTCCGAGCGAATGTCGTGACCTTGTTTGAACTCTCTCAAATTGGGTAAGTGAGACAAAGTGCCTTTCTGTAAATCTCTGGCAAGCACTGTCAACTTGCGCTCGAATGCCAAAACATCCTCCAACATGTGCAGGGCTGTACGTCCTTACCCCTGAAGAGCTGTGTTCAGCGTGTTCAGGTGCGCTGTCATGTCTACCATGAAGTGTAGCTTTTCCAGCCACTCTGGCTGTTCCAGCTCAGGAAAGGTGAGCCCTTTGCTGCCCAGGAAAGTTTTCACTTCTTCCAGACACGCGACAAAGCGTTTCAGCACCTTCCGTCTGGACAGCCAGCGATAAAAACACGTTGTAGCGGTGTCAGTAAACTGCAGTCAAAGATAGCTTTATTCGAACTAAACAGCCTTGCTTTTAAGCCTCCCTCAACCCAGCCCCCATGGACGCAGATGCTGCAAAAGACGCGTACTCACAAACCCCCGTAGGCTATCTCCCTTAGCCGGAATGCTGGCTAATTGTGAGCCGTTTCGGATGTGGCAGGAAATGTGTCGCCACACTTAGATTGTACAAGATCACCATAATCTTTAAATTTAGAATTACATTTCAAAAGCTAACAAACTAACATAAAATACATTTTAATTAAATACTGACCAATTATTTCCCAAAGCCACAGGGAGCCGCAGCACAGAGGTGAAAGAGCCACAAATGGCTCGGGAGCCGCAGGTTGCCGACCCCCGACCTAGACAATACAAACACCTATATCAAGATGCTGTTCATCGACTATAGCTCATCATTTAATACCATTATTCCTACAGTCCTGTTTGAGAAGTTACAGAACCTGGGCCTCTGTACCTCCCTCTGCAATTGGATTCTTGACTTCCTAACTGGAAGACCACACTCTCTGCAGTTTGGTGATAACATATGCTCCTCGCTCATGATCGAAACTGGTGCACCTCAGGAGCATGTGCTTAGTCCACTGCTCTACTCTCTCTGTAACTATGACTATATGGCTAGGCTATGGCAATCCTCATAAGGGATCAGAGGTGGAGAGAGTGAACAGTTTCAAGTTACTGGGTGTCAAGATCTTTGAGGACCTGACATGGTCCTAACCTATCGATGCAGTTGTATAAAGAAGGCAAGAGAGCGACTATAATTAATTAGGAGTTTGAAGTGACTTGTTATGTCAAAAAATACACCCAAACTTCTATAGGTATACTGTGGAGAGTACTCTGACATCACTGTCTGATATGGGGTAGGAGCTACTGCACAGGACCAAAAGAAGCTTCAGAGTGTTGTAAATTTAGTTGACTCCATCTTGGGTACTAACCTACAAAGTACCCGAACATCTTCAAGGAGCGGTGTCTCAGAAAGATAGCATTCATTATTAAGGACCTCCAGCACCGAGGGCATGCCATTTTCTCACTGTTACCATCAGGTGGGAGGTACAGAAGCCTGTAGGCACACACTCAACGAATGAGGAACAGCCTCTTCCCCTCTGCCAACTGATTCTTAAATGGACATTGAACCGTTGAACACTAACTCACTTTTTAAAATATATATTTGTAGCGTTCTCGCTCGGGTGTAATGAAACGCCGAATTAAACGCCGAGATAAACCGTAGTCAATGAAACAAGGTCGCAGTAAGGTTAACCATTTACTGTTCACTCTTCACATTAACGTATGGTGAAAACTGTTGATAAAACAATACAAGATTGATACAGTATTTGTTCCCTTCTTGATATCACATTTACATCGTAAATACTTGTAAAAGTAAACTACAACTACATTGCATTAAAGTGCAGCATACAGTCAGAATGTATCTACGCCATGGACCGCTTTAAATACACTTCAACACAAACTATCCGCAACTCTTTAACTAACGAAAACATAAACCTTATTGGCCGTCGTTCCTTTCAACGGGATCGGCGTTAACATTTTAATTCAACATATGGATTATCTATTAACTTACAGCGTTGCTCTCACTGTGATTTCTAATGCATACAAACAACTTCTTGCGCGGGTCTGCCTCGTGTGAGCCCCACCCAGCCCTTGCGTTGATCCCAAACTGGTATTTTCCCACAAGACGCGGCAAAACCGGATGTGACATTATCACATGCCGATATATTTTACAGGCAATGAGTATACTTTAAACAATTCTAATTCTAACTAGAAAATACTAACAAATGAATTACTAAGCGAAAATATTATAAACTAAATAACTGCCATAAAGGCAACACAATATTATTTCTGTTTTTTGCACAATTCTTAAATCTATTCTATATATATATATACTGTAATTGATTTATTATTATTATTTTATTTCATTTTTCTATAGTATATATTGCATTGAAGTGCTGCTGCAAATTTCATGACACATGCCGTTGATAATAAACCTGTTTTCTGCTTTTCTACTGAAATTAATGCAGTTACTGAACATGTTCCTGGTCTAAGCTATCTATCTAAATGTAACTGTCTGAATGACACAGCAGATTCCAAAGGGAAGATGCCACTGTGAGATGTGGATGACCTTTTTATCAGGATATTCCTGTAGTTTCATCAGCTATGGGGGGGTAATTTTTGATTGTTTTACAAAACGTTTGTTTTGTTTGTAAGGGTAAACTTGAGCTGATTGTCACTTAAATTTTTAACTCATCTCCATTCCATCTTTGATCTCTTCTACTATGACAAATTATTATCTGGAGGAATAGCATGAGTCTGATTTTGCCCATTGCAGACCTCCAAACTGAACATTAAGTTCTGAACAATTTAATAAAATATTCAAGCTTATTTGAATTAGCCAGTTTGAGTAGAAGGCCACCAACTTGTAACGCTAACTATAATTTTCTGTCTCTGGAGATGCTGAATGTCAGTTTTGATATTATAACTTTTCTAGTCATTGCACAGTTTCAATATTGGTTGTTTACTTTTTCTATGATTTCATTCTTACTATTTGCACCTTCTGATCTTTACCACTGTTTGCATTATAAATCGTCACCACTTACCACTTGGTTTCTACCATATGGTATTATTTTTATTCTCTCACATACACGCATGTTTTCCTCATGTTAAAGAATGTTTGATTTCTGAATCCTTAGTTTAACGTCATTAACTTTTGAGCATTTCTTGAATTTTCAGTTATTATTTATACTGACTTTTTCACACTATGTTAATGAACAGCTCATCCTTAGTGAAAGGAACAGTTCCTAAAGAAAGGTGTTACATAAAAATTCATGCAGCAAGAGGTACTCTAAATCCTTTCATAGACATAGTAACAATAAATCAAGTTAATCAGTCATCTCCCTGTAAGATGTGGTAAATCAGAAACAATCTACTTGTTTTGACAAGCTTAAATATACAAATAGAAGCTTAAAAGTCATTCTTTGACTAGTCCTCATTTCCAAATGGATGAGTGCAGATGCTTAAATGTTGTTTAATTTTAAGTTGCTTCTATATGTAAGGTACACTTTCCCAGTGATTTATCAAAAAGACATACCTGTGATCTCTAAATGAATTCCCTATCCCTCATTGTATAGCAAACAGTTTTTGTTAAGAGATAAAATCTTTGTGGTGATTTATTTATTAGGGAAATCTTTGATAATTTGGGAAAGAACTGTGTTTATAAAATGCTTGATTTGTGCAAAATTACTTTTCCAGTCAGTGGTAATTGTACATTTTATCCAAATGTGAAAATTTAATTTAAATGCGTCAGATTTACAGATTTCAACATAATTATTTGCAAGATTAACATGCATACAAAGTTACAGGAATGGTCACCTCAACTTGCATGGAATGTTTATAATTTAGCTGTTTTATTCTACCTAGGGGCCTCTCTGGCAATGGATGATACTGTCAAGTACTTTGGTGCCTTGGAGCAAAGAAAGCTGAAAAATTCCCTTTTGGTTTCCTAAGAAAAACTAGCTGCAGGTATTAGGTACCTCAGTGCATCCCCAGACACTGAAACTGATTTAATTACTTAGTCTGAAAATAAAATGTAGTTCATTATATGTGCAATGCCTCCACTTTGTAAGAAGATTGAGGCAATCTTCCCATCTCATCCCATCTTAGCTGTGTTTTACAGGAGCACCATTGAGAGCGTCCAGGCAAGTTGCATCTCCATCTGGAATGGAGCTGTCAAGCATTGGACTGGAAGTCCCTACAAAGGACTGTGAGAACAGCTAAGAAGTTCATTGGGCTCTCCCTACCATCCATCGGGGACACTTATCAGGAGTGCCGTGTATGGAACCCACCCATCCAATTAGCATCCCTTTTGACTTTTACTTCCATCAGGCGGAAAACGCCAGTGCATTAAAAACAAGAATGATTAGGAAAGGGAAAAAAGTTTCTTCCTTCAGGCCATTAGGCTGCTTAATCCCTGCAGCATTGTATTTGGAGTGTCATTGGTTAATCTGTTCCGTACCTTACAATATTTAATTTATGCACTTTAGTTTGTTACTTATGCGGGATTCATCTGTAGATTTTATCTGTGCCTTCATAAGTTATTGTGTGTTATGTGTACTATAGTGCTTTACACCTTGGCTCGGCAAAACATCGTTTTGTTTCTATATACATTATTCTGTTATGTACATAACAAAATGTATATAGAAACAAAACAACATTTCATACACACTGAGTTAAATGATAATACACTTGACTAAAATGTCCTATTCCACTTAAGATATGGTAATTTTGCTCTCACTATATTTCTGGTTCGTATGGCGCATGGCCAAGTGGTTAGGGTGTTCGACTAGCGACCTGAAGGTCATGAGTTTGAGCCCAGCAGGGGTAGCGTGTGTGTCCTCGAGGCACTTAACCACACATTGCTCCAGTTTACCCAGCTGAAAAATGGGTACCGGCAAAAAATGCTGGGGGTCAACCTTGTGATAGACTGGCGTCCTATCTGGGGGTGGGGGGGGGAGGGGAAGTCTCATACTCTCAGTCAATTCACGCCACAGAAACCGGCATAAGCACCAACCTGATGAGCCACAAAGGCTCGGGTCCGGACTTTGATATTTCTGGTTCTATGTTTGAATGCTTCAGGAGAGCACAGGTTTAACATCAATACAGGCAGTCCCCGGGTTATGAACGAGTTCCGTTCCTGAGTCCGTCTTTAAGTCGGATTTGTACCTAAGTTGGAACAAGTACATCCAGTATTATTTAGTGTCACTTAGTCAAAAGTTTGTCTTAGTATACAGTATATATTTTACTGTTCTATGCATATACAACACTGAAGAAATGTATGTATTCTAATAATTAAACCACTGTGTTGCTTAGTAATAAATGTAGCTTCCATTGGGGCAGGACCTTTCACATGCTCCATTATTCTCACTTTATCCTTTAAAATTGTTCCTATCATTGACCAACTGTAGCCTAACGCTTTTCCAATAACCGATGACATTTCACCTCTTTCCAAACACTTTATTATTTCCACTTTATTTTCAAACGTGATCGCTTCCCATCAATGGAACAGAAACACTGTGGGTGGCGGGTCCTGAGCTTTGCCAGGTCCCGAGCTCCACCGGGTCCTAAGGACCACTGCACTGAATTCCCCAGGTCCTAAAGTCCACCACACTGAGACAGGTTAAATGGGACAAGTGGGGGCTGTGCTGGGTTTGGGTATTTCATCCTCCACAATATTCCATGTGGGAATTTAAACTGGTGGTGGCAGTGTTTTTTTTAAAGAGGTCGAGTTGTGAGCTCGACATCAACCCGGCATGGTTGGAGAGCGAGCTTGGAAGCAGTCTGTCACTGGATCGAACTTGGGAACCTCCATTCTTGAGCCTGGCACTGATCTCACTGCACCACCAGCTGACTGGAAAGGGGGGGGGGGGGTTCAGGGTAAATCTTGCTAAGAAAAATTTAAACCAAATACAAAGTTACACACTCAACACAGTGTTAATGGCAATGACTTAATATGTCGGACAGCGTCACGACCCAATTTTAAATGGCAGACGGTGTTCTCCTTCCTCGATTTGTAAGTACGAGTTGTCCGAAAGTCAGATGTTCATAACTCGGGGACTACTTGTATTCACAAAGAACAAGCATAATGCCAATTAGTAACTGTTCCGTTGGAAATGTACTGTTGGATGTATCTAATGGACGAGATCTTTGGAATGCTGTGGTATTTTATTTTTATGTATTCTATTGAGATGCCGCGTGGAAAGGCCTTCTGGCCCTTTGAGCCATGCCACCCAGCAATCCCCTGCTTTAATCCTAGCCTAATCACGGGACAATTTACAATGACCAATTAAGCTACTAACTGGTACATCTTTGGATTATAGAAGGAAACTGAAGCACGCAGAGGAAACCCATTCAGTTATGTGGAGAACGTACAAACTCCTTACAGGCAGGGTGAATTGTGTAACCATATTCTACATTAAGTGACAAAATAATCAGTGGTGGCGTTAGAAAGTTTTCTTGATGTAGCAAGTGTTTTAAGCTGAAGTTCAGATTCAGCAGAAGTTTTCAAAAAGGAATTTAAATGTTAGGAGTATAATGTGAAGGCATAAGGGAATGAACAGATGAGTGCAGCTAATTGGCTTATTCTTTCATGGAGTCAGCAGAGGCGTAAAGTACCAAATGGCTTCATTTCTGTTAGCTCTGATTTTAAACCTTGAAATCTAACATTGTACAGTAAAATATTTAGTGACTCTAATCATTTGCACACTGAAACAACCTTGCTCTTAAAACTTAAATAGATATTTTTAGACATGACCTTATTGTGCTTCATTCCTACAGCGAAATCAGAATCTTTTTTGGCTCCAGCTGTGTTGTGTGTGCATTTTGTATGAGTATTAACATGAAACAGGCATACAATATTGTGCTTATTGTAAATATCTTATTGTTTAAAATTCCAAGATATATGTACTTGGCAACAATTTGCAGTTACTGTTTTTTTTGGGAAGGGATATTTTATGTACTATTTTTCATGCCATTAGGCTGGTTATACATCCATGCAATACATCTGAACAGTACTCAATTGACCAAACAATTTTCAAACTAAATGAACATCACATTTCTTTTTCATTCCTCCATAAGTTTAAAATTAAAGCATTTTACATGGCTTTTCAAAGGGAGTCCTAATTAAAGTTTTAGAATAATTTTTTGCTTTAGATAACTGTAGTATATATTCCAGAGATTGGAAGAGGAGTTTTCATTTTAAAATCAACGCTTTATTAGCTTGTTTTCAAAACAAAAATATTAATTTTATTTGCAAATTATTGTAATATGAACACAAGTTCTGGGAGTAGATCGATTGTTCACTTTACCAGGAAGGAAAATAAGAGGGCTTATATTTTATTCATCTTTTTTGCTAATTTTTTCATTTCTGTCTGTAATACAATGTACCTCTTTTGGCGATGCATGAGCTGTCTTATGGTACTTTAAAATTTTTAGGCATTTGTTTTGGCTATCAGATATTCTGATAAATTTTTAGATTTCTAAAATGTAGAAAATCTACACTCAGTGGCCACTTTATTAGGTACAGTAGTGGAACCAATTGTGGTCTTCTGTTGTAGCCCATCTAGTACAAGGTTCAACATGTGTATTCAGAGATGCTGTTCTGCACCCCACTGGTGTAATGTGTGGTTATGAGTTACAGTTGCCTTCCTGTCTGGCCATTCTCCTCTGACCTCTCTAATCCACAAGGTATTTTCACCCATAGAGCTGCCACTCACTATATGATTCTTGTTTTTTTTTGCACCATTCTCTGCAAATTCTAAAGACAGTTGTGTATCAAAATCCTAGGAGATTATCAGTTTCTGTGATACTAAAAGCACCCCATCTGGCACCAGCAATCATTCCCTGACCAAGCAACGCACAAAATGCTGGCGCTCAGTGGGCCAGGCAGCAGTTATGGGGGGGAATAAAGTACAGTTGACATTTCGAGCCGAGACCCTTCGGTAGGACTTGAGAAAAAGAGGTAGCTAAAGTCACTTAGATCAGATTTCTTCCCCATTCTGATGTTTAATCTGAACAACAACTGAACCTCTTGACTAGGTCTGTATGCTTTTGTGCATTGAGTTGCTTGACACATGATTGGCTGATTAGATGTTTCCATTACAGAGTAGTTGTTCAGATGCACCTAATAAACTGTCCACTGAGTGTATATTTGTATTAGTTCAAGCAGTTTGTTTTTCAACCAAAATAATGTGTTGAATTCAGAATGCCTTCAAATGTGAAACTCAGTATTTTTTCCCTGTATAGCTAGTTCAGAACTTAAGCTATAGTACTTCTCATGAATAAGTGGATGTTGAACATTGTATCAGCAAAGATCTGTTGTCAGATTATTCAACTTAGTTTATGAAATCCAAGCAACACAACACAAAGTTGGATGAATTCAGCAGGCTGGGCAGCATCTGTGGAAACGAATAAACAGTCGATGTTTTGGGCCAAGACCCTTCGTCAGGAACCAAAATTGAATTTCCTTAGTTGTTCTAATGTTAGCAAAATCTCACAATCTTTATAAGTGGAAGAAGGCCATCCCGCCCATCAAGTTCGTAACTTCTCCATGCAAGAACAATCTAGCTAGTCCTATTCTCCTGAACTGTAATTTCCTAATTCCCTCTTCTATCAAGCCTAGTGATGCTTTTTAGACAACAACCACTCACTGTTTTTAAAATAAAAAGACATGCTCCTTGGGTTACTATTGGCTGTTTTGCAATCATTTTTAAGAAATTCTTTAGTCTCCAGTCCTTGACCCTTCTATCAGTGAGTGTTTCCTCTTTATCTGTCATGTCTGTACTCATGATTTTAAATAGTTCCAGCCTTGTAGCTCATCTATATGCAGGAGAACAACCTATGCTTTTCCATTTCATCCACATAACTGAAATTCATCATCCCTGAATTCTAATGTACCCTCAAACCTTTGTAACTTTCTGAAAATGTGTCTCTAACTGGGCATGGCAGCTATATACAAGCCCTTATAAAATAATGGTTTGGTTGATTTATGGAGCAAGCTGCCACAGGAAGTGGTTGATGCAGATACAATAACATTTGGAAGATACTTTGGCAGGCACATGGATAGGAAAGGTTTAGGGGGATTTGGACCAAATGCAGGTAAGTGGCACTAACATAGATGGGCATATTTGTTAGCATGGACAAGTTGGGCTGACAGACTATTATTCTATAACACAGAAACTCGATTTCTGCCACAGTGGACAGAACTTGCTATCAGTACTGTTATACAACAGATGCCACAACATTTGTCATGCTCTACCCTAATGATGGTGCTCATCAACATTAATGAGACAGCCCACAAAGAAGAGGTGGAAGACCTTGAGGCCTGGTGCCAGGCAGATGACCTCTTCCTTGATGTCAACAAGACAAAGGAGATTGCTATTGACTTCAGAAGAACTCTCAGCACTCACACCCCTTTCTACCTTGGTAGCACAGCAGTTTCAAACTCCTGGAAGTACACATCTCGCAAAACATTCCACACAATCAAGAAAGCTCATCATGGACTCGGATTTCTGAAGAGAGCTGGACTTTGCACATCAGTACTCAGAACCTTCTACAGATGTGCTCAAGAGAGCATCCTTATATGCTGCATCACTGCTTGGTACAGAAACTGGACTGCAGCAGTCTAGATGGTTTTATAATGGGTATCAAAACTGCCCAATTCATCACTGACACCAGCCTAACCACCATCAAGGGCATATACACAGAAAGGTGCCAGAGAAAGGCCAGCAATATGAAGGATCCCACCCCCCCCCCACCCGCACATAGATTGTTTGTCCCACTCCCTTCAGGGAGGAGGCTATGAAGCATTCCTGCCTAGACCACCAGACTCAAAAAAAAAAGTTACTTTCTCTGAGCAGTAAGGCTGATCAACACCTCCACCCACTAATCCACCATATTTATTTTTTTAAATTATGTGTTCTTTATCTTAGTGTGTTTTTTATATATGCTGCATTGGATCTGGAGTAACAGTTGCTTCGTTCTCCGTTACACTCGCGTACTGGAAATGACTTTAAATGATCCTGAATCATACTGTCTGCCTCTGGTTAACAATCGTGGATTATTTTTCACCACTTTGTCAATCTGCCCCAGTACTGTTCTTTGTAGACATCCAAATCAGAATCAGCAGCATATTTTGTGAAATTAGTTGTCTGTAGGCAGTAGTACAATGTAATACATAATAGTAACAAATAAATATTAATTATGCTAAGTGTATGTAATTCAGTAGTGCAAAAATAGAAATGAAAAAGTAGTGAGCTAGTGTTCATGGGTTCAATGTCCATTTAGAAATTGGTTGGCAGCGGGAAGAAGCTGTTCCTGAATCCTTGAGTGTCTTTAAGCTTCTGTACATCCTTACAGATGGCAGAATGAGAAAAAGGCATTAAATTGGCATTGTACTTTTTTTTAAAGTGTCTTTTCAAGCTAAGCCTCTGTTCAGTCAATTGATTAAAATAATATTGCCTTCTGTTTATATTGTCTTTTAATTTTTCCATCTAAATGTTCACATTTATTAGCTTTGTCAACTATCACATTTTTGACCATTCCACCAGCCTATTTCTTTCTTTCTTGAAGTCCATTTCTAACAAACATTAGAGCTACATAATCTACAGCAGGCCAGGCAGCATCTATAGGAAGAAGCGCTGTCGATGTTTCGGGCCAAGACTCTTTGTCAGGACTCGGGTCTCAGCCCGAAACCTCGACAGCACTTCTCCCTATAGATGCTGCCTGGCCTGCTGTGTTCCACCAGCATTTTGTGTGTGTTGTTTGAATTTCCAGCATCTGCAGATTTCCTCGTGTGAGCTACATAATCTCCATTGTTTCTGTACCGTGTTTAAATTTAACAATTGTTACAGGATCTACTCAAAATCCTTCGTAAAATTATGTGATGGGTTTACTATGATAAATAAAGGTGGGTTATTTGACAAATCATATTATGCTGGCTTCAGCCATGATTGTTATTGATCCAAGGATTTAATGTAATTTTAAAAATGCTGGCTAGCAATAGATTGAAAATAGTGATAGAAGTTTTACAAGTTGAAGTGTACAATCTGCAAATGTATTGTAAGAATTCAAAGGGATAGTTAGCAGCATTAAGTGATTTTGTAAAGGTAGCTTTAAAAGAGACACTTAAGAATAAGCCTTCTCTTGGCACCCTCGAGAATATGTTAATGTAATTTTTGTAACAGATTTCTCTCAAAGTTTTGTGATAGCTGAATGAGAAAATGAATAAATCTGGAATCTAAAAATTACAATTTTGATTGGGTAAGCTAAAGAAAAGATTTCCTCAGTTAGATTTTAAGCCATATACAATACATCCTTTTACTCAGTGAACCTTGGAATATATTGACCTTGTACTTTTATCAGGCAAATCTATTGTTCAATCAAGTGATTAAAATGTTACTAAAAGAGTGATGTTTGTAAATTAGAGAGTTTAGTCATTAATTCAGATATCAAGTGTTTTTTCCAAAACAGGTAAATGTTCAAGTTTATTGTCTTTCAACCATATACTTACAGTGGCATGCAAAAGTTTGGGTACCCCTGGTCAAAATTTCTGTTACTGTGAATAGCTAAGTGAGTAAAAGTTGATTTCCAAAAGGCATGACGTTAAAGATGACACATTTCTTTAATATTTTAAGTAAGATTATGTTTTTATTTCCATCTTTTACAGTTTCAAAATAACAAAAAAGAAAAAGGGCCCAAAGCAAAAGTTTGGGCACCCTGCATGGTTGGTACTCAGTTACACCCCTTTTTGGCAAGTATCACAGCTTGTAAACACTTTCTGTAGCCAGCTACGAGTCTGTCAATTGTTTGGGGGATTTTCTTCCATTCTTCCTTGCAAAAGGCTTCTAATTCTGTGAGATTCTTGGGCAGTCTTATATACATGCACTGCTCTTCTGAGGTCTATCCACAGATTTTTCGATGATGTTTAGGTCGGGGGACTGTGAGGGCCATGGCAAAACATGCAGCTTGCGCCTCTTGAGGTAGTCCATTGTGGATTTTGAGGTGTATTTAGGATCATTATCCTTTTATAGAAGACATTCTCTTTTAATCTTTGGCTATTTTACAGACGCTGTGATATTTGCTTCCAGTATTTGCTGGTATTTAATTAAATTCATTCTTCCCTCTACCAGTGAAATGTTCCCCGTGCTACTGGCTGCAACATAAGCCCAAAGCATGATTGATCCACCCCCATGCATAACAGTTGGAGAGGTGTTCTTTTCATGAAATTCTGCACCCTTTTTCTCCAAACATACCTTTGCTCATTGCGGTAAAAAAGTTCTATTTTAACTTAATCAGTCCACAGGACGTTTCCAAAATGCATCAGGCTTGTTTAGATGTTCCTTTGCAAACTTCTGACGCTTTGTGGTGAGAACACAGGAAAAGTCTTGATGCTTATTGAGCCTGTTGGCAGCACCCGTGTTGATGCCACTGCCCCAGCACACCACTGCATAGAAGATTGCACTGGTGACAACAGACTGGTACAACATGTGAAGGAGAGGCCTGCATACTCGAAAGGACTTCAGTCTCCTTATGAAGTACCGGCGACTCTGGCCCTGTGCAAACCTCTGTGTAGGCTTTGTTTTTGCTTCTTGTTCCCATATCCTACAGATAGCTTAATAGGTAAAATGGATGTATGAAGGGTATGCCTTGTTGGTAGGGACTGGGATATTGTGCCTTTGCTGCAGCATGGCTCAGAGAAGGGCAGAACTGTGGCAGCTCAATGTTCCAGGGTACCAGTAATAGGAGAAGGTAGGAGTGGAGGGATTTTGCCTTGATAAGGGAATGCATTACAGCAGAAAGGATATTCTTGAGAAATCTAACAAGCTCATTTGGGTAGAACTTAGAAATAAGAAAGGATGGTTATCTTGGTAAAGCTATGTTATAGACCCTCCAAGACGTCAATGGGAACATGAGATTGCAAGTAGTTGCGGCAATAATATGGTAGTGCCTGTAGGAGATTCAATTTTCCCCCGTATTGACTGGGCTAGCCAGGGTGCAAGGGCACTATGGATGGTAAAATGTATGGTGCGTCCAAGGCAATTTTCTCATGCAATACATATATAGAGGAACCTATATGTTGGAACCACCGCATATGACTGAGATTTGCAATACCTATTTCTCTTTGAGATTTACAAAGGAGAATATCATAGACGGCATATAAATGAAAGTAATAAGTCTACATCCTTTGAATCCTGTAATATGAGGAAGAAGGTGTTACAAACTTGAAGTACTTTCATATGGGCAAATCCTTAGGGCCAGGCCAAGTGCACCCCAGACCTTATTGAGAAGCCAGGGAAGAAATTGCGAAGGCCTTTATAGAGAGATTTGCTTTGCTGTTAGCTGCTGGCGCAATTGAAGAAGTCTCTAGGGTAGCCAATGTTGATCCATTGATCACAAAGAGTAACAAAGACAGGTCAAGGAACTTCTGACTGGTGAACATGACTTCTGTTGTAAGAAGATATTCCAGAGATAAAATGTACCATAACTTGGTTTGTGGGAGAGTGAGAAACATTGTTCAGAATTGCCAGGATTATCCTTGGGGCCCTCGGTTCTATCACAGTCTCCAGTGTGTCCAGTTTGAGTCTTATAACAGAGCCAGACTTTCTAATCATTTTATTGAGACGGTTGGCATCACTTGTGTTGATGTTATTGCCCCAGCACACCACCGCATGAAAGATTGTACAGGTGACAACAGGCTGGAAGAACATGTGAAGGAGAGGCCTGCAGACTACAAAGGACCTCAGTCACCTCAGGGAGTAGAGGTGACTCTGCACCCCCCTTGTACACAGTCTCTGTGTAGGTGCTCCACTCAAGTTTGTCATCCAGGTGCACCCCCAGATACTTGTAGGTCCTCACCACATCCTCACCATCAGTAGTAACTGGGAACAATACAGGCTTAGTCATCCTGAAGTTCATCACAGTCTCCTTAGTATTACTATTAAGATCATAAGACAAGGGAGCAGAATTAGGCCATTCAGCCCATCGAGTCAGTTCCACCATTACCTCATGTCTGACCCCAGATTCCATAAAACACCTACCTTCTCACCATATCCTTTGATGCCCTGACTGATCAGGAAACTATCAGTTTCTGCCTTGAATATGCCCATAGACTTGGCCTCCACTGCAATCTGTGACAGAGCATTCCACAGATTTACTACTCTCTGGCTAAAAAGAGTTCCTCCTTTTGTTGTAAACGGCTTGTCCTCAATTTTGTGGCTGTGCCCTGTAGTTCTGGTTACCCCCACTATAGGAAACATCTCCACATCCACCCTATCTAGTCCTTTTAACATTTGGTAGGTTTCAATGAGATATCCCTGCATTCTTCTAGACTCCAGTGAGTACTGGCCCAAAGCTGTCAAACATTTTTCATATGTTAACCCCTTCATTCCCAGAATCATCCTCGTGAGCCTGCTCTGGACTCTCTCCAATGACAACACATCCTTTCTGAGATATGGGGCAGATGATTCAGCTTGCACCATTTGACAAAGTCCTCCTCCGTTGATTCAAATTTAGTCCAGAATTGCTACTTCACCAGCTTTTGGAAAGATAGCTTTCCAAAAATTGTATGTGGATCTTTTTTTGGTCACTGGACTTAAAATTTACTTAGCCTACTGAGAGGTAGAGGCATTAATGAGTTTTATCAGTTGTGGCATCTACATGGTTAGATCAGATTAGGCCATTGGTGACGTTTAGACCCACAAAATAGAAGCTCTCAATTTCAGCAGTATTGATGCACGTGCATAGGGTTGGACTTTGTCTAGACTGTCTCCAGGAGAATTTATCGTTTCTTGAGTTAAGAGATTAAAATGTGTTTAGTACTCTAGATCCTGTATATCATCAATACTTTGAATAAAGTAATTTCTAGTGATAATTTTGATGAATTACATTAATTATGATAGGTAATTTTGTGAATTTTTTTAATGCTGTCAGTGGAGAGTCTCAGAATAAAACAAAATGCCTTCTGGGGAGGCACAATTGATTTCATGTTGTACTGCTGCCTTATTACTCCTCTATGGAGATATTTTGTACCTTTGAATATTTAGTGAATCATATGCATGTGTTTCATATGTAGTTCTTAAATGTACTATTAATTTTCTGTTTAACCTCCAGCTAGAAGTTTTGCATATTAAGTTTATTGTGTCAGTCATGTTAAAGATTAAGTTTCTTCCTTGCTCATAATTTCAAATATTAAAGAAGCTTGACTGAACCAATTAAAACTTGACTGAATTGTAAAGTCAAATATAGATTAAAAAAGGGGAATTAACAAAACTGAAAATTCATTGAATTCGTATCATGGATTCATATGAAATGGGAAGCAAGCCCTCGGCTCAGCAAGTTTATGCCAACAAGCAGTCACCCACTTATGCTAATCCGATGTAAATCTTGTAATTTTTATTCTCTTCAATCCTTCCTAGATTTATCTACCTGCCTGCATAGGTCAATTTACAGGACCAGTTAATCACTAGCGTGCATGTTTTTGCAATGTGAGAGAAAACTGGACATCCGTGGAGTCACAGGGAGACTGTGCACACTTGTCACTGTTGGAACAGGTGGTCAGGATTAAACAATAGAATTTGATGCCATTTTTTCCATGATAGTGTAAGTTGGTAATGAGCCATAGAGCTGATATCTGGAGACATTTTAAACAGTCGGTTATTTGGACATTCAGTTAGTTGGATTGCTTCAGAACTTGAAAATATAAACTGATTTGTTCAGAACACTAAAAGAACTTGCAGAGTATGTACATGGTGGGAGATCCAGAGCTCAGAGGTAGAGGAATCTAGGTCTCTTTGTAGGTCAAGGTTAGTTTGCAGACACAGTGAGTAATCAGAAAAGTTAACATTGTTTATTGCTAAGGGAGCTGAACATAACAATGGACAGATTGCACTTAAGTTATATGGTCTCTACAGTACCATATATGGAATAGTGTATTCAGTATTGATTTCATTTAAGAAAGTATGCAAAGAAATTTGTAACTATGGGCCACTTCTGAACTAAATACCTGGAATCGGCAGGTTGACACTTAAGGAAGGTTTGTATTTGCTGTAATTAGGAAAGTTTGATTGAAATGAGCAAGGTCAATTTGGATGTGGAGAAGATTTTTTTTTATTAGGATATGGAAGGCCCGTTCAATCCATTGAATCTAAGCCAATATTGAGAGAAATCCCATTTATTTCCCTGTAATCTCCTCTCTTCCATGTCCAGTTTTCCTATCACCACTGAATTTAAAGTTGCCATCATGTCTTTGGGAGCTGTGTGGAGGGAAAACACACATGGAGAATATTTAAATGCTATGCGGCTCCTGAGGTCAAGATTGAACATGGGTCCCTGAAGCTGTGTTACAGTTTTCTGTTGAGCCACCCTATCGCCTATTGAGGTTGAATCTAGAATGAGGAATGTGTTGATGTTGAAGGTCCCTTTGTTTCTCAGTACCACAGATTATCCACCTATTCATTATTTATTCCTGTTTGGTGTTCTCCTTCAACCATTGCGTTCCATTTATCTAATTCGTATTTAGATCATATACCTCACTCTGAATCAATCACAGTCAGCAGATAGAGTGGAGTTATAAACAAGAGAAAATCTGCAGATGCTGAAAATCTGAGCAACACACACAAAATGCTGGAGGAACGCAGCAGACCAGGCAGCATCTATAGGGAAAAACAAGTACAGTCGACATTTTGGGCCACAACTCTTCAGCAGGACTGGAGGAAAAAAAACTGAGAAGTAGATTTGAAAGGTGGGGGGGGGGGGGTGTTGGGGAGAGAAAAATGCCAGGCAATAGGTGAAACCTGGAGGGGGAGGGATGAAGCAAAGAGCTAGGAAGTTGGTTGGTGAAAGAGACAGAAGGCCATGGAAGAGAGAGAGAAAGGTGGGGAGAGGAGCACCAGAGGGAGGCGATGGGCAGACAAGGAGATAACATGAGAGAGGGACAAGAGGATGGAAGATGAAGGGGGGTGGGGGCCAAGGCATTACTGCAAGTTTGAGAAATCGATGTTCATGCCATCAGATTGGAGGCTACTGAAATGGAATATGAGGTTTTGTTCTTCCAACCTAAGTGTGGCCTTATCCTGACAGTGGAGGAGGCCATGGATGGACATATTGGAAGGGGAAGTGGAATTAAAATGGGTAGCCACTGGGAGATCCCACTTGTTCTGGTAGATGGAGTGTAGATGCTCAGCGAAATGGTCTCCCAATCTCTGTTGGATCTCACTGATATACAAGAGGCCACATTGGCAGCACTGAACAAAGTATATGACTCCAACAGACTCACAGTTGAAGTGTCGCTTCACCTGGAAGGACTGTTTTGTGTCCTGAGTGATAGTGAAGTGTAGGGTCAGGTATAGCACTTGTTCCGCTTGCAAGGATAAGTGCCAGGAGGCAGGTCAATGGGGAAGGATGAATGGACAAGGGAGTCAAGTAAGGAGAGAACCTCGTGGAAGGCAGAAGGTTGGGTGGGGGGGATAGGAAAAGATCTATTTGGTGGTGGGAGGTTGTGGAAATTACGGAGAATTATGCATTGGACACGGGCTGGTGGGGTGGTAGATGAGATGAGAGGAACCCTCTCCCTGGTAGTGTAGTGGGAGGTGGGATAAGAGCAAACGTGCATGCCCGAAACATTTTTTTCCACAGATGCTCCTTGGCCTGCTGAATTACTCCAGCATTTTGAGAATGGAGTTACATGATGCTTTGTCAGATCATGCTAATTGTTATACTATGGAAATTCTTGTGCATTTCTGTTCTGCATCAAACGTCTATATTAACTGTTCATTTCTGTTAAAGAATGTTGTAGGTTATCTATGGAACGTCACAAAAAGGTAGACTTGCGGTTGGCTTGGAATTTAAAGTGTTCATTCAGGGCAATAATTTTATCCTGAGCTTTTACTTAGGCATGCATCTGAAAAGGAAATTGGGAAACTAAAATAAGGTAGAAATGCTATATCACTGCATGAGGTGGTTTGGGGTATTTTTCAAGCAAAGAATCTCTTTTTTTCAGTATTACTGCGAATAGTTTGGAGAGTAATATTCAAGGTTGGTAATAGGGTATTAATCACCAAGCTTTTTCTCTGCCTCTTCCTCTGCGACTGCATGCTCGACTTCCTTATCAGAAAACTACAGCCAGTATGGATCAGGAATAACATCTCCTCACTGACAATCAGCCCAGGCACATAGTAATGATGCATGCTTAGTTCACTTCTTTATTCTCTGTGTACACATGACTAAGCATACCTCAAATACTATATTCACAGATGACATGACTGTTCTGGATAAAATCTGACATGGTAACAAGGAACTGTTTAGGAGTGATATAGACCAGTGATATAGGTTGAATGGTATCGTGACAACAACCTTGCAGTGAATATCACAAAGACCAAAAAATTGATGTGGACTTCAAGGGGAAATTGAGAGAACATGCACCAGTCCTCATTGAGGGGTTTGTGGTGGAATGAGTGAGCAGCTTTAAATTCTTGAAGATCTATCCTGGGCTCAATGTTATTGATGCTTTTATGAAGAAGGCATGCCAGCTGTAAAACAGTCCTCATAAAAAGATTCACCTCCCCTTGGAAGTTTTCATGTTTTATTATTTTACAATATTGAATCACAGTGGATTTAATTCAGCTTCTTTTGATGCTGATCAAAAGAAAAGGACTCTTTCATGTCAAAGTGAAAATAGATCTCTACAAAGTGACATAAATTACAAATATAAAACATAAAATAATTGGTTGCATAAATATTTCCCCCATCACTGGTGCAGCCAATTGGTTTTAGAAGTCATATAATTAGTTAAATGGAGATCACCTGTGTGCAGTGAAGGTGTTTCAATTGATTGTAGTAAAAATACACCTATGCCTGGAAGGTCCAACTGTTGGTGAGTGAATATCCTGGCAAAAGCTACACCATGAAGACAAAAGAACATTCCAAGCAACTCCATGGTTATTGAAAAGCACAAGTTAGGAGATGGTTACAAGAAATTTCCAAGTCACTGAATATCCCTTGGCGTACAATTAAGTCAATCATTAAGAAATGGAAAGATAATGATATAGCTTTAAATCTGCCTAGAGCGGCCTGAACTGAAAAACAAAGTGACCGTGTAAGAAGGGAACTCGTGAAGGGAGGCCACCAGAGACCTGTGACAACTCTGGAGGAGTTGCAAGCTTCAGTGGCTGAGATGGGAGAGACTGCACATACAACACTGTTAACCAGCTTCACTAGCTGCAGCTTTATGGAAGAGTGTCAAAGAGAAAGCCACTGTTAGGAAAAAAATTGAAATCTCAACTAGAGTTTGCCAGAAGATATGTGGGAGACTGAAGTCAGCTGGAAGAAGGTTCTGTGGTTTGACAGGGGATGAGGGGTGACCTGATAGAGGTGTACAAGATAATGAGAGGCATTGATCGTGTGGATTGTCAGAGGCTTTTCCCCGGGGCTGAAATGGCTAGCATGAGAGGGCATAGTTTTAAGGTGCTTGGACGTAGGTGCAGAGGAGATTCCAGGGTAAGTTTTATATGCAGAGTGGTGAGTGCGTGGAATGGACTGCCAGCAGCGATGTTTCTAAACCAAAATTGAGCTTTTTGGCCATCAGACTTAATGCTTTGTTTGGTGTAAGCCAAACACTGCTCATCATCAAAAACACACCATCCCTACTATGAAGCATGGTGGTGGCTGCATCATGCTGTGGGGATGATTCACTGCAACAGGCTCTGGAAGGTTTGTGAAGGTAGGGGGTAAAATGAATGCAACAAAATACAGGGAAATCCTGGAGGAAAACCTGGTGCAATCTGCAAGAGATCTATGACTTGGGAGAAGATTTGTTTTTCTGCAAGACAATGACACTGAGCATAAAGCCAAAGCTACACAGGAATGGCTTAAAAACAACAAAGTTAATGTCCTGGAGTGGCCATGTCACCGTCCAGACCTCAAATCAATTGAGAATTTGTGGCTGAACTTGAAAAGGGCTGTCCACTCATGATTGCCATGCAATCTGACTGAGCTTGAGCAGTTTTGTAAAGAATGGGGAAAAATTGCAGTGTCCAGATGTACAGTTAATAGAGACCTATCCACCCAGACTCAAGGCTGTAATTGCTGCCAAAGGTGGTGACTAAACAAATACTGACTTGAACAGAGTGAATAATGCAATCAATTATTTTGTTTAATAATTCTAATAAATATAGACCAATTTGTTTTCACTTTGACAGAAGAGTCTTTTCTGTTGATCAGTGTCAAAACAGCCAAACCAAATCCACCATGATTCAATGCTGTATAATAATAAAACATGAAAATTTCCAAGGGAGGGGAGGAGGTGAATGCTTTTCCTTTTTTTTAGGAATTTGAGGAGCTTTGTTTATGTACCATGGAGAGCATTCTAACTCATTGCATCTCTGTCTGGTATGGAGAGGCCAATGTATAGCTGAAGAGTGTTGTAAACTCAGCCAGCTCCAACATGGGCACTATTCTTCCCATCATCAAGGATATCTTCAGTAGGCGATGCCTGAAGAAGATGGCATCCATCACGAAGGATCCTCACCATCCAGGATATGCCCTCTTCTCATTACCATTAGGGAGGAGGTATAGGAGCCTGAAGATGCACACTCAACTGCTTAGGAACAGCTTCTTCATGCCTGCCATCAGATTTCTGAATGGTTCAGAAATATTACCTTTTTGCACTACTCATTTATGTTTATATTTCTTATTATAAATTACAGTAATTTTTTTATGTATTGCATTTCTCTGCTGCTGTAAAACACCAAGTTTCAAGACATGTTAATGATAAAAAAAAAACCTGATTCTGATTCTTTTTCTGAACTCATAGAACCATGTTATTTATGTGGCAAGTTTGGTTGAGTTTTTGGTCAATGTGACCCACCTAGAATTTTGTTGGTGAGGCATTCCATTAATATGACATTGAATGTCCAGTACACTTCTGACTTAACAATCGTGTCTGAATACTATCCAGGTCTTGCTGCAGCAGGCATGGATTACTTTACTTTGCTGAGGAGTTGCAAATGCAATTGAATGATCAGCCTCACTTCTAACCATGTGATGGAAAGGAGGTTATTGATGAAACTGCTTCAGTTGAGCGTAGGACATTGCCTTGGGGTCTTCTGTGTTAAATGTATTGAAGTTGGGATGAGTGATTTCCAGCTACAATCATCTATTTTTTTGTACTAGGTTATACTCTAGTCAATGGAATATTTTCCCTTGTCTTCTTCATACCAAGGTTACTCATTCTTACCTCCCCTCTGGAGTACAGCTGTTTGGTACATTTTTGGAGCCAAATTGTCTGAACTAATCCCAAACTAAGCATCTTTAGTGATTAGGTTTTGGTGAGTAGCTGTCGTTTGCTAAGACTGTTGACAATGCCTTTTATCAGACTGCTGATGATTGAGAGTAGCCTGAAGTACAGAAATTAAATCACCATTTTGAATGTTCATAATATAGTGATTGCTCCGTTTAAGACCTTGAATAAGTATTAAACGATTGATTCTACCAGCTGGGAAGTTGATAATAAAAGAGGACTGATTTAAGTTTATTAATGTTAGAAATTATCTCCATTTGTGTAGTGCCTTTCATATCCTCTTCAGGGCATCCTGAAACATTCACAGCCGATGAGGTGCAGTAAATTTTGTATTCTTGCAAATACAGGAGCCAAATTGTGGGAAAAAAAACTTGTGTAAACAGCATAATGATGATACAATCTGTTTTAGTAACTTTGAACAAGGATTATTGCTGGCCAGAACATTAAAGATAACTGAAGAACTCCCCTACCCCAAATTATGTATTTGACCATTCTCCTTCTGAAGTGAATTGAGAAATATTTGGAAAGGAAAATGTAGATAAAAAGAACAGAATGAGCTTAGAATTTTGGCTGAGAACCAGTTGTAGCTGAAACAACGTGTGGATTTTGTTTTCCCACATAAAACACACCTACTCTGAGACCTTGAGTATGTGACCCCTGCAGTGTAAAATATTCAAAGCTATGTGACTTGCCTGTTTTATGAATTACTAAATTTCATTGTGTAGATGATCCTTGAACATTTTTTTCACCTTTTTTCTACATAGAGTTTTCCATCAGATGAAGGATGGCCTTTTGCAAAATACCTTGGAGCCTGTGGGAGAATGGTGGCTGTAAATTATGTAGGCAATGAACTTTGGAGTTTCTACCATGCACCTTGGGAAAAACGAGTAGACTTGGCCTGGCAGTTGCTGGAAATTGCTGAGCAACTCACAAATAATGATTTTGAATTTGCGCTCTACCTCCTGGATGTCAGCTTTGATAACTTTGCTGTTGGATCTCGGGATGGAAAGGTCATCATCATTGATGCTGAAAACATAATTGTGGCAGACAAAAGGTTAATCAAGCAAAGTAAGTATTTTGTTCTTGTCTCTGTTCTTTGGTAGCATCTCGATTTCTAGTAAAGATAACTCACTAACAAGATTTTTATCATTAGGTGCAAGTGTTTAATGTTGATTTAAAAAGAAAGACCCATGTCCCCAGGTATATTAGGAGCATTTTGACTTGCATTCAATTTTTCCAGTGTTAGTTCACCACTGGTAAAAGGTTTATGTGGGTTTCATTTGCTTTTTAATGCAATGTTTTTTTCCCCCATAGTTCATGCAGTTGAGTTCCAGATCTAGAGAGGGTTTAAACTAATTTTGACAGAGGATGGGAAATGGAGTGTTATGGCTGAGGATGGGGCAGTTGGTATAAAAGAGGAAGCAATGTGTAGTGAGACTGAGAGGAAGGACATTGCAAATGATAGGGCAAAATTGGAGTCAGTGGGATGTGATGAAGTGTAACATGAGGCAAAATTGTAAAGGGTGACAAATACAGGAGTTGAAGGTGTTAAATTTAAATACATACGGTAGCTGATCTTGTAGTGCAGTTTGAGATTGGTGGGTATGATGTGGTCATCACTTAGTCATGGCTGAAAGAAGCTCATAGTTGGGAGCTTAACATGCAAGGATATGCAGGCAGGCAGAGCGGGTGGGGCGGCTCTGTTGGTAAAAATGAAATCAAACCCTTAGGTGACATAGGATCATAAAATGTCGAATCCTTGCGGATATGGTTATGAAACTGCAAGGGTAAAAAGACCCTAATGGGATTTATATATTGAATTGTAGCTAGGATATGTGATATAAATTACAACAGGAGATGGGAAAGACATGTTAAAAGAGCAATGTTGGGATTGTCGTGGAAGATTTCAGTATGCAGATAGATTGGGTGGGTTGTTGCTGGATTGCAAGAAACAGAATTCATAGAATGCCTACGCAATGGCTTTTAAGAGCAGCTTGTGGTTGAGCCCACTATGGAGAAAGCAATTGTGTAATGAAACAGATTTGATTTGGAAGCTTAAGGTGAAGGAACCCTTAGGAGACAGTGACCATAAAAAATGAATTCACTTTCATTTGAGAGGGAGAAGCTAACATCAGATGTGTTGGTATGACAGTGGAGTAAAGAGATCTGCAGAGGCATAAGAGAGGAGCTTCCCAAAGTTGATTGGAAGGTGACGCTAGCAGGGATGATGGCAGGACTGCAATGGATAGTATTTCTGGGAACAATTCAGAAGGCAGAGTAGATACATACCAAAGAAGAAGTATTCTAAAGGGAAAATGAGACAAATATGGCTGACAAGAGAAGTTTACAGACAATGTAAAAGTGAAAGCAAAAATTAGCAGGAAGCTGGAGGGCTGGGAAGCTTTTAAAAACCAGCTGAAGGAAACGAAAGAAACAATAAGGAGAGAAGATGAATATGAAGGTAAAGTAGCCAGTAATATAAAAAAGTTTTTTCGGATATAAAGAGTAAAAGAGAATGGATATCGTACCACTGGAAAACGATGCTTGAGAGATAGTAATGGGGGATAAAGAAATGGCAGACAAACTGACTACTGTCTGACTTCTATTCTGCATACAGGGTCTAGGGGATGTGGGGGGAAAACACTAGCAGTATGCCACAAATTTGAGCGGGTCAGGGAGTAGCATTGAGTGTAGTTGCTATTACTAAGGAAGACATGCTTGAAAGCTGAAAGGTCTAATGGTGGATAAGTCACCCGGACCAGATGGACTCCCCCAGGATTCTGAAAAAGAAAGCTCAAGAGAATGTGGTGGCATTAGTAATGATCTTTCATGAATCAGTTGAATCAGCTGTTTGTCAGGTTGGAGGCTGGTGACTAGTGGTGTGCCTCAGGGATCTGTACTGGGTCCAATGTTGTTTGTCATATACATTAATGATCTGCATGATGGGGTGGTAAATTAGATTAGTAAGTATGCAGATGAAACTAAGGTAGGTGGCGTTGTGGATAATGAAGTAGGTTTTCAAAGTTTGTAGAGAGATTTAGGCCAGTTTAGAAGAGTGGGCTGAAAGATGGCAGATGGGGTTTAAAGCTGATAAATGTGAGGTGCTACATTTTGGTAGGAATAATCCAAATAGGACATACATGGTAAATGGTAAGGCATTAAAGAATGCAGTAGAACAGAGTGATCTAGGAATAATGGTGCATAGTTCCCTGAAGGTGGAATCTCATGTGGATAGGGTGGTGACGAAAGCTTTTGGTATGTTGGCCTTTATAAATTAGAGCATTGAGTATAGGATTTGGGATGTAATGTTAAAATTGTACAAGGCATTGGTAAGGCCAAAGTTGGAGTATTGTGTACAGTTCTGGTCACCGAATTATAGGAAAGATGTCAACAAAATAGAGAGAGTACAGAGAAGATTTACTAGAATGTTACCTGGGTTTCAGCACCTAAGTTACAGGGAAAGGTTGAACAAGTTAGGTCTTTATTCTTTGGAGATGGAAGGTTGAGGGGGGAACTTGATAGAGGTATTTAAAATTATGAGGGGGATAGATAGAGTTGACATTGATAGGCTTTTTCCATTGAGAGTAGGGGAGATTCAAACAAGAGGACATGAGTTGAGAGGGCGCAAAAGTTTAAGGGTAACACGAGGAGGAACTTCTTTACTCAGAGAGTGGTAGCTGTGTGGAACGAGCTTCCAGTAGAAGTGGTAGAGGCAGGTTCGGTATTGTCATTTAAAGTAAAATTGGATAGGTATATGGACAGGAAAGGAATGGAGGGTTATGGGCTGAATGCGGGTCAGTGGGACTAGGTGAGAGTAAATGTTCGGCACGGACTAGAAGGACTGAGATAGCCCGTTTCCATGCTGTAATTGTTATATGGTTAAGAATCACTTGATTCTGGAATGGTTCCAGAAGACAAAGATTGAAAATGGCAGAAAAAAGGAAATTATAGACCAGTTATCCTGACTTCAGTGGTTGTGAAAATGTTGGAGTCCATTATTAACGATGAGATTTCAGGTTACCTGTAGGCACACAATAAAATAGGCCAAAGTAAACTTGGTTTTCTTAAGGGAAATTTGCCTGACAAATCTGTTGGAATTATTTGAGGAACTAACAGGCAGGAGAGATAAAGGAGAGTCAGTGGATGTTGTTTACTTGGATTTTCAGAATAGCTTTGACAAGGTGCCACACATGAGGTTGCTAAACAAGATAAATGCCCATGGTATTACAGGAAAGATATGACATGGATAGAAGATTATCTGACTGGCAGGAGCCAAAAGTGGGAATAAAGAAGACCTTTTGTGGTTGCCTGCTGGTGACTAGTGGTGTTATGCAGGGGCAGTGTTGGGAACACTTATTAACATATTATTTGTCAATGGTTTGGATGATGGAACTGATTGCTTTGTGGCCAGGTTTGCAGATGATATGAAAATAGGTGGAGGGGCAGACAATATAGAGAAAGTGGAAAGTCTGCAGAAGGACAGGTATGGAGAACGGTTAAAGAGGTGGCAGGTGGAATATAGTGTAGGGAAGTATGCGGTCATGTACTTTGATGAAAGGAATAAAAGTGTAGACTGTTTTCTAAAGGGAGAGAGAATTCAGAAATCTGAGGTGCAAAGAGAATTGTGAGTCCTCATGCAAGTCTCCCTAAAGGTTAACCAGCAGGTTGAGCTGGTGGCAAGGAAGGCAAATATAATGTTAGCATTCTTCTTTAGAGGACTCAAATATAGAAGCAAGGATATAATGTTGTGGCTTTATAAGGCATTAGTCAGACCATACTTGGAGTAATGTGAGCAGTTTTGGGCCTCTTATCTGAGAAACAATGTGTTGGTATTGTAGAGGGTCTAGGGGATGTTCACAAAAGTGATTCTGGGAATGAAAGAATTGATGTATTAGGAACATTTAATGGTTTTGGCCCTGTGCTCAATGGAGTTAGAAGAATGAGGTGGGGGATCCCATCAAATCCAATTGAATATTGAACAGTCTAAATAGGGTGAATGTGGAAAGGATATTTCCCAGACTGGGGGATTTTGGCACCAGACGGCACGGCCTCAGAAGAGAGACGTGTCGCTTTGGAACAGAGATGATGATTTCTTTAGCCAGAATGTGGAGAATATGTGGAATTCATTGCCACGAACTGCTGTAGAGGCTGTAGGTATATATAAAGTGATGATTGGTAATTTTTGATTAGTAAAATTGTCAAAGGTTCTGTGGAAAAGGCAGGACAATGAAGTTGAGAGGAATAAGAAATCTGCCATCATAAAATATTGGAGCAAACTCAATGGACCCAATGGCCTAATTCTGTACTTGTGTCTTCAGATATTAACACGTGCCCTGACTAAGTAATGTGAAATGGGATAAATTACTGTTGAGAATTACCTTGAGTAATATAACCCAAACGTCTACACACCAACTCAACATGCACAAAATAATGCTTTGAAGTAAAAAAGCAGATCCTGAATTCCTGGCTTGTTTAATATACTGTTTTCCATTGCAAAATTCCCATATATCTTAACAGTAGATAATGGTGAAATGTGTCATTAGAAACTGATGAAGATTGATTGTATTTATTTTTGAGATATCTCTGTTAATTGATGGTGGATGTGCTGTTACAGTGGGTTTGGCACAATGGTCTGGAGCATAATGGAATTGATTTACCCTCCTCCCATATTGAGCTACTGACTCCCTATCTCAGTCCTTGCAAACACTTATTAGGTGTCACATCACTTAATGAATAAAAACCAATCACCTGAATATCTCTTGCATCCCAGGGTCTGTTTGGTAACCCTTCACTACACACTTCCCATAATGATTTTGCTATTAAAACTGCACATTACTTAATGTAGTGTTAGTGTGGCCCTTCACAAATACATTCTTCTTTCTGTATTTCATCCTTTGTGCTATGAAGGCAAGCATTCAGATTGCCACCTTAACTATCTGTTGTGCCTGCATGCTTGCTTTAATTGACTAGTGCATAAAGGCATCCAGTCTCACTATGTCTACCCCTATGTTAATCCCTCTGTTCAGATAACCTTCATGTTTTTTGCCTTCAAATGATAATCTCACATTTACCTAGTGTACTGTACCCACCATGCTTTTGCCTTCTCGCTAATCAGTACATTATATTATTACCTCTCTATATCCTCTTCCTCGGCTTATATTTCCTCCCACCTTTGTTGTCTGCAAACTTGAAGCTAGTGCATTTCATCCTCATGTAAATCCATAATATGTGTCATGACTAACTGGCTAAATATGGAACTTGTGGTATCCTACTAATCATTGGCTACCAATGGGAAAAAAAACTGTTGATTGCTTGAATTTCCAGCATCTGCAGATTTCCTTGTGTTTGCTGTTGATTGCTTTCGTGTTTTTAGTGTGCTAATCAGCTCTCTACCCATGACAGCTATCCGATTCCCAAATGCTATTTTAATTTTGTCCACTAAGCTTGCAGTGTGAGATCTTTTAAAATACCCTTCTTGAAGTACGCTGTACCCACTGGTTTGTTCTTCATCTACTCTGCCAGTTACATGCTCAGAAAAATTCTAGAAAATTTGTTACACATGATCCTTCCTTCATAAATGCCTGCTGCTTTTGTCCAATCCTGTTACTATATCCCAAATGCTCTACCATTGCATCTTTATATGGATTCCAGTTCCTCTGCCCTCCCACTCCCCTCTACTGCTATTGATGCCTGGCTATCTGGTTTGTAATTCTGTTTACTCTCTTCCTTTTAAAAAAAATGGTTCTTTAAAAATGCTTGTACTGTAGTATAACATATCTGAATATTTTAGAATTGCACTTCACTTTTGGGTCTACTTCATTGTAGTTTCAAGTCTTCCTTCAGTGCCTTGCTTTTTATCAATTGCAGATGAGTTATGTGGTTTTATCAGAGGATTAAATATTTATTGCAACAGTGAATAGTGCAAGAATTTCTCAGCTTTTAAACCTTTTAAATGTATGATGACAGTCATACATGTAATGCAGTTTGACCACCTCGAATCTGGCAGTCAGTAATCGGGTTCCACAGCTGATTTGGACATAATTTTCACCAGTCTAGTTTCAAATTCCCGATGTCAGTGTGCCAACCCGCCAGCCTATTGCCACTCTTTTGGTGACATCATTAGCAGTAGCAGCTGCTGGCACAGACTTTAAAAGAAGCTAGACATTCATCTATGTGATTCTGCATTTATTTTATAACCTGTGCTTATCTAACCCCAGTCATGTCTTCATTGAATAAAGGAAGTGTTTCTTGTGGTGTAAAGCTCAAACACAGTATGATATCTATAGAGGATAAGGTGGCTGTTCTGAAAAACTCGACAGTGTGTCTGAAAAGCATACACAACTTGTATAGCATTGGCTCTTCCACAATTTATGATACAAAGAGCAAAGTTGCTCCGGTTTTTTGCTGATAGTGAAGGGAGGATTATGCGTGACAAATTTACTAGAATTTTTCTGAGCATGTACCTGGCAAAGTAGAAGAAGAACAAACCAGTGGGTATTTTAAAAGATTTGCAAGCTTAGTGGACAAAAACAGATGTGCATAAAGAAAACAATGAAAGATCGAAGATCTTCACAAGTACTTGGTGACATAGGACAAGATAGGACAAAGTCAGCATTGTTTCCTTAAAGAAAAATCTTGCCTGACGAGCCCATTGGAAGTCTTTGAAGAGATTACATGTAGAGGATACAATGGATGTTGTATATTTGGACTTTCAGAAGGCCTTTGACAAGGTGCCACACATGAGGCTGCTTTCCAAGTTAAGAGCCCATAGTATTACAGATGTTAGGGCATGGTTAGAGCATTGGTTGAGTGATGGGAGGCAATGAGTGGGAATAAACGGATTCTTTCCTGGCTGGCTGCCAGTGACTAGTGGTGTTACGCAGGGGTCAGTGTTGGGACTGCTTTTTATGCTGTATGTCAATGATTTAGACGATGGAATAGATGGCTTTGTTGCCAAGTTTGATATGAAGATTGGTGGAGGGGCAGGTAGTGTTGAAGAGATTGGTAGGCTGCGGAAGGTCAGCAGATTGGGCAAATGGGCAAGAGAGTGGCAAATTAAATACAATGTTTCTAAAGAGGGAGAAAATCCAAAAATCTGATATGCAAAGAGACTTGGGACTCCCTGTATAGAGCACCCTAAAGGTTAACTTCAGTGGTAAGGAAGGCAAATGTAATGCTAGCATTCATTTTAAGAGGTCTAGAATATAAGAGCAAGAATATGATGTTGAGGGTTTATAAGGCACTGGTGAGGGCTTACCTCGAGTATTGAGTACTGTGAACAGTTTTGGGCTCCTCATCTAAGAAAAGATATGCTGGCATTGGAGAGGGTTCAGAGGAGGTTCACAAGGATGATTCCAAGAATGAAAGGGTTATCATTCAAGGAACGTTTGATTGGGCCTGTACTCATTGGAATTTAGAGGATAAGGAGGGAAACCTTTTGAATGTTGAAAGACCTAAACAGTAGGTGTGGAAAGGATTTTTCCTAAGTGGGGTTATCTAGGACAAGAGGGCACAGCCTCAGGATAGAGGCGTGTCTATTTAAAACAGGTGTGGAGAAATTCTTTATCCAGCTGGTGGTGAATTTGTGGAATTTATTGCCTCAGGCAGCAATGGAGGCCAGGTTGTTGGGTATACAGTTGGCCCTCCTTATCCACGACAGATTAGTTCCGGGACCCCTCGCGGATACCAAAATTCGTGGATGCTCAAGTCCCTTATTCAACCTGTTTCATTGCGGTGGACCTTAGGACCCTGTGGAACCCCAGACCTTATTTAACCTGAATCAGTGTGGTGGTCATTACAACCCGGTGGCAGAACTCTGAATCCGCAGTGTTTATGTTCACAAAAGTAATCACGATCGAAAATAAGGTGGAAATAATAAAGCGATCGGAAAGAGGTGAAACACCATCGGTCATTGGAAAAGCGTTATGCTACGTCGGTCAACGATTGGAACAATTTTAAAGGATAAAGTGAGAAAGGCTGTGCCCCGATAAAAGCTACGTTTGACGAGCTGACGCTAAATAATACCGGATGTACCTGTTCCAACTTACTTAGTAAGAGAACTTCCGATTTTTTGCGATCCTGATCCACAATAATCCACACACATCCTCTTGTATACTTTAAGTCCTCTCTAGATTACTTATAATACCTAATACAATGTAAATGCTATGTAAAATAGACATTATACTGCATTGTTTTGAGAATAATGACGAAAAAAGTCTGTACGTGCTCGAACAACAAGTGCTGGAAGAGCACTTGTGGGTTTTTGCGATTCGTGGTTGGTTGAATTTGCGCATGCGTAATTCGCAGATAAGGAGGGCCGAATGTATTTAAGACAGCTTGATTGGTTCTTGATTGGACATGGCATCAAAGGTTATGGGGAGAAGGTTGGGGAGTGAGGCTGAGGAGGTGAAAAAAGAATCAGCCATGATTGGCAGAGCAGACTCGATGGGCCAAATGGCCTAATTTTGCTCCTGTGTCCTATGGTCTTATGGTATAATCACTTTTCATTATTTTGGTTGAATGTGAGATGAAAACAGCATGAATTTTGAATGGAATAGAGAGGTTCAAAAAGATTTGGGAGTGTTAAAGCATGAAACATGAAAAATAAACATTCAGGTATAGTTAGGAAAATGCAACCAATGACCTTTGTATAAAAGAGCATTAGTGTAAAGAAAATGCCCTGTGACTTGGGTAGCTGTATATCTGGAGTGTTGTGTGTACGTTTGGTCTCTAAATTGAAGGACAGAAGTACTTGGAGACAGTGAGGAGAGGGATTAACAGGGTAGAAGAGGGCTTAATTGCCTCTGTTTATTATATTTTGAACTGGTGGTGCAGATGAGAGGTTCAGCTTGATGAGATAAGATGATGACCCCAGTGGGTGTTGGAAAATAACGCAAAGTTGAAGCAAGACTAGACCATTTAGCCACCCTACCCTGACTATTCAGTAAGAGCGTGGCATATCTTTTGAACTTTCATACACTAATATCTTATTCCCTGAATATTTTGTTATGTTTACAGTCAAGTTAAACTCAGCAATTGAACCTTCATAACCCTCTTAGAAACTAAGTTCCAGTTTCACCACCATTCGATTAGGCAACAGAGAAAGGATTGTGAATAATTTGAATTCTGTACCCAAGAGAGATATGGATGATTATTCCTTTTCATGTGTTTTACTTAAAAGCTGACAGATTTTTGGGCATGAACTGCCTTAAGGATGTGGTGTGGCATATAGCATTGAGCTGAAGATCAGCCTTGATCTTATTCAATAGAAGACTAATTTTGAAGAGCTAAATGATCCTGGTTGTATTTCTCATGTCATTGTTTTTATGGTAACTAATGTTGATAGTTTTAAAAAAGGAAGTACTATGCTGCTGTCAGATTCCATCTTGTGCATGATTTGTGCTACAGACTTAGAAAGTTATATGTTGAATCTGATTATTTTAGCCCTGGATGAATAAAGAAACAAGTAAGTATTCCCTGTTTTAGGAAAAGAACAAATTCAGCAATTGTATTCTTTCATCAGTTCACCCTTTCCCTTTCCCAGTATTTTATTTGCCCTGAAACATTTTCTGTGCTGTTCAGGACGCTTTGCATAGAATTAGATGGCCCAGGCATTGCCAAGTCTGTTACTTGAATCATTGTAGAATCTAGAATCTGCCTAGGAAATATAATGGCAATTTTAGATGTCAAAATAGATATTGCTTATGGGGTTTGGGATAACTTTCAAATTTTAGAAATGAGAAAATAATCTTTATATCTAAAAACAGTTACAGCTGAAGATCACAAAAATGTAATAGGAAAAAGCAGTTTGAGTATTGTAGCTTATTTATTGTGACACATTTCCCATTGCAACGTCTTACCATTTCTTAAATTATTTCATTTTGTTGCCTGTGCTAATGTACTTTTGTCTCCTGTGTGTTGATTACTCTTTATAATTTTTTTGCATCATGTATTTTTGCCTTTCATTTAAGATCACTGTCATTCTGATGCAATTTCATTTGTAGTCATAGTCCATAATCACCTTTTATATGCTGTGATACATTCTTTCAAAACTAAGGTCTAATATTTCAGGGTTTTCACTGGAGCTCTGATTACTGATTTTCGAGATGAGTTTTGTGGTTCTTCGTTAATCTGTTGAATACCTTTATTTGGCACCTAGAACCACATCCAGTACATAACATGTGAATTGACTTGTTGATTTTCAATTTGAGCGAGATTTTATTATTTTGGTTATATATCAGCATTCTGCTTGGTTCAGTTAATGTCTATTGAACATAGAACAACAAAAGCTCTTAGATTTCTTTTGACTTGAATTCATTTTGGTGTTGAATTATCTAATTAATTTGCTATAATAACTTCCATCTATCATTATTCTGTCCATTTATTGATCAATCCCCTCACAATCAGGTATTGCTTTTGAAATCATTACCTATAATTTTTGCTGCTTTACATTTTCTGTATTTAGTTCCTTTAAAGCACGATTAAGGTTTGTTTCTGAATAGATTAAAGATCATATCTTACAATATTAATAAGGACCAGAGTGATAAAGGGTTCAAAGGGGAACTTTAATTTCTATTTTACCTAATTGTCCTGAGTTTAATAATTTATCTAAAGGTGTTACCAGGGCTTCCAAGTCCAATAGAGAATGTGTTGTGAAGCACTTGACATTGCAGTCAGCTAAGTGGAGCAGTAAACTTACTCTGTTTATTTTCATATGTTCCTATAGATGAATTATGCTAGAAACAGCAGTGATTCAATTATTGATCTATACTACAATATCTGATCTAACTTGAACAAATTTTGGTGGTGTGGGACCTAAGAGGTCCTGTGTACTTCATTCAGTCTTATCTCCATTTTCTTTAAATCAGTCATTTCTCTGTACTCCAGAACAATACAGCACAGGAACTGGCCCTTCAGACCATAAGATAGAGGAGCCATTGAGTTTGTTCTGCCACTTTATGATGTTTGATCCATTTTCCCTCTCAGCCCCAATCTCTTGACTTCTCCCCCATCCCTTCATGCCTGACTAGTCAAGAATCTATCAACCTCGTCGTAAATATACCCAATGACTTGGCCTCCACAACTGCCTGTAGCAACAAATTCCACAGATTCTCAATCTCTGGCTAACACGTTGGACATTGAACCCTTGGACACTCCCTTACTTTTTAAATGTTATTTCTGGGTTTTCTTGCATGATTTTAATCTGTTCAATATGCATACACTGTAATTTATTTATTTGTTATTATTTTGTTTTTTCCCTTCTATATTATGTATTGCATTGAATTGCTTGCTGCTAAGTCAACAAATTCCACAATACGTGCTGGTGGTAATAAACCTGATTCTGATTCTAAAGAAATTCCTCCTCATCTCCCTTCTAAAAGTACACCCCTCTATACTGAGGCTATGCCTTCTGGTCTTTGACTCCCCCACCATAGGAAATATCCTCTCCACTTTCACTCTATCGAGACCTTTCAACATTCAACAGGTTCTAATGGTTACCTGTCATTCTTCTGAATTTCAGTGAGTACAGGCCCAGAATCATCAAACACTATATACGACAAGTCTTCGGTGAAAAATCATTTTTCTTTGAACAGTCTCCAATGTCAGCACATCCCTTCTTAGATAACAGGCCCCAAATGGCTCATGTTGCTCCAAGTGAGGCCTCACCAGTGCTTTACAAAGCCTCAATATTACATCTTGCTTTTTTTATTCTAGTCTTCTTGAAATGAATGCTAAGATTGCATTTTTCTTCCTCACCACAGATTCAACCTGCAAGTTAACCCTCACGGAAACCTGCACAAGGATTCCCAAGTCCCTTTGCACCTCAGATTTTTGAATTACTTTCTCCATTTAGAAAATAGTCTACTTTTTATTTCTTTTATCAAAAGTGTATGACCGTACACTTTTTGATGCGATTTTTCATCTACCACTTCTTTACCCATTCTCCTAATCTGTCTCTTTCTGTAGCCTCTCTAATCCCTCAAAGCTACCTGCCCCCCCCACCATTGTATCGTCTGCAAACTTCACCACAAAGTCATCAATTCCTTTATGCAAGTCATTGATGGAAACATAAAACACATAATGCAGAGCTAAACTAATTAACCTAGTAATTAAATACCTATCTAAGTTAATCCCTTCTGCAACAAGAAGTCCATATCCCTGATTTTAATGTGCCTATCCAAGAGCTGTTTAACTGCCTCTGTTATATTTGCCTGCATCACCACCCCTGGTGGTGCATTCAAAGCACCCACCACTCCATTTGTATAAAAAATACTAGCCCTGGACATGGTCTTTAAACTTGGACCTTCTCATCTTAATTGCGTGCTCTCTAGTGTTATACATTTTGACCCTGGAAAGAAAAAAGATGCTGGCTGGCTGTCTACTCTATCTCACAATCTGATAAATTTCTGTCAAGTCTCCGCACCCTACCCCCCCCCCCCCCCCCCCCCCGCCAGCCTTCACTGTTCCAGGGGATATAACACGAATACAAGTTTGTCTAACCTTATAATCTAGGCAGCAAAATACCTCTTTTGTACTCTCTTCAAAGAATTCTGATAATGCAGCAAACAGAATTTAATGTGGTATTCCAGATGCAGTTTAACTATTGTTTTACAGTGCTTGTAAAAGTATTCAGCCCTCAACCATTTTTTCATAAGAATGAGTATGACAACCAGGGATCTTGATCAATCTAATTGAGAATTTTCATTTGGGAATCAGATGCTCTTTTTCTAACAGTAACGCAGAAAAAAAACAGGCAAAATTGTATGGCATGAAAAAGCTAAACATTCAAAAACTGAAATGCCAGCAGTTCAAAAGTATTCACCTCTCTTTGCTCCGTATTAGTTCATCCACCTCTTGAAGGATCTGTCATTTATGCCATCTCAATCTATCTTCTCAATTATACTGTGGTGAACTTCACAATTTCTCCCAATAATTCCTTCCCCTCCCACTGAGTTTTCCTTTGCAGATGCTAGAGATACCCTTTTAAATTCCTTCTTTCCATCTATCCAGAGCCCTAAACATCCTTTCAACGTGAAACAATGTTGTACGTAGTTTATACAACTTCAGATCTGATTGGAAGAGAAGGTAGCAAATATAGATTTGACCATTTTGCAGAACTCCTATGTCCAGTCTGTAACTGCTACTGAGGCCTTTTGATTTGTCATTTCAGTTTTCATCTCTTCTTGCTAAGGTTTTTGTCTCTTCTCTGTGGTACTTGTTGCAGTTGAGTTCAGTGTATACATTTCTGAGTCTTCCAAACCCAGTCTTGATTGCAGCATTGCGTCATTTAGATTCAATGGCTGTTGGTGTTCATGGCACAGGTGTGATGTATACATCCTCTAGATGTTATATTTCCTTTGTTACTATTGTCATTCAGTTTTTCTATGCACTAATGTCACTTTGGTAACCTCTGCATTCTACACTCTTCTATTCCTGTCCTATTCTACGCATTTTACAACTTATTTTATTTATACTGCCCATTTTGTTGTGTAGCTGCACAATTTGTTGAAAATCTGAAATAAAAATATTTTCTGTGATGTGATCAGTGCAGAGACCCAATAAGCATGATTGTTCAGTCAACCAATTTAACAGTGATCAGTGTTAAGGAGCACCAGTAAAGAAGTGTTCATGTTTAAATGGAAATTTGTTTTGCTACTTTAAGCATATTAAATCTGTAAATAATTTCTTAAAATCTTTGATAAACATAGTTAATTCTTTTACAGCTATATTTTCTGTTGATCTTAATAAAGTGGGGTTAATTTAGAAAGCCTTGAACATGAAAAAGGATCTAATGCTTTCCAGGCATATATGTTGAATAAGCTCTTCGGGTTTCCAGCTGGGTATAGGTTTTGATTATAACCGACGTTTTGCTGATGAACTCTGCCATCTCCATCAATGATGATGCCTGGGCGTGTAGTTTGCCCCTCCTGATTGGTTAGTCCTAACCCAATCAGGATTCTGCTCTCCCACGTGGTTTACAATTAAATTCCAGTTCTTTCTTACAACGAGACTTTTGTCTTTGTTAAAGTTCTTTTCCTCTAGTATTATTTCATTGACTTCCTTTACCAGACAGTTCCAAAATCCATTGGTACAGCACAGTAGTTCTGTGCCGTCGAAGTCAATCCTATGGCCATTGCAAATGCAATGTTCTGCTACTGCCAATTTCTCTAGGTAACCCAAACAGATACACCTCCTTTGCTCGTTGATGCTTGTTTCCAGTGTCTGGCATATATACGCTGCTCCGAATTTACAGGGTATTCTGCAAACACCAGCTGACCTGAGTCCCAGGGCATCTTTGACCCTGCATAAGCTGTGATTTGAGCTTCCTTATGGGTTTGTGGGTGGTATTAATCGGGTATTTCTACAGGATCCTGGCAATCCTTCCAGAAACCATGGAAATATAGGGAAGACAGGTGGTAGCGATGAGTTCCTCCTTGTGGTTAGGTTTCCTCGTTTTTCGTTGGTCCTTTTAAGGGCCTAATTGATTTCCTTCTCCTTGTCACCATTCTGAAGGAGCATCATGCGTAATCATCTTATTTCCTCGGGAAGACTCTCTGGGTCTGAAATAGTTTTCACATGGTTAATCAAAGTAGAAATAACTGCTCTATTTTGGGAGGTATAATGATGGGAGTTACTTTTGAGTTATAAGTCTGTATGAGTAGGTTTTCCAATAGATGCCAAGACTGAGGCTACTGCCTGGTTTCTGTCGTATTAGAATGTCCAGGAATGGGAGGCAAATGATAATCACATCCAGCGGAACACAGAGGACATAATGGTCAGTTTCAACATGGTGTCCCTGTTCACGAGAGTTTCCATTGAAGACAGCTTGGTCCTCCTCCGGTCAGGGTTTGATAAGGGTACCATTGACCTTTTTGAACATGCCTTTACATTGATGTACTTCCTCTATAAGGGGAACTACTAAGAACAAGCGGACGGAATGGCCAAGGGATTGTCCTTGTCACTAGCTGTTGCTAATTTCTAAATGGGGGACTTTGAGGAGAGAGCTCTGAATTCATCGCCCTTATGCCCCAAGTGTTTTCAGATACATCAATGACATCTTTGTAGTGTGTCATGGACTCCAGGCACTCCCAACAGTTCCATGATCATATGAACAGTATACATGCAAACGTTCAATTTATGATGGTGATGGAGAAGAATGGTTGCCAATAGCTTTTGGGACTGCCTGGATAAGGAAGCCATTGAAATAAAGCTAGAGGAAAGGAACTTTAAAAAAGATGAAAGTCTCACTGTAAGTAAGGACTGAAATTCAATTGTAAACAAGGTGGGAGAGCGAAAACCTGATTGTACAGGGACAAACCAATCAGGAGGGACGGACTAAGGGAGTATAAATACCACCAGACTAGACATGCCAAGGCATCATCCTGATGAAGATGACAGAGTTTATCATTGAAACGGTGGTTATAATCGAGACTTGTACCTGGCTGGAAGCCAAAGAAGAGTTTATAAGCCTTGAACACGTTGTGGGATATTATGTTTTATAGTTAGTAGATTGCTGAATATCTCACACTCCTAAATTGATAAAAGATCTTCTCTCAAAGCATATTCCATTCTGTTTTTTTTTATCAAAGCAATCAGAACATTCGAACTATTTTAAATTCACCAGATCAGGTGCCTAGATTAAATTTTGTAGTTTCATAATAGGAGTATTCCTGTGTAGACATTTGTAACTTCAGCATTAGAACCATTTGCCAGTTGCTGTCATAACAATTAATCCTTTGAGATCTTTATGCAAGCTTAATTGCCTTGTCTACAATTTGCTGTCCTACATATTACACTGTGTTATTTGTTTTGGATGCTTTGATACTTGCTAGGTACTTAGTTGTTCAGCATCTCTAGATTATGTTTTGTTAAAAGGTATATGATATATTTTTAGCTTTAGCACCATAGGATTAGTCTTGGCATTGCACATTTTGATGTATTTTGTATCTTGCACTCTGGAGATGGTTTGATATATTTTGCTTGAATAGAAAGTATAGAATCTTTCCTGTCATGAAATTGGATGAAATAATTCTTTACAGCCAATGAAATACAGTGGCATGCAAAAGTTTGGGCACCCCTGATCAAAATTTATGTTGCTGTGAATAGCTAAGCAAGTAAAAGATGAACTGAACTCCAGAAGTCATAAAGTTAAAGGTGAAACGTTCTTTTCAACATTTTAAACAAGATTAGTGTATTATTTTTGTTTTGTACAATTTTAGAGTGGAAAAAAAAGGAAAGGAGCACCATGCAAAAGTTTGGGCACCCCAAGAGATTTGAGCTCTCAGATAACTTTTACCAAGGTCTCAGACCTTAATTAGTTTGTTGGGCTATGGCTTGTGCACAGTCATCGTTAGGAAAGGCCAGGTGACACAAATTTCAAAGCTTTATAAATGCCCTGACTCCTCAAACCTTGTCCTAACAATCAGCAGCCATGGGCTCCTCTAAGCAGCTGCCTAGCACTCTGAAAATTAAAATAAATGATTCTCACAAAGCAGAAGAAGGCTATAAGAAGATAGCAAAATGTTTTCAGGTAGCCGTTTCCTCAGTTCATTATGTAATTAAGAAATGGCAGTTAACAGGAATGGTGGAGGTCAAGCTGAGGTCTAGAAGATGGAAGAAAACTTTCCTAGAGAACTGCTCATAGGATTGCTAGAAAGGCAAATCAAAACCCCATTTGACTGCAAAAGACCTTCAGGGAGATTTATCAGACTCTGGAGTGGTGGTGCACTGTTCTACTGCATCAGACGTTTGCAAAGGAACATCTAAACAATCCTGATGGATTTTGGAAACCAGTCTTGTGGACTAATGAAGTTAAAATAGAACTTTTTGGCCGCAATGAGCAAAGGTATGCTTGGAGAAAAAGGGTGCAGAATTTCATGAAAAGAACACCTCTCCAACTGTTAAGCATGGGGGTGGATCAATCATGCTTTGGGCTTGTGTTGCAGCCAGTAGTACGGTGAACATTTCACTGGTAGGGGGAAGAATGAATTCAATTAAATACCAGCAAATTCTGGAAGCAAGCGTCACACCATCTGTAAAAAAAAAAGCTGAAGATGAAAAGAGAATGGCTTCTACAACAGAATAATGATCCTGAACACACCTGAAAATCCACAATAGACTACCTCAAGAGGTGCAAGCTGAAGGTTTTGCCATGGCCCTCACAGTCCTCCGACCTAAACATCATCAAAAATCTGTGGATAGACCTCAAAAGAGCAGTGCATGCAAGACAGCCCAAGAATCTCACAGAACTAGAAGCCTTTTGCAAGGAAGAATGGGCGAAAATCCCCCAAACAAGAATTGAAAGACTCTTAGCTGGCTACAGAAAGTGTTTAAAAGCTGTGATACTTGCCAAAAGGGGTGCTACTAAGTACTGACCATGCAGGGTGCCCAAACTTTTGCTTCGGGCCCTTTTCCTTTTTTGCTATTTTGAAACTGTAAAAGATGGAAATAAAATAATCTTGCTTAAAATATTAAAGAAATGTGTTATCTTTATGCCTTTTGGATATCAAGTCATCTTTTACTTGCTTAGCTAATCACAGTAACAGAAATTTTGACCAGGAGTGCCCAAACCTTTGCATGCCACTGTACTTTTCAAGAGTGTTAACTGTTGCAACAAATACTAGTTTCACAAGGTATCTCAAACAGAAATTTTAAAGCCTTGTCTGAAAGGTAACGACTCAACACTTAGCGTTTACTCTGCCTTTCCATTGCCAAGCTGCTTTGTGTCTCAGTTGTGGAATGGCACTTGATCCTAGTACTTTTCATTTGAGAGAATCTGTTCAGCGAAGCCTGACCTATATCAGGAATCAGCTACAGTTAGTCCACTTTGTAAATCTAAACTTCTTTAAAACTTCCATCAAATATTAATTTCACTGGTTATTCTCTCAAATGTAGTCTTTCAAATACTGATATAGTTCTGGTTTCATTAGTTTGGTAGATGAACAGCACTTCCTGCTTGCTTACTTAAATGCTCCATCTTCTCTCCAACCTATGCCTTAAGGATAAGACCATAAGACATAGCAGAATTTGACCCATTGAGTCTGCTCTGCTATTCCATTGTAGCAGACATATTATTTCTCTCGAGCTTGTTCTCCTTCTTTCTCCCTGTAACCTTTGACACTCGTATAAATCATGAGCCTATCAACCTCCCCTTTAAATATACCCATTAACTTGGCCTCCACGGCATGTGGTGGAAATAAATTCCACAGGTTTACCGCCCTGGCTTAAAAAAAATTCTTCCTCATCTCTGTTAAAGGGATGCCCTTCTATTTCTTCTATTCTGAAGCTGTGCCCTCGGGTCGTAGACTGCCCCACCATAGGAAAAATCTTGTATAGGATCATTTCTCTATATAGGATAATCCATTGTAGGATAATTTTCAATGAGAACCTCTCTTTCTGAACTCTAGTGAGTACAGGCCCAGAGCTATTAAACATTCCTCATGTGTTAACATTTTAATCCTTGAGTTTGTTCTTGTGAATTTCCTTTGGATCTTTTCCAAACTAGCACGTCCTTTCTTAGTTATTGATTAGCCAGGGCATCAAAGAGTATGGGGTGAAAATAGGGAATGACTGGAAGAAATGGATCAGCCCATGATTGAATGGCGGAGCAGACTGAATGGCCTACTTCTGCTCCTATATCTTATGGTCTTATAACAGACCCAAATTGTTCACAATACTCCATGCAGTCTGACCAATGCCTTATAAAGCCTCAGCATTACATCCTTGCTTTTATATTCTAGTCCTCTCGAAATGAATCATAACATTGCATTAGCCTCTCTTACCACAGACTCAACTTGCATATAAATTTTTAGGGAATCCTGCACAAGGACTCGCAAGTCCTTCTGCAACTCTGATTTCTTAATTTATTCTGTATTTAGAAAATAGTCTTTAATAAGATGGGTGATTCTTAATATGATAGATGATGGATAAGTTCTGAGTTGTTGATGAGAAACAAAATACAAAAGGCAGTAGACTAGCATTTACTTGGTACACATTCCTGCTGCTTTAAAATAACCCCACAGTATAACTGGAAACAATCCCTAAATGCTGCCTATCCTCAGTTATGATTAAAACAAACTTCTGTTGTATGGATACTTCATATTGGCCCAGAAATGGCTTGATAGTGTCCTGGTGAAGACTCTTGCCCAAAGAGCCAACTGTTTGTTTCCTCTCTATGGATGCTCCCTGACCTGCTGAGTTCCTCCAGTGTTTTGTGTGTTGCTTTAGATTTCCAACATTTGCGGAGTCTTTGTGGCCCAAAATGGATTTCAATTTATTGCCTTTCATTGCTATTATTGTGTAATTCATTTGACAATTAATGGCAAGAAAGGCATCCCCATACATTGCAAATTTGACATTAACCTCAAGAAATCGCTGGTTGTCCCTCAGCCTCCAAGTTTTGTGGAATGGCTTTGATTACAGTCTGTATAAACTATCAGCAGGAAGTAACGCCACTAGACTCGGGTAAAAAATTGTTAGATTTATATTTAATTGCAGATTTTTCCTCTCTATCTTGCATCTCAGTGTTGCATTTTATTTCCTCTCTAGTTCTTTTTCTGCACATGAATTGATTAAATTATCCCTTTCCACTATTCCTGTTGATTTAGTCCTGAAGTTGGTAAATATGATATTTTATTATTATCACGAGGTGCCCCTTTCCCTTTGCTGTCCTCAAATTTTGTGAGAACTGCAAACTAATTAACGTTAAAAAATAGTTATTGGTGACGATTGGGGTACAATGAATTTCCATTCATTATAATACAGCTGTAGTTAGAATATTGCTGAAAGTTGTCTTACACCTCAACCCAATCGTTACTAGCATATTGGACATGTGCAATGACTATCAGGAGCAAATATCATTTGCAATTTATCTCCACTTCTTTGCTTGCATGAAGTTGAGGTCAACTAATTAAATATAGGCAATAATCATTTCTTTATTATTTACGTCAATATTATACCATGCGATATGGTGTTTATTGCTTAACAAATAAAATAATCAGGAAATCTCTAAAGTTGAAGGAAATATATATTCAATGGTTAGTGGGTTGGACCCTCAGTCAGTTTCTGTGTTTCATCAGTGCCATTTAACTTGAGAGAATCACTGAAATATAAAGCAATTTTAAATAGTTGGGTGACACAATCCTCATTTGCATTATATTAACCCACAAGTAGCTTAGTAATTTTATTACTTACGTTAAATATGCTGCAAGATTTTACCCTGCATTTTATGAAATCTTTGGTAAAAATAGCTACTATTTTTATCTGAGTTCTCTGAATGGTCTTTAATTGCATAACTTTCACATACGTTCTCACTTTTGCAATAAGAATGAGTGTCCATCAAATACAAAGTATTTTAATCCTAAATTACTTTGTGCAGTCTTATACCAGCTGTGTCTTTGTCATGGATTATTCCTTATATAATTTTTTTTTGCCTTCTAAAATAACTATTAATGAAATGACAAACAAGTAAATCCAGACTTTAATTCAGGGATAGCAACATTCTTCTACCATCTACCAAAAACTTGTCAAAATGTTCCAGTATATTTTAGTGGAGAATGATTTAAGCAAAATGCATCATGTAATGCTTTGTACAGTTCTTACAGTAGTGACATAAAATCTTCATATCTATCTGGACGCCAGACCTCAGTTTAATTTCTCACTTACAAGATGGTATCACTACTTTGAGGACTGCTTGCTTTGATCAGATGTTTGATTCTTATAGTGATGCTTAAACATGCAAACTGTCTTAGCAATGAAAAAGTTGGGACTGATGAAGTTCATGCATGACTACCAAATAGTTGATGTTACAAATAACTGGAAGTTTACTTATAATTTTCAATGTGAGGATAATTCTGTATAATCATCACAAATGCTAATAACTTTTGTAGACTCCAGTAAGGCAATAAGTTTCAGGATAGAAAGTTTGAATAGCTGTCATGGTTGAGAAAACAGCAATCAAAATCAGATCTGGAGAGCCTCATATACGTTAGCTTTAAACTCTTAATTGGTTTTTGATAAAGTTTCTCTTAAAATACTTATAATTAAGTATAAACTCCTGAGAATTCAGCAGAAACTTGAGAATCAATAAGAATTTGACTGAAGGATAGAAGATAATTGATGCTTATTAGAGGAGTTTTGTAAAATAGAAGAAGTATGTGAGTGGGGTGATAATAGATTTTGGGACCACAATATACAGTGCCTATAAAAAGCATTCACCCCCTTTTGGAAGTTTTCATGTTTTATTGTTTTACAATATTGAACCACAGAGATTTAATTTGGCTTTTTTGATACTAATCAGTAGAAAAAGCTCTTGTGTCAAAGTGAAAACAAACTTCTACAAATTGGTCTAAATTTGTTAGAATTATTAAACACAAAATAATCGATTGTGTAATTACTCACCCCCTTCTAGACAGTATTTGTAGATGCACCTTTGACAGGAATTAGAGCCTTGAGTCTGTGTGGATAGGTATCAGCTTTGCACATCTGGACACTGGAAATTTTCCCCATTCTTTGCAAAACTCTTCAATCTATGTCAGATTGTATGGGGATTGTGAGTGAACAGCCCTTTTCAAGTTCAGTCACAAATTCTCAATTGGATTAAGGTCTGGACTTGACTTGGTCACTCCAGGGCATTAACTTTGTTGTTTTTAAGCTATTCTTGTGTAACTTTGGCTTTATGTTTGGTGTCATTGTCTTGGTGGACACAAATCTTCTCCCAAGCTACTGTTCTCTTGCAGACTGCATCAGATGTTCCTCCAGGATATCCCTGTATTTTTCTGCATTCATTCTACTCTCTACCTTCATAAGCCTTCCTGAGTCTGCTGCAGTGAAGCAACCCCACAGCATGATGCAGCCACCACCATGCTTCACAGTAGGGATGGTGTGTTTTTGAAGTGCAGTATTATGCCAAATATTGTGTTCAGCCTGATGGCTAAAAATCTCAATTTTGGTTTCATCAGACCAAAGAACCTTCTTCCATCTGACTTCAGAGCCTCCCACATGCCTTCTGGCAGACTGCAGCTGAGATTTCATGTGATTTTTTTTCAACAGTGGCTTTTTCTTTGCCACTCTCCCAGAAATCAGTGACTGGTGACAGTTGCTGGATGTGCAGTCTTTCTCATCTCAGCTACTGAAGCTTATAACTCCTCCAGAATTGTTGTAAGTCTCTTGGTAGCCTCCCTCACTGGTCCCCTTCTTACACGGTCACTCAGTTTTTAAGGACAGTCTGCTCTAGGCAGATTTACAGCTATGCCATATTCTTTACATTTTGTGATGATTGACTTAACTGTACTCCAAGGGGTATTCATTGACTTGGAAATTTCTCGTATCCATCTTCTGACTTGTGCTTTTCTATAACCTTTTTGTGGAGTTCCATGGAGTGTTGTTTTCTTTTTTGTCTTTGTGGTGTAGTCTGCTGGTGCCAGGATACATCCTGATACAAGCGTATTTTTACTACAGTCAATTGAAATACCTTAACCGCATACAGGGGTGAATAATTATGGAATTAATTACTTTGTGTTTTATATTTGTAATTAATTTAGATCACTTTGTAGAGGTTTGTTTTCACTTTGACATAGAAGAATCTTTTTCCCTTGAGTGTCAAAAAAGCTAAATTAAATCCACTGCTGTTCAGTGTTGTAAAACAATAAAATATTTAGACTTCCGGGGGTGAATACTTTTTACAGGTTTACAGGTACTGTGTCTTATCAAAAGAGGGCAAGTGCAAAGGGTTGCAAAAATGAATATGGTAGATGTCTGTGTTCTGTTAGTATTGACAGTTGAACATGATTCACAGCCGACTTGTAGCTTAATATGCATCAGCAAAGCATATATAATGTAGAATAAAATAGACAATACAGTCAACTGGACTTGTGATTAGACTGTTTAATTGTCAGGTCAGACTACAGAGTCCTACAACATGAGTACAGTCCATGCCAATTAAGATGTGCATCAAAATTCCAACAAGATGTTGGCAATTTACTTCTGGCTCTGATCATTAAGAGCAGCATAGTGCTGTAGCTGGTAGTACTGCCATCTCAATTCTAGTGACCAGAGTTTAATCTGACCTTTTTGCTGACCATATGGAGTGTGTATGTTGGTTTTGTTGCTGCACTAAATTTCCCTGACTGCTTAGGTTTCCTTCCACATTTCAAAGGTAAATGGGCTATCATGTAACACTGTCTGTAAGTGAGTCGAAGGAGAATTGGGGAGATAATTGTTGATGAACTTGCAAGAAAGAATAAATTACAGCGAATAGAAAGGATGTGTTTTCTGAAGCTAGTATGGATTCCGAACTGAATGGTCTTCTATGTTAAAATGAATGTAAACCATGCAGTGAAGGAAATATAGTGGAAGTTCAGGAGATGCTAATCCTATTCATACGGCTTGAGTTTCAAGCAAAGATTGGGGTTGGGATGGGGCGGGGGGGAGTGCAGTTAAATTGGACTTAGTTCTCATGTTGTGCAGTCTCATTTGGCAATATCCTAGCTTCACACCTTATTCGAGCAATTCAGCAGTGGCTTTGTGCTCAGTGCCCTTACCTGTGTCAGAACATTGAAGATTCAGGTTCCATTCCAGAGGCTTGGGCACAAAAGCTTGGCTAAAGCTTTGCAGAGGTACAGCCAGTTGGATTTTTACTTGAGAAGGGAAAAAGTAGGTTTGCCATCTCTGGTAATCCCGCCTATTTTTATAAAACCGTAAGATATACAAGCAGAGGCTGGCTATTCGGCCCATTGAGTCTGCTCTGCTATTCAATCATGGGCTGAAACAATTCTTCCAGATATCCAACTCCCCTGCCTTCTCCCCATACCTTTTGATACCCTGGCTAATCAAGAACCTATCTATCTCTGTCTTAAATGCACTCAGTGACGGCCTCCACAGCCACTCAGGGATCAAATTCCACAGATTTACCATCCTCTGACTAAAGTAATTTCTCTGCATCTCTGTTCTAAATGGACATCCTTCAGTCCTGGAGTCATGCCCTCTTGTCCTAAACTCCCTTATCATGGGAGATAACTTTGCCATATCTAATCTGTTCAGGGCTTTTAACATTCGGAATGTTCCTATGAGATCCCCCCTCATTATCCTGAACTCCAGAGAATACACCCCAGGTGCTGCCAGACATTCCTCATCTGGTACCCCTTTCATTCCTGGAATCATTCCCATGAATCTTCTCTGAACCCTCTCCAATATCAGAATATCCTTTCTAAAATAAGGACCCCAAAACTGCACGCAATACTCAGAGTGTGTTTCACAAGTGCCTTATAGAGCCTCAACATCACATCTCTGCTCTTATTTTCTATACCTCCAGAAATGAATGCCAACATTGCATTTGCCTTCTGCACCACCGACTCAACCTGGAAGTTAACCCTTAGGGTACCATGCACAAGGACTCCGAAGTACCTTTGATTCTCTGCATTTTGAATTCTTTTCCCATCTAAATAATAGTCTGCCTGTTTATTTCTTCCACCAAAGTGCATAACCATACACTTCCCAACATTGTATTTCATTTGCCACTTCTTTGCCCATTCCCCTAAACTATCTAAGTCTCTCTGAAGGCTCTCTGTTTCCTCAACACTACCCACTCCTCCACCTATCTTTGTATCAAATCCATTAATCCCATAGTCCACATCATTGATCTACATCGTAAAAAGCAGCAGTCCCAACACAGATCCCTGTGGAACTCTACTGGTAACTGGCAGCCAGCCAAAATAGGATTCCTTTATTCCCACTCTCTGTTTGCTGCTGATCAGCCAATGCTCCACCCATGCTCATAACACCCCTGAAATTCCATGGACTCTTATCTTGCTAAGCAGCCTCATGTGTGGCACCTGTCAAAGGCCTTCTGAAAATCCAAGTACAACACGTCTACTGCATCTCCTTTGTCTACCCTGCTTGTAGTTTCCTCAAAAAATTGCAGTAGGTTAGTCTGTCAGGATTTTCCTTTCAGGAAACCATGCTGGTTTTGGCCTATCTTGTCATGTTCCTCCAGGTACTCAGTAATCTCATCCTTAACAATAGATTCCAACAACTTCCCAACCACTGATGTCAGGCTAACAGGTCTATAGTTTCCTTTCTGCTCCCTCCCACTCTTCTTAAATAACGGAGTAACATTTGCAATTTTCCAGTTATCCAGTACAATGCCAGAATCTATTGATTCGTGAAAGATCATTGTTAATGCCTCCACGATCTCTATAGCTACTTCCTTCAGAACCTGAGGGTGCATTCCATCAGGTCCAGTAGTTCTTCCACCTTCAGACCATTAAGCTTTCTGAGCATCTTCTCAGTTGTCATTTTCACTGCAAATACTCCCACTTCCTTGACACTCTTGAATGGACAGTAATGGCAGATGTCTTCCATTGTGAAGACTGGTGCAAAATACGCATTCAGTTCATCTGCTGTTTCTGCATCTCTCATTACAATATCTCCAGCATCATTTTCTATTGGTCCTATATCTACCCTCAACTCTCTTTTACCCTTTAAGTACTTAAAAAAGTTTTTAGTATCTTCTTTGATATTAGTTCCCAGCTTCCTTTCATAATTCATCTTTTCCTTCCTAATGACCTTCTTAGTTTCCTTCTGCAAGTTTTTAAAAGCTTCCCATTCCTCTATCTTCCCACCAGCTTTGGCTTCCTTGTATGCCCTCTTTTGCTTTTACTTTGGCTGTGACTTCACTTGTCAGCCACAGTAGCGTCCTTCTTCCTTTCAAAAATTTCTTCTTATTTGGAAATTATCTGACGTTGCACTTCCCTCGATTTTTTGCAGAAACTCCAGGATTGTATATGGTGAGATGTATGTACAGGTTTCCTCCGCTATCTGAAAGTAGAGAGTTCCTATTGTAAGAAACCTTTTGTAAGCCAAAATGTAAAGCGAAGAAGCAATTACTATTTATTTATATGGGAGAAATTTTTGAGCATTCCCAAACCCAAAAAATACCTACCAAATCAAACAAAATAACACACAAAACCTAAAATAACACTAACATATAGTAAAAGCAGGAATTATATGATAAATATACAGCCTATATAAAGTAGAAATATTGTATGTATGGTGTAGTTTCATTTATCAAAATCAGGAAGACAGTGAGCCAAAATCGAATTGGAGAAAAAGATCGGCACGTACACGCATATGCACATACACACATGCGCACACAACTGCCCGCACTAGGCTTCATGGTCATGGTAATCTTTCTTGGGGTAAACACACGAATAAAGCAGACGTCTTTTTTTCGTAAAAGCAGAAATCCTCTTTGGTTAGCGAGAACAGGTGCTAACATAGGTCTTTCATAACAGCGAGCTGTTGTAAAGCGAATGTTCGAAAAATGGAGGCCACCTGTACTCTGATAATAAACTTACTTTGAACTTTTTGAACATTGAGATCACTCCCCTATTTGCATGCCATATGCGCTGCAATAGAGTCAACTGAAAGTGAATTAAGAAAGGTACTGGATGATGCCACAGCAGCATTCAAGGAGGGTACTGGAAAACTTCAACAATCAATTTCAAATAGTGTTATATGGGGAAGCCTCACCCAAATTTAATAAATGCCTTTCAGTTCCTTATACCATATGTGATAAAATAGCCAGTGAGTTAGAACACATGGAGGCTGAAGGAATTCTTTCCAAGGCTGAGTGCAGCCCATGAGCAATGCCAGTGATTCCAGTAGCAAGGAAGAATGGGTCTGTTAGGATCTGTGGTGATTTTAAAGTCACCATCAACCCAGTACTGAAAGTAGACCAATACCCTCTGCCCAGAATTGAGGATATCTTTGCAAACTTTTCTGGAGGAAACCACTTCAGCAAAGTGGATCTAGCTGAGGCCTACTTACAGATGGAGATAGGAGAAGAATTCAAAGTGTTTCTCAGGATAAGGGCTTTATTGCAATAATAGGCATATTTTTGGAGTTGCATCTGCACTTTGGCAGAAAGTGATAGACCAGGTGTTACAAGGCTGCCCAGGCACTCAGTGTTACCTGGATGACATCATTGTTACCAGAAAGTTGACAAAGAGCATCTCCAAAATCTCAAGACAGTGTTAAAAACATTGGAAGATTATGGGCTCAGAGCATATTGCAAGTGTGAAATTCTTTAAACCAAGCATTATGTACTGTGGTCACAACATTGATGCTCAAGAATTATACAAGTGTGCTGAGAAAATTTAAGCAATAGTGGATGCCTGAGGCCAAAGGTTGTGTCACAGTTGTGGTGCTTTTTAGGATTTATCAATTACTATAAAAGGTCCCTACCAAACCTGGCAACTGTGCACCACCCCTTGAACTCATTACTACAGATTAGGAAGAAATGGCAATGGACAAAGTGTTGTGAAGTGGCTTTCCACAAGGCAAAGGAAGTGATGAGGTCAAACACTAGACCCACACCTTATAATTAACATTGTCCAGTGAGGATTGCCTGTGACACCTTGCTTTATAGTGTAGGTGCAGTCATGTCACATGTTATGAGTGATAGAAGTGAACACCCCATAGTTTCTGCAACACATTACCTTACCACTACAGAGAAAAGTTATGCACAGTTTGACAAAGGACCTCAAGTTTGGTTTGGGGTGTAAAGCATTTCGGCCAGTATTTGTATGGGAGAGAGTTCACTGATCATCAGTCACTAGTGTCCATTTTCAATCCTTAAAAGGGTGTTTTACTAACAGCAGTAGCACAATTACAGAGATGGGCTCTGTTTCTTGGAGGACACAATTACAAGGTCAAATTTAAGAGGACATCTAATCATAGAATGCTGATGGATTGTCCTGTTTACCCTTAGAAAATGAAATATCTGAAAAATTTACAAAAAAGAACTATCCTTTTGATGTATTCTCCTTAGCACAAATTGAATGCCTCCCTGTTATGGCAGATATGGTCCAAAGGGAAATGAGAAAAGATTCCACGTCTGCACTATGTCATCCAGCTACAAATGGCTTGGTAGAGAGGTATGTCCAGAGTCTAAAGAATTCACTAAAAGCAATGACAGCAGAAAACACTACGCTGATATTGAATCAGAAACTCACCAATTTCCTCACTGCGTGTCGCAGTGCAGCACATTCAAATCACGAACAACTCACCAGCTGTGCTGTTCCTGAGTTGTCCCTTGTGCTCACACTTGGAGGGGCTCAAACCCAATCTCAGAAAGAGTATATAAGACATACAGCTGAGACAAATTGAAGGCTTCTCAAACAAAGGCATTCATTGTTTCATTCCTGGACATGCATTACTGGTGAGAGACTACAGAGGTAATCAAAGGTGGAAACTTGGGAAAAATTAAGGACAGAACCGGATCACACTCCTTCACTGATGAGATTGCATCTGTTGTTATCTGGAGACGACACTTCGATCAGTTGAGGAGAGCAGTGTCAATTGTTAGAGAAGGTGGTGTCCAGAGCTGTCAGAACAATTTTCTGCAGTCCCAGAGTCAACTCCTACAGCCACTCATCCACTAGAACGTGAGATTGTTTCATAGCCACAAGTCTCTTCTATTAGGCAAAGTGACTCACCACTGTCACCGCCCCTCCAGCCACTGTCAGGATAGACTGTTATCCCACAAGAGTCAAAAATCATAAACACGATTAAATCTTTTAGCCTGAATGGGGTAACTTAAAATTTACTATGCTGTGGATGTCTATATAGTAGTTTTATTATGTAGTGTAGTCGACCCTCCTTTTCTGTGGGGGATTGGTTTCGGAACTCCCCGTGGATACCAAAAACGTGGATGCTCAAGTCCCTTATTTAACCTATCTCAATGCGGTGGACTTTAGGACCCAGCAGAGCTCGGGACCTGCTGTCCACAGTGTTTCTGTTCTGTTGATGGAAAATGGTTACGATTGAAAATAAAGTGGAAATAATAAAGCGATCGGAAAGAAGTGAAATGTCATTGGAAAAGCGTTAGGCTACAGTCGGTCAACGATCGGAACAATTTTAAAAGATAAAGTGAGAATAACGGACCATGCGAAGGCCCTGCCCCAGTGAAAGCTACAGTTATTACTAAGCAACACAGTGGTTTAATTATTGAAATACATATGGGTCTTAAATGTTTTATATGCATAGAAAGGTAAAATATATACTAAGACAAACTGACGCTAAATAATACTGGATGTACCTATTCCGACTTAGAGAACTTCAGTTTTTTTTTTCGATTCCCGAGCTGCGGTAACCTATGCGCATCCTCCCTTATACTTTAAATCATCTCTAGATTACTTATAATACCTAATATAATGTAAGTGCTATGTAAATAGTTGTTATACTGTATTGTTTAGGGAATAGTGACAAGAAAAAAAGTCTGTACATGGTTGAAACAACAGATGTTGGAGAGAGAACTTCCCGGTTTTCCCGATCCACGGTTGGTTGAATCCGTGCATGCAGAACCCGCGGCTAAGGAGGGTTCTGTATAGTCTGTGAGTGTATATATGCACACTTACACACACATAGTATACTACATAATACAACTATATTTTGTTGTATCATTTATTGTACTACTTGATTGACACTGATCAACAGAAAAAGACTTTCATTTCAAAGCGAAAACAGATCTCTACAAAGTGATCTAAATCAATTACAAATATAAAGCACAAATTAATTGATTGCATAAGTATTTCTCTTCTTCCCCCCCCCCAATATGATGCACCAAATCATCACTGGTGCAGCCATTTGTTGGTCACATAATTAGTTAAATGAATATCTGTTTTTGGAGACCTATGTAATGATGTTTTAATTGATTGTCGTAAAAATACACCTGTATCTGGAAGGTCTGGTTAGATTGTCCCAGGGCAAGAATCAGTTTAGAGTGCACAAAATGGTGGGGTGGGGAGGAAGCAAAGACAATTGGTTTGTCTGCTTCCCCTGTCCTTGATTCATCAAATCCACTAGTTGTAAACTGTAGTTCCTTCTGTCCAGTGAACTTTGAGTCCTTTGCATCAATCTTCACTGTGAAAGACATGAGCAGTGTGGCAGAGGTCCGTGAGTGCCATTGCTATTACAAAGGAAAAATGCTAGGCAAACTGAAAGCGCTTAATTTCACTCTACTCTTTAAAAAGAGACGAAGGCAAAAGAAAAGAAATTATAGGCCAGTTAGCATAATCTCAATGACTGGGAAAGTGTAAAGCTTTGAATTCTATTATTAAGGATGAAGTTTCAGGGTGCTTGGAGACTAATGATAAAATAAGTCAAAGTCAGCATGATTTTTGTAAAGTTAAATCTTCGAGGAAGTAACCAGTAGGGCAGACAAAGGAGAGGCGGTGAATGTCATTTTCTTGGATCTTCAGAAGTCGTTTAATAAGTAGCCACACATGAGGCTGTGTAACAAGATAAAATCCTATGGTGTTACATGAAGATACTGGTGTGGACAGAGGAATGGCTGACAGGAGGCAGCAAGTGGGAAGAAACGGAGCCTTATCTGGTTGGCTGCCAGTGACTAGTGGTGTTCTTCAGGGGTCAATATTTGGACTGCTACTTTTCACATTGTTTGTCAATGACTTAGATAATGGAATTGATGGCTTTGTGGCAAAGTGCGCATAATAGATAGGTGGAAGGGTAGGTAGTGCTGAGGGAGCAATGCGATTGCAGCAGGATTTAGACAAATTGGAAGAATGGGCAAAAAAGTAGCAGATGGAATACAGTGTTGGGAAATGTTTGATAATACATTTTGGTAAAAGGAACAATAGTGTGGATTATTATCTAAATGAGGAAAAAGCTCAAACATCAGCGGTGCAGAGGGACTTGGGAGTTGTCGTGCAAGACTCCTAGAAGGTTAACTTACAGGTTGAATCTGTGGTAAAGAAGGCAAGTGCAATGTTGGCATTTATTTCAAGGGGAATAATATATAAAAGCAAGGAGATAATGCTGAGGATTTATAAAAATAGGCTGCACTTGAAGTATTGTCAACAGTTTTGGGCCCCATATTCCAGAATGGATATGTCATTTGGGAGCGCCCAGAGGTTCACAAGGTTGATTCTGGGAATTGAGGGGTTAGCATATGAAGAGCATTTCGCAGCTTCCTGTACTCACTGGAATTTAGAAGAATGCAGGGGGATCTCATTAAAACCTACCAAATATTGAAAGGACTTATAGGTGGATGTGGGGAGGTTGTTTCCTATGGAGGGGATATCCAGAACCAGAGGGACCAGCCTCAAAATTGAGCAGTGATCTTTTAGAACGGAGGTAAGGAGGAATTTTTTTAGCCAGAGAGTAGTGAATTTGTTGAATGCTCTGCCACAGGCTGCGGTGGATGCCAAGTACATTGTATTTTTAAGGCTGAAGTTGATAGTTTCTTGATAAAAGTTGGGGAGAAGGCAGGTGTTTGGGGCTGAATGGGATTGGGGTTGGCATGATGGAATAGCGGAGCAGACTCGATGAGCTGACTGCCCTACTCCTGCTCCTATGTCTTATGGTCTTAAAGTCAGAGAGAAGTATTGTTTATTTAGTATTTCAGTAATACTTGAGTAATATTGTAAATAGGTTAAGCATTCATTGTTTGTGTACATAATTCATTATGGATTATATGTAAAAGTACTTGAATGGTATGCATCATCATGTCATCATGTCATAAGTGCGCTCCTCACTAAAAGTAAAAAAATGAAGTACACGTGTTATCCTGGGTCCCCGTGTTTTTATTTTGATTATTTTTATGTTTTGGAGTTACAAAACAGAACAGTTACAATTTTTTATGGCTAGTATGAATGTCTTCACAGTCAGGTTGTATGGGATAGTTGGGGAAGTTTTAAGTTGTATTTGGAAGGATTGAGCATCAGTGTATAATACCAGAAGGAAGGAATAAAGTGCATCTAGGAGAATTATGAGCATAATAAGGAAAGTTTTTGATCAAAGAACAAGCATAACTTTGAAAATAACAAATAGATTCTGTGAATTAGATTTGCTATTGGTTTCTTATTGTTACATTCCATAATACAGTGGAAATTTTGACCTGCATAGTGTGCAGATTAAATCTTTGTACAGTTCATTAAGGTAGAATAAAATAAAACAATAATAATGCACAACAGAGTGTAAAAGCTACAGAAAAAGTGCAGTGCAGGGAAATGCTAAAATGGAAGATCAAAACATGGTAGGTTGTGAGGTCAAAGTCCATTTTATACAAGCAGTCCTTTCAGGAGTCTGATTACCATGCAACAGCAGCTATCCTTGAGCCTGGCAGTATGTTCTTCAGGTTTTCACATCTTCTGCTTGATGGGAGAGTGAAGAAGAGCGAATGTCTGGGGTGTCTTTGGTTCTTTGCTTGTGCTGGCTCCTTTACTGAGGCAGTGAAAAGTATAGACAGAATCCCTGAAGGAGTGGTTGGTTTCACGATGTGCTGTGGGGTGTCCACAACTCTGCAGCTTCTTGCGGTCATGTGCAGAGCTATTATAATACCAGGCTATTATGCATCAAGATAGAATGCTTTCTGTAGTGCATTAATGAAAATTTGTAGTGGTCAAGAGGGACATGCCAAATTTCTTTAATCTCCTGAGGAAGTAGAGGTATTGCTTAGCTTTATTGGCTCTGACATCAACGTGGGTGGACTAGAACAAATGTACACACCTGAAGCTCTCAACTCTCTCAATATTGGGCGCAAATAGGACTAAACGACAACAACTGAGATATGGCTCAGTATTGAGGACAACTGTAAAAATGGATAAAAAGATACAAGGGAACAAGTTGATACTATCAATTAATGAATATGGCATGCTGCTGTGAAAAGTATATCTTTAAGTGAATCGATAATTGGTTGGAATTGAGAGCCATGATACAATTCTGGACCTTTCAAATTATGGGAAATAGTCAAATCAAGTCACTGTTTATTGTCATTTCGACCATAAGTGCTGGTACAGTACATAGGAAAAATGAGACAACGTTTTTCAGGACCATGGTGTTACATGACACATTACAAAAACTAGACTGAACTACATAAAAAATAACACGGGAAAAAATGTACAGGGAAGTTCTCTTGTGTAAAGCAATGAAAGATCTTTTTCCACAGCTTTAAGTACGATGTCAGAATTAAGCCATAAGCAAGAGGAGGAGCTTTTGATATGTGTTTCTGTTGGGTTCCCTGATCAGTATGCTTTTTGGCCCAGTGAAAAAGAGGGATTGTTGGTTCTAGTAATTAGCTGGACCAAATGTCAGTGGAAGAGCACTTGAGGAACAATTACAATTTAATTACAAGTTTTAAAAGAAGAGTAGGAAACAATCCAAGGTTGAAATGGTCACAATAAAAGTTTGACATGTGAACTAATAATAGATTAATAGTTGGGAACAGGAGAAAAGAGAGCAAAAGCAAAGCAATAGGGAATTGAAGTCTCGAAGGTGCAAGATGGTTGTGATGTGGCATATATTGGGTGAATTGAAACAGCAGGGCCAGGCCTGAGAGCGACAAATGAATGAGGAACGTTAGGAATACGATGAAACGCAGAAGTATGGAACATGTCAACCAAGTGGGAACCCGGCTGAATAAAAAGAAAAAATAAATGGCAAAAGAGAGTGATATAAAGAGAGGTAGTAGTTAACATTTCAAAGGGAGCCCAAGAGCTTTCTGTTACTACTTAGCTAAGAAAAGAGTTATAATACAGAGTTTGGGACCAAGAAGGTAAAATTTCATTGAAACAGTAAAGTAGATGATAATTAGCTAAGATAGACTGGCAAATGATACTTGAAGGGTTGACGGTGGATATGCAATGGCAAGCATTTAAAGATCGCATGGATGAACTACAACAATTGTTCATCCCAGTTTGGCAAAAGAATAAACCAGGGAAGGTCGTGCACCTGTGGCTGACAAGGGAAATTAGGGATAGTATCAAGTCCAAAGAAGAAACATATAAATTAGCAAAAAGTAGATGATAAGGCTGGAATATTTGAATGTGCTTGAACGTTTCTACCAAGTGAAAATGGAGGTAGTATAGGTAATAGTTGAGGTATATAGAAAAAGTGGAGGAAAATGTAATAGGACATCCATGCTTAAAGTAAATGTCTCTTGAACTGTACGTGATGCATCCTAGGTTGCTGGAGGATGTCAAGGTGAGAATAGGACAAGGTTAAAGTTCCAATGCTTTCATAAACAATAGGGGAAAATTTAAATAGACCTCTGAAGACTTGAATTTATAAGAGAGAACCATTGTGAATTTGTTAAAGATAATTAATATTTCAAAATCTTGGCTTAGTTTCTTTGATGACATAACAGAAGTCTAGTGAAGGACAAAAAGTAAAGTTTAGTCATCATCAGCAAAGATTCAAGTCTTTCATGGAAAGATAGAGAGCAAAATTGGGATCCTTGGAATACAGGAACAGCAAATAATTGCTGAAGTTTTTAGCAACTACCTGTTTTGATTGGAAGATAATAGTACTGTCCTCAGAAAACCAGTGATGGGGATGTTATATTTTCATGGTGTACTTGGGTGAATGGTACAAGTCATGATACATGGTAGAATCTCAGGTGGTGATGAGAGGGCATATAGGAGTGAGATATGCCAACTAGTGGAGTGGTGCAGCAGCAACAACCAAACATCAGTAAGACCAAAGAACTGATTGTGGACTTCAGGAAGGGTAAGATGAAGGTACACCTACCAATCCTCATAGAGGGATCAGAAGTGGGGAGAGTGAGCAGCTTCAAGTTCCTGGGTGTTAAGACCTCTGAGGATCTAACCTGGTCCCAGCATATTGATGTAGTTATAAAGAAGGCAAGACAGCAGCTATACTTCATTAGGAGTCTGAAGAGATTTGGCACATCAACAAATACACTCAAAAACTTTATAATATGCTGTTGAGAATGAGGAGTGTTCCTTTAGATTAAAAATCTTTGGGAACAAGATTTAGAGTCTTCAATTTCTGAGGAAACTTGGAATCAAATTTTTAAATTGGTTAACACTTCATCATTATGTGCCTGCCACTCTCTCCTACAATTTAAAGTGGTCCATAGGGCCCATATGACCAAGATAAGTTGTCTCATTTTTATTTAGATATACCTCCATATTGTGATAAATGTAATAATGGAGAAGCTTCACTCATTCATATGTTTTGGACATGTCTGAGTCTTGGAAAATATTGGAAAGAAGTATTTCAAGCTTTCTCAATACTTTTCAAAGCCTAATCCTTTGACCGCTTTATTTGGTATTATTGGAGGGAAAGATATTATTTTGGAGTCATCTGACTTGCACATTTTGGCTCTTATTTCTCTTATGACCAGAAGGACGCTCTTGCTTAAATGGAAAGATGCGGCCCCTCCTATTCATGCCCAATGGTTACGTGATGTCATGTCATGTTTACATTTAGAAAAGATTCGATGTTCAATCTCTGAATCTAGTCAAGACTTTCAAACATTGTGGGGACCTTTTCTGAATTATTTTCAAAACATTTGATTTGCTATTAAAGCACAGATGATGACTAATAAATTGTTTTCCTTTCTTTCTTTACTAATCAGCTTTGGTCTTGGTAGTGGGTTAGATTTTTTAAATATAAAATTACTATATTTCAATGTTACGAATTAATTAATCTGTATGAATATAGGGTAAGGAGTCTTTATATGTGATTTAGTATAATGTATTAATATTTTTCTTGTACTCTGTATTCTTACATGTAAAATAATAAAAATATTGGAAAAGAAAAAGAACCCTTGCACACTATCTCACTTTTTTAATATACAGTATTTCTGTTTTTAGCACTTTTAAAAAATCTATTCAATATACATATACTGTAATTGATTAACTTGTTTATTTATTATGATTTTTTTTCTCTTGTAGATTATGTATTGCATTGAACTGCTGCTGCTAAGTTAACAAATTGACATCACATGCTAGTGATAATGAACCTGATTCTGATGTGTGTGCAGAATAAAACTTCGAAATGCAATTATGGCAACAAACTTGGAGATGTGGTTAATTGTGAAGAGACATCAATAGATTATAAAAGGACATAGATTGCTGATTGGACAGATGAGTGACAAAAACATATTATAGAGATTTTAATGCCCATCATGAAGGTGAATCCCTAATTTAACCCCATTAAACTCCCTGTTCTGGCTTCCCTTCCTCTAACAATGTCCTCCACGCTGCATTCTTCCTATTCTCACACCACACTTCCTGTGCGGTAGAATTACCCTGTGGTTTATAATGGTGTTGGTGAAGCACAATGATGCTTTGCGGGCAGCAAATAAAACTACCTAAATAATCACACCTTTTTCTGGAAACTGATCACTGTAATCAATAGGTTGTAACCTCCCTTTTGGAATTGAGCTTTTGAACCGTCTTTACGATCTGGTATTTTTCATGGTTTGAATTAAAGTCTTGAAAGTGCAGGATGATTGTGGCTTGGTATATATTGGCTGAAGAGCAAAGAATGAGCAAAAGTGTTCGGTCAATGTTGGAGCAGATTTGAAGTGGCAAATCTGAAGCGAGCTGAGTCAAGGCAGCATGGCCAAGGCCCGAGAGCATTAAATGAGCCAAGGTGTGGTAGATGTAAGCACCAGACCAGATTGAAAATGTTAGGGTGTCAGTTCATCCAATGTTGTATTGAGTCTTAACAACGAATCTTTTTTTCCCCATGAAAATGCACTGTTTTTCTAATTTTAAAATTAAATTGCTTTTGATCCAAATAATGTGTCATTGATCTGAAATGTTAACCTTTTTTTGTTTCTACTAAGGTGTTGCCTGTGTATTTTTGATCTTTTCCATTTTGTTTCAAGTATCTGCAGTATTTTATTTTGCTTGAAGTAATGATCTCTATTGGGTATAATTCTCCAAAATATATTTAACTTTTTTAAGAAGGTTAATGTCCTTCAGAAGGTTGAAGAACAAATAAGGTTTTATAAATGGATACTATTGGAAGAAAATATTCTTGAACTGCATTTTCCAGAGAATGCTTTCCCGCTTCAGTGTTAATTTATGCCATTTCACAGTAACTCTTTAGAGTCTTGTTAACTTGCCCCCAACTGGAAAATTTTATATTATTAGAATTTTTGTTTGTTTTTGCAGGTATAAGTAAGCATTAGTAAGGGGTTCTATAATGGTTTAGATTTGGCCAAAGGGTACCACAGTCAGTCAGATAATTGTATTGAATAAACTGTGCATGCCACTTTATAGAATTAAAATCATGGGATTTAGATTTATTGCAGAGATTTATGTTTTTTTAAACCATGGTGCTAATCTTTATGTAATGAAAACTAGCTAGAGGGCTTTTCTCTTTGGAGCAAAGAAGGATGAGATGATGGTGCATTAAAATAATAAGAAGCATAGATAAAATAACAGCCAACACCTTTTTCCTAGGTAGAAAATGATTAATATGAGAAGGCATAATTTTAAAGTGGTTGGAGTAAAGTATAGGGGGATATCAGGAGTAGGTTTTTTTTACACAGAGTGGTGGCAGAGGCAGATATATTAGAGACATTTGAGTGACTCAGGTGGGCGCGTGGATGAAAAAAAATGGAGGGCTATTTGCGAGGGAAGGGTTAGATTGATCTTGGAGTAGGTTAAAAGTTAGAACAAAATCATGGGCAGAAGGGCCTGTTCGATAACATTCAAATTATTGGTACTGTAAGATTTGAATCAGTTATCACTGTTGAACAGTACACTTTTAAAATTCTTGCTCTTTGTGTCATCTCCATCTTGACTTCCATGTTGTTCTGAGTTTTCTGTACTGATTTCAAAGGTAAAAGTTAAACTACAGAGTTTGAAAAGTAAACATAGAAGTTCTCTGGCGAATTGTGTCTTTATTGCCTAATTTTTGGTTATCTTTTTCAAACGGTATGGAATTTTATTGGTACATTATTTCAGCAAAAAAAAATCGTTTTATACAGACCACTATGAAAACATTGCAGCCTCATCTTCTACTTGCTGAGAGTTAATTCATTAAACATTAATGTCCCACCTCTGTGCCATTCAGCATGTTCCAGTTTCTGCCCAACCATTTCATGGTTGCACCCATTTTAGCTTAATTTTGAAATACATTTATTGTTGGGTTACAAATATTAAACTTTTAAATGAGTTCAAATAGATTGTTAAATTCTCAATTATAAGTAATAATTTTATGTGAATTAGTTGAGACATTTATGCTAATACAAGAAGTTCAGATACTAGGCTTCAGAATTTGAAAATACTGTAATGGTACTTTAAGCATCAATTTAGTGAGTTAGGATTTTAGATTACTTTCTGTAGAACACTGTACCATCTTAAATGTTAATTGGCTCTTGGAATTTGTGACAAAATTCAGGAATTTGGGTTAAGGATAAGAAATACTGTAGAGGATTGCATGTCAGAAGATGTAATCATAATTGAACATTATTTTTGCCTTTACTACTATTTCTACAATGAACTGAATCCGTTTACATTAATAGGTGTGGCATTTGGTTCACCAAGTAATTAAATAATCATGTATTTTCACATGTTGAAGTAATTTAATATATTATTGCATTGAATTATTTAACTGAATAGCTGCTCTTGTATCGGCCAATGAAACCTAATGTAGAGCAGAAACAGAAATAGCTGGAAGGAACTTAGCAGCTCGGTCAGCATCTGTGGAAAGCAAGACAGTGTTCAGTTGTGGACTAGAGCGGAAGTATGCTTCACTACCGTGGTTAACAAGCATTTTAGTTTTATTGCATCCAGGCATTAACTATGAAGTAAGAATATGTGAAAAATCAGAATAATAAAGATATTACCTTTTGTGTGACAAATGTTGGGCAGAGAACTATTTATGTGTGAGAGATTTGAATATTTTATATCTGAACAAATAATAGTTCTATAATTTTTTCTCATGAATGAAAACAATTTTATTTAGATGAAAAAGTTGATTTTTAAAATTATACATTTATAACACTAGTCTAGATGTATTTCTGGAACCACAAGATTGCAATCACTGCAACCCTTAGTCTTTACCACAGGCAAGTGGTAAACATGGTCTTGTCAGATCTTCTAGTGATTACAAATAGATTTAAAACAGATTAAAAAAACTGGGAACACTCACAAAATGCTGGTGGAACACAGCAGGCCGGCAGCATTGGCACCATTTGCGCAAATTATAAAACACAGTTGAAGTCTGTATATTTTAAATATGGAGCATAAGATCAATATTGTCTATTATTGGAAAACTTTGCAATTATATAGAGAACATTCTAACTGGTTGTATCACCAGCTGGTACAGAGGTGCTACTGCACAGGATTAGAAATACCTGCAGAGGATTGTAAACTCAGCCAGCTCCATTGTGGGCACAAACTTTCCATTGAGGACATCTTCAAAGATAGAATGTAGTCACTGAAAACATGAACAATGGTTTTCTTGCCATAAACACCTTTTAAGAAGGAAAGTTTCTAACCTCACTCTAGCCTAAATCCTATACTGTTTAGTTACTTTACTGTCCTCATGATAACATGGCATGGGCAGCTAATATTGCAATACCAGTGTTGCTCATCTTTTTCAGAAATTGTGTTTCAGGGAGAATTAACCATTTTTCTTGAGCACCAAATTTGGTGAGCACCAAATGTCTTGGTGTTCAGCTGATGGAGAATCTCACCTGGTCCCTCAACACCAGCTCCATAGCAAAGAAAGCCCAGCAGAGTCTCTACTTTTTGCGAAGGCTGAGGAAAGTCCATCTCCCCCCCCATCCTCATCACATTCTACAGGGGTTGTATTGAGAGCATTCTGAGCAGCTGCATCACTGCCTGGTTCAGAAATTGCTCCATCTCGGATCGTAAGACCCTGCAGTGGATAGTGACGTCAGCTGAGAAGACCATCGGGGTCTCCCTTCCAGCCATCACAGACATTTACACTACATGCTGAATCTGCAAAGGAAACAGCATTATGAAGGACCCCATGCACCCCTCATACAATCTCTTCTCCCTCCTGCCATCTGGGAAAAGGCTCCAAAGCATTCGGGCTCTCACGACCAGACTATGTAACAGTTTCTTCCCCCAAGCTATCAGACTCCTCAATACCCGAAGCCTGGACTGACACCTTGCCCTACTGTCCTGTTTATTATTTATTGTAAATGCCTGCCCTTTTTTTGTGCACTTTATGCAATCCTGCGTAGGTCTGTAGTCTAGTGTATCTTTCTGTTTTTTTTATTACATAGTTCAGTCTAGTTTTTTGTATTGTGTCATGTAACACCATGGTCCTGAAAAACATTGTCTCATTTTTACTATGCACTGTACCAGCAGTTATGGTCAAAATGACAATAAAAGTGACTTGACTTGACTTGACTTTTTGTACATTTTTCATTTTTTCATGTGCACAATTAGTCCCAGTAAGAATGCTTCTGAAATTGCATGTAAAGTTCATAACATGATTTCATTAAAGTGCTGGTCATTAGTTGAAGAGTTTCATGATTGTTATAGCTATTGCTTTTTTCATTTTCATGAAATTGGGTCAAAAATAAAAAAATCAATCTAAGCTTTTATTGCAAATGACTTCAAAGGTAGAATTAGATTAATCTAGTCAGTAGAATTAGAATTGCAACATAAAATTGATGGGTAAAGGAAGCTTTCTTGCTTATAGGACTGCATCTTACTTGCATTACTCCTAATGTGCTGTAGTTGGATTGTATGTAGCATTGAATAAAAGATTGCATAAAGATTTGACAACTAAAACCATTCATGAAATATGAGTGGAGCATTTCAAGAATTCAGTCTGGTTTAATGCATCAATATGTATAACCACATAAGCTAGGTTCATTTCTGAGTAAAATCAGCTTTATATTATTGAATGTGAATTAAATTGGGTAGTGGGGGAGGGGGAGGAATCAATAATCAATTTATGGAGGATGGAAGTTGCAAAATTTTGTATTGGAATAACAGTCTAGCCACAATCTGAGAAGACTGAATATGCATAGATCATTTTTTCTCTAGAAAGGTGAAAAGGAAACTTGATCAAGATGTATGAGTCTATGGAAGAGTAGGTGGATCAACCATTAGCACCTCAGCTTGATTTCAGGGACTATTATAACAAAATGTGGTAAAGAGCCAATAAAAGATTGGAGGAACTATCCAAAAGGAATTTAATTTGACAGAGTTGAATATACAAAACTTATTGTAACTTCAAGTGCTCAAGCTAATAGTACTGATGCATTTAAGCAGAACTAACAAACATATATGAGCAGAATAACAACAGGCCGATGTGAAGGCTGGGGAGAAAGTAAAGCTTTACAAGGACCTAAGTATCAACACTGGCATGTACAATTTGAGCTAATTGGTTTATTTCAATTGTGCAAATTTCTCTGTACTCAACACAGAATCAATCATTAAGCCTTCTTTAACTATGATCATTTTTGAAACAAAACATGTAGGATATTACTTTAATTTTGGATTTTCTGCTTTTTTTATTTATAACTTGGGACTCAGTAGTAAGAGAATCAGAGTCAGGTTCATTGTCACCGGCATGTGACGTGAAATTTATTAACTTAGCGGCAGCAGTTCAATGCAATTCATAATCTAGCATAAAGAGAAAACATAATAAATAAACAAGTAAATCAATTATGTATATTGAATAGATGCAAAAACAGAAAATACTGGATATTAAAGATAGTGAGGTAGTGTCCAAAGCTTCAATGTCCTTTTAGGAATCGGATGGCAGAGGGGGAGAAGAGGGGAAAACGGGCTCAAATAGGTGTATCTTTGGCTGCAGTTGAGGCTCCTGGTTAGTGTGTTACCTTTCTGATGGGAGTATCAGGATGTCTCATAGCAGCTACAAGATAATTTCTGAGAGAGGTAGATGAGCAGCTGGACGTCATGGTCCATAGCTACAAATGACATCAGCAGGAGCATATTGACATTGGCAGGAGCTAGGACGTGGTCCTGTTAAAGGGATTTTAGGGAGAAAGTTAAAAAGCAGGTTTCTAGGATTGTAATGTCAAGATTGTATGGATTATAATCCACGGTGTGTACTAGTTAGGTGAGAAATACATAGATACATAATGTAGTTCAATACTTGCCCAAGCAGCTGGTGCAATATGGAGAGATTCAGAATTATGGATTCCTTTTCACCTTCTAAGGGGCATTCTTGAAACAATATGTAGAGTCTGACCTGAGGAGAAAACATACTGGACTTGGTTTTGGGAAATGAGCCAGGCTAGGTGACAGTCCTGATCGCAGGTGAACATTTTGGAAATAGTGACCACAACTCATTATGTTATAAAATAATTGAGTAAGACAAAACTGGATCTTGTGGGAAGGTAGGAAAGGCACTAAATCAGGGAAGGACAAATTATGACAGGATAAGACTGGAGCTAAGGGTGTTGATTAGGAGCAGTTGCTGTTGGGTAAGTCCATGTCCTACATGCTGGAGTTATTTAAAGACCAGTTGATCAGAGTTCAGGATTTGTTTGTTCCAGTAAGGAGTAAGGACAACTATGGTAAGGTTAGGGAAACTTGGATGACCTGTGAGGTCCTAAATTTAAGAAGAAAATGGGAAGTATGTACAGAGTTTAGAGAGCTAAAATCAGACTGGGCCATTGTGGAATCTAAAGATAATAGGAAAGTGTTCTAGCAAACAAATAGGCAGGCCAAGAGGGTCCATGAAATGTCCTTTGTGAGCAGGATCAAGAAGAGTAGCAAAGCATTTTATACTTGATATTGAGAAAAAGAGGATATAATGTAAGGATAGATCCATTCAAGGATAGAGGAGAGGATTTGTGCTTGGAGTCAAAGCAAGTGGCTGAGGTACTAAATGAGTACTTTGTGTTAGTATTCACTGAGCTGGAGGATTTTGAGTACAGTGAAGGCAGAGTGGAGGTGTTAATCGGCTGGGACATTGCGAGATTAAGGAGGGGGCAGTGCTGGAAAGTAGGAGTTCCTTCTGAAAAGCATTATGATGATCCCCTAAGGTCTGATGGCATGTATTCCAGAATATTGAAAGAAGCAAATGGGGCTTTGACAAAGATCTTTGTGTCCTTCATAAAAATAGATGAGTTCTTAAATGCCTGGACTGTTGCAAATGTTATGCCTTTGTTCAAGGAAGGGAATAGGGATAATCCAAGGGATTATAGGCCAGTGAGCTTCATATTAGTAAAGTGACTAGAGAAGCTAATAAGGACTAGGATTTATGTATATTTAAAGGCATAGCCTGCTTTGGATGGTCAGCATGATTTTATGTGGAGTAGGTCATGCCTTACAAATATGTTCAAGACAAAGCAGTTTATGAGGTTAAGGCAGTGGCTATTTAATTGGACTTCAGTGAGATATTTAGTGCTACATTTGAGGAGGTCTCTGTGATTCAGAAGATGATAACGCATGGGATCCAGGGTGAATTGCAAGTTGAATTGAAAGTAGCTTGCCTAGATAAAGACAGATTAGAGGTGGAAGCCTTTTATCCTGGCTGGAAGTCCATGACCTGCATGGATTGGTAATGGGACTTCTGTTGCTTGTGATATGTATCAATAATTTGGTTGAAAAGTTAGATGGGTGGAATAGCAGGTTTGCCTCAATTAGAGGATTTGAGCTAAATTTGGTTTTTCTCCTTAAAGTGTTGGAGGCTGAAGGGAGACCTGAAAGAAGCTTTTAACATCTGAGGAATAAACAGCAATGACTTTCAGAATCTTTTCCAGGGTAGAAATGTTAAACACTAGATGACATATGTTTAAGATTGAAGTAGGAGGGGCTGTTGTGGGGAGATTAAAGGTGATATGTGGGCAGGTATTTTTTTACACAGGGTGGGAGGTACCTAGATGGTAATGTAAGCAAGGAATTCTGTGGAATTTAAGAAGCTTTTAGATAGATGTGTGAACATAAAGGGAATGGAGAGATGCAGACAAATCACAGGAGAATATTTAGTATAAATTGGATTCAGGTTTGACATAACATTGTGGTCTGGATGGCCTGTCCAGTGTTGTAGTGTTCTGTGCTCTTTGATAACCTCTTGAGATCTTTTCTTTCCCTATAATAGTATTGTGTCACCAGACAAGCATTTCCCCAAAACCTTTGTACTCAAACCAACTTTAGGATGAGGGTCAAGTCTACAGTGGGTCTCCACATCAAAATTAACATCAGTAAATGTTTGATTCCCTAAAGAATGTTAATAATTAGGCTCCTATGGTGATGCAGGAAGCTGATACTCCATAAAGATTGTGTGCTTCTGTTGATAAGTTATTTACTTGTTTATCCTGTCCTGTGAGAATTGCTTTTCTTTCAAGTTTGATAAATACAAATTGTGAATACCTTTGATCAGTTTGTGATGTATTTCACTGGCATCTTTTATATTGTTGAGTCTTTCATGCTCCAATCATTCTTTACTGTCTTTAAACCTGAACTTTCCTGACACGATGCTTCTAGTTGGACCATGCTAAAAAGATAAAGCTGATTTTTGTCCCTTCCCTGATGTTTCTCAAAACCTTATGGCAGACACTTTGCATCTCTTAATGTGTCCAAAACAAGTCCCAGCTGCAAAAAAGTGAATTGGCAAATCCATGCCTCTGATTTTTAGAACTGTTAAGATGAAGAAAAAACCCAAGGACTTAACCAACAGTCCAGTACCATAAAACTCTGCTTTAAAAAAAAATTATTTGCCAATATTTAAAGAATGGAATCCATGTTGGAAGCCCTTCATAGTCTCTCCACTGAAATTAAGGAGGAATCACTTTCTCCACCAGGTTTAGATTTTCATGATATGTTACTGTTGGGCAAAATATCCAGCTTAGTTTCTTTGCACATTGATTTGGCCTTAGAACCCTTAGCTATTGCTTTTCGAGAATCTAATGATATTACTGATATTCTAAGGAGAGGGACTGTTCATAAAGTTTTGCTTTATGCTGATGATCTGTTGCTTTTTATTTCTAATATCAAGACTTCACTACCTCCTGTGCTTTCTCTACTTTCTTGTTTTAGCCAGTTTTCAGGATACAAACTGAATTTACATAAGAGTGAACTTTTTCCTCTGAATGATTTATCATCAATTAATACTAACCTACCTTTTAAAATTGTAAAAAATCAATTTACTTATTTGGGTGTAACAATTATGAAGAATTATAAACACCTATTTAATGAAAATTTTCTTACCTTACTGAATCTTGTAAAAAGGACACTATCAAACTGGTCGCCTTTTTTGTTATCCTTGATTGCCCAAATCAACTCTTATTAAAATGAACATTTTACCTAAATTTATATACCTTTTTCAGGCATTGCCTGTTTTTATTCCTAAATTTTTTTTGATTCTTTTGATTCTCTTAGTTTCTTTGCACACTTAATCCAGTATCAGGGCCCAGTTGGGTCTTAGCAGTATCACTGATAAACGTGGGGCTTTCATGTTCATGTGCATAGAGGTCTTCTGACAGTAACAAGGCGGTCAAAAAGTTGAAATTTCCTAATGATGGAAATGCGAAGCTTTTTTTGATTTCTCTTCTCAAGACCCGCTGGGTGCTTCCAGCATTTTCTGTTTTTATTTGCATTGTAATCTCACTCAGTTTTCTAAATTTGGAATTTTTCTGGAATTTTGACTTCCTTAAAAAAAAAATTCCAATTGATTTTCAATTGACTGTGAAGTACTTCAGTCCTGGTACTTTAAAATCTGCTGAAATGCAAGATTTGAATTAATTTGTCAAGCTTGTTGTACTATAGTTCTTGTGACCTGATGGTAATGCAATTATCTTTTATTTACTGTGAACATCTGCACTGCTCAATAATTAATCATAGAATGACTGAATAATGAGTAAATTAAATGCCTTCAGAACAATTCAGTACTTAAGAAAGTAAGCTGTAAAGGGACCACTATAATTTAACTTGGTATGTAGTATTACAAGACTTCAGTAGTGTGCAAAATCTCAAGGGGTTAGGCTGACCTACCTTTACATTCTACTGATTACTTTTATACTGGTTCAGCAATATGTTTTATTGAAATTGAAGTTCTTATAGAGGGAATATTATTTAGCATTCAGGATTGTGGTATTCTTTTCTATAAATAAGAATACTATATATTTTTTTTAAAATCTGCCCTGATACATCATGTTTGAAGAACTATAAAAATGTATATAATTTGCCAAAATGGTAATGGAGGTGCAATGTTTACATTCCCTACGGAATGCATGGGTTTTCTCTGGATCCTTCAGTTTCTTTGGCAGTCCAAAGATTTAGCAGTTAATAGGTTTATTGGTCATTGTAAATTTTTCCATGATTAGGCTAGGGTTAAATCTGAGGTTGCTTGGTGATGCGGCTTGAAGATGTATATCTTCAGAAAAGCATGTTCTGTGCTGTATCTCTAAATAAGATAAATACATAAAATGGTTGACATTATATAAAACATTATATAAAATAACATTATATAAAAGTTTGAACTGAGTGAATACATTTTCAATAATTAATGGATTTATTGGCATTCAGTACATCAGCAATCAATTCACACAAATTGTATATTAATCCCATATTTTTACAATTAATGTATATATTACTATATTAATTAAAATATATTGATATTTTGTTTATAAATTGAAATTAGTATTTTACTGAAGTGACAAAATATAAAACAAATGAGTAACTTAAAAGATGCCTGCTAGATAATAGTGACACAACTGAGTTTTTTCGATAAAGTTACTCAGAAGAAAAATTTGGTTAGTTACAGCTTTCTGTAACTGCACTATTTCTCAGCTGAATTCACCCATATGTTAATCTTTTGGCTGGTATGCAGGGAATAATGTTGAATTCTAACTGGTTGCATCACTGTCTGGTATAGAGAGGCCACTGCACAGGATTGGAAAAAGCTGCAGAAAGTTGTGGGCCCCATCACTCAGAGCATGCCCTCTTCGTGGGCCCCATCACTCTTCCCTTTGCTACCATCAAGGAGGAGGTATAGGAACCTAACAACACACATTAACATTTATGGAAGAGCTTCTTCCTATCCATCATCAAATTTCAAAATGGACAATGAACCCATGAACAATACCTCTGTATTTTTCCCTCTCTTTGTGCACTACTTATTTATGTTTATAGCTTTTATTGCTGTGTATTGCTGCCACAAAACAACAAATTTTATGACATAAGTCAGTGATATTAAACCTGATTCTAATTCTAAAATAAGATTATTTGCCGAACATTTGTTTATTCATGTAATTGGATGGTTATGTAGGAGTAACTGTGATTAGGACTTTGCACAATAATTCTGCATGGCAGTATTTTGCACAAATCTTACAGAAGTCAAACATTCTTTAATAATTAAGTTGTGTCTCTGTAATCTTGTAATTAAAACCTTTTGGGTCCTACCTTGGGTCAGTGATTGTATCTAGCTGCATTTCAGAGTTTGCATATACAATCCAGGCAACTAAGATTTAATTAAGATTTGATTAAAATCTAATTAGCTTTATTCGTTGCATGTATTTTGAAACATAGAGTGAAATGCATCATTTGCATCAATGACCAACACACTTGAAGAATGTGCTGGGGGCAGCCTGCTATTACACTATTCTTCTGGCACCAACATTGCATGCCCACAACTTACTAACCCTAATTTGTATGTCTTTGGAATGTGGAAGGAAACCAAAGCACCCAGAAGAAATTTGAATTAGCGAGTGAGAGAGTGATGTTGTTGCAGGACGGAACTATTTGGGAATGAGCTTTAGACTTGTCAGTGCACATCAGAGGCAACCAAGTCAATGGCACTGTGTCCTGCTCTAAGGCTCAGCAGGGCAAGGTAAAGTGATAGGAGACACAGTAGTTAGGGGCACAGACTGGAGATTCTGTGGTGGAGCAAGAGATGCCAGGATGGTGTGTTGCCCTTTTTTTAAATTTGCTAACCCTTTGGTCAAATTAAGAATGATTAATTGCATATGGTGTACTAGCTGTTATTTCGTGGTACTGATTTGTAACAGGATAACACATCACGCATCATCCACACTAACTGGAGGTTTTGCACCTCAATCACTTACATTTGGTGGGGTACATACTATTTCTGGTTAAGATTGGAGGACCAGAAACACCACAAAAGCAATGGGTATTCTATGGGTTCGCACAGATTGCGATACTAGCATATCAGAACGCTTTAATGTCATTATGTAATGTGAAATGGATTCATATTTGCTAGAAAACACTTATTTTATTAACATCCACAGTTGTTTGGAACAATCTCAATAGGAGCCATTAGCCATTAGAATTTGATCCCAGAGGCCTGGAGCACATTTTACTTCACAGAATTGCAGAGTTTGTGCAGATATAGAATCTTCCCGATGTCAAGCAGAGGAGATGGCCTTAGTGAATGTAATTTGAACTGGTATTTATTGGGAAAGCTTCCTACTTTCAAGATAATGAAATTCCATGGTTTATAGCAGTTGAAGTTGCAGAGCAGAAGCAAAGACTATAATTCATTGTAGACAACCTTGAGAAACTTGCGCCTGCATAGTGTGCTGATATTTTTTACGTTCCTGTATTTAGCTGTCACTGTAAATTTAGCTAATTTCTTCTGTTACATATGGATGAATGAAGAAGTGGAAGGTACCTTAATATGATATAGTAGTATGCTGTTCTTATGCTATTTGGCAGCTCAGTTCTATAATAAAGGTAATAAAACGGTGATATTTTTATTTAAAAATATTCTTTAATGTTGTGTCTCAAGGACAATATTACTTGAAAATCTATCAGATGCTGTAAACCCTGTTCAGACATTTTTAAGTAAATTACTTAGTTTCTCAAATTCTTAAGTCTTAACATTGTTAAAGAAGTTGCTGCTTCTTCAACTCAACCTTGACAGTTGATTGTTATGCAGTTACTGATGGAATGAAAAAGAAATTTGTATTATACAATTGATTGCATGTTAGGCTCCTAGAATTCTTATTGAACCATTTGAAAACTAGTATGTGACCAGATCAAAATGTAATATTATTCTGTACAGTCTTTCATTTAATTTAATATTGACCATCAAGCAATGTAACACACATGTTTTTTCCCGACTAGATATGCTTGCTCTGGATATTAATTATATATCTTGTAGGAGCAAATTAAGCTGTCAACAGAAGTATAGCATTATTTGCTGATACCAATCTATCTGAAAGGAAAAATACATAGGCAACCTTGCAGGTTCCTTCAAGAAAATCTTTAGATATACAGTACTTTGGATCCAAAAAGGCAAAGTAACGTTTGGTTATTTATACACTGCAGTACCAATTTACTTATATTTCACTATTGACAACGTAAGGAAAGAGCATCCAATTCTTCAGCACAGTTAACTCTACCTCAACACCAGTCCTTTTATTACCTTTGATTTGTCTTAAATACATGAAGAAAAGCATTACTGTGCTAAACTAAATTAAAAGCTGAAACAAGCAATTCTTATTTAATCATGCCATCAATATTGCTGAGGATATCAGATAATTATAACTAAAAAGATTCTGGTGATTAACTAAGCCATGTTTTCTGTACAATATTTTTAAAAAGTTAAAAAGTTTAGAATTTAAGTTTTCTTTATAAAAATTCAGATGAAGGTGTTTTTAACCCTTAGACACTAATGCACTAATTCCATTTCTTTTCCATGAATCTTTCTAACTATATTTTTTGATTATCAAGCATTTGTAGATTTCTTTTGCTTAGCAAAGGTTCTCTTAGCAGTTTTATGGCACATTTTCTTAAAGCCCATGCATGTATGCTGATTATGTTGCAAAGAATTTTGCTATGCAAGGCCAAAGTTGCAAATAAACTTGGCTTTCTATTCCAAACCAGGTGGGAGGACAATGGGGAAATTGAGTGGCCAGTGTGAGCAGATCCTACTGAGCATATCAGATGCTATATCATAGCCTATGTGACTGTCAATAATGTCTGTCACAGAGCAGTGCACACAAAATGCAGGTCAGACAGCATCTATGGAGGGGTATAAACAGTACAAGTTTTGGGCTGAAGCTAGAATAAGGCTGAATAATTCAGAATAATTTAGAATAATTCAGACATGGAAAGGTAGGGGATAGAAGCCAGAGTGAGTAGGTGGGGGAGAGGAAAAGTACTTGAAAGGTAGTAAGTGAGACCAAGTGGGTGTGGGGGGTGGGGGTGATGAAGTAAGGAGCTTCACAGTGTTAGGTGGAATAGGCTGAAAAGGAAAGAGTCTGTTGTCTCCTGATAGATTCTTTCATTTTCAGCCTATTCCATCTATCACCTTTTAAATTCTTACTTTATGGACCATGGAACCAAAGAGGAGGGTGAGAGGGTGACCAGAATGTGGAATGGAAAAAGAAAGGGTGGGGAGGAGAAATTACAAGAAGCTGCAGTTTAAGAAGCTGGGAGATGATAGGTGGAAGATGTCACAGAGACTGGATTACTCTGGTCTATGGTCATTACATACTTTGTTGTTTCTGACTGGGTCTTCTATTAGCAGTTGCTCTTTAAGTTGGCCCAATAATTCTTTTATTGTTGTTGAGTCATGTTGCCCAATATAACCCAAAGATGTGTTCTTAGCTTCCCTTTGGCCTGGATAACAATCTCATGATGTTTGCACAAGTATATTCCTTCAGTCCATACTAAAGTAGATTAAGTTACCAGCAAATGAGGCAAAGATAGAAATTTATTTCACATTAAAATAACACATCGAAGCTGATGCATCCCTTGCTTTAAAAGTATACAGTTTAGAGTTATGGTATTATTCTGACTGTGTTAATGAACTAGAAATCCAGAGGCCTGGGCTTGTGATCTGGGAAAGACCATGAGTGTAACAGTCCAGTTAAGATTTTTACTACTATGCTGTAGGTATTTCATTTTAGCAGTTCTGTAAGAGCAGTCTGTTCTACTTCTAGCGTGTTTGTTTTTGAGCTAAAGATAAGGGGCTATTTTGTTCAACTTAGGAATGTGGATTTGGGAGAAGGTTCTAGAAAACACTGGGTGGAGACTGTGACTGACATTGGTGTGGGTCGAGGTCTTTTTGGCAGGAGCTGGGAGAAGACGGGAGCAAAGATTGCTGAGGATGATGTCTCTGTTGCACTAAGTGCTTTGTGCAGGTGACTGGCTTCAAGGAGAAAAGACCAATACTCCTGTGGGGAGCCCATATATTTGAGTAGATTTCAAGCAACGTTCAGAAGGTGGCGTGTGCTTTCATGCAGACTGGGAGTTCAAGATAACCTCCAACTTATGTGTACATTTGGATTGGGCTAACTGTAATGGGCCCTTTTTATTTATTTTTCTTTTCCTAATTGTTTGAAAAAGCTGAAATGTGTAAATATACTTTTTATAATTGTATACAGTGTGTGATCTGTTATTTCTTGCCAAAGGCTAATTGCATGGGGGCAGTATTTACACAGTATTCACACAGATCAGGAGTCGGGTAGTCGAGACATCCCAACTTCCCAGTTTCGGTGGGACCCAAATCATACAGACCTGAGGTATATGGAGTTTGAGAAAGGTGGTTTTCTCACCGCTGCGTCTCGTGGCTGCTAGCGAAGGACTGATGAGCAGCGACTCTAGAGACATCTAGTAAAAATGGATTTCATAAGATATAGTCAAACATTATTAAAGCACATGGGAAAAAGTAAAATAAATTTTGGGGTGAAAAACTAACATCATAATCAAAATACATACCATTAAACATGAGTATTTCAATTGTATCCTTTTATGAAAGAAATCTGGTTTAGATATGATCCTCGTGCCACATTGACAGGTCTACTCTCTAAAAGTGCTTAGGCAGCCTCTAGTTCAAGGGCTAATAGATCTAATAATAAATGCTGGTCTTGATGGTGTCACCCTGATCATGCAAGTCAATTAAAAATTAACTTTGACTAATTTCAGCAGCAAGTCCAAGCATTCATATTAGCCGTAACTTTTCGTGTTTTTCCCACCACGGCAACGTGGGAACTCTTCCCCCTCCCCCTTTTTTAGGGAGGAAAATTGCTAAGAGAAATTGTGCAGGGAGACGAATAAACACAGCTGTCGCATTGCTTTCCATTAATGTACATCTGTACTGATACCTATTGTAGCATGTAGCACTTAATCAAAATACAGCAAACTGTGGCTGTTGGAGATCTAAAATAAAAAAGAGAAAATGTTGGAAATCCTCTGCAGGTCAGGAAATATTTAAAGGGAAAAACAATATTGATGTTTCTGAAATCACTGATAAAAGGTAATCAAGCTTAAAGTATTAATTTCATTTCTCTGTCCACAGATGGTCCCTCGTTTGCTGAGTACTTTAAGTTATTTCTTTTTTTATTTATGCTAGCATTCAGCATCTCATATGGTGTAGCATGATTTTAATCAATTTGTTACATAGTAAATTCTTTTGCTTGAGCATTTAATTGATGTTTCTCTGCTGTCTTCCAGTTTTCACTGCTCTCTATCCTCTGCCATATGCATTTTTTATCATGATGTCGTTGAAAGGTTTAAGGATTACTGACTTGCAGAGATCGGAGTGAAGTAACCTCATTTCCTCTTTAAAAATGTCCAGTTTTCTTCCAGGCCTCCGTTAGAAGTCATAGGGGAAAAAAGGACAAATGTATAGAGAAGGAAATGGAGAAGCAGGGAAAACATACCTTTAAAATTCTATTTATTTGTATGTTGTGTTTGAGGATTATTTTTGTCTGCTGCCCTAATTAATTTGTGAGTTGGAATGGCAAATTGTGCAAGAATAAAATGAAATGGAAAGAAAGGGAAGCAGATAAAACTGGTAAAAAGGAAAGGGATTCAAGGGGAAGTAGCGAGGTGGATCAGGATTGTCTTGATGGGAAAAAGAGTGTGATGCTTGAAGGTTCCCTGACTGGAGGCCTGTAACTACTAGGGTGCCATGGGGGATCAGTGTTGGCACCTCTGTTAGTTGTAAATGATGACAGTATGAATGTACACGGCATGATTTGCAAGTTTGCTGATGAAGCTAAATTTAGGGTATCATGTTGATTGTGAAACAAGTTACAATGAATTACAAAGGTCAGTTAGGGAGATGTGCTGAGGAATAGCAGATGGATTTCATCTTAGATAAGCATGAGATAATGCATTTTTGACAGTCAAACTAGGTTAGGACTTACACAGTTAATGTCAGGCCACTGGTGAGTGCTGAGGAGCAGTTGGATTGGGAATACATGTGCACGGTTCACTGCAAATGGTCACACAAGTAGGCAGGGTAGAGATTTAGCACACTGGCCTTCATTTAAGACATTGTTTAGTAGTTAGGAGCATTATGTTGGAGTTGTATAAGTTGTTGGTGTGACTACATTTGGAGTATTGTGTACAGTTATGGTCACCCTGTTATAAGAAAGACATTACCAAGCTGGAGAGGATGCAGAAGAGATTTACAAGGATGCTGCATGGACTAGAGGGCTGGATCTTTTCATCCTGGAGCACAGTTTGTAAAATTGTAGAGTATAGATAAAGTGAGTGATCATAGTCATTCCCCCAGGGTTGGGGAGTCCAAAACAAGAGGGAATAGATGTAAGGCAAAAGGGAGGGGAGAGATTCAAAATAGACCTGAAAGATAATTTTTTTACACAGAGGGTGATTAGAACTTGGAATGAGCTGTCAAAAGAAGTTGCTAAGGTAAGTAGAAATTTTAAAAGGCATTTGCATAGGTGCATAGTGTGGAGGGAAGCATATGGCCTGACTCTGGGAAACAGACGAGCTGGGAGGATGCTTTGGTTGACTGGGCCAAAGTGCCTGTTTCCCAGTTATATTACTCTAACTTGTTGAAAGCCTTGCATTAAAGATCAGAAACTGTTAGAGGGAAAGTTAGGTGAAAGAAAGAGGACATGTGTTTGGGGGTAAAGAAGGCATATCACATGCTTAGCTTCATTGTTGTGTACAATAGTCTAAGTTAAGTGACACCTGTAGAAAATTTTGGTCTGGCTGAATTTGGATTATTGTGTGCAGTTCTGGTTGCCACATTACAGGAAGGTTGGGGAGGATGCAGAAAAGATTCACCAGGACGTTGCCTGAGTTAGGTATCAGGAGAAGTTGGAGCAAATTTTGTTTACACAGAAGGCTGTGGGTGCCTGGAACATGCTGCCAGGAGAGACGGTGAAAGCAGGTGCAATAGCATGGATGAAGAAGTATTTAGACAGGCGTATAAGGCGGCAGAAAATGGAGAGATAAAGACCTCTTGCAGGCAGATGAGATTAGTTTGGGTTGGCATCATGGTCTGTACAGACATGGTAGGTCAATGAACCTGTTCCTGTGCTGGACTGTTCTATGTTATAACATGCAGATGCAGCAGGTTATTAGGAGGACATGTGCTGCATTAGGCAATTTGGGTGCAAGAGTAATTATATCTTACAAGAATAAATATGGGGCCACGCTGAAACCATACCCAGAGTTTACTTATCTTTTAAAAAAGAAGGAGCTGGTTGTGGATTACAGGAGGAATGGGGACTGACTATAGACATCAATGGATCTAGGGCTGATAGGGTGAACAGCTTTAAGGACCTCTGCATAAACATCACCGAGGATCTCACGTGGTCTGTACATACCGGCTGTGTGGTGAAAAAGGTACAACAGCGCCTCTTTCACCTCAGATGGTTGAAGAAGTTTGGTATAGACCCCCAAATTCTAAGAACTTTCTACAGGGGCACAGTTGAGAGCCTCCTGACTGGCTGCATCACTGCCTGATGGAGAACTATACCTCCATCAATCGGAGAACTCTGCAGAGAGTGGTACGGACAGCCCAGCACATCTGTAGTTGCGAACTTCTCACTATTCAGGACATTTACAAAGACAGTTCTGTAAAAAGGGCCCAAAGGATCATTGGGGACTCAAGTCATCCCAACCACAGGCTTCGGAACAGCTTCTTCCATCAGGCCATCAGACTGCTTAATTCATGCTGATGCTACTGTATTTCTATGATATACTGACTATCCTGTTGTACATAATATTTATTATAAATTACTAGAATTGCGCATTACACATTTGAGTGGAGATGTAACGTAAAGATTTTTACTCCATGTATTTGAAGGATGTAAGTAATAAAGTCAATTCAATTATTGAGGAAATCTAGCACATTATTTGCCAAGCTGATTCTGTAGTCTAGGCCATTGTTTTATAGTATTTAGAAGAATGAGAGATGATCTCATTAAAATATACTGAATTCTTAGATGGCTCAACAAATTAGATAGGGAAAGGTTGCTTCCCCTGCTGGCACGGGGGAAGACTATCACATGGAAGACATTCCAGAGTGTGGGGTAGGTCATTTAGGACTGGAATGACAGATTTTCTTCAGTCAAAGAAATACTTGAGTCCAGAGGGCTCTGGATCCTCAGTCATTGCATTCAAACAGAGATGGATGAATCTGGATATTAAAGAAATCGCAGCATGGAGATTTGAGGCCGAAAATGGTGTTTGGGATAGATTAGCTGTGATCTTTTGAAGCAGCAGTGCACGTTCAAGGGTCAGAATAGCCTACTTCGGTTTTTTAATCATTGTACAAGAATGTAAATTTTGTTTTTTGTTTATGTAAGTTTTAAAATTAAATTGGTCCAAATATTTTGTTGCAAATTTGATCTGTGTGATACACTTATTTGACGCAGTTACAGAAATTTACAGATGTCCAGCCAGCCGTGCTGTTGATCTCCAGCAGTCAATCACGATCAAGATTCTTTCCTTTCAGTTCCAACCATTTTAAACATAACAGGAATAGAGATTTCAGCCAGGTTAAAAATCAAGTATTTTACCAATGAGGTTTGCTGGTGAAGCACACATAGCAATCTGCCTACAGAAGTCCAGAAAAACTGGTTGGTTTCAAAAGCATTGCCTTTCTCCAAACATGAATGTCCAACTAAACAAGTTCTTTTTAATAATATGTAGTGTGAATTATTGCTTCAAAACAGTTTTTTTCGACAACACCTTAGATTTTAGGGTTTCAGTATTTTCTGAATTGCAATCTGTTTGATCTGGAAAATGAAGCCCTCTGCTCTAATAAAAATAAAACATATTACACGGAGCGTGGTGCAAAGTACCACAAAAAGCCAATACTTCACCAGCTTTATTGGAGAGAGAAGCACTATAATTCACTAATAAAGTTTCTGCAGTAATGATTTCAGAAAGCTTTGAGAATGAGATTAAATTGTGGTGCAAAAGCAGTTGGATGGCAACAGAGAAAAAACTGAAGGGGTCATGGTCTTAGTAAAGGAACTGGAATTGGTTTATTATTGTCACATGTACCTAGAAACAATGAAAAGATTGGCTTGCATACTTCATATAGATCAATTCAGTACATAGTACATCAAACTAATACAAGGGAAATCAATAACAATGTAGAATAAAGTGCAACAGCTACAGAGAAAGTGAAATGCAGGTAGGCAATAAGGTGCAAAGTCAAAATGAGAGATTGTGAAATAAAGAATCTATCCATTGTACTATGAAACCATTCAGTAGTGTTGTAACAGTGGGTTTAAAGCTGTCCTTGAGCCTAGTGCGGGGGTCGGCAACCTGCGGCTCCCGAGCCATTTGTGGCTCTTTCACCTCTGTGCTGCGGCTCCCTGTGGCTTTGGGAAATAATTGGTCAGTATTTAATTAAAATGTATTTTATGTTAGTTTGTTAGCTTTTGAAATGTAATTATGGTGATCTTGTACAACCTAAGTGTAGCGACACATTTCCTGCCACATCATAAAACGGCTCACAATTAGCCAGCATTCCGGCTAAGGGAGATAGCCTACGGGGGTTTGTGAGTACGCGTCTTTTGCAGCATCTGCGTCCATGGGGGCTGGGTTGAGGGAAGCTGAAAAGCAAGGCTGTTTAGTTCGAATAAAGCTATCTTTGACTGCAGTTTACTGACACCGCTACAACGTGTTTTTATCGCTGGCTGTCCAGACGGAAGGTGCTGAAACGCTTTGTCGCGTGTCTGGAAGAAGTGAAAACTTTCCTGGGCAGCAAAGGGCTCACCTTTCCTGAGCTGGAACAGCCAGAGTGGCTGGAAAAGCTACACTTCATGGTAGACATGACAGCGCACCTGAACACGCTGAACACAGCTCTTCAGGGGTAAGGACGTACAGCCCTGCACATGTTGGAGGATGTTTTGGCATTCGAGCGCAAGTTGACAGTGCTTGCCAGAGATTTACAGAAAGGCACTTTGTCTCACTTACCCAATTTGAGAGAGTTCAAACAAGGTCACGACATTCGCTCGGAGTATTTACATTCTGCAATCATCGCAATGCAAACATCGTTTGGGAAACGCTTCTGTGAGTTCAGAGAGGAAAAAAACACATTATCCTTCCCGGTCACTCCCTTAAGCATCGATCCTTCCCTACTGAATACGACTGCATTGGCAGGTGTGAGTCAACCTGATCTTGAGATGGAACTGGCCGACATAGCCGACAAAGACATATGGGTGTCCAAGTTTAGACGCTTGACAGCAGACCTTGAAGATGTTGCCCGTCAGAAGGCCGTTCTTGCTCAGAAACACAAATGGAGTGATATTGAAAACCTCACAGATGACAGCTTGCGATCCTGTGTAAAGATGAAGGTGACATCATACAGCCCTGATGTGCAGACGCTGTGCGCTGAGGTCCAGGAGCAGAAATCCCATTAACCAAGTATGATAAATATTTTAATTGCCTATTATTTTACTCATATTCATATTTTTTCATTGTTCAGTGAAATAGTCCTTTCATTTTTCAGGATGACAGCTGGCTGACGTTATTTTTGGTTTGCTGCTGGCGGAAAATTTAAGTTCGGCGTTTTTCATAAATACAAGAAGGACTCAAATAGACATTGAATATTTTACTTAAAAGTAACTTTCAACCCAACGTCTTTTTTTCGGAGTTCAAAATGTTTTTGTTGCATGCAGAAATGTAATTTCGTTTTCTCTGCAGGAGTTCATCAATTTCATAAATGCAACACATTATAGTTTGTTTATACATAGCATAAAGGCAAAAAAAACGTTGTATGCAGTGTTATTTCATTTTAAATGTCAAACGGGTTTTGCGGCTCCCAGTGTTTTCTTTTCTGTGGGAAACGGGTCCAAGTGGCTCTTTCAGTGGTAAAGGTTGCTGACCCCTGGCCTAGTGGAATCTGCTTTCAGGGTTTTGTATCTTCTGTTTGATGGGAGAAAAGAGAATAGGGTGGGTGGGGTCTTTGTACTAGCTGCTTTTTGAGGCAGCAAGAAGTATAGACAGCCTGGGGAGGGTATGCTGTGATGAGCTGTATCCACAACTCTAGTTCTTTGCAGTAATGGGCAGAACAGTTGCTGTCCAGTAGAATGTTTTAACAAGTTCAAAACAAAATGAACTGAACCAAAACACCAGTGGTGAACTTCCAGAGGTTCTCATTTAGTTTGCCTTAAATTGAGTGAAGAACTGCGAAACACTATAATGATCAGCACAATTAAGATTGATTTGTACAAATTGCTTTACCTTGAGGGTATGTTTTGAAAAATACTTGGTTTATTCTTTTCAGCCGCCTGCTATTAATTTTACTTTTCCTTTACTCGAATTAGCATAGACCATTTTTAAATATAGGACATGTACGTTGATACGTAGCAGCTAAAGCATTAAAATGGGGTGCTGCTTTAAGTTTCACCATTTTGTTTCCAGTGTGGACAATGGCAAATGTGCATGCAGTTGTATCAAAGGTTTTGTAGGAATTGAGAACAGAGAAAGGTGACTTAAAGAAACCATACAATAAACTAGGGAAAAACTCAGACAATTTGTTCACAAAGGAACCTGATAATTGGGAATAAAGACTGGAGGCTGTTGTTAGGCTTTGAAATGATCCGAACAGTTGATAACTCATGTTGCCCGTATTAAGGTTTCATTTGCATCTTAATACCGAGCTAAATAAATTGTAGGGAAGTTGTGATTTTATAGTTAAGCTTTATTCAAACCACTTCCAGTATTTTCACAACAGCTGAGGATTCATTATACCCAGCCAATTAATAGATTCCACACATTGTTGAGCCACTTTACATGGACAAAAGAGCTGAAATATTGTGCTGTATGAAATTGTTTTGGTTTGTGCCAAATCCAAGGAAGCTATGCAGCTATGTTTGAAATAGATGGGTGTTCACCTTGAATATCTATGGTTTATGCCAGTTAAAATTTAGCAGCATGTTCACATTTTTCAGATCTCTGAAAGTTAGATTCTGTTAACACGGAACAGAGTTCTGTAGGTATTTGTAGATCTCTCTATCAAAGTGAGTATTATTTAAAAGGAAATTTCACTCTGCAATTTAATTAGAATTGTAAGTAAGGTGATGTACGCTGATTCACAATTTAAAAGCTGTTGTGTATTTTGTAACTATTACAACTGATATTATTTGGTTAATTCATAGTTTTGGTTCTTTATTAACATGGATAGAAGAACTCACTTAAAATTGTATGGCAGTTTACTTGGTTCACATTAGTTACTATGAGTTGCTATTAGTTACAGCATATAAGCCGTAGCACTAGAGGTCTCACCGCACTAGAACACTGTTAAACTAAGACGGGGAATGCTTCCATTCCATTCCCAAACCTTAGTCTGGGGTGTGTTCAAAGACTCTTCTGTAGAGCTGAATGAATACACCATGATTGAAATGGACTTTATTAAAACAATTGTAGATGAGTATTTCCCACAAAATTATTCCAAGCCTTCCCCATTCAGCAGCCCTGAGATGAACCATGGGATCCAAAATCTGCTGATCAGAGGCATTTAAGTTTAGTGACCAAGAAAGTTACAAATGGTCCAGGTACAATCTCCGGAAAGCCATCTCATTGGTGAAGTGGAAATTCAGGACTAAGCATGGCTCATTGAAGGATGCTTGACAACTGTGTCAATGCTTGAATAGTATCACATCTTTTTAAAATTAAATAAAGCAACATAGGCAACAGCAGGACTTCGTTTCCAGATGAGCTCAATGACTTCTATGCTCGCTTGAGCTTCAAAACAGAAAGGAACCACCAGGAACTCCCACAGCCCCAGAGGATCCTATGATTTCAGTCTTTGGGGCTAACATCTGAGCAGCTTTCAGGAGGATGAACCCATGAAAAGCACGCGGTCCAGATGGAGTACTGCCCAAGTACTAAAGACGTGCTGATCAACTGGCTGAAGTGTTCACTAAGGTCTTTATAACCTTTGGCAGTTTGAAGTACCCACCTGCTCAGCAGGCTTCAATTACAATGTTGCCCAAGAAGAATGTGATGACCTATCTCAATGACGGTCATCCAGTAGCACTGAAATCCACAGTGATGAAGTCTTCTGAGAGTTTGGTGATGAAACACATCAACTCCTGCTTGAGAAGCAGACTTAGATCCACTTCGATTTGCCTTCCAGAGTAACAGGTCCACAGCAGATGCCAACTCATTGGCTAATCATTCAACCTTGGAACATCTGGTCAGCAAAGATGGACAATAAATGCTGGCTTAGCTGGCGATGCCCACATCCTATAAATCAATAATAAAAACAGGTGCATGCATCAGGCTCCTGTTTATTGACTACAGCTCAGTTTTCAATACCATCATCATTTCAAAACTAATCAATATAGTCCTACACTTTGGCCTCAGATACTTCTTTGTGCATTTGGATTCTCAAATTCCTCACTTGCAGACCCCTATCAGTTCAGATTGGCAACAACATCTTCTACACAATCTCCATAAGCACAGGTGCACTACAAGGCTGTGACAAATCACCAAAAGGAAAGAGATTGAAAATCAGGCGAAGTTGACTTTGACAGCATGACATTGAAAACCTTGACAAACTTCTATAGATATGAATAGTAAATTGACAGGCTGCATCATAGCCTGACCTGGAAACTCCAATGTCCTTGAATGGAAAAATCCTACAAAAAGCCCTCCCCATCATTAGGCACATCCATTTAGAAACATAGAAAACCTACAGCACAATACAGGCCCTTTGGCCCACAATGTTGTGCCAAACATGTACTTACTTAGAAATTACCTAAGGTTACCCATAGCCCTCTATTTTTCTAAGCTCCATGTACCTACCCAGGAGTCTCTTAAAAGACCCTATCGTATTTGCCTCCACCACCGTTCCCGACAGCCCATTCCATGCACTCAACGCTCTGTGTTTAAAAAAAAACAACACTTACCCCTGAAGTCTCCTCTGTACCTGCTTCCAAGCACCTTAAAACTGTGCCCTCTTGTGTTAGCCATTTCAGCCCTGGGAAAAAGCCTCTGACTATCCACATGATGAATGCCTGTCATCTTTGTGTACACCTCTGTCAGGTCACCTCTTATCCTCCGCTGCTCCAAGGAAAAAAGGCTGAGTTCACTCAACCCATTCTCATAAGGCATGCTCCCCAGTCTTGGCAACATTCTTATAAGTCTCCTCTGCATCCTTTCTATAGTTTCCACATCTTTCTTGTAGTGAGGTGATCAGAAATGAGCATAGTACTCCAAGAGGGCCTGACCAGGGTCCTATATAGCTGTAACATTACCTCTCGGCTCTTAAGCTTAATCCCACGGTTGATGAAAGCCAATGCACCATATGCCTTCTTAACCACAGAATCAAACTGCGCAGCACTTTTGAGTGTCCTATGGACTCAGACCCCAAGATCCTTCTGATCCTCCACACTGCCAAGAGTCTTGCCTTTAATACTATATTCTGCTGTCATATTTGACCTACCAAAATGAACCACCTCACACTTCTGCGTTGACCTCCATCTGCCACTTCTCAGCCCAGTTTTGCATCCTATCGAAGTCCTGCTGTAGCCTCTGACAGCCCTCCACACTATCCACAATACCCACAACCTTCGAGTAATCAGCAAATTTACTAACCTATCCCTTCACTTCCTCTTCCAGGTCATTTATAAAAATCAAGAAGAGTTGAGGTCCCAGAACAGATCCCTGAGCCACACCCCTGGTCACTGACCTCCATGCAGAATATGATCTGTCTACAGCCACTCTTCGCCTTCTGTAAGCAAGCCAATTTTGGATCCACAAAGCAAGGTCCCCTTAGATCCCATATTTCCTTACTTTCTCAATAAGTCTTGCATGGGTTACCTTAGAAATATCTTGCTGAAATCCATATACACTACATCTACAGCTCTACCTTCATCAATGTGTTTAGTCACATCCTCAAAAAAATTCAATCAGTCTCATAAGACACGACCTGCTTTTGACAAAACCAAACTGACTAATCCTAATCATATCATGCCTCTCCAAATGTTCATAAATCCTGCCTCTTAGGATCTTTTCCATCAACTTACCAACCACTGAAGTAAGACTCATTTATCTATAATTTCCTGGGCTATGTCTACTCCCTTTCTTGAATAAGGGAACAACATCTGCAACCCTTCAGTCCTCTGGAACCACTCCCATCCCCATTGATGATGCAAAGATCATTGCCAGCACTGTCACAGGAAAGCGGTATTCATCATCAGGGATCCCCATTTCCCATTACGCGCTCTCTTTTCGCTGCTGCCATCAGGAAGAATGTTCAGGAACCTCATTTCTCACACAGAGGAGTACCCCAAAGAATGAATGACAGTTAAACGTTAAAGTGCCAAAGCTGCCCCCCCCATTTCCCTCTTCCCACACACAAGCAGCAGCAAGGCAACAACCCCCCCCCCACCACCAGCAAAAAAAAAAGCAACACCATCTACCAAGTACTGAAGTGTGCACCAAAGCACCAATAAAGACCCAGACTTGCAGTACCCTGAAGACTAGTCATTCACCTGGTAATTCTACATACCACAGGCTCTCTCTGTCTCCCTAATAAGCGTAAAAGAGGTGTCCCTGTTTTGCAGTGAGAGGGGAAACATAACAAGCAACTCGCTGATTTATGATGCTAACAGTCTGTTGTGGCACGTTTGCTGAGCTCTGTGCACAAAGAATCAGCCACTCGTCTCTGGACACAAAGCTGGCAGCTAACCCACTGCTCCTGATGTTCCATGTTCTCCTGCGACATCTCAGTCAGGAGCACCAGCCTTGAATCCAGAGCCATGAAAATATGGCATCCTGAAGGTGCGCTAGTCTTCCAGGTCATGTCCTTGGGATATCAAAAAGTGGCCGGTCATGAGGCCCGAAGGCCAGTCCCATTCCTGCAAAGAACCAAAGTCAGAGTGTAACTCCAAGTCGGGGTCTCCAAAAGAACCTTGAAAAGGAAATCAAGAGACATCAAAGATAGAAATAGAGCTGTTTCCAAAGATGCAAGCAAGGAGTTGCTGTTTAGTGCCGTCTTGAATTTGCTCTGCCCTCCTTTGTACTTATATATTTTTTATTATTTTTCTTTTTGTTCTTGCATGGTTTGTTGCCTTTTGCACACTGGTGCCCAAATTGATGTAGCCTTTCATTGATTCTGTTATGGTTATATACAATAGATTTATTGAGTATGCCCACAAGTAAATTGAGCTTTGGATTGTATATGGTGACATATATGTACTTGGATAACAAAGTTATTTTGAGCTTTGATAGAGAATAGTACAGCATGGAAGCAGGCGACTTGGTCCATTCCAACTCACCCACACTGAGCACCCTTCTGTATTTATCCTATCCTTCTGCACTTGGTCAATATCCTTCTATAACTAGGCCATTCAAGTGCTGAAGGAATGCTGTTAGCAGCCCAACTTCAAATCCACCCTCCCCCTTCTCGTCTTCCTCTCCCATCCCCAGTCTCTACTCTCATCCCTCTCTCCAAAGACAAACATAGGACTAATGAGTAATATTCTAGAGCAGTTTTGGACTTATTCTGCACATGAATCAGACAAAATTGTGTTATAGTTAGAGATTGGCTGCCTCTAGTTGTTAATCCTGTATAGAAGAAAATGAATGTGCAATCAAACTGGAATTCCACATTGTTGAGATCGCAATCATGGTAAGATAATTGCATAAGAATTGCAAATACAATTAAAAGTTTCAGAGCTTAACATGGTTTGTGATGAGGGAATCTTGTCTAATTTCCTCATTGCAGAGAAACATAAATGCTGCATGTAAATTCTTGTGTTTCATTATTTAATCACTGAATACAAAAAAGGGATGCAATACTATTTGCTTTCAGTCTAAAATTTCTTTATTGCAATTAAATTCCTGTTTTCTTCATTTTACCTTCCAGTTTTTCTTGGCTTTAAAATGTGTATTCTTGTGTGAGCAGAGGTGAAAAGTACCAGAAGGTGAATCAGTAGTACAGAGTTTTCAGGAGTGAGCTCAGTCTTTCCATGTGACTACCTTTCAAGTGTATTTTTGAGTATTTTACCATAGATTTTGGGTGCTTTATTTTCTTTCACTTCCCTTCAGCCATAGGTTAAGGTCTAACTTCATTCTAGTGTTTGATTGTGTGAAATGAAAACACAGTTCATTTAAAAACAGGAAATGTGACATTGAATGAACATTGAATTTCCAAATACACAGAGCTATGGCCGGGCGTTTTAAAGGTCAAATTAATAAATTGGTTTATTTTTGTCACAAGTCTCTCAGTTCAGTGAAAAACTTGTCTTGCATAACATTTGAATCAATTCATTACAACAATGCATTCAGATAGTAAAGGGTAAAATAATACAGGATAAAGTGATACAGCTGCAAAGAAAGTGCAGCGTAGATACAAGGTCATAGCAAGGAAGATTGTGAAGTCAAGAGCCATCTAGGACCCCTAGTACATTAAGATGGACTGTTGAATTCTAATCTACCTCGTTATGACCTTACACTTTATTGTCTGCCTGTGCTTTCTCTGTAATACAAATGCTTCATTCTGCATTCTATTATTGTTTTTCTGTATACTATCTCATGCACTGTTGTGCGCCATTCATACTGATCAATTCATTATTAGACAAGTTTTGCACTACACCTGGGTACATGTGACAATAATAAACAAATTTACCAATTTGTCCTTTACAGTGTCTATCACTGTACATTTGCAAATTCAATTAACATGCGGAGTCCGCTTTCTTGCTTTTAAATGAACTGTAGCTTTTATTAGTTAACTGTTCCTATTCAAATTTAAAAATTTCCTAGTCAAAATGAGTTATCATCAGCAACGAAAGTTTTGTTAGCTATTTCTTCATCGTCCAGCAATAAATGCAATTTCATATTTACCTCATGCTGAAATCCTTTGGCAATAATTTACAAGTGGAAATCTGCATTTATCTCATTTAATAGCATTTTGCCACGCATAAATTGTATGTCATTCTTGAGTATAAAACAGCAACCACTGCACTTCAAAAATAATTGTCTTTAAAATGCATTGTGAAACCATGAGGTATATCAAGTCTAGAGTCTGCTATAGTATGTCAGCTCTTCCATAACCTTTATGGATACAGTTTTCATGGTTAATAGGCCAGCTGCTTTATAATCGTTTTCATTTGATATGTGATGTTTACTTTGAGGTGCAGCACTACCTATGCAGTCACATAATGACCAGTTTCTAAACTCCAAAATATCTAACATAATCTGAGATTCTTATCTAGATGTAGAGACAGTAGGTTTTGTTTCTGGTGCTTGTGGGGCTTGACCTAAGAACGTAATTAGTTTAGGAGTGAAAAGACAAAATCCTAAAACTACTCAGCATTTCAAGGGATATCAGTGGAGTGAGAAACAATTAGCATTTTAGCTGATAATCAAAAGCAGAAAGGTTGTGAAAACAGGTGCTGAGGAAAGAATGAAAGCAAGAGGATGTGATAGCATTCCAGCAGGAGAGAGTGAATGATATGTATGGCAAAAGTGTTATATTTGTACAAGATACCCTAGGGATGATGTAAACAGGAACAACTGAATCATTAATTAGAATTACAGAAGGTGAATGCTGGAAATCTGAAAAAAAATGTTAAAAATGCTCATTTGAAATTCTTGAATCCAAATTTTGAGTTCCAAAGTTCCAAAAGCTTTGAGACTGCTGATGAAATAATATTACTGAAATGTATTTCACATTATCTTCATTTGAGTTGTGTTGGAGGTTGAGGACTAAGCTCAGGTTGGAAGTGACAAAGAAAATTAAAATGACAGTGGACCAGAATTCAGGTTATATTTAGAGATTAAATGGAAGTGTTGTGCTCCAATTGGAGAAATCACTCAATTAATCTACACTGAGGCTGCATGATCAACAGCAAGTAAAGTACAGGTAGTCCCTGAGTTACAAAGGTCCAACTTACGGACAACTTGTACTTACGAACTGAGGAAGGAGAATGCTGTCCGCCATTTTAAGTCGGATCACGACGCCGTCTGCCATTTTTAGTCATTGCCGTGTTGAGTGTTTAACTTTGTACTTGGCTTAAATTTTTCTTAGTAAGATTCACCCTGACCCCCACCCCCCCCCCCCCCCGTTCCGGTCGGCTGGTAGCACAGTGAGATCAGCGCCGGGCTGCAGAACAGAGTTTCCCGTGTTCGATCCAGTGATAGACCATTCCCGTGCGGGTTTGATGTTGATCCAGTGACTCTCGTACCATCTGTGCTGGGTTGATGTCGAGCTCGCAACTCGACCTCGTAAAAAAAACACTGCCACCTCCAGTTTAAATTCCCACACGGAATATTGCGGATGATCAAATACCCAAACCCAGCACAGCCCCCCACTTGTCCCACTTAGCCTGTCTCAATCCGGTGGTTCTTAGGACCCAGCGGACCTCGGGAGCCAGCGGAGCTTGGGACACTCCGCCCCCAGTGTTTCTATTCCATTAACGGGAAGCAATTGTGATTGAAAATAAAGTGGAAATAATAGTGTTTGGAAAGAGGTGAAATGCCATCAGTCATTGGAAAAGCGTTAGGCTACAGTCGGTCAACGATCGGAACAATTTTTATGGATAACAGATAAAGTGAGAATAATGGAGCATGTGAAAGGGGCTGTTCCGATGAAAACTACAATTATTACTAAGCAATGCAGTGGTTTGAGACAAACGTTTGACTAACTGATGCTAAATAATACCGGATGTACTTGTTCCGACTTCCGTACAAATCCGACTTAAAGACGGACTCAGGAACGGAACTCGTACGTAACCTGGGGACTGCCTGTATAATAAACAGGTTGGAAGGTACAAATGATTTGTTGTTCATCTTGGAAAATTTATTCAGGTTGTTCAATATCTATAGAGTGAGGAGGTGAAAGGGTAACTGTGTAACTCATGGGGTTGTATGGGAAAATGCCATGAAAAAGACAGTGTTGTTTCATCATTGTTTTCCGAACACTTGAGAAACCCCAACTAGATTCCTGCTTCAGCATGCTGAATGGTAGGGGAAAATGGTGTGAGAAATGTCACTATAATAATTTGATTCGATCTGAATTTTAGTTTGCACTGTATAAATTATAACTGTAGCAAACAATCTTCTGTTTGCAGTCCAGCCTCTGAATCCTAGATTGAAACAGCACAGATAATGTCAATAGGTACAATCTATTTGGGACTCATTGCACTTTCTGTGTTCTTGTAAAATCATTTGCTTTAATGTATTCCTATTTTTAGTTTCATAAGCTAAAACTGAATGGAATGTAGAATATGCATAATAACACTGTGAACAGAGTTCAACTATGTTCAATCTTTTGCATTGCTAAAATAATTGAGAAGCTAATTTACTGTCCTCCCTCAATTTGTTCAAAATATTTAGAAACGGTTATTAGCTCAGATCAGAAGAGTTCCTGGGCAAGTACTTTCAATACAATGCAAAAGCTTGTCTTAAGTGGTAACTGTTTTATTGGGCCAGGCTATCAGGTTCATCAGTATGATTTCTGAAGTAACTGATGAGGACAGCTCCGATACCTGGGTCTCTGTACCTCCCTTTTCAACTAGATCCTTGACTTCTTCACTGAGAGGCCATAGTCTGTGTAGATTGGACATAACTTCTAACTGACGTCAACTCTGGCACACTTCTAGGATGTGCGCTTAACCCTCTGCTCTACTCTCCCCAGCCACGACTGTATGGCTGGGCACAACTCAAACAGCATCTATAAATTTGCTGACAATGCATCTATTGTTGGTAGAATTTTAGATGGTGACGAGGAAGTGTACAGAAGGTGAGATAGATCAGCTGGTTGATTGGTGTCACAACAACGACCTTGCACTTTGTGTCCGTAAGACCAAAGAATTGATTGTGGACGTCAGAGAGGGTAAGTTGAGGGAGCATACACAAGTCGTCTTTGAGGGATCAGAAATGGAAAGGGTAAGTTGAGGGAGCATACACAAGTTGTCTTTGAGGGATCAGAAATGGAAAGCATTTTCCAAGTTCCTGGGTGTCAGCTTTTGCTAAACTATGCATTCTGGGCCAGACATGTGAATGTCAGTTACAAAGAATGCACGACAACATCTGTATTTCATTAGTTTGAAGAGATCTGGTATGTCACCAAATGCAGTTGTAGGTTTCTACAGATGTACCATAGAGAGAACACTGGTTGCATCACTGTCTGGTATGTAAAGGCCACTGCACAGGATCAGAAATAGCGACAGAAGTTGGAAACTCAGCCAGCTCCATCACGGGTACTAGCCTTCCCAGCATCCAGGGATCTTCAAAAGGTGATGCTTCAAAAAGGTGGCATCCATCATTAAGGACTCAACCAGGATATGCTCTCTTCTGATTACTACCATCAAGGAGGAGGTACAGGAGGCTGAAGATGCACTCTCAACGTTTTAGAAACAGATTCTCCCCTCCACCATTAGATTTCTGAATGGACAACGAACACATGAACATTTCCTCAGTATTTTTTATATATACTTATTGTAATTTATAGTTTTTATTACCGTACTATGTGTTGCAATGTACTGCTGCTGAGAAACAACACATTTGATGACATATGCTAGTGATATTAAAAATGATTCTGATTCAGAGGCCTCATTAGTGTGGATTTATACAGCTTGTGGATTTGAAGTATTTTATAGTGGCAGTATGCGTGATATCTCACGAATATCATTGTAGGACGTAGGATCCTGATGTAGGATGTCTGGTAGGCAATGAGCTTTGTGCTGGGGTCTTGATGTTGAATTACCTCTACTGCTGCACTGAAAAAAACTGATGAATTTCAAAGTTGATGTACCTACAGTGGCATGCGAGAGTTTGGGCACCCAGGTAAAAATTTCTGTTACTGTGAATAGTTAAGTGAGTAGAAGATGAACTGATCTCCAAAAGTCATAAAGTTAAAGATGAAACATTCTTTTCAACATTTTAAGCAAGATTAGTGTATGCTTTTTGTTTTGTACAATTTTAGAGTGGGGGGGGGGGGAAGGAAAGGAGCACCATGCAAAAGTTTGTGCACTCCAAGAGACTTGAGCTCTCAGATAACTTTTACCAAGGTCTCAGACCTTAATTAACTTGTTAGGGCTATGGCTTGTTCACAGTCATCATTAAGAAAGGCCAGGTGATGCAAATTTCAAAGCTTTATAAATACCTTAACTCCTCAAACCTTGTCCCAACAATGGGCTCCTCTAAGCAGCTGCCCAGCACTCTCAAAATTAAAATGATAACCACAAAGCAGGAGAAGGCTATAAGAGGATAGCAAAGTGTTTTCAGGTAGCCATTTCCTCAGTTCATAATGTAATTAAATGGCAGTTAACAGGAACGATAGAGGTCAAGTTGAGGTCTGGTAGACCAAGAAAACTTTGGGAATTTCATGAAAAGAACACCTCTCCAACTGTTATGCGTGGGGGTGGATCAATCATGCTTTGGGCTTGTGTTGCAGCCAGTGGCACAGGGAACATTTCACTGGTAGAGGGAAGAATGAATTCAATTAGATACCAGCAAATTCTGGAAGCAAACATCACATTTACTGTTTTAAAAAAAATGCTGAGGATGGCTTCTACAATAGGATAATGATCCTAAACACACCTCAAAGTCCATAATGGACTAGCTCAAGAGGTACAAGCTGAAGGTTTTGCCATGGCCCTCACAGTCTCCTGACCTAAATATCATTGAAAATCTGTGGATAGACCTCAAAAGAGCAGTGCAAGAACAAGACGGCCCAAGAATCTCACAGAACTAGAAGCCTTTTCCAAGGAAGAATGGGCAAAAATCCCCCAAACAAGAACTGACGGACTCTTAGCTGGCTACAGAAAGCATTTACAAGCTGTGATACTTGCCAAAGGGGGTGTTACTAAGTACTAACCATGCAGGGTGCCCAAACTTTTGCTTTGGGCCCTTTTCCTTTTTTGTTATTTTGAAACTAAAAAAATGGAAATTAAGAAGTAATTTTGCTTAAAATATTAAAGAAATGTGTCATCTTTAACTTTAGTAACAGAAATTTTGACCAGGTGTGCCCAAACTTTTAGACGTACCCAAACTTTTGCATGCCACTGTATTTGTTGAAAGATAACACCTGAATTATTGGACGATGTGCCATTAACATTTTATTGTCAGAAGATAATATTGTTCTCTGGGACCAAGTTGGCAGAGGAACCTTATGTGGTGAAAACTGAGCCCATCTTCCCATATGCTTTAGTGAACGAGTCAATTTTGAACTTAGTATCCAGAAGTGCTCAATGCTAACACATCTGTAACCTGAATACTATGTTCCTTAATTCTGTAGTGGAGGTAATGTAGGCTAAATAGTTTCCCTTTGATCCTGGACTATTCAGCAGAAAGTATCTGGAGAAGTATCAGGGACTTGATGCATCCTACATATCAGTCTGAGATAAAGGCCATGGGAGTATCACAGCTGGCCCGATTGTGATCTAGTATAATGATGAGTTGCTTTCTTTTGACTGTGACCCCATATTGCTTTGATAAATATACAATGAAATTCCAATTTGTGCTTACCTTGTTATTTTGGGTTAGTGTGTGCTTATGCTATGACTTCTGTGTTGCTGCCAAGCAGTTGAGTGGAAAGGATCCAAGGATGTAATTGAGTTCTGATGAAGGGTCATTGACTCGAAGTCTTAATTCTGTTTCTTTTTCCACAGCTTGCTACCTGGTCTGACTATTTTTGTCTTCATTTCAGAATTTCATGGGTTGTTCCCAATAGAAGACTTGGGTGTAAATGATCCTGTGGCCTGCCTGAAACCACTTCTGCCTGAGTTGTACACAACCAAGTCGTAGCTTTGGCAGCTTAAAAATATTCGATATTAGGGAATATTGATTTGTTGAAGTGCTGATTACTTGAAGGATGTCTCAGAATGTGTTGGAATAGTTGAACTGGCTAGTAACAAATGCATTGATGAGAGTTTCAGCAGCAAATAGTCCAAAGCAGGAGTTAACGTGTGAAACAAGTGGAAAGACATCTTAATAGTCTGCTCTTTTCAATCATCCTGTTAATTTTATAAATCCTTTCTGGGCCATCTTCAATGCTTTACATGGTTCTGTAGTGCACAGTAGTCTGTTGCTAAAACTGTAGCAGTGTTAACTCCATCCTTTTCTGTTCTTGGAAGAAGCACCAGATCTTTTGGTTCTTTAACTGCACTGCTTAAAGCAAGTATTCCACACGTTTGAGAATAGATCACATTTTCTTCAGGAAAAACAAGCATTATATATTGGAAAATCAAAAAGGATGCCAAAAATCTGAAATAAGACAAAATCATGTTGAGAACACACAGCAGCTTGGGCAAAATGTGTGGAAAGGAAAACAGAATTAATACTTCAGATCAAAGACCCTTTAGATCTATTGCCTGACTTCTGATAGAATTCTTTGTGGCATTTTCCCATGTAGCTGTCACAAAGTTCAGGACATGAATGAATACGAATGTGCATAAATGTAGAAGCACTGAATTTCTAGGAGTTCCTGTACCTATCATTCTTATGTTGCAAAGTACTGACCTTCTGGAAATCTGCTTTGAGGATAGTGCCCGATTAGACCAGGTGCATGTTCAGTGACTGCATTAATTTCAGTAGAAAATCAGAATCAGAGTCAGATTCACTGGCATATGTCATGAAATTTGTTAACTTAGCAGCAGCAGTTCAATGGAATGCATAATATAGACAAAGAACAAAAAAGGATAAATAAATTACAGTGTATGGATATTAAATAGATTAAAAATTGTGCATAAACAGAAATAATATATTAAAAAGTGTTCATGGGTTCAGTGTCCATTTAGGAATCTGATGGCGGACAGGAAGAAGCTGTTCCTGAAATGCTGTGTGTGTGCCTTCAGGCTTTTGTACCTCCTACACGATGGTAACAGTGAGAAAAGGGCATGCCCTGGATGTTGGAGGTCCTTAATAATGGACGTTGTCTTTCTGAGACAATGCTTCTTGAAGATGTCTTGGGTACTTTGTAGACTAGTACCCGAGATGAAGCCAACCAAAGGCTGATTTATACTTGTGCGTTGCATCTACGCTGTAGGTACCGCGTACCCTACGCCATAGGATGATGTACACCTCTCTGAAAAACTCACTCAAGCGTCGCGGCGACGCAGACCACAACAACTGTGATTGATCTGCTTGGTAGCATCGCATTTCCTCCTACGCATTTCCAGTTGCTTCTTCTCCACCATGTCTGTACACCGATGTGAAATAGATGAACCAAATTATCAAATCTACCTGCCGACATGCGAAAATGTTTGAAATGCATTTCCTCGTCCAAGTCTCACGAACATAGAAACCCCACCGCCAACTAGAGTTTTGGTGCACACCAATGGATGCTCACTACGGCGTAAAGCAACGCAGAAGTGAAAATCGGAGCTACAACATAGGCTGCGGTGTAGACGGTATGCACAAGTATAAGTCAGCCTTTAATTTACAACCCTCTGCAGTAGCGCGCCCCCCCCCCCCCACCCCAGCCATACCAGAGTGTAATGCAGCCTGTCAGAATGCTTTCCATGGTACATCTATAGAAGATTTTGAGTGTATTTGTTAACATACCAAATCTCTTCAATCTCCTAATGAAGTATAGTCGCTGTCTTACCTTTTTTGTAACTGCATCGATATGTTGGGACCAGATTAGGTCCTCAGAGATCTTGACACACAGGAACTTGAAACTGTTCACTCTCTCCAATTCTGATCCCTCTATGTGGATAGGTGGGTGTTCCTTCATCTTAGCTTTATGATCAGCTCTTTTATCTTACTGACATAGCGTGCCAGGTTGTTGCTGTGACACCACTCCGCTAGTTGGCATATCTCGCTCCTGTACGCCCTCTTGTCACCATCTGAAATTTTATCAACGATGGTTGTATCATCAGCAAATTTATAGATGGAATTTGAGCTATGCCTAGCCACACAATCATAGGTAAAGAGAGAGTAGAGCAGTGGGCTAAGCACACACCACTGAGGTGTACCGGTATTGATCATCAGTGAGGAGGAGATATTATCACCAGTCCACACAGATTGAGCTCTTCCGAGAGGGAGTCGAGGATCCAATTGAAGAGGGGGGTACAGAGGCCCAGGTTCTGTAACTTCTCAATTAGGATTGTGGGAATGATGGTGTTAAATGCTTAGCTATAGTCAATAAACAGCATCCTAACATAGGTGTTTGTATTGTCCAGGTGGTCTAAAGTAATGTGAAGAGCCGTTGAGATTGTGTCTGCCATTGACCTGTTGTAGTGATAGGCAAATTGCAATGGGTCCAGATCCTTGTTGAAGCAGGAGTTCAGTCTAGTCATGATCAACCTCTCAAAGCATTTCATCACTGTAGATGTGAGTGCTACCAGGCGATAGTCATTAAGGCAGCTCTCATTATTATTCTTAGGCACTGGTATAGTTGTTGCCTTTTTGAAACAAGTGGGAACTTCCACCCATAGCAGTGAGAAGTTCCTTGAATATGTCCTTGAATACTTCCGCCAGTTGGTTGGCACTAATTTTCAGAGCCTTACCAGGTACTCAATCGGGACCTTCCACTTTGAGAGGGTACACCCTCTTTAAAGACAATGATCACAGAGTCACCAGGTGCAGCAGGGATCTTCCCAGTTGTAGTTATATTCTCCCTGTCAAAGCAGGCATAGAAAGCATTGAGTTCATCTGGAAATGTAACTTCGCTGCCATTCATGCTATTGGATTTCGCCTTGTAGGAAGTAATATCTTGCAAACCCTGCCAGAGTTGTCGTACATCCAATTTTGCCCCCAACCTCATTTGAAATTGTCTTTTTGTTCTTGAAATAGCCCTCCACAAATCATACCTGGTTTTCTGGTACTGACCTGGGTCACCAGACTTGAATGCCACAGATCTAGCCTTCAGCAGACAACGTACCTCCTGGTTCATCCACAGCTTTTGGTCTGGGAATGTACAATAAGTCTTTCTAGTGACACACTTGTCCACACAGGTTTTAATGAAGTGGGTAACAACTGCAGCATACTCATCCAGGTTTGAAGAAGAATCCCTGAATATAGTCCAGTCCACTGATTCAAAGCAGTTCTGTAAATGCTTCTGTGCTCCTCTTGTCCATATCCTGGTCCTCACTACTGGTGCTGCAGTCTTCATTCTCTGCCTAAGCTCGGGGGTAGAAGTACAGCCAGGTGATCAGAGTTCTGGAAGTGAGGGCATGGAATAGCACGGTAGGCATTCTTGATGGTTGTGTAGCAATAGTTGAGTGTGTTGTTTCTTCTGGTCTTGCAAGTGATCTGTTTATGGTAATTGCTTAGTGAGTTTTTCAGACTGACCTGGTTAAAATCCCCCAAAACGATGGTGAAGGCACTAGGGTGCACTGTTTTGTGCATGTTGATCCCATTGCTCGGATCATCTAAAGCCTGATTGACATTGACCTGAGGTGGAATGTATACTGCTACCAAAGTGATCCTGGAAATCTCCTGTGGTAGGTAAAATGGATGGCACTTAACTGCAAGATATTCCAGGTCTGATGAGCAGAATCGGGATGGCACTGATATGTTTGTGTACCAAGAAGAGTTGATCATGAGGTATACTCCTCCACCTCTGCTTTTGAGAGACTCTATAGATCTATCCTGACAGTGTATAGTAAACCCGTCAGTCTGAATAGCTGCATCTGGTATGGTAGTGGTTAACCAGGATTCCATGAAACAAAGGACACACACAGTCCTAATTTCCCTCTGATTCAACACCCTATCTTGATTTTATTCACCCGAGACTGCATGTTTCCCAACAAGCTAGTCAGTATTGATAATTTAAAACCCGTTTCCTTGAATGCACTTGTATCACTGACCTGCAACCATGTTTCCTCTGTGGGATCCGGTGAGGAGTACGGATGACTGAAAAGAATGAAAGGAAGAAAGATGAGTTAAGATAATTTAGATTAATTTGAATTGCTTTAAACAAATTGTGTTTTCTCTGATATTTTAAATTTATTTTAATATTGGAATGTTTTTAGCATATTAAAAATTTTATGATACAAAAAAAGTTTAAATTTGAATTTTTATGAATGTCAGATATTTACAAACATTCAAACTCTTGGATCGTACCTATGCCATACATGCAGGCTCCTTTTGGGAAACTTGGACACTTACAGTTGGAAGCCCCATTGACCAGAGCAGTGCCAGGTTTGTGAATCATGGAGATCTGTTCCATGTAAATAAAAAGCTAATGGTTGGGGAAATGGCCATCTTGCCATTCCTGGAAAATTCTGTGCCTAGCATATTTTATTTTCACATCCTTCTATTAAATACTAATTTCTCCACCCTTATATATAGGAAACTATATAGGACTGTATAGGAAATAGTATAGGAAACTGATACAGGACTTTGTGATATGGTGCAACTCAAACTACCTGCGTCTCAATATCACCAAGACCAAGGAGATGGTGGTGGACTTTAGGAGATCTAGGCCTCATATGGAGCCAGTTTTAATGGATCATTAATGGAGAATGTGTGGAGCAGGTTAATACCTACAAGTATCTAGGAGTGCAGTTAGACGAGAAGCTAGACTGGACTGCCAACACAGATGCCCTGTGCAGGAAAGCACAGAGTCGACTGTACTTCCTCAGAAGGCTGGCGTCATTCAATGTTTGTAGTGAGATGCTGAAGATGTTCTATCGGTCAGTTGTGGAGAGCGCCCTCTTCTTTGTGGTGGCGTGCTGGGGAGGCAGCATTAAGAAGAGGGACGCCTCATGTCTTAATAAGCTGGTAAGGAACGCGGGCTCTGTCGTGGGCACAGAACTGGAGAGTATAACATCGGTGGCAGAGCGGAGGGCGCTGAGTAGGCTACGGTCAATCATGGAAAACCCTGAACATCCTCTGCACAGCACCATCCAGAGACAGAGAAGCAGCTTTAGCGGCAGGTTGCTGTCAATGCAATGCTCCTCAGACAGGATGAAGAGATCATTACTCCCCAACGCCATTCAGCTCTACAATTCAACCACCAGGGGCAAGACATGGTAAAGTGCCGGGGTTAGGACTGAGCTTAAGTTACCACTCAATGCACTTTAGTAAACTATTTAAGAACTTTTTAAAAGCTATTTATTAATGCTTTTTGGGAGGGTGAGTTTAGATGCATATCATATTTATATTGAGTTAAATACTGTATGTAATTAGTTTTGCTACAATAAGTGTATGGGACACTGGAAAAAATGTTGAATTTCCCCTTGGGGATGAATAAAGTATCTATCTATCTATAAGCATCTACAAATACTCCCAATATTTCTTATGTACCTCCCAAAAATTATATAGACAATTTCAATTACTTAGAATGAGTCTTTGAAAATTAGAATACTATACAGATGGTGATTTCCTACCCCCTCACCACTTTCCCCATGTGTTGGTGGAACATTAAACTAGAAATCTGGAAATGCACTAATATACAATATACATAAAGAGATGCAAACAAAAATATCCAAGTATTTCAAATAAAATGAAAACTTAAAAAAACTAATTATGTTTGCCAATATTTCAACCCATCACTAGGATAGTTTGAATCTTTGTCCAAAGCTGTATTATAAATCTATCATAAATTATCCATAAATTAATCACTTTAACAATTCAAATCATTCCCATTAAAGTATTTTAATATTTTTCTTCTAATTTGTCAGCTAAGATGAAAGCTGTTAACTTGGTTGGGCCAGCCATTAGATTTTTCAAAATACACATTATTTTTCTTTTTATTTTAATTTGCCCTACAAAGGTGGCTGTGAAATGTCTATATTAGATGAGACTTAGTGTATATTTCCTTTTTGCTAAAAATTTCACTGCTGTAGTATAGTTTTACCTATTATGACTCCCATACTGTAATCACATAGTGACACAATTCCTGTGAATTAGGGTATGGCATTCAATGGGTAAAGATCAGAACTTCTCTTTCAAATGGTTTTGACCACATTTCTCCAGTCCATGACCCAACTGAGATATTGCAGCCCCACTTCATGTACCTTCAGCAGAGAGTCAGGTTTTGCCTGAGTTTATAATGATGTCATAACTTTCCCCTTCATTGTTCGCAGCACTTGAGGTTGGACTTAACCATAAGTGATTGATCATGGCCTTTAATCCATAACATAAATGTCAGAAGCAGACTAAATGAAAAAGAAGTATTAGGAGTATAATGTTGAGTATCTGAAGTGAGGAGTTATACCAGCACCAATCAACTAACAGCACCCAACGTGTCTGCTGTGTGATTTTTTTTCAAATGAGGCAATGAAACCACCTGGGCTCCTTGAACATTTGAAGAGAAACCACTCTGATAAAGCAAACAAAAACTTGTCTTATCTTTAGTCACTTTGTGAAAAGTTTTAAAAACAGCAGTCACTTCAAATCATGTTTGCCAGCACTTTACAGAGATAGTTTGCCTGCTTCATACAACAGTTCATTGCTCATTGCTAAAGCTGGAAAGCCCTATCCAATTGGAGAAGAATTAATTCTGCCAGCAGTAAGGGAGGTTTGAATAAGGTTTTGCATAAATCACCAGACCTCTACTCAGCAACATCTCTATTCCAAGGTGAATAGATGAAATGTCTGAGAACGTGGAAGACACACTTTGTAACATACTTAGGATAACAGAATTTGCCTTGCAGTTGAATGAGTTAACTTTGTCAGGCAATGAATCTTTGCTTCTTGGTATATTTGCTTCATAAAAGATGAAAGCATGGTTCAAGAGTTAATATTTGCAAGGGGATTAGGAACAGGTCCAAAAGAGGAATCAATATTTTGAGCAGTTGAGCAATTTTTCAGAGAACGACATTCTTCTCACCAAATTGGCACTATTAATGACAGGACACAACTGTTGGGTTATTATTTCTTGGAAAAAAGCTGTACCTAACTTACCTATCATTCACAGTGTAATTCACAGATAACATCTTGTTGCAAAATACCTATTTTGCATAAATCGCTGAATTCTGTAATCACAGCGGTAAATAAAGTCAAGCCCTATGCTCTCAATTCAAACCCTATTTAAGTGCAGTACTGGCCATTGTGACCTTTTCCAATTTTTGAGTCTTACTGAGTGGAAAGAGATAGAAAGAATACCAGAGGATGATCTTCAAGTATTCTGTGACCAACTGGGTCAGCTGCATAAATACATGGCAAAGAGATTTCAGGATCTTCTCTCAATCCAAATTCCAGATTGGGTAATAAATCCATTCCTGAATGCTTATAATAAGAAAATAACAGGAAGGATAGAGGAAAAACTGATCTTTCTACAAAATGACTTTGAGCTGAAGCTGAGGTCCAAATAAGTATATTAAGGCTTTTCATTGCAGAAATAAGTTTCTGAATGCTATCCTGCACTGTAGGGAAGAATGTGGGTTTCAGTGCCATCGCCCAACTTCTTTCAAAGCAATGAAACAAGACTACAAGTTACTGAACATGGGAATCTGAGTGACATTCAGACTGATATTATCGCACCAAGCCCATCCATTTCATTGAAAGGTGAAAAAGCAATGAAGTAATGATAGTTGGACTACTGTACGCTGTAAAATTGTTGATGAGAATTGTTTTTATTGCAATTGAATAATTTATTTGTAGATTTTAATAGATTTGATTTTTTTTGCAGTTATTTGTCTCTGCTTTGAATGTGCAGTTTCTATTTTCTCTCATTGTGCATCATAAATCAAAATTCTTTTAGAGTTTTTATGTAATGGCCAGAAGGGGAGAGGCGGTGCTGTTCGATGTGGTCTGGAAGTCAACGGAGCAATAATCCAAAAAGGTTCTACGATATTTCTTAATTAAAACGAAGCTGCTGTGCATATCATGTCCTGCTGTCTATTAAATTGTGGAGTTCTTTGCCGTGGGCACTAGTGGCCTGTTTGTGTGGTCAGCCTAATTCAAAACTCATCCTCTGACCCTTGAATTTCCCTTTTCCTATGCAACTGTAAAGATTGACAGCAATCTATCTGCACTGCATTTGCTGCAAAGTTGTAATATTTTGCAGCTGAGTTTCTGGAAAATCTTTGTAATATACAGTTAAAATCTAAAATGTTTAACTTTCCCTTTTACACCCTTCAGATTTTAAATGCCTCATCTTATCTTCATTTTCTTAAGACTTAACCATATTGTGATCTCATTATTAAGTACATCCTACTTTTGTTTTCCTGCTTTTTCAAGGGACCATTTTCTGCATTACACTTGTTCTTTGTTCTATCATCCTAATCCCTCCTTTTAACATGTTATTACTTTTGATTCTGTCTTTTTAAAAATGTAGTTATTTCCATTCTTCCATACTTCTTGCCACACAGTAATTTGTGTGATTTTATACAAAATCTTATGACATTTGCTCTTTTGCTTAAATTGGCTGATTGCTGAACATGAGCACTTTGACCAAATATAATACCATCTTAGTGCCCTGCGCCAATTTAAATGGCCTGTTGGTATATGAACGTTTATTCTAACCTGCCTTTTTCTCCTACATGTACTGATTGGATACTGATGTGAAAAGGCAAAAGATTTTCTTCACGCAGGCAGTGAAGTTGCCTGTTAAACAGGACGAAATTAAGTATCCCACTTTGATGGCAGACAGCATGTTTCAGAATGTTAATGAATGGAGTTTTGGCAGATCCTGTCACTTGTAGGTTGATCACAAACAAGAGAAAATCTGCAAGATGCTGGAAATCCAAGCAACACACACAAAATGCTACAGGAACTCAGCAGGCCAGGCTGAAAAACGTACAGTCGATGTTTCAGCCCTAGACCCTTTGGCAGGACTGGAGAAGGGTCTCGGCCCAAAACATCGACTGTAGTTTCTTCCATAGGTGCTGCGTGGCCTGCTGACTACCTCCAGCATTTCGTGTGTGTTACTTGGAGGTTGATCTTTTTGATTACGTTATAGTTGGTAGCTGAGGAAAATTGAAACCAGATAACAACATTGTATTGTTCGATTATTGAAATGCCTGATTTAGCGACCGGCTAATATCTTGTTTTGTCTCTAAGAAAATTGTTGGTTATTATTTGTTGGTGCTGGATGTTTATGGTATTGTACATTTATTTTCCCTTCCATTCCACCTCAGTTTCATTCTATAAAACACCTGTGTTTATATTCAAAATTGAAGATTCAAAGATGCAAATTGTGTAATATCTAGTGAGGCACATTTTGAGTCTCTACAATTTACATACTGAGAAACTTTGAAAAGGTAGCTTTCTGAAAAGGTGTTTACCCTTAATCCCTTTACCCTTGAAACCCTCAAGTGTTCCAAGTTTTAAAATATTTTTAAAATATGCTGTACAGTATACAGTGGCATGCAAAAGTTAGGGCACCCCGGTTAAAATTTCTGTTACTGTGAATAGTTAAGTGAGTAGAAGATGAACTGATCTTCAAAAGTCATAAAGTTAAAGATGTAACATTCTTTTCAATATTTAAGCAAGATTAGTGTATTTTTGTTTTGTACAATTTTAAAGTGGGGAAAAAACGGAAAGAAGCACCATGAAAAAGTTTGGGCACCCCCAAGAGATTTGAGCTCTCAGATAACTTTTACCAAGGTCTCAGTCCTTAATTAGCTTTTTAGGGCTGGAAGTCCAAGAAAACTTTCTGAGAGAACTCATAGGATTGCTAGAAAGGCAAATCAAATCCCAAAATCCCCATTTGACTGCAGAAGACCTTCAAGAAGATTTAGCAGGCTCTGGAGTGGTGGTGCACTGTTCTACTGTGCAGTGACACCTGCACAAATATGACCTTCATGGAAGAGTCATCAGAAGAAAACCTTTCCTGCATCTTCACCACAAAATTCAGCATCAGAAATTTACAAAGGAACGTCTTAACAAGCCTGATGCATTTTGGAAATAAGTCCTGTGGACTGATGAAGTCAAAATAGAACTTTTTGGCCATAATGAGCAAAGGTATGTTTGGAGAAAAAAGGGTGCAAAATTTCATGAAAAGAATACCTCTCCAACTGTTAAGCATGAGGGTAGATTGATCATGCTTTGGGCTTGTGTTGCAGGTAGAGGCACGGGAAATATTTCACTGGTAGAGGGAAGAATGAATTCAATTAAATAACGGCAAATTCTGGAAGCAAACATCACAGTGTCTGTAAAATAGCCGAAGATTAAAAGAGAATGGCTTTTACAACAGGATAATGATCCTAAACACACCTCAAAATCCACAATGGACTAGCTCAAGAGGCGCAAGCTGAAGGTTTTGCCATGGCCCTCACAGTTCCCCGACCTAAACATCATCGAAAATCTGTGGATAGACTTCAAAAAAGCAGTGCATACAAGACGGCCCAAGAATCTCATGGAACTAGAAGCCTTTTGCAAGGAAGAGTGGGCAAAAATCCTCAAAAAAAAGAATTGAAAGACTCTTACCTGGCTACAGAAAGCATTTACAAGCTGTGATACTTGCCAAAGGGGGTGTTACTAAATACTGAGCGTGCAGGGTGCCTAAAGTTTTGCTTCGGACCCTTTTCCTTTTTTGTTACTTTGAAACTGTAAAAGATGGAAATAAAAAAGTAATCTTGCTTAAAATATTAAAGATATGTGTCATCTTTAACTTTATGCCTTTTGGAAATCAGGTTATCTTTTACTCAGCTATTCACAGTAACAGAAGTTTTGACCAGGGGTGCCTAAGCATTTGCATGTGTCACTGTATAGGTATTTTATTTAGTTTGTATTCTATTGTAGGTAAATAGTTGACAGCAATTTAGTTGTCTGGTGTAGTGTATATAGATTAGAATTTCCATCGGTCAGAATGATGGGAGATGGGGAATATTGCCTGCATTCTCCAAAATAAGTATATAATGGCTAGGTTTATATGGATTTAGATAATACTCGCACAGGTATGAGTGTGAATAAAGATACAGATTTCAACTCAGTTAAGACCTTAATACCTTGTCATAATAAAAATTCTGTAAAATAGTTAAGCAAAATGGAAATTTATTTCATTTTACCGTTGCCCCATTCCATAAACAGAGGCACCTTAATTATATCCTAAATAACAGTTTATCATGACTTACGAATACTTTTGATCAGGCCTAATGATGTTTGTATGAGATGAAAGTTTAAATGGAAAAGTTAACCAATTGAAGCAAGTAAGCTAACAGATTAGTTAAAATTGATAGCGTAAGAAATGGGTTGTTGGAATTTGATCTCAGGCTTGAATGCCTATATTAATGTTTGCATGTGTATTGACTACACAATTTGTATGGTTGTACTGTATTTCAAAATAATCTTTTTATTAGCTGTTTACAATCACCTGTAGCTAATATTACAAAATAATTGAATGCCATATTCTGGGAATATCAATTGGCCCTAACTATTATGAAGCTATTGATTTCTCATTCATTCTTATATCTTTGGTTGAAATCTATACAGTATTGATCTGCTTTTGCTGACAGATCACAGATTTTGCTGCTGAGACCTTGAATGTATATTGATTACATTCAAATATAACATTGATCAAAAGCAAAACTTTTGATAATGTTTCAATTTTTTAATCAAATTGAAACACAGTAGGAAGGATAACTTCTCACTGTCCCTGTAGGAGCTAACTTATTAATATTGTTGTGAATTGTTTCTTGTTGAGTATTTGTTGCTGTAGGGAGTAAATCAGGTTTTTGCAGATGCACAGTCACAGTGGTAGCTTGAAGCAGAAGTGATTACGTCAGTCCCATATAACTATGAACTAATTGTGGAATTGTTTCTACTGGGAAAAACGTCAATGCTGGGGTCATTGTTTCACTTGCTATAGAGCTGTTCTTAGCTAAGCTGCTGAACTGAAGCTTACACATCTCTCAGTTATCTTCATATTGTATAAAATAGATTGCTTAAAATTTGGCATGGAAAGTGACCCCTGTGTTTAAGTGGTGGGGGAGTGGGAGAGATTGGGAGATTGTTTGGTTGTATTCCTGGGAAGTGATCTTTATCATAATTTTCCTAATGAAATGCTTCTTTCTCTTCATGTCAAGAAGTTGGAACTAATATTTTTGTTTATTTATTTGATTTTTTCAGTTAAATTTTGAGAGAGCAAACTTTGTTTAATATCTCAAAACTCTAGGTAGTGATTTGTCAGTTCTGTAAGGACAAGTTTCTGTTTCCCAAATGGCTGTACTGGGGGGTGGGGGGGGGGTTGCCTGCAGTTCATTTCTTTAAAACAATAATTCAAAGGAAAACCCTTTTTTTTAGTTAGCTGATATTTTGTGATTTGTTTCCAAATGTCTTCTGTAAGTGCTGACTCATCTTTATTGTTGTTTCATATGGATTTTATTGCAACTGGAAATGTATTTAAAGTGCTTCAAAATAATGGTTTAATTTGCTTGCTTGTGTGTTTGATAATCATCTGGTGTTCAGCCAATGTGATGATTTATTGATTTACCTATATTTTAAATATTTTGCATTTCTTTATGCCATTCATGACACAGTCTTGTTGATGACTACTTTTGAAGTGTAGGCATTGTTGATATATAACAATAACAGTAAATTAATTTGGATATGGTAATATGGCAATGACTTGAATACTTTATTAGCTGTCTTTGAATTATTGCTATAAGCAAGGACTATGGGAATAGTCCCCCTGCTGTTTATTGTACACTCTTAATATCTGTTATATCCACCAGAGAAAGCTTTGGTTAAATATCTCATTCAAAATCAATGTCGTATATGACAGTGTTGGCCTCAGTGCTGTATTAAAATGTCAACTTCTGGAGTGGGATTTGACACAGACTAATTTGACATGGGTGAAGCTGTAGTCAACTGATCTATAATGAGCCACTTATTTCAGAGAGATTTTTTTGAGGATGGAGTATTGGGCAGGGACTCAAACCTCACCTTTCTCTTCGAATGATGTTAAGAGATACTAATTATAGCCTTCAGAGTGTTCTGATATTCCTACATTCTTCCAGCAGAATCATAGATTGTTACGAGTAGAAGCCTTGGATCATTTGTTTATTTGGCTTTGAGAACTACTACACAGCATTCTCAAATAACATCATGTCCAAGAGCATGGTTATAAAACCATAACGTATAGGAACAGAAGTAGGCCATTCAGCCCATCCAGTCTGCTCCTCCATTCAATCATGGGCTGATCCAGTTCTTCCAGTCATCCCCATTCCCCTGCTTTTACCCCATACCATTTGATGCCCTGGCTAATCAAGAACCTATTTATCTCTGCCTTAAATACACCCAATGACTTGGCCTCCACAGCCCCTCGTGGCAACAAATTCCACAGATTAACCACACTCTGACTAAAGTAATTTCTCCGCATCTCAGTTCTAAAAGGGAATCCTTGGATTTTATTTTTTCCCTCTCACTTTTCAGTGTGAACTTGACTATATTGTGATCACTGTTCCCTTAGAGTTCCTTAACCTCAAGCTCTCTTATCACCTCCAGATCATTGCACAACATTCAATCCAGCACAGCCGATCCCTAGTGAACGTAACAACAAGCTGTTCTAAAAAGCCATCCCTTAGACATTTACAAATTCTCTCTCTTGAGCTCCAGTACTGACCAGGTTTTCCCAATCCACTTTGATGTTAAAATCCCCAATGATTATCATGACATTGCCTTTCTGACACACCTTTTCTTTTGCCTGCTGTAATTAGTAATCCACATCCCAGCTCCTGTTTGGAGGTCTGTATACAGCTGCCATTAGTACCTTTTACCTTGCCATTTCTTAACTCAACTCATAGAGACTCGACAGCTTCTGATCCTATGTCATCCCTTTTTAATGATTTAATATTATGTCTTATACAGAGGGCCACACCACTCCCTTTGCCTAGTAACCTATCTTTCCAATACACCATATATCCTTGGACGTTCAGCTCCCAATGGTAGCCATCCTTTAGCCAAGTGTCAGAGGTGGCCACAATGTCATACTTGCTGATCTACAGCTGAATTTCAAGATTGTCCATTTTATGGTTCTAGTAGCTACCTAGCTATTGATATAATTTCATGGAACCTCACTAAGTTGTACAGGTACTCTATACAGGAGCTTCCTGGTTTATGGAAAACTCAGTCCAACTTTCAGAAAAACAACTTTAATTCACCCATAATTTTTTAAAAGAATTTTTAAAGATTTTTTAAAGGTGTCCTACAGGGAAGAAGTCATCTCTCTGATACAGTGGTGCCTCCCTCAATGTCGCAAAAACAAAGGAGCTGGTCGTGGATTACGGGAAGAATGGAGATGGGCTAACCCCTATTGACATCAATGAATCTGGGGTTGAGAGGGTAACAGTTTTAAGTTCCTTGTTATCCACATCACCGAGGACCTCATGTGATTTGTACATACCAGCTGTGTGGTGAAAAAGGCACAACGGCACCTCTTTCACCTCAGATGGATGAGGAAGTTTGGTATGGGCCCCCAAATCCTAAGAACTTTCTACGGGGCACAATTGAGAACATCCTGACTGGCTGCATCACTGCCTGGTATGGGAACTGTACCTCGCTTAATCACAAGATTCTGCAGAGAGTGGTGCGGACATCCCACCACATCTGTAGTTGTGAATCTCCCATGATTCAGGACACTTACAAAGACAGGTGTGAAAAAAGGGTCCAAAGGATCACTGGGGACTTGAGTCATCCCAACCAGAATCCATTCTAGCTGCTACGATCCAGGAAACAGTACCACAGCATAAAAGCCAGGACTAACAGGCTCTGGGACAGCTTCTAACACCAAACCATCAGACTGATTTACTCATGCTGATTTGAGTGTATTTCTATATTACATTGACTACTCTATTTAATATAAATTATTATAAATTACCATGATTATACGTTGCACATTTAGACGGAAATGTAACGTAAAGATTTTAACTCATGTGAAGGATGTAAGAATAAAGTCAATTTAATTAATTTGAAATATGCACATTATGAATAAAATATTTCAGTTCAGTAGGTTTGCGACATTTTGAAATTCATTTTGGCTTTAATATATAGGATGATGCATCATTCAGTATATAGCAATTCTGTACAGCAATAATGTTAATAGTCCCAATTAATATTTGTATCTTTTTGTAGTAAAAGAAATTACAACAATGCTACCTAAATGCCAAAAATAAAATGCTACTACCGGCATCAAATTGCACTTTTATTGCAGGAAACTTATGATGTTTTATGCTTCATAACGTGACAAAAGCCTAAAGCTGACTTAAGTTCAATGGCAAGTTCAAGCACTTCAGAAACTAAATTTTATCATTAAAATTGGACATATTATATACTAACAGAGGGGAAAGTAAGTGGGAGTGATAATATCTATATGTTTCCTGTTAATGGTTCAGAGTTGTGTCTGTAGGGGGTCTGACTCCAGGCTAGTTACTATCTACAATTTTATGTTCCTCTCAACATCAGGGAAACTGGGGAGAAGCAAGAGGATTTTTTTTCCTTTACAAAAGGACTTACAGAAGTAAAAACGTTGATAGTGACTGTATTAATAAAAATGCTTAAATCAGTTAAAAATAGCAAGCAAGCTTAATGCATATGAAAGGTGATTTCAGCTAGTATAATTTCCTTTGGAGAGTTGGATTCTTGTGTAGTAAATATGTTTCACCAGTGATGCTTCTGAGATTTGTTAGAGTTCTCCTAATTCTGAGGGATAGTGCCATTGCTGTTTACACGACATGAACTAACCCTTTCCCAACTCTAAATTATCTTCAGATTGTTTATGTCTCCATAAAATTGGGCATTTAGTTAATAAATTTACTAAAAGATTTGAACAATAATTTCAAAAATAAAATCCCCATATTTAAAATTTTACAGAGATATAGTTGTATTAAATGAATAGTTTACATTAGTGTTCATAGAGAAAGAATGTTTTGTTGGATTCACAGCAAAGGGAAGATGTAGTAGAGATTTTGGTAAGCTAAACATTTGATAAAGGGACATCAGTAGAAAGGCTTGTAGAACTTAAAGTGGAAAAAATTACCTGATTCAAATGGGATGCACCTTAAGTTGTAGAGGAATTCAAGAAATGTACCTGAGGACCTGAAAATTGTAAATGTTGCACCTTTTTTTTGAGTTATAGTGGTAGGAATAAATCCAGTAACTAAGCAATTTTATCAGTGTGAAGAGATGGTCAAAGTAACAAAAACAGTAAAATAACACTGACAGCATGATAACATAGCAGTTAGCATAACATTATTACAGCACAGTGACCTGGGTTCAATTCCTCCACTGCTAGTAAAGAGTTTATACATTCTCCCTGTGACTGCGTGGGTTTCTTCCTGGGTGCTCCAGTTTCCTCCCACATTCCAAAGACAAATGAGTTAGCGGGTTACTGGATCACATAAGTGTAATTGGGCAATGCAGGCTAGAAGGGTCTTGATACCATGCTCTATCGCTAAATAAAGAACATAGTTATATAAAATATTTAAATAGAATATTAAAATTAACTGAATAAATAAACCTAAAGGAGTGGCAGGAATAAACTCAAAAACTTAGCATTTATATAAGTGTGAAGAGAATAGTTGAACTAATAAAAACAGTAAAGCATATAAAATGCAACTTTAGCTCCGATTGCTGCCTTTGGAGAGTTGTGCATTCTTGTTTATAAATGTGTTTCATCATTGTCATTATGATTCTCAGTAGGATCCTACAAGCCCTGGATGATATGTCAGTAGACATTTAAGCCATTGATTGGGGAAATTGTGAATATGGGTGGGGGATGGTCAGAATTAGGGGTCAGTTGCCATGGAATCAATCAAAAATACAGCACACCATATCTCTGTTTATCATTGACTGCGTACCTATACTCATCTCCTTCACCTGCACTTAGTCTATAGACAACTATGGTTTGACAATGCAAGTGCTCATCCAGATGCTGCTTAAGTGCTATGAGGGTACCTGCCTGATTGTAAACTCCTTGCTTTTGTATTCCTTGGCTCCATTTGTTGATTAATGAAAATGACAAAACTCAGAGTCATAGTGAACTTTGAAGGGACAGCAATAAAGTTCAAGGAATTCAGTCAAGCTATTGGAATGATGGGTGATGGACGTCATCTTTGCTAGCCAGTGTACGGTCTGGAATCATCTTGTAGCAGTGCCTGTTTCGTCACAGTTGTACACTTGTTCTTCCATGAAATCACCTTCTTCTAAGAGACTCTCCTGACACTTACACTTGAGAAATCCCACGACGGTGTTTAATCCAGTCTAGCCAGTCATTGGTAGCTTTGAACTGTGAGGGTTCTCCATTGATCTGCTTGTCAAACTTCTTGGCTTGAGCTTTGAGAATAGGACTGGAAATTGGAAGGCCTTCGGAGCGAGCTTGAACGAACCACTTGTACAGGGAGTCATCGAGGCTGGCATCTTTGGCTGTCTTAAGGCATTTGGCTTTTAGCCCTGCTTCTTCTTCAACTTTGCAAAGCAACATGCGTAACTTTTCTTCGTGAGATTTCCAACCACGCAGTGTTGATTCCCGTATCCCGAGATCTTGTGCAACTTGAGTTTGAGTTTTAGTCTTGATTGCATCAAGTGCGTGAAGCTTATCTTTCACAGGAAAAGATTTTCTTTTTCTAGCGGTTTGTTCCACTTTGAGCAAAAAAAAAGGTCCAATGACTCACAAAATGCTGGTGGAACGCAGTAGGCCAGGCAGAACCTCGTCGAGACCCTTCGTCAGGACCAAAGAGATAGTAAGAGATTTGAGAGGGGGAGGGAGAGACCCGAAATGATCGGAGAAAACGGGGAGGGATGAAGCCAAGAGCTGAGAAGATGATTGACAAAAGGGATACAAGGCTGGAGAAGGGGGAGGATGAATTGACATGGACATAGATGGACATATTGAAATTCGCGTTAAATTGGGGCGTGTAAAATTGGGGTTTCACTGTATGGAAACACCAATGCCCTTGAACAGAAAAGCTTACAAAAAGTAGTGGGTACAGCCAAATCTATCTCGGGTAAAACCTTCCCACCTTTGAGCACATCTCGAAGGAGTACTGTCACCAGAAGGCAGAATCCAACATCAGGAACCCCCGCTATCCAGGCCATGCTCTTTTCTCACTGATGCTATCAGGAGGAGGTACAGGAGCTTCAGGGTCCCACACCACCAGATTCAGGAACAGTTAGCAGGCTCTTGAACTGCAGGGAATAACTCCACTCACCCCAACACTGAACTGATTCCACAACCTTTCAAGGACTCTTCATCTCATGTTTTTGATATTTATTGTTTTTTTATTATTACTATTATTTCTCTTTTTTGTTTTTGCACAGTTTTGTCATTTGCACGGTCTTTGTAGTATCCGATTTTTCATTGATTTTATTGTTTTTCTTGCTATTTACTGTGAATGCCAGCAACAAAGTACATCTCAGGGTTGTATATGGTATCATTATATGTACTTTGATCATGGATTTACTTTGAACATTATTTTCAAAGGGGAAGTACAACTCATTGAATTAGGAGATAAGTGTACATAAGTTGAGGTAGCATTGTATAGTTTCAATAAACCACCAGAAAATCATTCTTTCCTGATGTATCATTTAGAACAATGTTCATTGTATTTTTTAAAGTTTTGTAGTCAAATATCTCAGAAGTAAAATACAGCATGTTGCTGAGTTCCTCCAGCATTTTGTGTGTTGATTGGATTTCCAGCATCTTCAGATTTTCTCTTGTTTGTGATTATTTTATGTTTGTTAAATACCCTGGCATGCTATATGTCATCTGTAGAAAGAGTTTAAGTCTGGAGTGTTGCAATGACCTTGGGCCTTATGCAATGACTATAAAATATCTCTGAACCTCTGTCATAGCCAGGTTTCAATTGTTTTTTTTACTTCTAAGATATAGAAACATAGAAAACCTACAGCACAATACAGGCCCTTCGACTCACAATGCTGTGCCAATCATGTACTTACTTTAGAAATTGCCTAGAGTTACCCTTAGCCCTCTATTTTTCTAACCTTCATGTACCTATCCAGAAGTCTCCAGAACCTTCATGTACCTATCCAGAACCTATCCACCTCCACCACCATCGCCGGCAGCCAATTCCACACACTCACCACCCTCTGTGTGAAAAGAAACTTATCCCTGACATCTCCTCTGTACCTACTTCCAAGCACTTTAAAACTGTGCCCTCTTGTGCTAGCCATTTCAGCCCTGGAAAAAGCCTCTGACTGTCCACATGATCAGTGCCTCTCATCATCTTATATGCCTCTATCAGGGCATGCTCCCCAATCCAGACAATCTCCTTGTAAATCTCCTGTGCACCCCTTCTATAGTTTCCACATCTATCCTGTAGTGAGGTGACCAGAACTGATCCCAGTACTCCAAGTGGGGTCTGACCATGGTCCTATAAAGCTGTAACATTACCTCTCTGCTCTCAAACTCAATCCCACATTGATTGATGAAGGCCAATGCATCTTATGCCTTCTTAACCACATAGTCAACCTGCGCTGCAGCTTTGAGTGTCCTATGGACTCGGACCCTAAGGTCCCTCTGATACTCCACACTGCCAAGAGTCTGACCATTAATACTGTATTCTTCTATCATATTTGACCTACCAAAATGAACCACTTCACACTTACCTGAGTTGAACTCCATCCTGCACTTCTCAACCCAGTTTTGCTTCCTATCAATACCCTGCTGTTACCTCTGACAGCCCTCCACTACTATCCACAACAGCCCCAACCTTTGTGTCATCAGCAGATTTACTAACCCATCACTCCACTTCCTCATCCAGGTCATTTATAAAAATCACGAAGAGAAGGGGTCCCAGAACAGATCCTTGAGGCACACCACTGGTCACCAATCTCCACGCAGATTTTGACCCATCTGCAACCATTCTTTGACTTCTTTAGGCAAGCTAATTCTGGATCCAGAAAGCAAGGTCCCCTTGGAGCCCATGCTTCCTTACTTTCTCAATAACCCTTGCATGGGGTACCTTATCAAATGCCTTGCTGAAATCCATATACACTACATCTACTGCTCTACCTTCATCAACATGTTTAGTCACATCCTCAAAAAAATTCAGTCAGAATTCTGGGTATCATTATCATTTAATGTCCTATCCCTAATAACCTGTCTCCTTGAACTACTACAGAAGTTATCCTCATTTGTAAACTTGAATGATCCTTGCTGGCAGACCATTCAACGTGAGGGAAATCATACCTTAGCTCAGTTTTGTTCTTGCGCACCACCTTCATGTATTTACCATCTGTCATATTAGAGACGTGATTCAACTTTTTTTCCCACTCCCTAATTCTGTGAGGCATAGACCATTTGTGGTACTCTATTGTTGTGCTGGCTGTGATCTATCAGTTATATCTTGAATCTGACCTGAGAGATTTCTGGTCATAAATAGCTGAGAACTGCTGGACACTGCCTATTAAAACTTTGATTGCTTCGGTCTCTGATCCTCCATCTTTGGCTGACTTTTCCATTGCACTTGTAGCACATGCAATGATATGGTTATTGAAGCAGTAATTGTGATTCATAAGATGAAATGTTGCCCTGATGAAATTGATCAAAAGGTAGTTTGAAATCATTCCTCTGTTCCCCAGCATCATCATTTCATTGTTGTGTCCAGCCATGTAAGAATTAGTAGAAATCTCTTCTGAACCTTAAAAGAAAAAGATTTCATTGATGTGGCATCTCCATGACATCAAGCTACATGGCAGAATTTCTGAAATGTCGATGTTGTAATGATGTAAACAGTAGCTTAGGTGTGTACCACAAACAACAAAACAGTAAATGAAACTCAAGGTGAGAATCTGTCTTATTTGCTAAGTTTCATCTGATCACTTGGTTTTTCCCTGTAAGTGTGGAGATTTCTGCAGTCACTCAAGAGAGCAAATGGGATCTTGATTCAAAAACTTGTCCAAAAGGGGGCACCTTCAGAGTGTAGGCACTCCATTTAATCACCATATTTGTCTGAATGTCAAGTGTGGGGCTCGAGTCCACAACCTCCTAACCCAGAGCTACGGACATTACTAAAGCATCTGACCTTTCACCTTTAAAATTGGACTGCTGTGGGAATGAGAAACATAGTTGTCAAAATCATTCAAAAGTCAGGAGTGCCATAAATCACAGTCCTATCTACACTGAATGCTCTTCATTTGGCCTGAGATGGATGAAAATAGATAACACTTTCCAACTAAAATCAATACACATGAATCTACTCAGTCACAGTCATGTTGTGAAAATTTAGTGACATAATTTTCTTTTAGAAATTAGGTCACTTCGGAAATTATGTGGAACAATAGGTCTTTTAGAAAACAAAATCTCCAGTGATTGGATGGCATTTTCTTTTCACACATGTCACAATTTGGTGCGATGACTGTTCAGAAAATATTTTGAGATTGCTGAGTAAATGGAAATTTTAACTGAATGTACTATTCTGACAAGGATACATGGCAGCAGGAATAAGAATAATTATTTCATGGAGTCAGATACTCATTCTAAAATATGATTGGTGTTATTTCAGTGTCATTCCTGTCAGTTTGATATCTTGAATATATTTGCTATTGGAGGAGAATTCTGGTAGCTTGGGGAAAATACATTATTATCGTGAGAATTGGAAATCTACATAGGGAAAAACTCAGATTAAAATATTCACTAGAGGAAGTGAATGTGTTGCATGAGATGAATTGAGAACTTTAGCATTGCTAATTTATATAATCTGAAATGTTAGATCAGTGAAATTGCCAGCTCTATCTAAACTAGGCCTGATGAAGCTTTTGTTTTGGGAAATCGTTAAACCTGCAATTAGGTATTGAGGTGATGATTTTCAAGGTGGAAAAAAATGATAAATATGTCTTATTTGCATGTCCAAAGAAATGAATTTAGTAGTTTTCTCTTATTCATTCTTAAGATGTGAGTGTTGTTGTCTAGGCTTGTCTTGGCTCGGTGATAGAGGTCCTAGTTTTTGGAGTTGTAGGGGAAATAATCAAGTGGTCTGCTTATCATTTTATTCTAAATAGTATTGGAACTACTTTCATCCAAGCAAATGAGGACCCTTTCACGTCACTGTGTGGCTGTCACTTCTAGCAGCAAATCAGTATTTTGCTGCAGTGCTTCTGTCTTGTGATATGTCTATGCAAGCATAACATTCATGAGGCTGATCCATTTAACTTCTGATTAATGCTAAATTGCCACCAGAATGTTGATGAAAGGAAACTTGATCACAGTAAATTTGTTGAATCTCAAGGACAGATGGTTAGATTCCTACTAGCTGGTGATGGTCATTGCCTTACACCATTGCAGAACATCTGTTGTTTGACATTGATGGACCTAACAGCGCGTATTATTGAAATGTTATGTATGGACACTGACTAGTCCATTACTTCATTATCTAAGAGATTATAAAATGGGACTGTTTTCTGCGAGCATTCAGTTTTTGCGAATGCTTCCAAACCTGAGTGATCCCAGCAGAATTCACTTTGAACATTGTTTAATGCATTATTGGTGAATTTTGTGTTGATGATAGGCCATTGATCCCTCTATTAATGACTGGTTTGTTAATTATAATGAATCCTGATGCAGAGCTTCAATTAAACATGCACCAATTTCTTTCTTTCCACTGCTGTTGCTTGACCCGTTGAATTCATCAGGCAGACTATGTTGCTCTGGGTTCCAGCATTTGTCATCTCTTGTGTCTCCATAATGGAAAGGCTTAGTTAGAGGAATTGATAGCTCTGGAGCACGTCTCTGGCACTTCTGAAGGCACTTTGTCACAGAAGGAATTTTGTCAGGAGACATAAGAGACTATAAATGCCAGAATCTGGTACAAAAAAAACTGCTGGAGAAAGGTTCAAGTTCATTTACTTATCACGTGTACATTGAAACATACTGTGAAATTTAGTTATTGGTGTTAACAACCAACACAATATGTTGGGGGCAGCCTGCAAGTGTTGCCACACATTCTGGCACCAACTGGAAATTATAGAGCAGTTAGCCTTACCTCAGTGGTTGGGAAGATGTTAGTGTCAGTTGTTAAGGATGAGATGATAGAGGTAGTACAAAGTCAGCATGGTTTCCTTCAGGGAAACTCATGCCTAACGAACCTGTTGGAATTCTTTGAGGAGATTACAAGTAGATAAAGGGATGCAGTGGATGTTGTACATTTGGACTTTCAGAAGGCCTTTGACAAGGTGCCACACATGAGGCTGCTTACCAAGTTAAGGGACCATGGTATTACAGGAAAGTTAATAACATGGTTAGAGCATTGATTGATTGGTAGGAGGCAATGAATAAAAGGATTCTTTTCTGGTTGGCTGCCAGTGATTAGTGGTGTTCTGCAAGAGTTGGTGTTGGGACCACTTCTTTTTATGCTGTATATAAATGTCTCCCATCCACTCTATAATGTACTGGTTAGGCACAGGAGTACATTCAGCCAGAGACTCATTCCACCGAGATGCAACACTGAGCATCATAGGAAGTCATTCCTGCCTGTGGCCATCAAACTTTACAACTCCTCCCTCAGAGTGTCAGACACCCTGAGCCAATAGGCTGGTCTTGGACTTATTTCCACTTGGCATAATTTACTTATTATTATTTAATTATTTATGGTTTTATGTTGCTATATTTCTACACTATTCTTGGTTGGTGCGACTGTAACGAAACCCAATTTCCCTCGGGATCAATAAAGTATGTCTGTCTATGTCTGATTTAGATGACGGAACAGATGGTTTTGTTGACAAGTTTGCAGATGACACAGAGACTGGTGGAAGGATAGTTAGTGTTGAAGACAGGTAGGATGCAGAAGGACTTAGACAGATTAGGAGAATGGGCAAGAAAGTGGCAAATGAAATATAATGTTGGAAAATGCATGGTCATGCACCTTGGTAGTAGAAATAAATGTGCGGACTATTTTCTAAACAGGGAGAAAATATAAAAATCTGAGATGCAGAGGGAGTGCAGAACACCCTAAAGGTTAACTTCAGGTTGAGTTGGTGGTTAGCATTCATTTCAAGTGGTCTAGAATGCAAGAGCAAAGATGTATTACTGAAGCTTTATAAGGCACTGGTGAGACCTCACCTTGAGTATTGTGAGCAGTTTTGGGTCCCTCATTTAAGAAAAGATGTGCTGGCATTGGAGAGTGTTCAGAGGAATACAGAGAAAATTTACAAAGATATTGTCAGGTCTAGAGGACCTCACTTAGAAAGAAAGATTGAATAGGTTAGGACCGTGTTCTTTAGAATGTAGAAGATTGAAAGCGAGGTAAAATTATGGGGGGGGGGGGGTGGTGAGGTTGATGGTTCTTCTATGGTTTTCTGCATTTTATGGAAAAATCTCAGAATTGTGTTCTGCTTATATACTTTGTTAATAAAATGAACCTTTGAGTATTGAAAGGAGATTTCATTGAGGTATACACAATTGTGAGTGTATAAATAGGGTAAATGCAAACAGGCCTTTTTACTGCGGTTGCGTGGGACTACAGCCAGAGATCATGGCTTAAGGGTGAAAGGTGACAAGGGGAACATGAATGGAAACTTCTTCACTCAGAGTTGCAAGTGTGGAAAATATCAGTGTTAAAGAGAAGTTTAAATGGGTACTTGGATAGTAAGAATATGGAGGGCTATGATCCCAGTGGAGGTAAATCAGGAAAGACAGTTTAAATGGTTTCAGCATGGACTTGATGGCCTGAAGGGTCTGTTTCTGTGCTGTACTTCTCTTTGACTCTATGTGGGTAACTATAAACGTATAGCTGCCCCAGACACCAACATGACAGTGACCAGATTATCTGTCAAAGAACAAAACTAAATCAGATAAATATTGCCCCTGGGTCAGTGGGAAGGGTTCCCACTGCTCTTCTTTAGTTGGTACTACGAATCTTGCTATGTTGGGAGGGCAGGGACAAAGAATGGCACCTCGGACAGTGTGACAATTCTCCAGCACCGTACAAGCATCATCTTGTAATTATCTGTCCAGGATTTGTTAAAATGTGGCATCGTCACTTCCTTCTCTCTTTCCCAGTCTGGCTCTCCTCTTACTTTTTCTTTTCGTTTTTAACCTCCATCCACACTAAAACGACATTTTCGTCTCCTGAAACCGGAGCTTTTCAAAAATGCTTTCCAAGGTGGATATTTTTGAAAACGCTGCTTGGGCAGATCAGTGTGGACGGAATAACCGGAGACTTTTGAAAACGCTATCAGATGGCAGTGTGCTATTTCATTGTTTTCTTGAACGCAACCTAACAATTTCAGAATAGACGGCAACGAGACTGAAGCCTGAAGAGTTAGAAATGTACTCACCAAATACTTTGACCCATAACTTACTGAATAAATAAGTATACTGTACTCACTTTGCCCTGCTTTCTGTCCTTATTTGTATGAAGGTGGTTTACCTATTTATGCAAGTACTTCTCTGACAATAGATGTGTAACAACCTAATGTAACATTATATGGAAATACAAGATAACACTGATGCAGATATGTTTTATACATTTAACAAGGTGCTTTATTAATGCAACAGACTTAGTCAGTTTTTCAATGTTCATCGTCAGCCAGGTTAATCTGCCCGTGAACTCCCTGTCGGTTGCCGCTGTACACTCCAGTATTTGTTTTTTTTTGGTTTAAATTCTCCTGTGCGAAATCCAACAGCTGTCCATCACTTTAAGTTTTCTAGTCTGTAACTACACAAACGCGCACTTCTACAGCGAGATTCGACGCCAAACATGTCACTTGTTTTCGGTAGATGTGTCCTGCGCATGCGCAGGGGGAAGAGATTCGATGAAATCTCCTCCATTTCAGTGTGGATAGAGGTATTTTCAAAAATGCTTAGTGTGGATACCTATTGTTTTTACGTGAAACCGGCATTTTCAAAATTATCCGGTCTAGTGTGGATGTAGCCTAAGTCAAAGTAAATTTATTATCAAAGTATGTACAGTGTATGTCATTGGCCATGTCACTAGATATGTCTCAGGCAGAGGTTGATAGATTCTTGATCAGTCAGGGCATGAAGGGATATGGGAGGAAGGCAGGAAATTGGGGCTGAGTAGAAAATGGATCTGCCATGATGAAATGGCAGAGCAGACTCAGTGGGCCAAGCGGCCTACTTCTGCTCCTATATCTTATGGATTTGAGGTAAAATTGCAGTCAGTGGGATGAGTTAAAGTGCATCAGGGAGCCGAAATCAAAAAGAGTGATGAATACAGGACTGAAGTATTTGAATGCACATAGTATACAGAATCAGGTAGATGATCTTGTAGCACAGTTAGAGGTTAGCAGGTGAAAAAAGATCATCTGTTGAAAGAGGATCATAGTTGGAAGCTTAAAATGCAAGGATACACATTGTTTCAAAAGGATAAGGAGGTAGGCAGAGGGTGTGGGGTGGCTCTGTTGATAAAAAATGTAATCAAATCAGGAAGAGTAAGAAAAGGGAACGTAAACCAATCCTCATAGAAAGATCATAAGTGGAGAGAGTGAACAGTTTCCTGGGTATCAAGATCTTCCTTGTTCCTGAGTATCAAGATCTCTGAGGATCTAACCTGGTTCCAACATGTCAATCAGCTATAAAGAAAGCAAGACAGTGGCTATATTTCATGAGGAGTTTGAAGAGTTTTGATTTGTCACCTAAAACACTCAAATTTTTAGAGATGTACAGTGGAGAGCATTCTGACAGGCTGCATCATTGTCTAATACAGGGCTTTACTGCACAGGACTGAAAGAAGCTACAGAAAGTTATAAAATTAGTCAGCTCCATCTTGGGTACTAACTTCCATAGTATTCAAGACAATCATTCCTCAGCACCTGATTAGAAAGCTGAAACTGCTGGGCCTGAACATCTCTCTCTGCAACTGGATCCTAGACTTCCTGACTGGGAGACCTCAGTCAGTCTGGATTGGGAGCAGCATCTCCAACACCATCACATTTAGAACGATGACCCCCCCCCCCCCCCCCCAGGGCTGTGTGCTCAGTCCATTGCTGTTCACTCTGCTGGCACATGACTGTGCTGCAACACACAGCTCAAACCACATCATCAAGTTCACCGATGACACGACCGTGGTGGGTCTCATCAGCAAGAACGACGAGTCAGCTTACAGAGAGGAGGTGCAACGCGAACAACTTGTCTGTGAATGTGAACAAAACAAAAGAGATGGTTGTTGACTTCAAGAGGGCACGGAGCGACCACTCTCCACTGAACATCGATGGCTCCCTGGTAGAGATCATTAAGAGCACCAAGTTTAAGAAGGGCGAGAAGCAGAAAAAAGACAATTTTCGGCCAGTTAGCTTGACTTCAGTGCTTGGAAACATGTTGAGGTCTGTTATTAAGGATGAGGTTTCAGAGTACTTGGATGTACAGAACAAAATAGGTTTGTCCCTTTTTTTTTAAGCGGAAATCTTGCCTGACAAATCTGTTGGAATTCTTTGAGGAAATAACAGGCAGGATAGACAAAGGAGAGTCAGTGGATATTTATTTAGATTTTTAGAAGGCCTTTGAAAAGGTGCTACATGAGGCTGCTTAACAAGATAAGAGCTCTTAGTATTAAAGAAAAAATACCAGCATGGATAGACCATAAGATATAGAAGCAGAAGTAGGGCATTTGGCCCATTGAGTCTGCACTGCCATTCAATCATGGACTGATCCAATTCCTCCAGTCAACTCCACTCCCCTGCCTTCTCTCTATACCCTTTGCAGGAAGCAACGGGTTGGGGAAAAAAACAGGCCTATCCTGGCTGACTGCTGGTAACTAGTGGTGATCAGCAGGGGCTGAGGTTGGGACTGCTTTTCACGTTATATGTCAATGATTTGGATGAAAAAAATGATGGCTTTGTTGTCAGGTTTGTTCGCAATCTAAAGAGGGAGCAGGATGTCTGCTGATGGACTTTGACAGTTTGAGAGAATGGATAATGTAGGGAAGTGCATGGTCATGCATTTTGGTAGAAGTAATAAAGACATGGAGTATTTTCTAAATAGGAAGAAAATTTAAAAATCGGAGGTGCAGAGGAATTTCGAAGTCCTTAGGCAGCATTCCCTAAAGGTTTAACTTATAGGTTGAGTTGGTGTTAAGGAAGGCGAACACAGTATCAGCATTCATTTTGAGAGGACTATAATACAGAAGAAATGATGCAATGCTGAGGTTTTAAGGCATTAGTCAGATCACACTTGGAGTATTGAAAGCTGTTTTGGGCCACTTATCTGAAAGAAAATGTGCTGGCATTGGAGAGGGTCCTGAGGAGGTTCATGTGGATGATCCCAGGAATAAAAGAGTTAACATATGAGATGTAGAGAGGATGTTTCCTATAGAGAGGGAACCTAGGGCCAGAGGGCACAGCCTCAGAATAGAGGGATGTCCATTTAGAACAGAGATGAGGAAAATTTTCCTTTGCCAGAGGGTGGTGAATCTGGAATTTATTGCTACAGACGGCAATGGAGGCCAAGACATTTAAGGCAGAGGTTGATAGATTCTTGGTTAATCAGGGTGTCAAATGTCATGGGGTGTAGGTAGGAGAATGGGGTTGAGAGGGATAATAAATTGGCCATGATGGAATGGCAGAACAGATTCAATGGACCAAGTGATATAATTGTGCACATATGTCTTAAGATCCTATGGACTTATATTTCATTAATTTATAATCTCGTATCATTTCCAGTAAATACAATGTCCGCATTTTGAAATGTAAATGTAATGGTTTAAAATTTGTTGTTCTTTATTTGCAACCTTCCAAATATTTTACAAACTCTGCTTATCAAGCAAGCTATTGACGTTAAGTGCAATTCATGAAAAGTAATGGAGCCAGCAAAGTGCACATCTAATGATTGCTTTCAGAAATAATTCATGCTTAAAAAAATTGTAATGCTAGCCACTTGCGTATTATTTCATCAAGCAAATATAAAGATGTGCAGATATAGTGGAGAACAGGTACAGTCCTCACAATGAAAGATTATACAAAAATGAGCAAATGTTACATATGGATTAAACAATCATTGTAATATTTAAGCCAAATACCCTTTAAACACAAAATGAGTTTCAAATCTTGTTTAGTCACGGTATTTTTGTTCTCTGCCAAAACTACCTTTTCACAATCTATTTCTATGAGATTCCTAATTGATTTTAAATGACTAGCATTGGCATTGCTTTTATATCCCTCAGATCTGCATTTTATTTAAGTAAAAACTAACACTGCTTTATTCTGCTATTCTATCATGTATTACAGATTGAAGGAATCTAAGAATCGGGGAGAGTTGTTGAGCAAAGAGACTTGGGGTGTAGGACCTAGTTTCTTGAAAGTGGCAACACATGGGACAGGACGATGAAGAAGGCATCCATACTGAACATTTCGTAAATCGTATTAGTTGTACAAAACTTCGGTTAGGCAGCACTTGGAGAATTGTCACAATTCAGTCACAACACTGCAGAAAAAGATGCCTAAAGAGGGCAAAGAAAAGATTCTAAAGATCGTTACACAGATTGGATGGGGGAAGGAGCTTTGAGTTGTAAAGGGAGATTGGATAGGATGTTACTGCTTCTCTTGGGGAAAGTAGGATGTGAGATGACATGCTAAAATCATACATAGGGTCAATAGCCAGAGTATGTTTCCCATGGCAGGTCTGTTATCTAAAACTAGAGGGCATGGTTTTAAGATAAGGGGGAGAATTTTTAAAGTGGACCTTGGGAGTGATTGGTCTGAAAACAGGATGCTGTCCAAGTTGCATGCCATCTTGGACAATGTCTCCCATCCACTCCATAATGTACTGGTTAGGCACAGGAGTACGTTCAGCCTGAGACCATTCCACCGAGATGCAACACTGAGCGTCACAGGAAGTCATTCCTGCCTGTGGCCATCAAACTTTACAACTCCTCCCTCGGAGTGTCAGACACCCTGAGCCAATAGGCTGGTCCTGGACTTTTTTCCACTTGGCATAATTCACCTATTATTATTTAATTATTTATGGTTTTTTATTGCTATATTTCTACACTGGTGCGACTGTAACGAAACCCAATTTCCCTCAGGATCAATAAAGTGTGTCTGTCCGTCTATCTTTTCACACAGTAGTTAGTATCTGGAATGAAATGTGAAAAAAAGAGGCAACAGTAACAACATTTAAGAAACATCTGGATTGAATTTGAATAAACAAGGCATAAAAGGATAGGGAATTAATATAGGCAAATAGTATTAGATTAGATGAGCATGATGGTTAGTATAGGTATCAGACATCCCACCTATCCTGGGAGTCTCCCGCATATTGATAGCGGCTCCCTGATGCCTGCAAAATATATACAATATGCCGGAAATTGATTTTTTTGAGATGGAGAGGAAGAGAAATGGTGAGAGGGAGCATCCTGATTGGTCTCTCTTTGTGCTAAGTAGACCTATCAATTTTCTCTGTGGGTGGGCCTTATAGTCAGACTCAAAAACAATGACTTTTCTATTGCCCATGGTGGGTTAAAATGTAAAAGACATGTTGAGGTGAGTTTAACAGGTGTCCTTCATTCATTAACATAGCTAATGTTATCTAAACTTGCTGGCTAGCTGCTAAGGAGCTGCTCTGTTGATATCCTATGTGATGAGGCCAAACTCCCTGTAGACTTGCTTAAAGTTGTAATAGAATGAAAAAAAAAGACTCCATGATAATATAAGTACATATTTCAATGTCACATTTTCTGCATATACCCAACTTGGTTTACAGATTGGACAAAATCACTAAACAAGGTATTACATACACCCTTGGAGGTTGACCTGGGAGGGGTGAGGGGTGCTACCTCCCTGAAATGAGTTTTTGCAGGGTGGGATGTCTGAGATATGGTGGGCCAAAAAGCAACTCTATAACTAACCTAGAGTGGCGCGTATACCACACAGGATCCTTTGTGATGAGAGATCTAATGCCTGATTTATATGTTGCTAAATTAAGTGGCTCCCACTGCTGTATCCCCAATTAACCTTCAAATAGCTATTCTAAAGTGCCTGAAATTAGCCTCGAATATAAATTGAAAAATAACCAATTGTCTGTGAAATGTATTTGGCTAGTCTGAACTGCTTGTGTGCATGTGATTGCAGTACAAAATTGCCACCAATTGGCTATCTCTGCCTTGAAACTAAAAGGTGTAAGTGGAAGGAAGGAACCAAAGAAATAAAGGCAAGTGCAGTAAATAGAGGCTAGCTGATGTGAGGCTGTTGCATCTTTTTAGGACAAGAGTAGAGAACAGAGCAGTGTGTTTGATCCTAGCATAAGGTACCTGGAATAGGAGTGCCTATTCCTTGGTATGTTACAATACATCACATCAAGTGTCCAATGCTTCTAAACTTGGTATTTTTATTCATTCTGTCAACATTTTTACTTTATGGGAACATTGAAAGTAAGGAATTTGCTTGCTGTTTTATGTTATAGTTGCCCTAAAAAATCTGTATTAGGAAGCTAAAATACAACAGTTAAATTTGAGAAATTTCTATAATTAGAATTTTTCTCTTGAGTAATATTTTAAAAGGGCATACAAGTTTTAGAAGTCGGCTTTATCAACATTTCTATACTGTTAGCAAATTAGTATTTTCCTTTCTACAATACCTGTTAAGCTTTAGAGTGGATCAGCTAAGAGATAGGTAAGATATCAGACTAATTAATGTGTATCTGGGTCAAATCATCATTTTTTTTTCCTTACTGGATATAATTTAGGCACTAAATCTTCTGACTAGATAACCAATATTGAAGAATTTTCATCATTTTAATATGCCTGTAAGGAAGTCTCCCTTAGCATGCAGTGCACTAAAACCTGAAGAATGCTTTCAACAGCAACTGACAAAGCTAACTCTTTAATATTCTGCACAGTAATTTAACTAAAAACCAGCTGGTCTAATTTACTCAATTATTTTGTCAGTCAGTGATTATGAAATTAAATTGGGTTTTGTATCAATGTTCCTACATTAATGTAACATTTGGTAATTTTTTTCCTGATTTCAGTTATGCAATAGAAAGAAAATACATATTTCAATAAAGTGATATTTAATTTATTGTGAACTTAGATAATTGAAAATGAATAATCAGTATCTTGATTGATAGTTAGCCTGTAGAGCAACAGACATCCTGAGGATCCTGTTTTAAATTTATACTTTTAACATATTAGTGATTGGAGATATTTTACAGCTCCCTTCAGAAAATCTCTATTTCTGCCATTCTCATGGATTTAAAAATTGTATCATCTTATGTTCACCACTGTTAACCATTCTGATTGTAAATCTTTCTTATATTTCTCATTTAAACTTATAAAGCTGCATCATTTTTAAAAAATTGTAGATTACATTACTGATTTTGAACTCTGATTTGACTGGTGAATTTTCAATTCATTTGTTAATGTGGACATCACCAGAGAGGCTAGCATTCATTATCCATTCCAGATAACTCATTTGTAAATCATTTCAGAGGGTTCAACACATTGGTTCATAAGCATACCAAGGAAAGAGAGCAAATTTTCTTCCCCGAAAAGCATTTTAATGAAATTTATCCAGTAGTTTGCAGTAGTTTCATGGTCACTGGTGCTAGCATTGCTAATTGAATCACTCCACCCTTGCTACCACCCATACTGGGCATCCTACAATTTGCCTACCGACAAAACTGGTCTACTGATGACACCATTGCCAGAGCACTACACACTGTCCTCACTCACCTGGAGAAGAGGGATGCATAGGTTAGAATGCTGTTTCTGGACTACAGTTCAGCATTCAACGCCATAATTCTCTCCAGACTTGACAGGAAACTCAGAGACATTGGCCTGCATCCCACATGGTGCAGCTGATCCTAGACTTCCTATTGGATCGCCGACAGGTAGCATGGATAGGCTCCCTCACCTCAGCCCCTCTGACCTTCAACACAGGTGCTCCCCCAGGTTGTGCTCTGTGTCCCCTTCTCTACTCCCTTTACACCCACGACTGTACTGTCACATACAGCCCCAATCTGCTGCTCAAATTCGCAGATGATACTTTGATTGGCCTTATTTCTAGTGGTAATGAGACAGCCTGAAGGGAAGAGGTTGATACCCTGACAGGATAACGACCTCTCCCTCAGTGTCCAGAAACCAAAAGAACTGATTGTGGATTACAGAAGGAATGGAGACAGGCTCAGTCCAATCAACATCAATGGGTCTGCAGTTGAGAGGGTGAGTAGTTTCAAATTCCTTGGTATACACATTACCAAAGATCTCACCTGGACTGTACACAGTGACTGTGTGGCAATAAAAGCACAACAGCGTCTCTTCCACCTCAGGCGACTGAAGAAGTTCGGCATGGGCCCCCAAATCCTTAAGACCTTCTACAGGGGCACCATTGAGACATACCGACTGGCTGTACGGGAACTGCACCAACCTTGATTGCTGGGCACTGCAGAGAGTGGTATGGACATCTCAGCGTATCTGTGACTGTGAACTTCCCGCCATTGAGGACATTTATAACAACAGGTGCAAAAAAGAAGGCCTGGAAGATCATTGGGGACTTCTATCTGACAAACGCTACACAGCATTAAAGCCAGGACCAATAGGCTATGGGAAAGCTTCTTTTTACCAGCCATTAGACTTTTAAATTCACATGTCTGTACATTGCAACAGAGTCATAACGCATTGTGGGATGGATGTAAGATTCAAATAAATTCTATTCTAAGTTAAATTCCAACCTTTCATAATGGGTCTGTATTTGTATCTGTATCTCTGGATTATGTCTTCTGGCCTCTCTGTTTCAGTTTATATTATGTTTATGGTCTATTTATTGTCGTTCTTCTATTCACATGTATACTGCCAAAGTGAAACAATGTGCCTTTGGATCAAGGTGCACAACACAGTACAGATAACTCACTCATAGCACATAAAGTCATATTACCACTAGTAAATTAACAAATACTAAGGTGCATTTATGACACAAGTTAAAAAGTAAACAGGATAATGCATGATGAGAATTGGGTGATGGCAGAGCGTTCAGTGGTTTTATGGTCTGGGGGAAGAAGCAGTTTCTCATACTAACAGTTCTTGTCCTAATGTTACGGGGCAGCCTGCCTGATGTTAGGGGTCAAAGAGAGGGACCATTGGCAATATTCAGGGCCTTGCATATGATTGGTGGCAGAGAGACTCTGGTGATCCTCTTCGCAGTCCTCGTAATCCTTTGTAGGGACTTGTGGTCAGATGCCTTGTGAATCGCATATCAGGCGGTTATGCAGGTAGTCAGGACATTCTTAATGGTCCTCCTGTAAAATTGGTCAGAATGACAAGTTGGGGTGTAGGGAGAAGCTTCAATCTCCTCAGGAAGTGGAGACACCGTTGTGCTTTCAACAGATGGTGTTGAGAGACCAGGTGAGATCATCTTTTAAGTACACATCCTGAAACTTGGTGTTTCTAACTCACTCCATGGATGAGTCATGCATGTGCAGAGAGGAGTAGTCAGCCTGCACCCTCCTAAAGTCCACAATCATCTGTTCGATTTCGTCCACGTTGAGGCAGGGTCAAGCTATTGTGCTCACACCATTCTACCAGCTGCTCTACCTCTTCTCTCATTGTCATTGTTGATGAGGCCAACCACTGTTGTGTCATCAGCAAATTTGACTTAGTTTGAACTGGATCTAGCAGTGCAGTCACATGTCAGTAGTGGCCTGATCATGGAGCACTGGGTGGCACTGGTGCTCATTGTGATGGAGCTAGAGATGGTTCTGCCGGCACAGACTGACTGTGGCCTTCTGTCAAGAAGTCCAGATCCAGTTACAGAGAGAGGTGTTAAGAACCATTGTGAACAGTTTACCCACCAACTTCTGAGGGATGATCATATTAAATGCTGAGCTGAAGTTGATAAACAGCTTCCTGGCAATGCAGGCTGACATTTGGGACACCATTTTCCAGGTGGGACAGAATAGAGTGGAGAGCAATGGCCAGTGGACCGAATGAGCTATAAGCACACTGGAAAGGGTTCAATGTAGCAGGAAGATAGAATTTACTGTGATCCATGACCAGCCACTTGAAGCACTTCATTATTGTAGAAGTTAGTGACACTGGATGGTAGTTGTTGAGGCAGGTTACTGTCTTGGGCACTGGGATGATGGTGACTGCCTTGAAGCCTGCGGGGACAGTGGACTGTTCCAGAAAAATGCTGAAGATGTTTGTTAGAATCTTTGTTAACTAGGGGGGGAGGGGGTGGTGGAGGGGTCTTCCATGCTGGTACGTTGTTCTGTTCATTAAACTGAGCATGAAAGACTCTCAGTGCTTCTTAAATAAATTGAGTGCGACGCAACCATGCCACACTATCTACAATTTCATAGAAAAAGTTATCTGAAAGTGATTTCATATTAATGTGAAAGTTTTAAGATTATATAGCAATAAATCATTTTTTAAAATCTATTGCCATATAATCTTTAAACCTTTTCATGTTGTTCACTTCTATAGCCTCGATCTCTCCCCACTTAATACCTGAGCATTCAGATATCTTTCCTATTAATAATACTCCATTATTGCTGATTACCTTTTTGCTCTACAACTGTCCCTCTTTTTTTCAAAACTATCCTTATGCCCATCTTCACACAAGTTTATCTTTCAACCTTTGTACTCTTCATTTATTTCATCCATTTTATTCTCTAAGACAGCTGAATTCAATATCTCCCAGTACTGTAATCATCTCTTATATTCCATTTCTAATTCTCCTAGTATGCTGCATGCCCGAAGATCCATTGTTGCATTGATCAAAGTGAATCTTTAAATACAACTGAATATTGTCTCGCCCCTCTCCTCCATCTTTGTGGTCTATCTCTGCTGAGCAATCCTTGTATAAGACCCTAAAATATAGGAGCAGAAGTAGGCCGCTTGGCCCATTGAGTCTGCTCAGCCATTCAATCATGGCTGATCCAATTCTTACAGTCATCCCAGCTTTGCTGCCTTCTCCCCATACCCTTTGATGCCCTGGCTAATCAAGACCATATCTATTTCTGCCTTAAATGCACCCAATGACTTGGCCTCCACAGCTGCTCATGGCAACAATTTCCATAGATTTACCACCCTCTGACTAAAGTAATTTCTCTGCATCTCTGTTCTAAGTGGACGTCCTTTGATCATGAAGTTGTGTACTCTTGTCCTATACACCTCTACCATGGGAAATAACTTTGCCATTTCTAATCTGTTCATGCCTTTTAACATTCGGAATGTTTCCATGAGATCCCCCCTTATTCTCCTGAACTTCAGGAAATACAGCCCAAGAGCTGTCTGGCGTTCCTTATGTAGTAACCCGTTCATTCCTGGAACCATTCTCATGAATCTTCTCTGAGCCCTCTCCAATGTCAATATATCCTTTCTAAAATAAGGAGCACTAAACTCTTCACAATACTCCAAATGTGATCTCACAATTGCCTTCTAGAGCTTCAACATCACATCCCTGCTCTTATATTCTATGCCCCTAGAAATGAATGCCAACATTGCATTCACCTTCTTCACCACTGACGCAACCTGGAGGTTAACCTTTAGGGTAGTGGTAGCCAAACCGTCGATTGCAATCGACTAGTCGATCTTGGAGACTTTCCTAGTAGATCCCGGGGAAAAAAAAAGTAAAATGAATTCACAAATACTGTTGAGAGACTGTTTCCGGGTTGCGGGGTTTTAGTTCCGTTCTTTCTGCCCAGTGCGCATGCGTGACTAATGAGGCAATGAAGCCCTTAAAACTGCTTTGGTACCCTGAGTCCAAGCACCCTGCACTGAAAGAAAAACCCATTCAGTTTTTTCCCCCAGAAAAAATGTGAGCAAACGGGTCAGCCTCTGAGAGCCATGTCAACTAAATTGTGGAATGGACTGGACATAGGGAACCTGCTTCGAGTATCGCTGTATTCCCATTGTGTTTAACACCCCCTGGTCGGCCGGTCCGCAAGAATATTGTCAATATTAAACCGGACTGTGGTGCAAAAAAATGGGTGGTGATCCCTGGTGTTTATATGTTATTTCAACTTCCGGGTTGCGGGGTTTTACTTCTGGTCTTTTCTGCCCCGGTGCGCATGCATGTAGCTAATAGATTTGGAGTCGATTTTGCCTTTCACTAAGGCTGAGGTAGGGGATCTTGGGCTTATAAAGGTTGGTGACCAATACTTTAGGATATCCTGCACAAGGACTCCCAAGTCCTTTTGCATCTCTGTGCTTTGAATTCTCTCTCCATCTAAGTAATAGTCTGCCTGTTTATTTCTTCCACGAAAGTACATGACCATACACTTCCCAACATTGTGTTTCATTTGCCACTTCCTTGTCCATCCCCTAAACTATCTAAGTCTCTCTGCAGGTTCTCTGTTTCCTCAACACTACCTGCTCCTCCACCTATCATTGTATCATCAGCAAATTTAGCCACAAATCCATTAATCCCATAATCCAAATCATTGATGTACATCATAAAAAGCAGTGGTCCCAACACTGACCCCTGCAGAACTCCACTGGTAACTGGCAGACAGCCAGAATAGGATCCCTTTATTCCCACTGTCTGCTTTCTGCTCATCAACCAATGCTCCACCCATGCCAGTAACCTCCCTGTAATTCATTGGCTTGTAACTTCCCATGTAACTCCATCTTGCTAAGTAGCCTCCTGTGCAGCACCCTGTCAAAGACCTTGTGAAAATCCAAGTACACCACATCCACTGCATCTCCTTTCCCTACCCTGCTTGTAATTTCCTCAAAAACTTGCAGTAAGTTAGTCAAGCAGGAATTTCTTTTTAGGAGACCATGCTGGCTTTGGCCTATCTTGTCATGTGCCTCTAGGTACTCTGTAATCTCATCCTTAACAATCGATTCCAACAATTTTCCAACCACTGCTGTCAGACTAACAGGTCTATAATTTCCTTTCTGCTGCCTCCCAGCCTTCTTAAATAGCGGAGTAATATTTGCAATTTTCCAGTCAAGCGGTACAATGCCACAATCTATTGATTTTTGAAAGATCATTGTAATTGCCTCCACATCTCTCCAGCTACTTCCTTCAGAACCCGAGGGTGCATTCCATCAAGTCCAGGAGATTTATCCGCCCTCAGACCATTAAGCTTCGTGAGCACCTTCTCGGTAGTAAATTTCACTACAGGTGTCCTCCACTGTGAAGACTGATGCAAAATACACATTCATTTCCTCTGCCATCTGTGCGTCTTTCATTACAATACCTCCAGCATCATTTTCTATTGGTCCTATATCTACCCTCAACTTTTTTTTTATCCTTTATGTACTTAAAACAGGTTTTAGTATCTTCTTTGATATTAGTTGCCAGCTTCCTTTCATAATTTATCTTTTCCTTCCTAATAACTGTCTTAGTTTCCTTCTGCAAGTTTTTAAAAGCTTCCCAATCCTCTATTTTGCCATTAGCTTTTGCTTTTACTTTGGCGCTGACTTTACTTGTCAGCCACAGTAGTGTCCTTCTTCCATTCAGAAATTTCTTCTTATTTGGAATATATCTGTCTTGCACTTCCCTCATTTCTCGCAGAAACTCCAGCCATTTCTGCTCTTGCTGTCCTTCCTGCTTGTGTCCCTTTCCAGTGAACCTTGGCCAGTTCCCCTCTCATGCCATTGTAATTTCCTTTATTCCACTGAAATACTGACATTGGAATTTAGTTTCTCTTTCAAGTGTACTGGATCATAGTGTGATCACTGTTTCCTTAGATTTCCTTAACCTTAAGCTCTCTTAATACCTCCAGATCATTGCAAAAGACCCAGTCCAACAACAAGCCAGTTCTAAAAAGCCATTCCTTAGACATTCAACAAATTTTCTCTCTTCAGGTCCCATACTGGCCTGGTTTTCCCAATCCACTTTCATGTTAAAATCCCCAACAATTATCATGACTTTGCCCTTCTGACTTGCCTTTTCTATCTCCTTCTGTTATTTGTAGTTCACATCCCGGCTGCTGTTTGGAGGCCTGTGTACAACTGCCATTAGGGTCCTTTTACTCTTGCCATTTCTTAACTCAATAACTTAATCACATACGTGCAATGGAACAGATATCCTACTTTGTGTCCATGTGGTTCCTTCTGGGTCTCCCAAAGGACCCGAAATTTGTTTGGCAACTTTCAGTAAGTAATATCACTGAAAGCATAAAAGTAAGATTTTTATAAATTAATAATGATCAAATCTATACTTTACCATAATCATCAGACCAATGTGGGTCTTTATCAGATTGGGAACATCAATTAATTCATTGATTCTGGGCATTTGCCAAAAATCTTGCTTTTATACCATTCACTCCACCACTTCATTGGTCATGTACACCAGCCAAACTGGACAGTTCATACATAACTGATGTGCTGCGTATCCAAGAGCAATAGAAGTCTTGTCTAGATGGTAAACTGATTTTCATTTATAACTACCTAATTTAAATTAGGAATGTTGAAAGGGTTGGACAGAGTAGACGTTGAAAGGCTGTTTCCCTTGGTAGGTGAGTCCAGGACAAGAGGTCACAGGCTTAGAATTAGAGGGTACCCATTTAAAACAGAAATGAAGAAAAAAAATTTTAGCCAGAGGGTCGTGGATTTATGGAATTTGTTGCCACTTACAGCTGTGGAGGCTCAATCGTTGAGGGTTTTTATTAGTCTATCAAGGGATATGGGGAAAAAAAGCTGGAAATTGGAACTAGACAGGAGAATAGTTTAGCTCATGGTGGAGTGGCGGAGCAGACTTGATAGGCCGAATGGCCTACTTCTGCTCCTTTGTCTTGTGATCTTGTGAATGTTTTTGTATCTGGTTTGTTTTTGTTCTTTTCCTAATATTCTATGCACTCATTTGCTGAAACCTGGTATTAATACTACAAATACTCAATGATTAGTCAACCCTGTGTTCTGTTCAGCCAATCTCCTTAGATTCCTGAACAGATGTAGAATATATGCAGAAGATACAGTGGATGAAATACTGCAAACTGTAGTATCTGGATTTTCCTTGGGACACTTCAGTATCCCAAGTTACTTTTAGCTTAAACTTTCAAGAGCCATGTCACTATTGAAATCCTGGTGACCACCGGGACAGGATTGAATATTAGTTAACGTAGCTGCAGGCTATACAGAATGCTAATTAATGTAATTTTTTTTCCTCTTGAGATACCCTTGTTTATTTAATAAAGACAAATTAAATTAATGATCCTATTGATTCTGTCTTTTGTAGTTGAGATACTTTCTACAACAGGTTTTGTGATTTATAATCTTTCTTCTTCTAACAGACCTGATACTTATTAAAGTTGAACCTTGTTTGCCCACACTTTATTGTCAAAGTCCAGATTATTTCCAGTTATTTATATAAGAAGCTCGGATTTAGCTTTGCTTAAAGGCAGTTGAGCTTACTTATTAATTCTTCACTGACTTTATGGTCGTGACCCACCAAGATAATAAGTTATTATTATAGATGTTTAATATTATAATTTTGAGTCCATATCCTCTATACTGTAGAGAGATGTCACAAGTGAAAGACTCAAAAGAATCAGCTTTCCATTAGATGTGATGGCTCCGTCTGTCTAAGTAGACAATGTATGCGCCAGGTTTAAGACTGGGCGTGGACCTGGGCAATGAATATGGAGATCCTGGGCTGCCCAGACATCAAGATCCCCCTCTCAGCCTCACAGATGTGGTTCAAAGGAATGCAAAGCAGTACATTTGGCATCAGCTTGGCTGCAGGAGCTGCTGGGAGGTGATGTGATATGTCATCCAACCGCCTTAGGGATTTGTGTAGGGTTTACTCCTTAGCCTTCTCTTCTCCCAAAGATACCCACGAGGCAGTGGGATCCGTAACTCTGGATACGCGCTCATACCGGGTACTGTCAGCCGGAGCCAGCTGAGCCCGGGACTCATGTAAGGCAGGGTCATCATGCCCTGTAGTAGTGACATATGGAGCCACCACCCACTACTTCCATCAGATACTTTTCATTAAAATGCTGATAAACTGCATTCTTGAAAAACGTGGATCTGGCCTGCACATTTTGAGGACTTATTGGGGCAGATGTCCATGTAAACATTTCAGTTAAGAAGTTACCATCAAAATTTAAATATGGGCAGAGCTTTAAGTAATAACTAGGCTCTTTTAATTGATTTACTAGAGACTAGCAGCAAGAATTGTTAGAATTCATGGGAATGTGGTGAGAATTACATGGTTCAATAGGATTGGTGTAAAAATGGTCAGCATAGTGGGCCAAGTCTTGATCACTCTCTCGCTGTCTGTGTGAACTAGTTTTGTAGTGTTTATAGTGGTTCTTTTTCCCTTTTTTAACTGAAGTTTAAACTGAATTTGCAGATGAAGATGAATTTGCAAGCTTTTTGAAGTATTGATCAAACGTATTCACTTTTATTCCCTACAGATAAGCCTCAGAATTGGGATGTCTGGTACGAGAGCAAGTTTGATGATTGTGGAAAAGAAGCCTGCCTATCATTTTCAAAGGATATTTTATGTTCTCGTGTTACAGTTGACCATAACTACTATGCTATCTGCCAGAATCTGCTCTCCAGGTATGCCATCTGGCGTGGTACATCCGGAGGGCTCTTGCATAATCCTCCTATAGAAATTGTCAGAGTTGGCCGACTGGAAGCCTTGCTTGAAGAATGTGCCAACCCAAAGAAAGAATATGGTCGATTCCAGGCAGCAAGGGAATTGCGAGATTACCTTGCAAAGCTGAATAACAATGTAAGGTAGCTCAAATGGAATCTATTGTTTTTTTACATCACTCTAGATTTGAGACTGCAATTAGTCAAATGTGAGAGTGGTTCCTGTGTCGAATGTAAATTTACATTGAATGAAACTATGAAGATATAACAGCACAAGGTAATAAATTGTGTTGGGAACTGAATGGATATCTGCAAACCCATGTGTGGGGTTGATTATCTGATTAGAGCATTGAGCTTTTATTGACCTGCTCTCGGCCTGTAGCTGAAGATCAGCAGGTCACTGGAGATAATAGACTCTGACAGATTTATTGATTGCACATGTGTCAAAGGGCAATTGACATAGCATAACATTACTGTCAAAAATTGGGCGGTTGATGCCTTTACTGAGGAAACCTTGCTTAATTAAAAGCCTGTTTCAAGGCTTAAACCTACTGATGTTGTCTTGCATTTCTATATTTTGAATAAAGAAACATTTTAAAAGTTTATTAAAAATAACTTACATGTGCTGCCATTAAAATGTGCAAGATTTTGATACACTTGCTCATTCTACTTTGAAAGTATATGAACATATATATAACTTTTCATCTGTAAACTGAAGCACTGAGGAAAAACATGGAATTGTGGTATTCTGTCAAACCTTAGCCATCTCTTCATCACCATTAAGCAATAATTTAATGTTCTACAAAGTATAGGGAGAGGATCAAAAATCACATTAATTTCAAGTATAACATGACACAACCTTCAGCATGAATTAGTGACCAGCGGTTAATTTGTAGAAATGAAATTTAAAATGAAAAGTAAGATAATTTAAGAACCTGTAGGGGGTACTTAAAACAGAACCAAGTTGACTTTTCTGTAAATAAAATAAAGCAAGTGTCTTTTCTACAGGAAGCAGGAAGACACATAGTATTTGTGCATAAACCAAAGAGTAAGAGTTGTTACAAAATTACCTTCATCTAGATAGAAGACACTTATTTATTGAAGGAAACAAAGCAGAAGCAAAACAAGGACATCTTTCAATAGCCGTTTGTATTTGAAAATTGCATCTTTTATCACTGGGGTGAAGTTATTGGTCACAAGTTTACATTTGCCATGTGCTTAACTGGTTCTATTTTTTACTGATTTACTGGGCTGACACAGATGACAGTTGCTTTCTGCTGTTTATTACATGTTAGTACAGTATTGTAATTTTGAAAGTTTATGGTGAACATTTTCTGTTTAACTAAGCTATATTAATTCATTTCCACTTTATCAAAAAAAAATGTTTATGTGGAATTGGGGTGGAAAATCTGCTTTTGCTGCTGATTAGCTGAAGTGCAGCAGTAACACCATTGCCAGCTACTTTCATGCTTGTGGTTCAATCTGGATAAATGTTGAGCTGTTCCCCATAAAGCAATTTTGTGGCTTTTATCTCCATTTGAAATCATGCTGATCCTTTTGAGTCTAAAACTAGCGTAAGTTAGCTTTGTTCTAAGGAATTGAATGCTGCAACATCACAAAGTACAGTAGAAAGCAATAGTGTTTTTTCAAACTTCTCAGACACTGAAGTCATAAAATGATCCATTTCATGTACACATGGACAGTAGTTTTTATTCTGTACTCATAACGTTAGTGAAGATGAAGTTGACTAGTGAAATTATGAATGGGATTTGAAGGTTGTAAAATGCTGACAAATGCTATCCTCACATCTTTTCTATGTTCTTATTTAGTTTCCATGTTTTTTTCAAAATTGTCTGACTCACTGTGCCTTTCATTCAAAATTGTCTTTATAACTTAAAGTGGATTCATATAATAAAACCTGTTACTTATTAAAACAATTTGTGGTTACTCTCCTTGGAATTGGTATTTTTAAAGCTTTCAGTCTTATTTTAAGTGGAGACTGGTGGCTGTACATGTGCTCAATCATCAATTTTCAGAATACCTATAATATAATGAGCAAAGTGCATACAGGAATGTTTTTAAACTGTTGATGCCAGGAAACATAAGATATTAAAGCCACAACCCAAATCATTATTGATTCATATTGATTCAATGAATTGGCTCTCACTAAGATGACTGCATGGTGGCCATGTTCTCTCTCCCTAACTGCCTCCATTAAGTTTGTGGCCGGAGGTTTACAGCTTATCTCCAGAGCAACCCTGATCCCATCCTATAAAAGGGATGTCTTTCGTCCCTGCAGCTTGATACTAATTTATTTTCTCTCCTCCCAATCTGACAAATGGTCTTTAATCTTGAAATGTTAACCGTTCCTCTTACTATACATTTTGCTTAGTGTGTTTCCAATGTTTTCTGCTCTTATTCTAAATTTCCTATTATTTCCAATATTATGTTGTCTTCCATTGTTAAAACAAAGAGATTTTAAAATCAAGTGTTTTTTCAATTTAATAAATGCAATTTGCAAATTTGATCATCTCCATTAAGGGGATTGACTTGTTCATATCAGCCTGTTAATGGAAATGATGAAGGAACTTGTGGGAGTACACCAAGAATCCCAGGTTTCTTTGGGAGCAATCATTCATCATCATCATTATCATCATGTGCTGTGATGTATGACTTGGGCAATCATGGTCTTCCAATGACCCTGATTGTTTTGGCAAATTTTTCTATAGAAGTTGTTTATCATTGCCTTCTGGGCAGTGTCTTACAAGATGGGTGACCCCAGCCATTATCAATACCCTTCAGAGATTGTCTGCCTGGCATCAGTGGATGCATAACCAGGACTTGTGAAATACACCAGCTGCTCATACAACCATCCACCTGCTCCCATTGCTTCACGTAACACTGATCGGGGGTGGGGGGGGGGAGATTAAGCAGGGACTCCTAGAAACCCTTGTTCTTGCCCAAGGGTGACCAGCAGGCTAGCAGAGGGAAGGAGCACCTTGCACCTTTTTTTGGTAGAGACATATGCCACTCCAAGTAATCAGTTGTCTAACCAAAAATGGCAGAAGGAGCACAGTCACTCCTGTTGTATGTGCTAATCAGTTCTTCCCCTCTGCAGCAGGATCCCAAAGTGATTTTATTAGGCACTTCAACCACAAGAGTGGAAGCTTTGACCCTGAACGACTGCCAAAGAAGTAAAGAAAACAACTCAAATCTGACAAATTCTACGGTTGGGTTCGAATCCTGATCAGCGCAGCCTATGAATTAACAAAGAATTGCAATCAAGGTGTCAGCTAAGTTTCCACGTGTTGTAATATTAAATGCATTTGCCTTTTTAACAATTGTACATTTACTTTGGGCAACTCCTAAGGCTAGTCTTATTACCATTACTTAACATTTTGCCAGTAGGGTAGGTAAAAAAAAGGGTAACATGGCTTCTAGAAGTAAAACAAGAATTATTGTTCTCCCTGTGCAATTAACTCTCACTTACACTGTAGCTAATTTATAACATAAAGGTTTGTTTGGTAACTGCAGGAAATTAATTTCATAATGAAATTGATTACATCTGGTTGACACTCAGCTGAAAATCTATTTGTGCAAAAATCTGTCTAGGGGCAGCTGAAATGTTGGCACTTGGTACATTTTGATGCTGACTCATTATTTATTTCCCTGAAATTGAAATGTGCCACCTAGTGGTCCAGTTCTGTTAACAAAATATGCTGATGTCTTAAGTGTTACAAGCCTTTCATGAGATGCTTATGGTTCTACATAATTTCATAAGTTGTAATTCAATTGATGCCTATATAGCCGCATCACATCACCTAATTCAACTTATTCAGTGACGATCAAAAAAAACTTGCAAGTACTCGCAATTTCAAGTGAAAACAAAGTTCTAGAAATCCTCAGCAAGTCAGGCAGTATCTATGAAGAGAGAGATAGAAATAGCTAGCAACCTTTCCACTGAATGCTGTTTGACTTGCTGAGAATTTCCAGTGCTTCTGATTTTAACTTATCGCTTGAATTATTAACTTTTCTATTACAGTACAGGAATTGCAGTTAGAAACTCCCCCTTTACTCCTGAGATCTAGGTTCCTATCTGGTATGGTGAACTTCTGTTGGGGGCAAAATGAATTTAGATTCTGTCAGTATAGTTAGATGCCAGGCAGTGGAATACACAAACATAACAAGGGATAATTGATAAGTTTGTGGCCTAAGGTAGGAGTAAATTTTAGAAAACCTAGCACATTTATTTTTCAACATAGTCCCCTCCTACACTTATACACTTAGTCCAGCAGTCGTGGAGCATATGGATCCCTTCTTTGTAGAAGTCAGCGTCTTGGACCTCCAGAAGTGGTCCACAGCGGGGGGTGATTGATAAGTTTGTGGCCTAAGGTAGAAGGAGATGAGTTATACATCGCCTTCTAACTTAGGCCAAGAACTTATCAATCACCCCCAGTGTGGACCACTTGTGGAAGTCCAAGATGCCAACTTCTACAAAGGGATCCATATGCTCCACAACCGCTGGACTAAGTGTGTAAATGTAGGAGGGGACTGTTGAAAAATAAATGTGCTTGGTTTTCTACAATTGACTCCTACCTTAGGCCACAAACTTGTCAATCACCCCTCGTAAAATTGATTTATGGAGATTCAAGACACTGATGCTGGAGGATGCAAAAGACCAAATGAATGGTCTCAACCCAAAATGTTGTCTGATCATTTTCTTCTGTAGATGCTGCCTGGCCCACTGAATTCCATAGAACTGCATTAAATGCTTGATCTCAATCAGTGATGGCAGAAGATGTCTGTTGTAATGATTTGGAAAATGGAAATTTTATCCTGTAGTCACAGTCAGGGGTTATGCACTAAGGTCAGAGCTGAACCATATATTGTTGGTGCAGAAATTTACTCCAAATCTAAGCATGGTTCTATCATATCCCGAGAGTGTTTCTTATCAATACTGAGAGCTGGAATTTTCTATACAATAATTGAGAAAGGAGTATGACTGCCTAATACTCTGTATGGGACACAAATCAGAACCAGGTTTAATTTTTAAATGTAAATTTGTCACAAGTGTTGTTTCATTTATTGTTAGTGTTGAGTTCCTCACCCGTGAAGTAAACAGCAAGAAATTATCCTGTTCCTGTCTTCATCCTATTCTACTGGGATTTGGAAATGATGAGTATAGTGTTGGCCACTCCATTCCACACATACATGTTTAGTGCTCCTGTTCTACATTTCCTTGAGTTAGAAAAAAAGTGAATTTTTCAGTATTAACTCGTTCCATTTCAGTGATCTACTTTCACTGTCACCTAACAGCTGTCTGTGTCCACTGCTGATCTATGTAGCAACTACATTGTTTGTGGATTGACTTGTCAAGCAGTGTTCTGGGACAACTCAGCTCTCATTAGTTGCTCCTTCAGAATGTAGTGTGAACATTAGAACATAGAGCAGAACAGGCCCTTCTGGCCCATGCTGTTCTGATCTTATAACATAATCTAACCCTTCCTTCCCACATTACCCTCCATTTTCTTACATCTGTGTGCCTTTCTAGGAGTCCCTTCAATGTCACTGATGTATCTCCCTCTATCAACATCCCTAGCAGTGCTTTCCATGCACTTCCCATTCTATATGCAAAAAAAACTACAAGTGACATCTGAATAAAATTGACACATTATTGAGGATGAAGAGCACAGACCAAGTCCTGGCCACAAAACAGGTAAAAAAAATGTTGGTCAGCAAAACAAGCTGCCGTGCCAATCAGAGCTTTGCACATGTCTAATAGTTGTATGAAATCAAAAACTTTTAGAAGTATCTTCAACCATTACAAATCCATCAAGCTAATAAACAAACTGAACAAAAGCCAGAGCACAGCTTTTAAAGAATTAAAAATATTTAACATTATTTGATTTTAAAAAAAACACTAATGATGCAGAGTTTCAACCTTAAACATCAACAATTTCATCCCCCCATCCTCACTAATACATCTTGACCTGATTAGTTCCTCAGGTTGTTTGTTGCTCCAGATTCCAGCCTCTGTGGTTTCTTGTCTCTTGAATTAACTAATACATTGCTTCCTTGCAAGCTGTTACTTTTAATGATGTTTCTGTTGGCTCCAGTTCAACACATTCCTCAATACAGGTGCTGGGCAATTGTCTCTATTTCCCCATTCTACCTCTGGATATAAAAAGAATTCAAATTCAGAGCACACCTCAAGAAAAGATGTGCTACAAAGGTTTAGACTTTCTGCATTCATGTAGTGAACATGATAGCTGGAACTTGTGTGGAGAAATGCAATTAATTCAATGCAGAACTGCTTGCATTCCCCTACAAGTCCTTGTTTATGTAATTTCTTTGTCTATTATATGTCATGTGGTGGTCTTTCCAGGACCGTGATTGTTCTTGGCAAATTTTTCTACGGAAGTGGTCTGCTATTGCTCTCTGGGCAGTGTCTTTACAAGATGGGTGACCCCAGCCATTATCAATATTCTACAGAGATTGCTTGGTGTCAGTGGTTGCATAACCAGGACTTGTGATGTGTTCCAACTGCCACCTACTCCCATGGCTTCAATGTGACCCTGATCAAGGGTGTGGGGGGGGGGGGCTCTGCCCAAGGGTGACCTGCAGGTTAGCAGAGAGAAGTGTCTTACACCCTTGGTAGAGACGTACCTCCACCTCACCACCCCATTTATGCAGTACACAATGAAATTATTAATGTAATGCCAAGTGGTAGGGGGTCAAAAATAATGGGGAGTGTGCAATGGCAGCTGTGGTAATCAGGTAACTACAAGGGAAAACTCAGTCACTGTGAAAGTATTGAACGTCTTTGAAAAAATAATAAATGGATGATATTTCTTGGTCACAGTGGCACAGAAATTTGACTTCTTTAAACCATATTCCAATAACACACTTAAGCTCCAATTTCCTGTGAAGCTTATTTATCCAGATTGACATACAAATATGGTAGCATAGGAAAAAAAAATTCACCCCTTTCAATCGGGTCTCTGCCAAGTGCCCTGCTGTCCGAATCTTCAATTATTATACAGAGCATTGGACTGCCCATTGAGATGTACAGCCCATTCCAGATGAATTAGCCCTTCTTCATGTATAAGATTTCTAAATGTCCCAACAATGCTTCTTCATTGTTTCTGTTCGTTTGCACTATTAACTTTGTAATTTATAGCCACTTTATGTACTTGCAGCCACAAAACAATAGAATTCACATCATATAAGACTGACAATAAAACCGATTTTGATTCTGATACTTGTCGCCACAATAGCTAATTGTGCCCGAGCCTCTGGTACAGTAGTAATGACAAATCACAGAAATACATTATACCACATCATCTCAGGTCAAGCTGCGGATGTACATCAACGCCATTAGAAAAATTGTAGGAACGCATGTCAGCAAGTCTTGTAATTTGGTTACATGAGTGACAGGGTGTTTCATCATTTAACTTAGAAGCAGCACAAAGAATTGATTTTATACAGTTACTGTTCTAAATATTGATTTAATCAAATTACCTTTTGAATGGAATGATAGATTTGTGGATTTTGAGGAACATGAAATTAATAAAGGAAAATGTTAGTGAGGTGAGAGATAAGTCCTAATTTTAGTGAATGGCAGAGCAAGCCTGAGCAACCAAATGGCTGTGTTTATTATGTTCTTGGGGTAACTATGCCTTTGCATTAGAAAAATGCTGAAACTTTGCAGGAAACTTAAGGCCAAAGAATACTGTGAGAGTAATTTGAAATAGGATTAATGTTGTGTGAAGCTGAACTGCAACAGTATTTCAGTAACTTGAGAGTATCCATTGTATTGCAAGAAAATATATGTAAATTTGTTCTTGTCTGTCTGTGGGCAGATCTCAGAATTTTTGAAAATTTGCATCATTGGTATGAACAAAGTGATAATCATTCAGTAGAATTCGATTTTTTTTTGGAGACTAAAAGATCATGTTTATACTCAGAAAAGCATAAAAACATTATAAACACAAGATTCTGCAGATGCTCGAAATCCAGATCCATACGCACAAAATCCTGGAGGAACTCAGTAGGTCAGGCTGCATCTATGAAAATGAATAAGCAATCGACGTTTCAGGCTGATACCCTTCATCAGGATTGGAAAGAAAGGGGGAAGAACCAGAATAAGGTGGTGAGATGAGGGGAAATAGTAAGGCTGGAAGGTGATAGGTGAAGCCAGGTCGGTGAGGGAGGAGGGATGAAGTAAGAAATTTGGAAGTGATAGGTGGAAAAGGTAATGGGCTGGAGAAGAAGGAATCTGTAAAGAGATGGGCGATAGGGAAGGAACGCCCCAGCGGGAGATGATAGGTAGCTAAGGAAAAGGAACTAAGAGAGGCTGCCAAAGTGTGGAACTGAAAAAGGGGGGAGGGGGAAATTACCAGGAGTTGTAGAAATTGATATTCATACCATCAGGTTGGAGGCTAGCCAGAATGAATATGAGGTGTTGCTCCTCCAATCTGAGAGTGGCCTCATTGTGGCAGTAGAGGAGGCCATGGGACTTGGAATGAGATCGCAATGAAAGTATTTGGCCACCAGGAAATCCTAGATTTTAGAGATGGAGCGAAGATGCTTGGTAGAGCAGTCCGCCAATCTATGTTGGGTCTCACCAATGTAGAGGAGAACACATCAGGTTCACCAGGTATAGTAGACAACACCAACAGATTCGCAGGTGAAGTGTTGCCTCAATTGGAAGGACTATTTGTGGCGCTGAATGGAGTTGAGGGTGGAGGAAAATGGCGGGTGTAGCACTTCCACTTGCAGGGATAAGAACTAAGGGAAGTGATGAATGGACAAGGAAATCATAGAGTGATCCCTATGGAAATTGGAGAGTGGAGGTAGGTAAAGATGTGTTTGGTGGTAGGGTTTCATTGAAGATGTTGGAAGTTGCAGAGAATGATGTACTGAATGTGGATACTATTGGGCTGGTAAGTGAGGACAGGAAAAAGTTTATGCTTTTTAAGGTGGCAGAAGGATGTGGTGAGGGTGGATGTCCAGTAAATAGAGGGGATGTGGGTGAGTGCAGCATCAATGGCAGAGGAAGGGTACCCCCATTCTTTGAAGAGGAAAGACGTCTCCAATGTCCTGGAAAGACAAACCTCATCCTTGGAAGAGATGAGGTGGAGATGAAGGAACTGAGGGAATGGCATTTTAACAGGGTGGGAAGAGGTATAGTGATGATAGTCCTGGGAATCAGTAAGTGATAAAAGATATAGATAGACAGTTAGTTTCTAGAGATGAAAAAAGGAGAGAGAGAGAGGTACCAGAAATGGACCAATTGAATTTAAGGGCAAGGTGGAAAGTTGGAGGCGAAGTTGATGAAATTGATGAGAGCATAGATTCATGAAGCAGCACCAATACAGCTGTTAATGTGGCGCAGAAAATTTAAGGAGCATTACCAGGGAAGACTTGGAACATGGACTATTCCATGTAGCCAGTGAAAAGGTAGGCAGAGCTGGGGCTCATATAGGTGCTCATAACTACACATTGATTCTGGAGAAAGTGGGAGGAACCAAAGGAGAAACTGTTGAATGTGAGGACCATTTCCACCAGACAGAGGAGGGTGGTGGTGGAGAGGAATAAATGTTTCATTTTGTTCTATGCTGTCTGGTCATCTGTTCAGTTTGCTCATAATCTGTTGTGCTACCTACTTTGTATTGACAAGATATGCTCTTGAAATACTACCAAAGATATACAATGGTTCTATGGAGAGTGTTTATTCTCCTCCTTCTAGTGTTTCAGTCTCATGTATCGTCTCTTGAAGTCAATGACCTGAGGCAAAATGTGATTTGATGGGAGATTCAGTTCACTGAAGCAGTGTTCGAGGCCGATTCCACAGTCTGGGACTTGGCGGGATGAGCAACCATCTGTGTAGGGACATAGCAAGTGAGCCTGATCCTATCAAGAGCTGTAATTTACACTTCATTTCACCAGTAAAAACTAAATAGTCTGCTCTTTTTTTTCCTTTGCAGATGCCAGCTGACTGCTTGTGCACTTTTAATGTTCTCTATTACAGTTTGCAGAATGGATTGTAAAATTTGTTCTTAGGAGATCTCTCAGGTTTAAGAATAACTTCCACTCTGGACCTTTGGGTTCTAATCGTGCCAATATGGGACTTGACAATTTTATGACAGGTTGAGCAGGAGGTGTCTGATGGGTAAAATAGGGTGAGAGGTTTGCAAGTTCCCGTTGTGCCTTTTGCCATTTATTCTAGGTTTATGGACATCTGTGTTTTCTTATGCATAAATTTAAGGTTTGCAGTGCTATCCCAAGTGATCCATCTTTATTTAGAGTGGTCATGGGACAGGTAACAAGGTTCTGAGGAGGACAGCTATGGTAGGTATTGTGAAGATGTTTCTCCTGGTGAGGGAATCTGAAACTGGGCTGGAGGTTTGGTTGAAGGGTCACACGTCTAAAACTGAGATGGGGAGAAATTTATTATAGATATGAACCTGTGAAATTCTTTGAGAGCTGCAGGTGCTGAGTAATTTAATATGTTCCATCCAAATGTACTTTTGGAGCATAGTAAAATCATATGGTGGTCTATAAGAAATAGGTCGTGAACTTTTGAAAAACAATGCAGAGTATGCTCTATGGTCCCTCAACTGATATTGAACCAACTGCATTTCCTGCATTCTGAAATGGGCAACTACATGTATTTTAATAATGCATGTGTTTTTGTTCCCGAGTTGCCTACTGGGTGATCGAAAATATTTTTAGTGAAGTTTAGAGGGTCTGGTGGAACTTGGGGGATTTGTGGGCATAATACTGTTATATGCGGCATCTCATTCTGTAAACAAACAAGATTTCAGCCCCATCTTGTTTGGCTTCAGGCCTTGGCCTTGACTAAGAGGCAACAGATAATTTGTGATGTTCCTTGTCAGTGCAATTGAAATTCAGCACATAGTCTTGCTGTGTGAGGAAATGGAACATGGTTATTGTTTTCCGGAAATAAGTTTATGCACTTTACTAATAATTGCGTGCACACTTTACAAAGCTGCCTAATAAAAGAACCACAGTGTGTATTACATTATTGTAAAGTTCCACACAGTATAGGCTTCTGTATCCAGTTAACTCACAGTTATTGAATTATTAATGAATGTATTGAATTATTAGTATAGCAGAGATGAATAGAATGTTAAACTTGTATCTGTTTTTCTAGTTGGTCTCCTTACCTAATGCTTTCTTAACATAATCCTTTCTCACTTACTCTCAGTGCCTTCACAATTCCATATGTTGGATCTAACGACATCAATGGCTCCTGGAACTACTGTGTTCATCTGAAATTATTTCTGCTTTTGTTTCCACTTGATCTCAGACTCACTTGTGGGCAACACGGTGATGCTTCTTTACATGAAAAGCATCATATATGTGTAGGTGTTGAAGTACTTGTGATGATTCATGGGAAGATGTTAATGATACAGTTAAGATGTGGCCTAAATCACAGCAGAATTAGCACTTGCTGTGAAGCCCCTCGAAGCAACTCCAAGCTGGGAAAACAAGACAATCTTTGTAATGGATGACAAATAACGTTCTGAAGTTTTCAGTTTTTTATGTCCCACTGAGTGCCTGTGGGGATTTGCAAGACAGACACTAGATTTATAAGTGAATTACTAAATTCCTAATGGTTAGGAAATGATGGTTATTAAACTCTTGTTCCTTTCCTTTTCTCACTATCTTAGTTCTCACTGTCACCATGTTAGTTGCAAGATGCCATACAATCAATTGCAGCATTATCTCCATTGCAAAGATAGGAAAAAAGTTGGAGCATATCTGCAATGCAGGGGCATTTGCTCAGTGCAGAGGAAGAGCAAATGAAGGTCTTAACCTGTCTCCCTTACTTTCAAGCCGAATAATCAAGGTAACAGGGGTAGTCTGTTCATCCTTCATCTTTGTTTCACTGATCTGTAATCAAATGTTGTTGAAATTTCAGAAACATATCCATCATTCAAGCTCTGCATTGCAATGACTGGGTGCAGCTTGTTCCACAATGAAACAGATCACATAGAGGTGCTAATCTGATCTGGGTTTATTGTCATTTACATGATGTCAAACTTGTTGTTTTGTGGTAGCAGTACAGTGCAAAGACATAACTTTACTATAAATAACAAAATTAATAGTGCGAAACTGTCTCTGTAAATTTATTATCAAAGTACATATATGTCATCATGTACTGCCACAAGATTCATTTTCTTGCAGACTTTTACAGGAAAATAAAATATAATTGAATTTATGAAAAGGTACTGACTGACAACCAACTAATGTGTAAAAGAAGACAAACTGTGCAAATAAAAAACTAATTCTGAGAATATGAGTTGAAGAGGCTTTGAAAGTGAGTCTATAGGTTGGGAATCAGTTCAAAGTTGAGCTAAGTGAAGTTATCCTCGCCAGTTCAGGAGCCAGATGGTGGTGGAGTAATGACTGTTGCCGAACTTGATGGAGTGACACCTGAGATTCCTGTACCTCCTACCCAATGGTAGTAGTGAGAAGGGAGCATGACCTGGATTGTGTGGGCCTTTGATGAAGGAAGCCACTTTCTTATGGCAGAACTCCTTGTAAATGTGCTCAATAGTGGGGAGGTCTTTGCCTGTGATGGACTGGACTGTATCCAACCTTTCTGTAGTCTTTATTGTTCCTGGGCATTGATGTTTCCATTCCAGACTGTAATGCAACCAGTTAGATACTCTCCATAGAGGTTTGTCAAAGTTTTTGGTGACATGCTGAATCTATGCAAGTTTCTAAAAAGAGTAGAACCTCTGTCATGCACTTATATGTAGTCCCTGATGATATGTCTGACATGGTAACACCAATAAAATTAAAGTTACTAATCCACTCTACCTGTGGTCCCCTAATGAGGATTGGCTGATGGACCTCCAGCTTCTTTCTCCTGCAGTCAGTAAAGTTTTTCCAGACGTTCAGTGAGAGGTCGTGGTACCATTCAACCAGACTTTCAGTCTCCCTCCTATATACTGTACCGATTTGTCACCTCCTTTGATTCAGCCAACAACAGTGGTTTCATCAGCAAACATTTACAGCATAAGGGAATAATGAGGAAGTGTTCATGGACAGTTCAGAAATCCAATGAACAGGTACAATATAAAGTGGGATGTCTCCACATTGACCCAGCATCCCATGAGGTGGCAAAAGATCCAGAAATAGTATTTAAGTCATTACCATCGAATCAGAATCAGAATTATTATCATTGACAGATGCTGTGAGATCTGTTGTTTGTAGCAGCAGTAGTTATTTATGCTTTGCACTAATTCTGACATCAGTGAATAAAATAAATAAATAAAGCGAAAGAATAATTGCGAGTTTTGGGTTCATGACTGCTCAGAAATTTGATGTCGGAAGGGAAGAAGCTGTTACTAAAACATTAAGTGTGGGTCTTCAGGCTCCCTGATGGCAGTAATGTGAAGAAGTTGTGTCCTGGATAGTCTGCTTATCATCCTTTGGCAAATTTCTGTACCTGGATTCAATTTCCCAGCTGCCTAGAAGGAGTTTGTACATTCTCCCTGTTACTGTGTGGGTTTGCTCCAGATCCCCTGGTTTCCTCCCACAGTCTAAAGTCATTCCGGTTGGTAAGTTAATTGGTTATTGTAAATTGGCTAGCATAAATTGGGGGACTGCTGGGTGGCGTGCCTCGTAGGGCCCAAAGGGCCGATTCTGCACTATATCTCGATAGATAAATAAATAAAATCCACCCGTTCATTAGAGGTCACTGGCTTGATAGCACAAAACTAACAGATTGATTTATTGGTACAAACTCCATGATGATCATTGCTAGATCTCTCTTAACAAAAGTATTAATGTTGGCCTTCGTAACTCAGAGCATTGCATAAAGGAGTTGGGATGTTATGTTGAAGTTGCATAAGACGTTAGTGAGGCTGAATTTGGAGTTGCGTGCTGTTCTAGTCACCTACGTATGGGAAAGTTATCAATAAGCTTGAAGGAGTACAGAGAAAATTTACAGGGATGTTGCCAGGGCTTCAGGACCTGAACTATAGGAAAAGGTTGTGTAGGTTAGGACTTTATTCCCTGGCGCATAATAGATTGAGAAGGCCAGGTGCTGGGGGTGGGGTTCTTATAGAGGGATCCGAAATTTTAAGGGGTATAGATTGTAAGGCTAAATAAACACAGGCTTTTTTCCTCTTAGATTGGGTGATGCTAGAACTAGAGATTGTAGCTTTGGATGAAAGGTGATTTTTTAAGGGGAACATGAGGGGGCTTCTTCACTCGGAAGGTGTTAGAAGTGTTGAACTTGTAGATGCAGAATTGTAACATTTAAGAGAAGTTTGAATAGGTACATGGATGAAAGGGGTATGGAGGTCTGTAGTCCGGGTGCAGGTGGATGGCCTTGGCATAAAAACAAGTTGGCACTATCTAGATGGGCTGGAAGTCCTGTTTCTGCATTGTAGTGCTCTATAATTCTGTAAGTTCTATGGCTGCAGTGCAATTGTATCCCTAATTTGAGAATATAAACAGGTTTATAAATTGCACAACCTTTTTATTCAAACATGAGGGTGTATTTAATAATGATGTTCAGTCTTTTCCCTTCCATAACGTTCTCTGAAGCAAGTCTCATGTGTTATTTTAGATGCTAAATATCTTTAGGTTTGAAAGCATTCATATAGAAAATGTACTTTTTTCCCCAACAATTCTTTGAGCTTTCAGTTAGAAAAGCTACACTGTTCTTCTGCTATTATTGTTCTCCCACTGCTGTCCCCAGAAATGACCACTTGTCATCCCATGTGGAGTTAGTACCAGTCAGATCCCAAATACCCCGCACAGCTTAACAATTTAATGTTTCACTAGAACTGCTTCAGGAGGAAATAATAACTGCATCTCGATAACTTGCCTTTGGAAAGGCGGACACTGCCCATCAAGCCTAACTGGGCCTCAGGGAAGGGTTCTCTTCGCTAGAAAGTCCTCCTCTGCTTTAAGGCAGTCAATCACTCAATACAAGGTTTTTTCTTGAGTACCTAATAACCCTAAATTCACTGATGAAACAACACACTCTGCTTGAGCAGCACAAATGTCAGCTCACTGTCAAAGAGCATTACATCTGTGAAGAGTGGAGTTACTGAGCTCTGGAATTGCTGCTATATTTGTTGCTTACAATTTAACCATATCAAGCTGCCTCCTGCTGACCTGACTGAAGAAACCACTGCCAGGGCAGATGGTGCAGCATTCCTAAATGCTGACATTATAACCTTGCCATCATCTGGTCTCAGTAGCCATTGCGTTAATAAATGGTGTTTGCCACACATGTGCAGGAACAATCCTTTTAAGAATAACACTTATTTAAGGGAGATGATATAATTTTGCTTTTCACGGTAGGACTGGCAGCAGCTCCTCAGAAACCCCAACATGATTAAGTAAATTCAGAAGAGTGAAAAGATGCTTGGTACTTCAAGCAGACTTCACTGTAAATACACTCTTGGAAAGAGACAAGTGAGGCTGGCTCTCAAGTGGAGAATGAGATTAAACTCTTAGCAATTAGAAATGAGGGCAGGTGGCAGCAGATTGGATTTGCTCCACAACTGCATGTAATCTCTTTTCAGTTCTCATTAACAATAATCCAAACTGTGATGAATTACTCTTTGTATTTATGTGTCACATTTTCCTTTGGATTGGTTTCTCTTAACCAAAAAAAAACGTTTTGCTCTTAAAAGCAACTGTCCACATTTTTTTAAATTTACTCCCAGGCTAGCACAGAGATTCGTAAAGTTCATTTTCTGCTCCAGTAGATCGCGAAACCATTTTTAATGCTTAATGAATAGCATCTATCTTTAGTCAAAAGTCTGCCTGCTCCTGCAGCTGTTTACTGTTTAGGAGTTGACTGGGCAGACGTCTTGTGCAGTGATTACCAGTGTGTGTTATTCTAATAGCAAATGATTATATGTGGTACTGAAAGATGCCTTCTGTCCTTGATAATGTTATTCTACATAATGGATATTTAATGCGAAAAAATGTTTGCACATTAGTGAATCTTTTATTGTGCTTTGGATGAAATATTGGCAACATTTTCTTTACTTAACTAACACTACTTTGTTTGAAAGTTTCTGTTCATTCAATACTTAGCTTTAGAAAACTGGATACTGTTTGCAAAGAGGAGTCTGTTTGTAATGGTTGGGATCCGAGGTGTGAGCTGATTTTGCTTGCTCTCCGCGATAGTCACTCCTTTATCCACGGTGCTGAGGCTATGAAGACTGCCCCAGCTGCTGTGCTGTGTGCCTGCTAATATGATGAACTGATTAGTGAGGCTTTGGGCCTACTCCAGGCTTCTCCAGGGTTCGCATTTGAGAACTCATTTTGGTTCAGACTATTGTTGTTTGCTTCAATTGTTTGTATGATTTGTGTTCTTTTTTTCCCTTTGGTCTTTTATGTTTATTTTTTTCTTTAATTAGGTTCTTTCAGGTTTCTTGCTTTGTGGCTACCTACGAGCAAGCAAATTTCAAGGTTGCATAATTTATACATTGCTTGAGAATAAATGTGCTTTAAACTCTTTGAAATCTAGTCCTTACAGTATAATGAGGGTTTATCTGAGCTGTCTCTCGGGGCTGAGCATCCTTGTCACTAATTCATCCACTCAGATATGGAGTATCAAGTAAACATGGGCTTTATTCATGACAGTTAATCTTCAGATGAACTGGAAATATGATACGGGTAATATTACAAGAGACTACCACGTTGCTACACTTTATTTAATTTACTTCAGTTGACAATTTAAGATAGCATTTCAAAGTAAAATTTATTATCAGAGTACATATATGTCACCACATACAACCATGAGATTGTTTTTCCTGTGGGCATACTCAGCAAATCTATAGAATAGTAACCATAAACAGGATCAATGAAAGATCAAGTAGAGCATAGAAGACAACAAACTGTGCAAGTTCAGATATAAATCAATAGCAATAAATAGCGAGAACATGAAATAACAAGATCAAAAATCCTTAAAGGGACTTCACTGATTGTGGGAACATCTCGACAGATGAGTATAGTTATCCTCTTTTGTTCAACAGCCTGATGGCTGAGGGGTAGTAACTTTTCTTGAACCTGGTGGTGTGGGTACCTTCTACCCGATGGCAGCAGTGAGAAAAGAGCGAGGCCTGAGTGGTGAGGATTTTGATGACGGATGCTGCTTTCCTACAACAGTGTTTCATGTACAGTGCCGACAGAAAGTATTCATCCCCCTTGGAAGTTTTCATGTTTTATTGTTTTAATGCAGTGGATTTAATTGTCTTTTTTGACACCTACCAATAGAAAAAGATCTTTTGTGTCAAAGTGAAAACAGGTCTCTACAAGGTGATCTGAATTAGTCACAAATATAAAACACAAAATAATTGATAGCATAAGCATTCACCCCTTTCAAGTCAGTATTTAGTAGATGCACCTTTGGCAGCAATTAGAGCTGTGAGTCTATGTGGATAGGTCTTCATCAGCTTTGCACATCTGGACACTGCAATTTTCCCCCATTCTTCTTTACAAAACTGCTCATTCTCTGTCAGATTACGTGGGGATCATGAGTGGACAGCCCATTTCAAGTCCAGTCACAAATTCTTAGTTGGTTTGAGGTCTGGACTCCGACTTGACCACTCCAGAACATTAACTTTGTTTTTTTTTAAGCCATTCCTGTGTAGCTTTGGCTTTATACTTGGGGTCATTGTCTTGCTGGAAAACAAATCTTCTCCCAAGTGACAGTTCTCTTGCAGAGTGCATAGGTTTTCCTCCAGGTTTTCCCTGTATTTTGCGGCAATAATTTTACCCTCTACCTTCACAAGCCTTCCAGGGCCTGCTGCAGTGAAACATCCCCACAGCACGATGCAGCCACCCCCATGCTTCATAGTAGGGATGGTGTGTTTTTGATGATGCGCAGTGTTTGGCTTACACCAAACGTAGCGTTTAGTCTGATGGCCAAAAAGCTCAATTTTTATTTCATCAGACCATAGAACCTTCTTCCAGCTGACTTCAGAGTCTCCCACATGCCTTCTGGCAAACTAGCTGAGATTTCATTAGAGTTTTTTTCAACAGTGGCTTTCTCTTTGCCACTCTCCCATAAAGCTGTGACTGGTGAATCACCCGGGCAACAGTTGTTGAATGCACACTCTCTCCCATCTCAGCCACTGAAGCTTGTAACTCCTACAGTTACCATAGTGGCCTCCATCACTCGTCCCCTTCTTGCACGGTCAATCAGTTTTTGAGGATGGCCTGCTCTCGGCAGATCTACAGCTGTTCATATTCTTTCCAATTCCTGCTGATGGACTTAACTGTACTCCAAGGGATATTCAGTGACTTGGAAAATTTCTTGTATCCATTTCCTGACTTGGGCTTTCCAATAATTTTTTTTTTGCAGAGTTGTTTAGAGTGTTCTTTTGTCTTCATGGTGTTGTTTTTGTCAGGGTACTGATTCACTACCAGTTGAACTTTCCATATGCATGTATATTTTTACTACAATCAATTGAAACACTTTGACTGCACACAGGTCTCCAAAAACAGATCTCCATTTAACAAATTATGTGACTTCTAAAACTAGTTGGCTGCACTAGTGATGTTTTCATATCAAAGGAGGGTGTATACCTCATGCAATCAATTGTTTTCTGCTTTATATTTGCAATTTGTAATTTTGTGGAGATATGTTTTCACTTTGACATGAAAGTCTTTTTTCTGTTGATCAGTGTCAAAAAAGCAAAATTAAATCCACTGTGATTCAATGTAGTAAAACAATAAAACATGAAGGTTTCCAGAGAGGGCAGTGGATACTTTTTATAGGCACGTAGATGTGCTCAGTGGTTGGGAGGGCTTTATCCATGATGTACTGGGCCAAGTCCACTACCTTTTATAGGATTTCCACAATAACTAAAAACTAGACAGTATTATCTTACATTGGCCTCATCAGCCACTCGGAACCTGCAGAAAGGAATGGAAGGAAGTCATCCTTGATCTCAAGTGACTACCTAAGAAGATGACTTTGCACCACACTAATCTCTGTTAAAGGAAAACAAAACGAAGTGAACAGTACTGTGCAAGCCAATAAAGATGTTTATACTGGAGGCTTAAATACTCCAATAGATCAACAAGGTCAATTGTAAGCTTTTGTACTTAGTTGCATCTAAGAATGTAAACTTGTAAATGTGTTACATTCAAGTATTACTGTCTGCATGTGTAAACCACTCGTGAGTTTGAGCCCCAGCCGTGTTGTGTCCTTGAGTAAGGCACTTAACCAGTCCACCTAGCTGAAAATGGGTACTGGCAAACTGCTGGGGGTTAACCTTGGGATAGACTGGCGGACTGGTGTCCTATCCGGTGGGGGGGGGGGGGGGGGTAGTCTCGTACTCTCACTCGCTTCATGCCACAGAACCCAGCATAAGCACCGTCCTGATGAGCCTAAAGGCTCGGGACAGACTCTGACTTTAAATATGTAAACCACAGTGTCTACACGTCCTGCTGAAGGGTCTCAGCCCAAAACATTAACTATTTACTCTTTTCCCTAGATGCTGCCTGGCCTGCTGAGTTCCTGAAATCTCCTCATCCCTTGTATCCTGATGAGATTTGGGAAGTCTTGACCAACATATTCACTTTTATTTGGAATTTAACTGGAAATTAATATAGGTTTAATTGGCATTGCTTCTCAACCAGCTCTTTGAAATCTCCACAAGTAGCTGTTCTGAAAAAGTGAGATTTTTCTCCTCCAAGTTCTGCCATAGTTTGCTCTCACTTGCTTTAAACATGCCCTTCACTGTATTTGTCTTGCTCATATAGCATCTTTCTGAATTGCCCTGCTCTTTCACCATGAGATCGCCCGGTCTCTTTCCCTCTTTGTGTTCAATCAAAGGCAAAGCAACTGATGCCTGCTTGTTCTCCCCCAGCAAGTAGCATTGAGGTGAAGCAGAAAATATTAGTCCTAATTGCTCTGATCCAATCCCAGCACAGTTTGGTTTGGGTGAGGGCAACACTTACCATTAGTTTAACCTCCAGAATATCTTGGGCCACCATTTGCCTCATTTCTCCCAGATTCACTACATTTCTGGTGCTTGCACTAAATAGGATCTTATAGTTGTTTAAAACTAGGCCTGTTTTTTTTTGCTGTTACATTCACCAGCCTGCAGCAGTACCTGTGCTAACTTCTACTTTACAAAATGACCACTCAACAACTTGATGGCCAACAGAGCATCTTTATCTGGGACGGGAAACGATATTTACAATACAGAGGTACCTCGTGCGGCACGGGTGGAGGAACTATATACGATGCATACTGGGAATAAAAAGAGCGGAAGTAAGGACCCCGCCAACCCCGGATCCCACCTCTTGCTACCACAGCTTCCCGATTGATATTAACTTGCTTTTAATAATACTCACATCACAACAACACCCATGTTCATTAGAAGGTTCTGACTATTTATGTTAATAGTAATTCTGAGCTCTTCCCAATCCTTTGTCACAATGCCATCCTATATTTTTCATTTTTGCTATCTTTGAAATGGTTCAATCTTATTTTACTTTTGAGGCATGCCTTTTATTTTACCACACTTTTGCAAAGTTGCTAGCCCTACACAGCCTTTCTTTCTTTGGCCTGGTACTTCCATATATCCAAACCTTGACACCAATATGATTTATAGGTGATCCCTGCCTTACAGGAGGATTGTGTTCCTTGAAAATGGTTCATATTGTATTTTCTGTAATAGGAAGCCACACCGTCTTGCATATATGTTAAGATCCAGGATCAGAATCAGGTTTAATATCACTGGCAAATGTCGTGAAATTCGTTAACTTAGCAGCTGCAGTACAATGCAATATAATTATTATAGAAAAAAATAATTACAGCAAGTATATATGTATATTAAATAGTTAAATGAAAAATACTGCAAAAACAGAAGTAATATAAAAAAAGTGAGGCAGAGGGAAAGAAGCTGTTCCTGAATTGCTGAGTGTGTGCATTCAGGCTTTTGTATCCCCTTCCCAATGGTAACAATGAGAAGAGGGCATGTCCTGGATGATTTGCTTAATGCCTTGCTGAGGCACCACTCCTTGAAGATGCCTTGGATACTACGGAGGCTAGTACCCAAGACAGAGCTGACTAATATTACAACTTTCTGTAGCTTCTTTCAACCTTGTGCAGTAGCCCCCACCATATCCGCCCCCCACAATATCAAACAGTGATGCAACCAGTTAGAAAGCTCTCCACAGTACATCTGCAGAAGTTTTCGAGTGTTTTAGGTGACAAACCAAATCTCCTTAAACTCCTAATGAAAAGAAGATGTTGATTCAATTACATTTTTTCATATAAATTCTGTGTCAGTTTAAATTATTTTTTTAGAGATTTAGCATGGTTACAGACCCTTCTGGCCTGCATTGCCCAATTACAGCCGTGTGAGCAATTAACAAACCAATCCACGTGTCCTGGGAATGGGAAGGAAACTGAGACCCCAGAAAAAAACCCACATGGTCATGGGGAGAATGCGCAAAATCCTTACAGACAGTGGTGGAACTGAACCCAGCTCGTTATGTAACCCAAGTGTTTGAGTAGTGATTTGTGTATTCTGTAAAATTCTGTTACCTGAACAGCTGTAATGCTGGGGTCACCTGTGTTGTAGATTCATCAAAGCTGTCTCTCCTTTATTCATTGGAGCACTCCATAAATGTAACTGTTCACTGTGGCAGTCTTCTGCTGAATTGAAGAATGATGCAGCGTTCCTGGAGATAGTCATTCGACTCGGCTTCTTGAGGTAACAGTTTACTTAACAGCTAATGGACATACACCACAATCATAAAACATGCATGATGTACAATGAAAATAAGTTGAATCTGGAATTAAGAATTGCCAATTTAAACATCTCCAGTGTTTTCAACTAAAAATTAAAAATCTACCCAATGGATGACTGTACTGAAAGAATTATAATCAAATGTTTCAATTTACTTCAAGAGAGCATGCTTTCATTCTTCTGGTTTGCTGAATGAATGTGAGTACTGTGCATCTGATTGAAGGGCATAATGATTCATTTATCGTAATTCCTTCATGGGTTCAAAAATGATCTTTCTCCATGATATTGTGGTAAAATATATAATTGTGCATATTGCACAAATTACACATAATAGTTCCAGAAGAATATTGTCTACAGTGATGACATATATTGGCTTAGTTGTTACCGTTTGAGTGAAAACACAGGAGTGTACCACACTGCGCATGTGCTATGTTGGCGACGAGTGAGTGGCACCATTTGCGGGCTGCCTTCGTCATATTGTTAGGTTGAGTTGGTTGTTTAGCAAATGACATATTTCACAATATGTTTTGATGTACATGTGGTAATAAAGGAACCTGATCTGATCAGACCTGAGGATGCTTAATAGGGAAAATAACAGTTTAAGAGTTGCACTTAACAGACAATTTTTGAAAGTCTATACATACAATATCGAAAGCAACACGAGTGAATCTGCAAATGCTGGAAATAAATAAAAACACAAAATGCTGGCAGAACTCAGCAGGCCAGACAGCATCTATGGGAGGAGGTAGTGACGAGGTTTCGGGCCGAAACCCTTCATCAGGAGTGAAGTAACATGGGATGGTCAAGGGGGGATAAGAAGTGCGGGGGAAGGATAGAGAGCTAGGAAGTGATAGGTTGGAGGGAAATGGGCAAGGGGGAAGGTGGAGAATTATGGGAAATAAAAGAGAAAGAAAGGTAGGGCTGGGGGGAGATTATAGTGAGGGGGGAGAAAGCAAATCAGACTGAAATAATAGATTGGATGTTCATGCTGGCAGGTAGGGGGCTACCCAGGTGGGAGATAAGGTATTGCTCCATCAACCTGCATGTGGCCTCATCTTGACGGTAGAGGAGGCCATGGACAGACATATCGGAGTGGGAGTGGTCTGTGGAATTGAAGTGTGTGGCCACAGGGAGATCCCGCCACTGCTGGAGGACTGAGCGCCGGTGTTCAGTGAAACAGTCTCCCAGTCTGCGGCGGGTCTCCCCAATGTATAAATGGCCACATCGGGAACACCAGATACAATTTATCACCCCAGTTGATACAATATCAACATTATTAATCACACCACCTCTCCATGACTTCTTCAAAGAGCTCAAGCATAGTGTGCCTTTCACAAATTCACTGAAATGCTGTTATTCCTCGGTCCATAACTTTCTAAATATGCTAAAATATGGAAATTAAAGGCTTTCAGACTTTAATGCAGTCAATAACCCTAAAATTCTTTTATTTACAAATATTTGCATTGAGACTACATTCACAATGCTACCATTAACAATCAAAATCAAATCCCTAATTTTGATTTTCCCTGTAAGTTACGGTCATTTCTGAACTGTTTGTGTGACAAATCATGACTCATCAAGGTAACATGATTTATTGTGCCCATGGTTATCAGTGACAGTTGAAGGGTTGCAGACAACCTGGTGCTCAGCCTGTAGACATAAAGAACAATACTTTCCGTAGACTTCAACGCAGTAACCTGCCTTCAACTCCCAAGTGTTAAGTGGTGGCTACAGTTATACCAGGTAACCAGGTGGAAGAGAGACAACAATCCAAATGAGTTATATACAGTATATAAAATGTCTTGGGTAGTTGGACCAGGAGGCTAATTGTACTCTAAAATCCAACTTCTGAGGGATATCATTCCACAAAATTTGATGAGAAAAGGCTTGATAACTGAAAGCTTGGTCGTTTTGTACTGCACAGAGCATTCTACCGATCGCATCAGAGCCTGTTATGGATACTCCACGTCCTTCATGGGCACAGCCCTCCCTGCCGTTAAGGATAACTTTAAGGGGCAATGCCTCAAGAAATAGGCTTCAATCATTATAAGTCCTTCACCATCTGGAACATGCCCTCTTCACTTTACTACCATTGGGGAAAAGGTACATGAGCCTGAAGACCAGCTTCATTACTTTCACCAGCAGATTTCTACTGGGCCATGAATACATAAACTCTGGTTAGATCACACTTGGAATTCTGGTTGCCTCTATAGGAAGGATGTAGATGCTTTAACTGAGGAGATTTTCCAGGACGTTGCCTGGATCAGAGAACATGTCTTATGAAAAAAGAAGATTGAGCAAGCTAGGGCTTTTCTCTCTGGAGTGACAGAGAAGGAGAGGCAACTTCATAGAGGCATGTAGGGTTATGAGATGCATTGACAGAGTGGACAGTCAACACCTTTTTCCTAGGGACAGTGGACATCTGTTTAATGTGAGTGAACAAAAACTTTGGGGAGATAGAGGTAAGTTTTTTTTACTCAGAGAGTGGTGGATGCATGGAACAAACTGCCAGGGGTGATGGTAGAGACTGGTAGAACAGGGGCATTTAATGGACTCTTATATAGGCACATGGATACATAAATTGGAGGGTTATGGCTATGTATGAGGGAAAGGTTAAATAGCTCATGGATTTGGTTCATGTAGGTTACCACAACATTGTGGGCTGAAGGGCCTGTACTGTGCTGTACCATTCTATATTTTATGTTCGTTATTCTCCCTTTAACCGGTACAATATGACTTGAAGCAGTTCCAACTACTCACCAAGTAAGGCCCCTGAGTTTGTGTTAAGGCAAGCCTTGATATGATCACTGGTTTGGTAGTAAAACAAGGACTCAACACGAGTTCTCTGTGTCACCTACTTTGGGCCAAATAATAAATGAATATACATTTATCTGTCTGTGAGCTTCCAATAGCTATCTGGTTTAGCTCCCTTTGTCATAGGGTAAGTTCTTTACATAGTGAGTGGTGGGTGCAAGGAACACCCCAATTAAATGAGTGTGCTAAGGGCCAGTAATACTTGAGAATTAGTAATCGTCCAAGAATAGGTGTTGCCCTAGAAGACTTCATTTGCATCTTTATCTTGTCTTGGAAGGTCTGCTGACCTTCAGTCCCAGGCTTGATCAGAAAGGCTGTACAAGGATGAGTTCAACTCTCAAAGGCTGTGTTCAGCCTATTTTTTTTTGGTGTTATCATTTTAGAGGATCTGTCCTGGGTCCAGCACGTAAGTACTATTAAGGAGCAGTGGAGTGCTGTCAAAGGAAAGCATCATCATCATCAAGGACTCCCACCATCAAGGCCATGCTCACTTCTCTCTGGGGTCATCAAGAAAGAGGCACAGGCACCTCAGGGCACCATCAGGTTCAGGGACAGTTATTGCCCCTCAACCATCAGGCACTTGAACCAGAGGGGATAACTTCACTTAGTCCATCACAGAAATGTTCCCACAATCTATGCACTCATTTTCAAGGTTTCTTTATTTCAAATTCTCAATATTTATTGCTATTTTATTTATTATTATTTTATTGTTTTTGTATTTACACAGTTTGTTGTCTTTAACACATTGGTTATTTGTCTATCTTGTGTGTGGTCTTTCACTGATCTATTGTGTTCCTTTGTATTCACTGTGAATCCCCACTGGAAAATAAATCTCAGAATAGTATATAGTGATGTATATGTACTTTGATATGTTCCATATATTTTGTTATTCATTCCATATATTCATCACCACCTGCATGAAAAAAATTCCCTGTCAGGTCCTTTTAAATCTTTCCCCTCTCACCCTGAACCTATGACTCTAGCTTGGGACTGTGTATTGTGTATACTAAATGATCCTGCATCCACAATCGTGTGATGGAGAATTAAATGAATACACAACCCTCTGTGGAAGTGATTCCTCCTTATCTAAAGTGAGCAATACTTTATCCCTGATATCATTGCTGTTTATAGATCTCCCAGTCGATAAACAATGGCTACAATACTTACTCTGCCAAGCGCAAACAAATGCTTTCCTGAGATCCCCTAAATACAGGAGAGCACAGACCCAATCTGCTCACTTTCTCCAAGTACAACATGCCCTTCATGTTGCTCACTGTACTGCGTCCAAAGTACATTTCCTTAACTGAAGAGCCATAACTGAACATGCTTCTCCTCCAAATTGTGCACAATTATGGGAAGCCTTTCCTATCTCTTTACTCTATCTCACCTAACATAAAGGCCAATGTTTCGTATGCCAGATGGAAAGCTGGGTGGAGCGTTGGAAAGATGGAATGTAATCTTGGTAAGTGTGAGGTGATCCATTTTGAGAAGTCAAGCAGTGCTAGCATGTTTGCAGTAAATGGTGTCTAGCTAAGGAGTGGAGGGATCCTCGGGTGCACGTCCATAGTTCCCTGAAGCTGACACATAGGGAGGTGAAGAAGGAATAATTGCCTTCATTGGGCAGGTCATAGAGATAAAAGTTATGACATTATATAGCAAATTCACAACGCACAGATTATACTGCACCTGCAGTATTGTGTGCAGTTTTGATTGCCAAATCTAAGAAGGATGTGGTTGTGCTGGAGAGAATACAGAGGAAACATTGCTTAGATTGGAAACCTTCGGTCATGAGGAGAGATAGTACAGTTTCCATTCCACTGGCCATTCCCATTTTGACATGTCAAGCCATGATCTTCTTTACAGCCAGGGTGAGGCTGCACTCAGACTGACAGAACATCTGGGAAGCCTCCAAATTGATGGCATGAACATTGATTTCTCTAAGTTCCAGTCATTTCTCCTCCCTGTTCTCCCCTTGACTCTTTTTTTTCCCCGTTCCCCATTCTGGTTCTCCTCTCACCAGCTCATGACCTCCCTTTGGTGCTGCTCTTCTTTCTCTTTCTTCCATAGTCAAATGTATGTTTCTTTAGCCCTTTGTGTCTTCCACCTATCACTTCCCAGCTTCTTACTTCACTTATCTTTCCCACCCACCCAACCTTCCCCTCACCTAGATTCACCTATCACCAACTTGTACTCTTTCTCTTCCCCTCAACTTTGTTATCTGGCCTTTTCCCCCTTCCTTTCCAGTCCTGGTGAAGGGTCTCGGCCTGGAAAAAAACAACTGTTTATTTCTCTCCATAGATGCTGCCTGACCTGCTGAGTTCCTCCAGCACTATGTGAGCTGTGATGAATAGTCTGGGCTTGTTTCTCTGGAGCCAAAGAAACTAAGGGATAATATGACAGGGATTTAAAATTACAAATTGCATAGACAGATTGTCAGAATTGCTATCCCCTTTGGGGAGGGGGTTGTTAGCAAAAACAACTGAGCATAATTTTAAGGTGACAGGAAGGAATTTTAAAAGGAAATTGAGGGGATTTTATTTTTAGCCCAGAGAGTAGTTAATATCTAGAACTCGCTATCTGCAGTGGGTGGAATCAGATACAATCAGCACATTTTAGAGGCATTTAGAAAGGACAAACATAGAAAGATATGGACATAATGCAGGCCAACGGGATGAGGTGGTAAAAATGTCATCATGGGCATGATATGCCTAAGGTCTTGTTCTGTACCGTAAAACTCTACAATTTTTCACTGTGCCTGCATTCTAACTTTGTAATTCCATCTCGAAGACTTGCCGATCTCTCCAAATGCCAGTATTTGCCAGTCTCACATCTGTTGAATAATATTCTGCTTTTCTATTCTTAAGTCTCCCCATTATACTCCCTATATATTTGTATGTAAAGGGCCATGGCCAATAATTCAGTACTGACATAAAGGCATGAGCTGTGAAATAGTGAACAATTACTTTAATGTTGCCTCTCCAATGAACCAGTCAATGCTGTCGACATGTAATTTTCCTCCCGAAAATTTTCTGCAGGCAACAGAGCACCAGGGACCTTCTGAAATGATTAGAGTTTTGTTTATTCAAATATTGTTTTTGAGGTTGTTCCTCTTCTGGTATACCTTTCTTAATAGTTGTAAACGCAAAATGATTTTTCACTACTTGCTGCCTGCAATTCTTGAAATTGCTTTTCTCCCCCTTGACTCCGATTTACTTAATCTGTATTATTGAGTTAAAAAGGACATCATACAATGATAATATTAATCTTTTCCTGGCTTTTATTCAATATTCAAATCCTCAATGGGTGACTTTCAGGTATGACAGATCTTGAGCACTAAAGTGTAAGCTTGATAAACGGCTTTGCACTAAATGAACCAGCAAGTCAGAGCCTTAACCTGCCTACTTCTTCTTTCATATGCTGTAGACAGAAAATGAATTATTGCCCTGGAACTGTTCCATGGAAACATCAATGACACAAACTTTTTATGATGCTATAAAGCCTAAAGATATAATTGATTACGTTCAGTGGGACAGTGGAATCCTTTTTTCCAGCGAACGCTGTGCTGGTAGCAAACATAAATGGATGTCCTTTCCTCTGTCAGAATCCTGGGATTCATCTTCTGACCAGCACTGTTCAAACTGGAAGTAATTTGTCACTCTAAAAGTTTGGCAAATGGGCGATTACTGAAACGTGTTAAACGTGTGCTCAGTATGAATGACCCAAAAGGAGCAGGAACATGTAGCTGTAATGTTCACCAGTGAAGTCTTTTTATTTTGATGTTTATTGCTCATCTTCCTGTGCGTTACAACCTGAAAGCAACTGGACTGCTTGGCATGGACAATAGACATATATTCCATCGGATGATAAAATTATCCAAGATCAGCAACAGTAGAAAGCGGCAGGGTCAATTAACCTGCAGGAATCTCAGAAAAAATGAGGTTGGACTTGCTATTGACACATCAATAAAGCACCCCCAGCCATGTCACAGTTTGGGGTGGCTTCATGTCCTTTTTGACTTTTCTCACTGAGGAGAGCAAAACATGAAAACTTACATTAGTCACTACACTGCTTTATAATTGTTATATTGTTCTTTTGCATATGAACTGCCCAGAATATGGTGCACTATTCCTTTCACATGTCTGGAAACTATGGTGCCTCTGTGGGATGTGTAGTGGGATACTAGTTAGATTTACAGGATGTGGTTAAGCTACACCCCCGTTTTCATCCATTTTCAAATTACCGAAAGAACGAAAGCCAAAACCCCCTCTCATTTTGGAAAGAAAATGTAAAGAACATACTTTTCACTATGTAAACAATAGTTTAGATTTATTTAAAACTTTGTCTGCAAATGATTTATTTCCAAATATGTTTTCTCCAATCATTAACTTCAAATGTGTTCATCCATCAGCAGCAGGTAATGGCCTGAAGATGCCTGTAATGAATTGAATGAAGTCTGGAAGCTGAAAAGGTTCTGGCATTTTCTGAAGCTTTATGAAAATCATAATCCATTTGCCCCAATTACTCCAGTTTTTATATCAGAATCAGAATCAGGTTATCAGTGAGTTGTATGCCATGCAATTTATTGTTTTGCATTCTTGTGATCTTGTGCACTGCAGCCTCCATGCCAGGCTGTGATGCAACCTGTCAGAATGCTCTCCACTGTACATCTATGGAAATTTGTTAAAATCTCTGGTGACATTCAAAAATATATAAGATATACTGTATATTAATCAATGTGCAGGGAATGACAAGTCCTTTTTGGATTTATATCATATTCAGTTTGCACTGAATGAGCACGAGATGTCTTGAAAAAGTGTTGCAGATCCTTTATAAATCCCATTACAAATATTTACAGCCCACAGATATTTTGGCTTATCAGGTGGAATCACAATTGACAGTAATTCTGCCCCAAACTTACCTTTATGCACATGTTTGTATCTATCAAGGTGTGAGTGAAAGCCTTGGGAAATGTCAAAACATCCTTTAAGCAGAGACTTTATTGCCAGTGGTTGAGATCAGTTGGTCTACAATGAGCAGAGACAAACCTATACCAAGATCACAAATGTTCTTTCAATACAGACACAGTAGAGCAGCCTTTCGAGCTTAGAAGGTTCAAAGTTCAATGTTTAAAGTTCAAAGCAATTTTATTATTCAAGTATGTATACAGTATGTCAGCATGTACTACCATGAGATTCATTTTCTTGCAGGCATTTGCAGGAAAATAAATAAGTTCAATAGAACCTATGAAAAACTATACATAACTAAGTATGACAAGCAACCAACATGCAAACTGAGCAAATAATAAAAAGAAAATAATACTGAGAGCATGAGTTGAAGAGTCTTTGAAAGTAACCCCACAAGTTGTGGAGCCATTTCAGCACAGAGGTAAGTAAAGTTGTCCTCGCCAATTCAGGATTTTGATCATTGTAGGGTAGTAACTATTCCTGAAACTGGTGGTGTGACACCTAAGGCTCCTCTACCTCTTGCCCAATAGTAGTAGCAAAAAGAGATCATGGTCTGTATGATCGGGGTCCTTGATGATGGATGCTACTTTCTTGTGGCAGTGTACCTTGTAGCTATGCTCAATGATGGGGAGGACGTTTCTTGTGAGTTGACTCTCAATGTGGACAAGACCAAAGAGGTGATTCAGGACTTTATGAAGATGCAGGCTGCCCACTCCTCACTGCATATACATGGATCCACCATGGAGAGAGTTAGGAGCACCAAGTTTCTGCGGATGATCTCATCTGGTCCTTCTTCATCACCCCTTTGTTCAAGAAAGCACTTCCTGAGGAGTTTGAGGCAAGTGAGGCCCCCCTCCTCACTGCTATTTTACAACAATTTACAGGAGCACCATCGAGATTGTCCTGACCAGATGCGTCACCATCTGGTATGGAAATTGCAAGACATCTGACCACAAGTGCCTGCAAAGGATTGCGAATACTACTGAAAGGATCATTAGGGTCTCTCTTCTGTCCATTGGAGATATTTATCAGGAGCAGTGCATATGCAAGGCCCTGATAATTGTCAACGATCCCTCTCATCCATCCAGCAGTATCTTTCAACCCCTACTATCATGCAGGAGATTCCGTAGCATTAAGACAAGAGCTGTTAGGATGGAAAACAGCTTCTTCCCGCAGGCCAAAAGACGACTGAACTCCCTGCCATCATCCAGGTCTCACCACATATGAAGTGCCAGTAGTGTTATACTGGTTACTTTCTAACTTGTATCATAGTATTCGATAGTTTATTTGTGGTAATATTACTTTATGCGTTCTGTCTGTGAGTTATATGTGCTGTGTTGTGCACCTTGGTCAGGAACATTGTCTCATTTGGTGGTATACATTTGGTGGAATGACAACAAACTTGAACTTGATGGACTTGGCTGTATCCACCACTTTTCGTAGACATTTTTGTTTGTGGGCATTGGTGTTTCCATCTCAGGCTGTGATGCAACCAGTGAGGCTACTTTCCACTGTGCATCTGTAGAAGTTTGTCAAAGTTTTAGATGACATATTGAATCTACAGTATGCAAACTTCTAAGAAAGTGGATACACTATTGTACATTCTTTGTGATGGCACTTGCATGCTAGTTCCAGAACAGATCCTTTGATGTGGTGACACTAAAGAATTTAAAGTTACTGAGCTTCTCCACCACCGATCCCCTAATGAGGTTCAGCTCATGGAACTGCAGCTTCTTCCTCCTGTAGCTGATAATCAGCTTAACTCCAGCAATGAATATGCCAAAATATTGTACATTAACCATCTGATAGACTGAAGCCATCTTCAATCACCATCGCAATCCCCAAACCTGGCCTTGCCACTCAAACTGGTACCCGTCTCAGGCTAAACACTTTGACCTGAAGATGAATTCTGAATTAAACATCAGCATTGACATCAAGAACTTCTCTTCAAATTCTACGACAATGCGAGGTTCAGCTCAGCCACTCATGCATAACCATCCAGTTAATCTGATCAAACAATCTAGTTAGCCTTCATCCATACCTCTCTCTATTATCCCCATCACTGCACTGCATTGTAGACACACTAAACTACTTTTTTAATGATTGTATTGTTAGTACATTCTGTTATTGATGTATTTATGCACATTTTATTCTCTATCTGTCCAGTAACTTCTAAGTTTATTTTTATATAATTCTTTATTCTTTAGAATTGTTGGAGGTTTTATGGCTCCCACATATCACAGACTCCCACAAATCATAGACCCAACAGTCACTGGCAATTAGTGTTTTTTATTTATCAATTTGTCAGTATTAATTTAGTTTTAGGTTTATAATATGTTTAGTGTCTGGATTTAGCTTGATTTCAAATTGATTTCTAACTAATTAACTGCAATCCCTTATACTTATTTAAACTTTATATCTGTGGGTAAATAGCCCCTCTGCTTTGTGGGCAGCCGGGGGAGAGACGAAGGCTATGGAAGTAAACCCAGACAGCAAATCTGGAGTGGAGCCCTTAATGTGGCTGGATATCACTGACCGTCCTTCCAGCAGCCCTGCAGCCAAACTGGTGCCAAACATATTGCTTCATAAGCTTTCCTTTGGACTACACCGGTGAGGCGGAGAAGGTGATCTTGATGACTGGGCATCCCAGGATCTCCATACCTTCTGCCAGGAATTACACCCATTGTCCTTGGAGACAGACATTTTGCTATCACATCACCAATTTATACCTTTCTATTTTCCTATCTACCTTCCCTCCATTTCTGTTATGGTAATTTATGAATTGTTTGTGTGACAAAGTATGATTCCTTTAGGTAACTGATTTATATGAAAGCTATTGCTATTGTGCTTCTGATAAATGCCAACATATCAAGGATTACAGAACAACGTGCACTCGGTGGCCACTTTATTAGGTACACCCATACACCTGCTCATTAATGCAAATATCTAAACAGCCAATCATGTGCAAAAGCTTGCAGACATGGTTAAGATGTTCAGCTGCTGCTCCGACAAAGCATGAGAATTAGTGACTTAGATTGTGAAATGATTGTTGGTGCTCAGTGGGGTGGCTTGAGTAACTCAGAAACTGTTGATCTCCTGGGATTTTCACACAAATAATCTCTAGAGTTTACAGAAAATGGTGCAAGAAACAAAAAATAATCCATTGAGCAGCAGTCTTGTGGGTGAAAAGGCTTAATGAGAGGGGTCAGAGGAGAGTGGCCAGTCTGGTTCAAACAGACAGGAAGGTGACAGTAACTCACATAACCACATGTTACAGCAGTGGTGTGCAGAAGAGCATCTCTGAATTAAACAGAGGATGAGTTAAAAGAGGATGAATTAAAAGAGGATGAGTTAGAGCAGCAGAAGATCATGAGCATACACCCAGTGGCCACATTATTTGGTACGGGGGTGGGGGGAGGAGATATGGCTCTCCTGCCTTCTTCCCATAAACTTTGGTGCCCTGACTAATGAAGAAGCTATCAACCTCCACTTTAAGTATACTCAGGGACTCTACAGTTGCCATGGTGATGAATCCCACAGATTCACCACCCTCTGGCTAATGAAATTCTTCATCATCTCTGGTTTAATGGACATCCCTCTATTCAGGGGCTATACCGTCTGGTCCAAGACTTGCTCACTATAGGAAACATCCTCTTCACATCCACTCTATCTAAGTCTTTCAATATTTGATAGGTTTCAATGAGATTTCTCCTTGTTCTTCTAAAACTCCAGTGAGTACAGGGCCAGGGCCATCAAGTACTCTTCATATTTTACCCTATCATTCCCATAATCATTCTTGTGAACCTCCTCTGGACCCTCTCCAATGAAAGCATATTTTTTTTAAGATAAGAGGCCCAAAATGTGCTCACAGTACTCAAAGTGTGGCCTGTCCAAAGCCTTAGAAAACCTCAGCATTACATCCTTACCTTTTTGCTTAGAAAATAGTTTGTCTTTATTCCTTCTACCAAAGTGCATAACCATGCACTTCCCTACACTATATTTCATCTGCCAATTCTTTGATCATTCTCTCAATCTGTCTCAGTCCTTCTGCCGGACCCTGCTTCCTCAACACTAACTGCTCCACCACCTATCTTCACATTGTCAGCAAACTTGGCCACAAGGGCATCAATTCCATCATCCAAATCACTGTCGTATGACATGAATATTTATATCATATTTTTATTTAATGGGATATGAATTCCCTTAATAGCATCATTCTTTAATTTGCTGCTTTTAATTTTGCCTAATGATCTAATTAATTATGCTGATGATTTGTTTATACAATTGCTTATTTGTTATTGCCCTTGGTTTAAATACTAATGCTTTCTTTCCCATATGTACTGAATTCTCTCTCCAAATCTGCAGTGCCTTTCTCTGCACATGAAGTAACCCTTTGCAAACACTGGGCCTATAGTTTGCAGTCTGAAAGCAACAAAAGAAAGCAAAATCTACTTATAGGACTGACAGAGTGATTATAATTAGTGGGAAAAACTGTGTGGAATGGGAATTTTTTTTTCTAGGAAAGAGGTGGCTGCACAGATCCAGTACAAATTATAATGTGGTTTAATTGACAGATGAGGAGCAGTTGTTTCCATTTGGAAGAACTGTCCAAAACATGGGTTCATGGTGGGATTTCATATTTCCAGATTTTAGTTTTTGGTCTGCTCTGTGTGTTTTGGTTCTTGTGAATGCTCAGTAAAATTAGTTATTTTATTTTGTTGATAAAACAGCAGTTAATAAGAAGCATCAATTTTCACTTGTTTGAGTCACAATGTATAGAACCGAATTAAAACCATCACAGACGGATATGAAATTCCTGCGCATTGAAACATGGTGAAGCTGTTCAGAAAATGTTCCTGACTTCAGAGAAATAATCACGTGAGCAGCTATTGCCAGATGAATTCAGGGATGGAGATTGGCTGTAACGCTAGATCTTTTAAGGATGCAATGGACTTCGACATTCTTGCTTGTGAGTTGCTCAAGCAGTCACAAAGTTAACTAAATGGCTTTCGTGATTTGATAGGAAATGGGTTGAGTAGAAAAGGGTATTTTGTGAATCACAAATGTCCTGCTGGCTTTCTTAGGACAAAGATGTCTGCTGTTTTATTCTATACAAGAGGTGGCTCAGGATTGTTGCTGGAGCAAGAATTCCCAGACCAAACAAATTTGCCAAATTCCATTTTTTTCCCATTTAGTTGTACACATCCAATGTTTCTCTTTCCTCTTGTTGCTGAATAACCTCTCAAAAAAATACCGGTCTCTTTCTTTATTTAGCAGTTTCATCTACTTTCTGCAAACTCTAAAAATCTTCAGTCAAAAGCAAAAGAGGATGATAAACTATTTGCATAATAACTTTGATTCAGGAATCATAATTATGATGAGGAAATTTTCCTCATGAAAAAAGATGACCTCATGTATTTTGTCTTCCACTTTGTCATCACCATTTATGCCACTGACCAGCACATCTCATGGAACAATAGAATTTGTCAGTTGTCTATAGAGATGTGTTGGAAATCACATACATCGTTCTGAAAACAAAATGTAAATTATTCATGGCTGCCATTTATTGTCAGCATGGATGTTTACAGCAAACCAGAATGAAAAATCTTTCCAACTAGGCCCTCTGATGTGCTTATCAGATCAAACAGAAAATTGTAAGCTATATATATTCAGTGACCATTTCATTAGGTAAAGCTGTACACCTGCTCGTTAATGCAAATATCTAATCAGCCAATCATGTGGCAGCAACTCAATGCACGGAAGCATGCAGATATGGTCAAGAAGTTCAGTCGCTGTTCGGACCAAACATCAGAACGGGGATAAAATGGGATCAAAGTGATTTTGACTGTGGAATGATAGTTGGTGCCAGACAGGGTAGTTTGAGTCTCTCAGAAACCGCTGATCTCCTGCAATTTTCAGACATAACTGTCTCTAGAGTTTACAGAGAATGGTGCAAAAAAACAAAGAAAAACAGTGAGTGTCAATTCAGTGAGTGATCAAAAATGCCTTGTTAATGAGAGATGTCAGGGGAGAATGTTCAGACTGGTTCAATCTGACCAGAAAACAAATGAAACTCAAATAACCACATGTTAGAATATAGTACAGCACAGTACAGGCCCTTCGGCCCACAATGTTGTGACAATCCTTGAACCCTGCCTCCCATATAAATAGAACATAGAATAGTACAGCACAGTATAATTGCAACAGTGGTGTGCAGAAGAGCATCTCTGAACGCACAGCATGTTGAACCTTGAAGTGGATGGGCTACAGCAGCAGAAGACCATGAACATACTTTCAGTGGCCACATTATTATGTACAGGAGGTACCTAATAAAGTGGTCTCTGAGTATGTATAGGTTACGCACAAATACACCCAAGAAAAAAATTCAGAATAAACCTTGTAAAATGAATCAAAAATGAAAATTGCTGCCGTTTGTAGCATAGAAATGAAAAGCATAAGCACAGTTAATGGCAAGCTGGATAAATATATGAGGGACAAAGAAAGAGAAAGACACCCTGGCGGCATTAGATGCAATGGGAGGAGACTGTATAGTATTAACTTCGGCATAGCCTAGCTTCCATACTGTAAATCATTAGCAAGAAGGATATAAATAAGCATTCAGTAAACATATCTAAATCCGGGAACTAAGGAAATGATTTGATGGTTATAACCAATGACAGTATAAAAGCAAAAGTTCCCTATTGATATGTTTTAGTAACAATGGACTGTATTAGAGTACATTAGAGTGTAGCAGTAAATTCTTTAAAAACATCTTTAAAGCATTGAATACAGAAACTTAATCCAAGAACATTAATAATTTTTGAAAGCACCGTGCATCAACTCATTTCGACTATAGTTCAGCATTTAATACCATCATTCCCACAATACTGATAGAGAAGTTGCAGAACCTGGGCCTCTGTATCTCCCTCTGCAATTGGATCCTTAACTTCCTAACTGGAAGACCACAATCTGTGCAGGTTGGTGATAACATATCCTCCTCACTGGTGATCAACACTGGTACACCTCAAGAGTGTGTGCTTAGCCCACTGCTCTACTCTCCCTATACCCATGACTGTGTGGCTAGGCACAGCTCAAATACCATCTATAAATTTGCTGACAATATAACCATTGTTGGTAGAATCTCAGGTGGTAATGAGAGGGCGTACAGGAGTGAGATATGCCAACTAGTGGAGTGGTGTCACAGCAACAACCTGGCACTCAACATCAGTAAGATGAAAGAGCTGTTTGTAGACTTCCAGAAGGGTAAGACAAAGGAACACGTAACAATCCTCATAGAGGGATCAGAGGTGGAGAGAGAGAGAGTAGTTTCAAGTTCCTGGGGGTCAAGATCTCTGAAGATCTAACCTGGTCCCAACATATTGATGCAGTTATAAAGAAGGCAAAGCAGCGGCTATACCTCGTTATGAATTTGAGAAATTTGGTATGTCAACAAGGCATTCAAAAACTTCTATAGATGTACCGTGGAGAGCATTCTGACAGGCTGCATCACTGTCTGGTCTGGGGGTTGGGGGGCTACTGCATTGGACCAAAAGAAGCTGCAGAGGGTTGTAAATTTAGTCCGCTCCATCTTTGGTACTATGCTACAAAGTACCCAGGACATCTTCAAGGAGCGGTGACTTAGAAAGGCAGCATCCATTATTAAGGGCCTCCAGCACCCATGGCATGTCCTTTTCTCACTGTTACCATCAGGTGGGAGGTACAGAAGCCTGAAGGCACACATTCAATAATTCAGGAACAGCTTCTTCCCCTCTGCCATCTGATTCCAAAATGGACATTAAACCCTTGGACACTACCTCACTTCTTTAATATATATTTTTTCTGTTTTTTTACATGATTTTTAATCTATTCAATATATGTATATGGCTATTTGTTTATTTATTTATTTATTTATTATAATTTTTTTCCCCATATTATGTATGGGGTGATTGATAAGTTTGTGGCCTAAGGTAGAAGGAGATGAGTTATTAATGTCAAACTTTCTGCATAATCACTCAGAGTTGAACTGCATGTGCATGTAACGAGAGCTGTATAACTCATCTCCTTCTACCTTAGGCCAAAAACTTATCAATCACCTGTCTGTGGACACTTTCTGGAGGTCCAAGATCCATATGCTCCACGACCGCTGTGCAAATGTAGGAGAGGACAATGTTGAAAAATGAATGAGCTAGGTTTTCTAAAATTGACTCCTTCTACCTTAGGCCACAAACTTATCAATCACCCCTCGTATTGCATTGAACTGCTGCTACTAAGTTAACATATTTCACGTCACATGCCGGTGATAATAAACCCAATTCTGATTCTGCATGTGCTCTTTGCTTCTTTTATGGATAACTTGGCCAAGCTTATTGGTAGTGACTTCAGTGACTATCTCAGGTCTTCTTGCACTCCACATGGACATATAATGTCATCCTCTGATACTTTGCTGCCGTTTAATTTGCAGACCATGGCATGATTCTGATCTGAGTTTATCTGATCCTGAGAGACCTGGACTCCACAAGGTACCATTAAGGACCAGCGATACTGTCAAAAAAGCAAAAATCAGATTAAGGTACTTAATCACTTTAACACCCAGAATGCTAGCAACCAGACACTATCTTAGAAAACAGCTCCAATATGGAGTTATTGGGTTTAAGATCTAGCTTAGGAACTGGAATTGGAATTGATTTATTATTGTCACATGTAGTGAGATACAGTGAAAAAAAGGTGAGACGTTAACAGAAGTTGGAGAAATCAATATTCATGCCATCAGTTCAGAGTCTACCCAAATGGAATACGAGGTGTTGCTCCGCCAGCCGGAGTTTGGCCTCACCGTGGCAGCAAAGGAGGCCATGGGCGGACATGTCATAAAGGGAATGGGAAGCTGACTTGAAATGGGTAGACATCCGGAGATCCTGTCTTCTGCAGTGACCAGAATGAGGGTGCCTGATGATGAGAAGGTGCTCAAGGAAGGTGTTTAGATGGGTTATTCTGGCGACAGGCTTCCTGAGATTACTGAAGCTCAGCATGTGCTAATGGGCTCATCATCATTATGAGCACGTATCAGTACATATGTCTTTGCCCCAGGTGTGCAAATGAAAATCAAGTCCTGACACCGGTGGGGTCTCTGTGCAGTCCTATTGTAATACATGTTTTTTTTAATGGCCAATTGAATTTCTAGGCCACTCTCTCATGCCCAGAGGTGCTTCAGGTATAAAAACGTTCTACATTGCTTGGATTTACTGTGTGCAGATTATGCAATTCTTACAGTGACACAGAATTCTGAGATTTTCCTTTGGGCCCTGAAAAGCAAGTTTTCAGCTTTCTGATGTAGATGGGAAATAAAAAGATTTTGTTGTATTTGCTGCTGCAAACAGGTAGAATATACTCTGAAGCGATCTCACTGGAAATTGTAGACAAGCTAGTATAGGAGATCATGTACATTAATGCATACTTTTGTTAGAATATCTGCTTTTGTAATAGTATCTGCTTTTGTAATACTTACTAAATCCTATGTGGTGAATTATATGTTGGTGTTGGAAAGAAAATTTAATTTGTTCTGTAGCATTTCAAAATGCCTGATTCTGTGAACTATTCACATATTGTGGCAGGAATGGCAAGAGAAGAATATTCAGCTCCTACTGCTAGTTACTCTTTGTAAACCGGGTGCAAATAGAAGTCTTAATCATATTGATCTATTACTAAAAACAAATGAAATGTAATCAATTTTAAATATTAGTGAAGCATTTCTTGATTTTTATTCCCCGTAAAGACTCAGCACACAAATTAAGACTGTACTGCCTCAGATGGTGATGAGCTGGTATACAGCTGGTTGAATGGTGTCACAACAACCAACTTGCACTCAACCTCAGTAAGATGAAGGAAAAGTTTAAAAAAAAAATCACCAACAAATGCCAGTGATATTGAAACTGGTTCTGATTCTGATTGTGGGCCCCAGAAAAGGAAAGTTAATAAATGGGACTGGTTCCTGACCCATATTGCTCATTTTGCCCCCACGGCTCTTTTATACATGTTGTATGGGAATGTCCAGGGGTTTTTTTGTTTGTAGGGGAAGGTTATCAGTACTCTTACAGAACTAATGGGGGTACTATTACCAATGGGCCCCGCTGTACATCTTCTAAATGATGACTCCCACCTTTCCCTTATGGAAAAAAACATGCAAAATCTGGCTGGCAGGCCTGACTGTAGCTAAGAAGATTGTAGTCCAGCGTTGGAAACCTCCTCATGATATTTCAAGTACTCACTGGCTTTGAAGCTTTTTGGTAATTTCTTACCTGGAATTATCATCAGTAAGAGTAAATGATGCACGGCCAAACACAATCTAAATGTTCAGTTAGTTGGTGAAGGGAGAGAGGGGTCGTGGGTAGAGAGAGAGGAGTGGAGAAGTGGGTGGGGATGAGGGTTGGGGGGGTGACTGGGTTAAACAGTCAAAATGTAATCAGCAACTGGTTATATTGAATGTAATTTGTTGGTGTTGCAATAAAAATGAGTGATTTAAAAAAAAAGGGGGAAGTCAGGAGAATGTATACCAGTCCTCTTCGAGTGGCCAGCAGCGGAAGGCTTCGATTTCCAGCACGTCAACATCACAAACTTTCTTTCCTGGGCTCACCACATGAAGAAGGCAGGCCAGCAGCTATATTTCAATGGAGTTTGAAGAGATTTGGTATGTCACCAAAGACTTGAGCAAATTTCTACAGAGGTACAGCAGAGAGCATTCTGTCTAGGTGCATCACCTAGTATGTATAGAGGCTCCAATGCAGAGGGAGGTAGATTCATCCAGCTCCATCATGGGCACTAGTTTTCCTGTCATCATGGACGTTGTCAAAAGGTGATGCCTTAAGAAATGGCATCCTTCATTGAGGACACTCAAGTTCCAGGACATTCTCTCTTCTCATTGCTACCATCAGGAAGGAGGTACAGGAGCCTGAAAGCATAATACTCACTCCATATTTAGGAACAGCTTCTTCCCCTCTGCCATCAGGTTTCTGAATGGTTCATGAACACTACTTCACTATTTTCTCTTTTTGTACAATTTATTTATTTTCTTATTGCAACCTTTTTTTTATGTTCGAGGATGTAATGTTGAGAATTCATAAAGCAGTGGTGAGGCCTCACTTGCAGTATTGTGAGCAGTTTTGGGCCCCTTATCTAAGAAAGGATGTGCTGAAACTGGAGAGGGTTTGAAGGAAGTTCAGGAAAATTATGCCAGGATATGAATGGTTTGTCATATGAAGAGTGTTTGATGGCACTGGGCTTGTATTGACTGGAATTCAGAAGAATGAGGGGTGACCTCATTGACACCTATCAAATGGTGAAAAACCTTGATAGAGTGGATGTGGAGAGGATATTTCCTTTGAGGAGGAGAGTCTAAGACCAGGGGACACAGCCTCAGAATAGAGGGGTGTACTTTTGGAATGGAGATGAGGAGGAATTTCTTTAGCCAGAGAGTGGTGAATTCATGGAATTCTTTCCACATGCAGCTGGAGAGGTCAAGTCTTGATTGGTCAGGGAATGAAAAGATATGGGGAGAAGGCAGGAGTCTGGGGCAGAGAGGAAAATTGGACCAGCCATGATGAAATGACGGAGTAAACTTGATGGGCCAAATGACCTAATTTTGGTCCTATATCTTATGGTCTCATTGCACTGTACTGCAACCTCTAAACAACAAATCTCACAACGTACAGTTCTGTACAAAGATCTTAGGCACATATTTATAGCTAAGGGAGCCTAAAGTTTTTGCACAGTACTGTAGAAATTTTATGTATTGCACTTCCATGCTAGTGTAAAAAAAAACAAATTTCATGACATATGTGAGTAATGATAAACCTAATTCTGATACGGGTCTGTATTGTGGACTGAGAGTGGGAAGTGGGCAGGGAGAGGGGAATCACGGCTGGGAACAGGGGAAGGGAGAGGAGAAGGAGCAGGAAGCTTCAGAGAGACATTTTGTAATGATGAATAAATGAAATGTTTGGAAGCTAATGACGTTGCCTGGTGTCTCAGGACTGGGTTGTGCAATCACGTGTGCCACCTGCTGCCCCTGGCACTCCTTCTCTGACACCTATCCCACACCCCTCCTGATGTGACCCACCCTTGCTATTCTCAACATCCTTTGCTCCCATCAGATATACAAACTCGCCCTCTGCTCCACATTGACAAATATGGTACTGTACAAAAGTCTTAGGCACCCTAGCTAAATATGTATATGCCCAGGACTTAGGCACAGTATAGCATGTCAATGATAATAAACTGGATTCAGATACTGATTCATTTTCTAGTTTCCTTCCAAGAAGAAATACATTTGCTCTATTGAAGATTTTGTTCAGCTTACTTGGTTCAACCAGCATTTATGTGGCACCTTTGACATAACATGACATGACAGTTCATAGACAGTTTGTCAAACAAAATTTGTCACGAGCTGCCTATTGAGGCAGATAACTATGACTTAGTCAAAGAACAAAATACAATGGTGAAACAAAGTGCTTACAGCGATTCAGGTTTCAGTGAGTAGAAGGCAAGATCACGAACTCTGTAGAGAAATACAGGATGGATGCAGACCTTTTGTCCCAACAGATCTAAGCAGACCATGGTGTTCACTCAACAAGCCCCAGTTTCCTGTAGTATGCCATATTTCCCTGAAGATGATAGTGATTTGATTTATTTTGCACATGTACATCAAAACATACAATGACTTGGCCAGTTTGTGCCAAATCAAATCAGGATGATTGTGCTGGGGCAGCCTGCAAGTGTCATCACACTTCCAGCGCCAACATAGCACGCCCACAACTTACTAACCCTAACCCGTACATCGTCGGAATGTGGGAGGAAGCTGGAACACCCGAAGGAAACTCACGTGGTCACAGGCTGAACTTACAGACTCCTTACAGACAGCAGCAGGAATCAAACCCAGATCTTATGGCTGGCGTAGTAAAGCATTGTGCTAACCACTGCACTACCGTGCTACCCCACCACTACATGTGCCCAGTCTCTGCCCTGTCCCTGAATGTACCTATCACTAAGGCTGACAATTCAAACTGAGGGCATGATCGGAGCAATATTGTCATGATGTACACTAAAAATTCTTGTGAATTTAGTGTACTCGGCTGAGTTACCGATTTTTTCTTGGAATTCTTGTGAATAAACACTGGCTGTTCACAAGAATTCCAAGAGAAAATCGGTAACTCAGCCGAGTGACACCGTGAGACATAAAATTCTCAAAACTAGGACCCTGTGATTAGTACTAATCAGGCATCCACTTAAATAATACCAGCAACATGGAATACCCGAGCCTATCAAAATAAACTTAACAAATTTAAACAGAAAGCACCAGGAGACTAGATTATAAAGTGAGAGTTGCTCAAGAAAAACACAAGGAACTCTAAACAATTGATGACTCTTGTTAAGCAAAAATTAACCAATTCAGGTGCTCTAAAAACCTCGGAGCTGGATGCTCTCCAGTGCCCCACACAGGCCTGAAGAGCTCATTACAAATACAGCATGGAGGCCGGCTCTTCAGCCTTGCTTATCATGATGCCTGCACAGCTAGCCCCAATTTCCTGTATTACTCATAATCCTTCTAGAAATTGTAAAGATCAACTTTATTTGCCACACGTACATCAAAACGTACAGTGGAATAAGACACTTGCATCAAATCAAATCAGCAAAAATTGATTAAAGACACAGATCTTTCAATGGAGTTTTGAGTTGGAGGAGATTAGAGATGGGAAGGGGGAAAATCATGGAGGGATCTGAAACAAAGATAACTATTTTAAAATCTAAGGGTTGTTTAATAAGAACCAACAAAGGGCCAGTGACTATAATGGTTATCACACCCATAGCTTTAATCTATATATCTGTGAGTCACAGTAGTTATCAATGATAATGTGTGAACTCACAGACCCACCATTACCAGAATCAGGGTTCACTGATGCCCTTTGGTTTAATAAATGCTTTTCCTTTGTAACTAGCCGGCTTGTCTGTGTTGCTAGAGTTACCATAATGACTATAAGTAAGTCTCCACTTGCAAGTTCTTTTCCAAGTTGGAAATATCTCTCCTTGCTAGATGTTGGATCAAAATCCTGGAACTGTGTTCCTTTCTAGTTGCCTCGTTATAGGAATGTTATGGAGGGTTTGGAATAGGGTGCGGAAGAGATTTACCAGGGTGCCGTCTGGCTCAGAGGATTTGTGCCACGAGGAGAGGTAGGACAAGTGGGGGCTGTGTTCTCCAGAGCAGCGAGGCTGAGGGGAGATTTGATAGCCGCTTATAAAATTATGCGAGGCATAGATAAGGTAGACAATCGGTATCTTTTTCCCAGGATTGAAATGCCTCGTGTGGAGGGCATGTAATTACAGAGAGAAAGAAGTGAGATGTGTGTACAGGCACGTTTTCGAATTCAGAGAATGGCAGGGTTCTGGAGTGGGCTGTGATGGGTGGTGGTGGAGCCAAATAGCATAGGAGCATTTAAGAGGCTCTTCAATAGGCAGCTGCGAGAGAAATGTCAGGAGCAACACGCTGACCTTTTCTCCTGCTACGTCGATCTGACTGAGGCCTTCAGCACTGTTAGCGGAGAGGGTTTGTGGAAGATCATGGCGAAGTACAGATGCCCAAGGAAACCTGGTGCAGCAATTCCGTGATGGCATGACTGCTGGAGTTCAGGGCAATTGTGAGATATCTGATCCCTTCCCTGTCTCAGATGGGATCTCGGTGCCACTGCTATTCAGGCTGGTATTTTCCTCCATGTTGATTGATGCCTTTAGAGATGGTGAATTAGGCATCAGCACTGATGGTAAACTGTTCAGCCTCAGGAGGCGCAAAGCAAACACTGAGGTTATGCTGGCATCATCAGAAACTTCCTTTTTGGTGATGACTGTGCCCTCAAAGCTGGTTCAAAAGATTGTATGCAGTGCTGTGCCAACAAGTTTTGGATGTGTATACCAACCTTTGGCTTACCATCAACTCCAAGAAAACTGAAGTAGTGCATCAGCCAGTTCCAGGGAAATTGTATGTTGAGCCAAACATCACAATCAATGGTCAAAGACTCAACCCAGTGAATAGGTTCACATACCTTGGCAGCACACTGTCCCAGGGCAAAGTCATTGATGAAGTAAACACCAGGATCACCGAAGCAAGTGTAGCCTTCAGCAGACTTTATATCAACATTTGGAACAGAAGAAGCAGAAGTCTACAGACGATGCTGAAGGTGGACAGGGCCATGGTATTTCAAACTCGGCTTTACACCTGAGAAACATGGACAGTGTACTCACAGCATGAGAAGAAGCTGAACACGGTCTGCCTCAAAAAGCTGCTCAACACTAAGTGGCAAGTCAGAATCCCTGACGCTGAGGTACTTTCCAAGGTAGGCTTCTCCGGTATTAGCACCAGTCTTATGCAGTCCCATTTACGCTGGGCAGGCCACGTAGCACAAATGCCTGACCATCAGCTGCCAAAGAGGTTCCTTAATGGTGACCTACAGAAGGGAAAGCGTTCCCATTGAGGCTAAAGGAAACATTATAAAGGAAACTTCATTAAAAGCCTCTGGCATCAACTCAGACAAGTGGGAACATAACACCCAGGATCAGGTTGAGTGGCGCTCCTCCCTCCAGAAGGGTATAGTGACACATGAGGCAGACAGGACAATTGCAGAAGAGAGACCTGGGCTGGCCATGGAAGCCTCAGCCAGTGACCCCCAATCTGACATGGCTGCCATCTTTTCTACACACTGCCAAGGAACATTTTGAGTGTGGGTTGGTCTCTTCAGACCAATCCAGCCCCTACAAATCGTGGATAACTAGAGTGGTTCTCATTGTTGCATGATGGCAGAACAAATTATAAAATTATGCAAGGAATTGATAAGGTAGATAGTCAGTATCCCTTTCCAAAATGGAGGACATGTATTTAAAGTGAGAGAGAGCAAGTACAAATGTGGTAGAAACATAGAAAACCTACAGCACAATACAGGCCCTCCAGCTCACAAAGTTGTGCCAAACATGTCCCTACCTTAGAAATTACTAGGCTTACCCATAGCCCTCTATTTTTCTAAGCTCCATGTACCCATCCAAAAGACTTTTAAAATACCCTATTGTATCCGCCTCCACCACCATTGCCAGCAGCCCATTCCATGCACTCACCACTCTCTGAGTAAAAAACTTATCCCTGATATCTCCTCTGTACCTACTCCCCAGCACCTTAAACCTGCGTCCTCTTGTGGCAACCATTTCAGCCCTGAGAAAAAGCCTCTGATTATCCACGTGATTTAATGCCTCTCATCATCTTATACATCTCTATCAGGTCACCCCTCATCTTCCGTCGCTCCAAGGAGAAAAGGCCGATGTGCAAGGGAAGCTTTTTACATAGAGAATAACGGGGATGTGGAATGTGCTATGAGCAGTGAAAGTGGAGGCAAATTGTATAGGAGCACTTAAGAGACTCTTAGGCATAAGAATATGCAGAGAGTGAGGGTTATTGCCAATGTGTGGGGAAGAGGGATTAGATTAAATAGAAGTCATTGGTTTAAACATAACATTGTGGGCAGAAGGGTCTAACCTGTGCTGTACTGTTCTATGTTCTGTGTAACTAGCCCCATGGATATTACCCTCAAAAGAAGGACAGCAGAATTTAAAAAAGCCGGTTTAGAAGCATTCTTGCAATGATTAGCAGGGGTGGGCAATAACTTAACAGTGTGGGCATGCTACGTTGGTGCCGGAATGTTGGGCAACGTTGGACGCGTGCCCCCAGCACACCCTTGGGTGCTTTGGCTGTAAGCGCCACAGCACATTTCGCTGTGTGTTGTCATGTACTTGTGATAATTAAACCTGAGTCTGAAGTTGAAATATGGCTCCGCTGGCAGTGTCCATATCCTGGGAGAGAATGGAAAGAAGAGCTAATCCAGGCACCGAGGAGCATAGGTCTGTTCCAGATGCCAAGTGCTGTTTGGCAGGGCATCAATCACATATGTAGCTGAGTGAAATGTTAATCATGGTGCATGGCCGAGAGGGGTTCCAATTTATGGGATGCCAATTCCAATACCAAAACAGGTGGGTGTTCTCTACTGGGAATGGCTGCATTTGAATATCACATGGAATAGGGTCCTGAATGAAACAATGAATCAGCTGGTAGGTGGAACTTTAAACAAGTTAACAGAATTTGCAGTCGCAGTAAAAGTGACTGTTTAAAGATCCTCTAAAAAAGCAAGAATAAAGTTATGAAGTTACAGTATAGGATCAAAAGTCGAAGTAAATTTATTATGTAAGTACATATACTTTATGTCACCATATACAACACTGAGGTTCATTTTCTTGTGGGCATACTCAATAAATCCATAAAACAATAATAACCATAATAGAATCAATGAAAGACCATGCCAACTTGGCAGTTCTGCAAAGGACACAAACAGTGTAAATAAAAAAGAAAGAAATAGCAATAATAATAAGTATCGAGATCGTGGGATGAAAAGTCCTTGAAAGTGAGTCTCTTTTGTTTCATTATCCCTTTAATTCTTCCTTATTCATGTAACTGTCCACATGGCTTTAAATGTTGTTTGGGGTATGAACTTTGACACAGATTTCCAAGAGAAGAAAATGCAAGAACAACCAAAACATTGGAAGTGACAACTAAGAGAGTGCTAACAATGTCGAGAGCCAGCATCCAGGCAGAATGCCAAGTCGTGTTTCTGTTCAAATAGGAGCTTAAAATTCAGCACAGACCAAAAATCTGAATTGGATGAAATGGAAGCTCAGCTAGAGCTTACAGAATATAATATAGAAGATATTACTATGTCTTGGTTGCTAGCTGGCCATAATTTGGAGTTAAAGGTATTAGATTATAAGGTCTTTGGGAAGGAGAGAAAAGTTTCAAAGTCAGGTACAGTTTTTTGCCATATGCCCAAGTAGAGTGAGAGGACTGAGTTCGTGGAAACAGATGGGAATCACTGAGGGAAAAAAAAGAGTTTTAATATTTCTCTCTTTCATTGTCACTCTTTCAATCTCTCTCTCACTATTCCTCTAGATCACTTTCTCCCTCTCCCTCTCAATTTCTTAGTATCTCTTTTTCATGTTGACCTCATTGCCCAAACTTTCCCAACTCCATCAAGCTCAATCTCTTTCCAATAAATCTCACTTTGATCCAGTTCCTTGCCACCATCTGTAACCAGCTCTTCAGGCTTGGGCAGGGTGAAAGAGAGCATTGATCTGCGAGTTTTTTTTAGAGCACTTGAACTGGTTAATTGTTGCTTAATGAGAGTTGCTGATCATTTACTTGTGTTTTCTTGAGCAACTTGTCCTTTGTAATACAGTCTCTTTGCTTTCTGTTTAAGATTGTTAGGTTTATTTTGATAGGCTCAGGGAATCTATGTTACTTCTATTACTTAAGTGGACATCCGATTAATGCTAATTGCAGGTTCCCAGTTTTGAGAATGTTACGTCTTGCGGAGTCACTTGACTGAGCCACTGATGTTCTGTTGAAATTCTTATGAATATGCTGGCCACTGTTTTTTCTCTGCACTGGGGTCCCACCATTGTTAGCGTACATTGTAACTCCATCTCTTTCGTTTGCCTCCTGAGCCCCAGATGTTCCCAGCATACTGACAGACCCAGCTTTATCTTTGTCATCAGTTGGACCTCCCATTCTAAATTGGAAGAGTGCTGCTCCAGAAAAAAAAAAAGTTTGAGCCTAATTTTCACACAGGCTAAGTGGCAGAAACACCCAGAGAATGTTTCAATTCTATTTCTGAACATTCAAGGTTGAGTTTATTGTCATTTGCACGTACATGTATACAGGAAAATCTTACTCGCAGCAGCGTCACAGGAAGGTGCCATCATGCAGCAGTATTCACAAGAAAAGCATAAATTAAGCATATGCACTTTTTGCAAGAAGAACTCTACTAGAACAACAGTAAAAACAAAGTGGAAAATGATCAAAGTGGTCATAGTGTTGCTAAACTGTGGTGATTCGATTTTACCGGTTGGTTCAAGAATCAAATGGTTAAAGGGGAGTCGCTGTTCTGGGACTTGGCATTATGGGACTTCAGGCATCTGAAGCTTCTGCCCAGTGGTAGCTGTGAAAAGATGATGTGGTCCAGATAATGGGGATCTTTGATGATGGATGTTGCCTTCTTGAGGTAGTATCTCCTGTAGCTGTTACCAGCGGTGGGGAGGGTTATGCCTGTGATGTATTGAGCATTGAACCAAACCTACCTAACCACCTAAGAAACTGAAGGCTCTTCACTAGCACTAATAAATGCATCTAGGTGCTGGGCTCTGGACAGGTTATCTGGTATGTTAACGCCTAGGAATTCAAAGCTGCTGACTCTGTCCAGAGCTAGTCCGCCAATGTAGACTGGTACATGTTCTCCCCCACCCCCAAGTCAGCAACAGCTCTTTAATTTTGCTGTGTCAGGTGAGATATTATTTTTGTGTCACCATTCAACCAGGTGGCCTATCTTGCACTGGTTATCGGGCTCATTGCTACCTTTGGTTCTGCCAACCACAGTAACGTCATTGGCTAATTTGAAGATGGCATTTGAACTGTGAATGGCCACATGGTGATGCATGTATAGAGACTAAAGCAGGGTCTAAGCATGCAGCCTTAAGTTGCACCTGTATTGGTAATCAGCAAGGAGGAGACGTTCTTACCAAACATCACTGATGGAGGTTTGCTGACGAAGAAGCCACCTATCCAGTCACAGGGGTGAAGGGTCGACTGTTTATCTCCCTCCATAGATGCTGCCTGACATGCTGAGTACCTCCAGCTTGTTGTGAGTTGCAGCAAACACCCTCATTGGAGTTGAGGAATTAGAAAATTCAAACTGTAATAGAATTTGTCTTAACCACATCTGATAACAACATCACCAAGTTGTCTAAAGGGGAACTTGATATTTTTGTCTGATCAGGAAAAGCATATCAGCTCAAGTCAAAAGGATTTTAAATTTATTTTAGTTCTCAGTTATGTAGGGTCTTGAACCAACAGAAGGTAAGCTTATTGATGAGTAATTTACTAGAATTAGCTAATAATCTATCATTAACAGGTTGAGACAGAGACTGACAAAGACAAATTGGTCAAAGTGTTGCTGAGTAAAACTACAAATGAACAGATCAGGGTGTCAAAAACTAACTTAGCTCAGATCCTTCAAAGGGACAAATGCTCTACTTACCAAATGGAGCAGGTACAAATGAAAAAAGAATGATTAATCTTTACGAGGCGGTCGTCACACTTTCAGTATTTCCCAAAGCACTTCACGGCAAATGAAACTCTGGTGAAGTGGTGTCACAGCTGTAACGTGAAAAAGATGCAACCAGTTCAAACGTACAGAACATCGCTAACCAGGATCCCATGGATTGCACTGCTCAGGCCCGATGAGCTCATTGCAATCCCTCTGTTATCAGAGCCCTGAATAGAACTCTCATGCATTAAAAATTAACTCCGGAATGCTTGATCTCCAAATCTACCTTGTCGTGACGCTCATATTTTATTTGTCTACCAGCATTGCATTTTTTTCTTTAGCTGGAATGCTATATTCTGCATTCTGTTTTCTTTTTATTACCTCAGCGTACTTATGCATGGCATGATCTGCGTGGATGACACACAATACCTTGATACATGTGACAAAAATGAACCAATACCAATACCCAAGGACAACACCTTGACATTGCAGGTTGGAACTCTCCATAGTGAATGCACAATTCAAAATAATAACGAAAACTAACGGCAGAAAAAGGTAACAAACTCAGAGGAGATAGTGGTTTCCACATTGTGGATTATTAGGAATATAATTCAGTTGTATGAGAAAGCTGAGAGAAAGAGACAGAGAGATAGACAGAGAGAGGAAGAGGGAGAGAAGAGAGAGAAAGTGAGACAGAGAGAAAGAAAGTCAGGTGAGGGAGAGAGAGAGTTTGTGTGAGAGAAAGAGAGAAATCATGAAATTATAGACCTGTTAGCCTAACATCTGTTGTAGGGAAGTTCTTGGAATGTATAATTAAGGACAGAGTGACTGAGCACAGAGAGAAGTTTGTGCTAATTAGAAAGAGCCAACATGGATTTGTAAAGCGTAGGTCATGGCTAACAAATCTAATTGAATTTTTTGAAGTAACTAATTAGACAAGGAAAAGTCTACAAATGCAATAGATATAGACTTCCAGGAGAGATTTCATTTCAGAAAGCTGTTAGCTAAAATTAAAATGCATGAAATTGAAGGTAAGTAATGATTCTGAATTGATTCTGAGATCTATTCGCTAGTGAAAGTTGAGGAGTAGGGATGACATCCATGTGCTTGAACTGGAAAGGAGCTGAAGTCCCAAAAGGATCTGTGGTGGGAAATCAACTATTTTGTATTTTTATTAATGAATTAAAAGGTAGAATAGACTCTTTGTATCCAAGGTCATTGAGAACCAGAAGCCCATCATGGCTTATTGTCTGAATAAATGAGTGATATAACCGTCAATGGATTTCAGTGCAGAAAAATGTACTTCTTAATTGATGGAAAGCTAATAAAATGGAGTCTCCATAGATACATAGGGCTCTGTGTACAGTTTATGTAAAAGTGTATTATTCATGAATAAACAGGGATTGTGGAATATATCTTTTTATCAGCCAGGGCTGTGTGGTGAGCCCATTGCTGTACACTCTGCTCAGACACGACTGCACAGCCAAACACCCGAGTAATCACATTGTCAAGTTCGCCAATGACATGACAGTGGTGGGGCTCATCGCCCACAGCGATGAGATGGCTTACAGAGAGGAGGTGGAAGACCTTGAGGCCTGGTGGCAGGCAATTATCCTCTTCCTCAATGTCAACAAGATGAAAGAGATGGTTATCAGCTTCAGGAGAACTCCCACTCACTCACTCACTCCTCTTTACATCGGTGGCTCAGCAGTGGAAACTCTTGGGTGTGGAAATCTCACAATCCTACAACACACCCTACACTATCATGAAAACTCACCATTGCCTCTACTTTCAGACAAGGCTGAAGAGAGCTGGACGATGCACATCTATACTTGCGGCCTTCCAAAGCAGCGCAGTAGAGAGCATCCTAACACGCTGATTCACTGCATGGTATGGGAACTGCATTGTGGCGGAAAGGAAGGGAGTCAAAACTTGCTAATGCATCACCATCACCAGCCTACCCACCATCAAAGATATATATGCAGAAAGGTGCTGGAAACAGGCTAGCAGTAAAATGAAGGATCCCTTCCACCCTATTCACAGACAGTTATCCCACTCTCGTCAGGGAGGAGGCTGCACCACCGGGCTGAAAAACAGTTGCTTTCCCTAAGTGTAAGGCTGATCAACCCCTCCAGCCACTAACCCACTGCTCCACCACCCCCCCCCCCCACCACCACCACATTATTTCCTGTCAGAGTCACTTTAGAAACAGACGCACCTGTCCCTGGCATTATTTTACGCCCATACAATCAATCTGTGCATAGGATGGTGGTGAATATTGGGAACTTGAACTGAAGCGTCGGATGTTGCAGTGTTTGCCGAGCTTGGCCACTAGCTTCCAGATGTTTCATCGCCCCGTCACGGTGACATCCTCCGTGGGCAGTTGTTGTTTGTCTCTGGGAGTGCACACGTTTACATCAGCCACCGAGGCAAGCGATCTAGAATCCTATATAAACGTGAGCACTCCCAAAGAGAATCACCAGCAGCCGTGCATTAAGAATGTCACCGCAACTGACGATGAACCACTTGCAATCTACGTAAAGAAGCTATCTTATGCAGTTAAAGTATATTTATTGTGTTTTTTATTATTTCATTCTTTATCATATTTTTTGTGCTATATGATCTGAGAGTAACAATTGTTTCATTCTCCTTTGCACTTGTGTATTGGAAGTGACGTGAAACAATTTTGAAGCTCAGAATATAGAGGAGGGATCTGCTGTATAGATCTGGAACCCTAAGGACACATGGAGCTTGCAGGCAGTGCAGTAGAGATTCAATGTACTGTACTGTATATCACCATGTCTCCAGAGCTTTAATTACGAGACCAAGATGTCTAACCAGACTAACCCATTTGCTTCTATTTGGCCCATAGCCCTCTAAATCGGGATATCCCAACCTTTTTTATGCCATGCACCCCAACAGTTGATCAAGGTGGCCATGGACCGTAGGTTAGGAACCCCTGCTCCAAACCTTTTCTGTCAATGTCCAAAATGCATAATTGTACCAACTCCTCTCATTTCCTCTGATGGTTCATTCCATACAACCTCCGCCTTCTGTGTGAAAAACCTGCTCCTCGGGGGCCTTCAGTTTTGGGATACTCGGAGACTAATGATAAAATAAATCAAAGTCAGCATGGCTTCTGTAAAGGGAAATCTTGCCTGACAAATGTATTAGAGTTCTTCGAGGAAGTAACAAGCAGGGTGGACAAAGGAGAGGCAGTGGATGTCATTTACTTCCATTTTCACATGGAATGGAGGAGTTGACTCGATGGGCTGAATGGCCTAATTCTGCTTCTATGTCTTATGGTTGCCCCCATCCTCCCACACTCCAGGAAAACAAGCCCCAGCCTATCAATATAACATTGTCTGGATACTCTCAGCAACATCCTTGTGAATAATTATTTTGGAAAAATATTGTTGTCATATAGAACATTCACCTTTAAAGGAATTTTATATGTTGATCTGATAATTGATAGCATTAAACTAATTGATGAATCTCAGTGGAAAATGAAGCAAGTCTGAGACAGGAAAAGCAGCAACAGTACACATTTATCATTCATGAGCAAAGCGACTGAGCCAAACCCAGACTCCATTCCAATGTTCTTTATAAGACCATGGCTGCTCTGCTTCATGCTCCAGTCCTCAGATGTTTCCTCATTTCATTTCTGAACAGCATGGCTCTGACATTATGTGGTTAGACACCACCAATAATAAAAGGAACTAAAAATTTTCATTCAGATTTTCAATTCCCTACAGGACCTTAAAAATATATATAAGATTGCCCCTTAGCATCCAGGAAATGCTAATTTCATAATTCAAGCATAGTGATATACATTCAATCTCTAAGTGGGTTTCCTCCATGCGCTCCAGTTTCCTCCCACATTCCAAAGACATACAAACTAGGGTTAGTAATTTGCGGGCATACTTTGTTGACATTGGATGCATAGCAATACTTGCAGGCTGTCTCCAACACAACCGTCATTGATCTGATTTGATGTAAATGACACATTTTGCTGTTTGTTGATGTACAGCTGTTCTTTAACCTTCTTCATCTTTAATCACAAACCACAGCAAAAGCACGGTATCAGAAATGAGAAGCAGAGAAAGCAAGTTACTTTAAGCAGAAGGGAAGGTGGGGTAGCAAAGGGAAGGTCAAGACTATGGCATAATGACATAAACTGTGAATGGATAGTTAAACACCATCCCACTATGCAGGGGCCCAAGCATTCATTCCACAGAAGGCAGCAATTCAGTTGTACTACTACTATATTGAATTTGGTGTTAAAAATATGTTACAGAATCATAGTTATACAGTATGGTAACATGCCCTTTGGCCATTTTCCTGTGGGCATATTCAGCAAATCTATGGAATAGTAACTATAACAGGATCAATGGAAGATCAGCCTGAGTGTGAAAGACAACAAACTGTGCAAAAGCAAATATAAATAAATGGCAGTGAATAATGAGAAGATGAGATAACAAGATAAAGAGTCCTTAAAGTGAGATAATTGGTCGTGGGAACATCTCAATGGATGGGCAAGTGAGTGTAGTTACCCCCTTTGTTCAAGAGCCTGCTGGTTGTGGGGTAGTAACTGTTCTTGAACCTGGTGGTGTGAGTCCTGAGGCTCTTGTACCTTCTACCTGGCAGCAGCAAGAGAAGAGGATGGCCTGGGTGCTGGAAATCTCTGATGATTGATGCTGCTTTCCTACGACAGCATCTCACATGGATGTGTTTAATTGTTGGAACGGTTTTACCTGTGATGTACTGGGCTGAATCCACCAGTTTTTGCAGGATTTCCAAAGGCATTGGTGTTTCCATACCAGGCCGTGATGTAGCCAGTCAATACATTCTCCAATATACATCTATAGAAGTTTGTCGAAGTTTTAGATTTATTTTGATCCTCTCGTAAATGTGGCAAATGAACTTGCATCTACCACTTCTGCTAGCAGCTCGTTCCACACTCATACCTTCTGAGTGAAGAAGTTCCCTTAAATATTTCATCAACTATGTTAAATTTATGACCTCTGGTTCTAGTCTCACTAGAAAGGAAAAATCATACATTACTATCCTGATCATAACTCTATAAGAACTCCCCCCATTCTCCTGCACTGCACGCAATAAAGACCTAACCCATTTATCTTTTCCTTATAACTCAGGTCCTCAGGTCCTTAGATCCTTTTAATTATTCTCTGCACTCTTTCAAGCTTATTAATATTTTTCCTGTAAGTAGATTTCCAGAACTGCATACGATACTCCAAATTCAGCCTCACCAATGGCTTATACAACTTCAACATAACATCCCAAATGCTGTATTCAATGCTTTGATTTATGAAGGTCAATGTGCCGAAAGCTCTCTTTATGACCCTATCTGTAAAACCAATTTCATGGAATTATGGATTTGTATTCCCAGATCACTCTGTTCTACCACCCTCTCTGTGCCTTACTGTATCAGTCCTATCCTGGTTTGTCCTGCCAAAGTGCCACAACTAATACTTGTCTGCATTAAATTCCATCTGCCATTTTTCAGCCTATTTTTCTAGATGGTTGAGATCTGGTTGCAAGCATTAACCATATAACTATATAACAATTACAGCACGGAAACAGGCCATCTTGGCCCTTCTAGTCTGTGCCGAATGCTTACTCTCACCTAGTCCCACCGACCTGCACTCAGCCCATAACCCTCCATTCCTTTCCAATCCATATACCCATCCAATTTTTTAAAAGTGACGTTGATGGCTTTCCATGCTGTCCACTATGCCTCCAAACTTGGAGTTTCGTGTTGTCATTTGCTAAGATCATAAGAGCGCAGTCAGTTGATTTCATCCTTCTTAGAGCCTGAAGAGACCAATGGGACAGAATTGCTTCCCTACGTGTTATGTGTTGTATATTTCCACAATAAGTTGGTAAGTTGATGAAAAAGATCCTCAGAGTCAGGATTTATAAGCATTTGGAGAGGCACAATATGATTAGGAATAGACAGCATGGCTTTGTTAAAGGCAGGTCATGCCTTACGAGCCTGATTGAAATTTTTGAGGATGTGACTAAACATGTTGATGAAAGTACAGTAGTAGAAGTCGTGTATATGGATTTCAGCAAGGCCTTTGATAAGGTACCCCATGCAAGGCTTTTTGAGCAAGTAAGGAGGCATGGGATCCAAGGGGACCTTGCTTTGTGGACGCAGAATCGGCTTGCTCACAGAAGGCAAAGAGTGGTTGTAGATGGGTCATATTCTGCATGGAGGTCAGTGACCAGTGGTATGCCTCAGGGATCTGTTCTGGGACCCCTTCTCTTCGTGATTTTTATAAATGATCTGGATGAGGAAGTGGAGGGATGAATTAGTAAACCTGCTGATGACGCAAAGCTTGAGGGTGTTGTGGATAGTGTGGAGGGCTGTCAGAGGTTACAGCGGGACATCGATAAGATGCAAAACTGGGCTGAGAAGTGGCAGATGGAGTTCAACCCAGATAAGTGTGAGGTGGTTCATTTTGGTAGGTCAAATATGATGGCAGAATATAGTATTAATGGTAAGACTCTTGGCAGTGTGGAGGATCAGAGGGATCTTGGGGTCCGAGTCCATAGGACACTCAAAGCTGCTGCACAGGTTGACTCTGTGGTTAAGAAGGCATATGGTGCATTGGCCTTCATCAATCGTGGAATTGAATTTAAGAGCTGAGAGGTAATGTTACAGCTACATAGGACCCTGGTCAGGTCCCATTTGGAGTACTGTGCTCGGTTCTGGTCACCTCACTACAGGAGGGATGTGGAAACCATAGAAAGGGTGCAGAGGAGATTTACAAGGATGTTGCCTGGATTGGGGAGCATGCTTTATGAGAATAGGTTGAGTGAATTCGGCCTTTTCTCCTTGGAGTAGCGGAGGATGAGAGGTGACCTGATAGAGGTGTATAAGATGATGAGAGGCATTGATCGTGTGGATAGTCAGAGGTTTTTCTTTCCCAGGGATGAAATGGCTAACATGAGAGGGCACAGTTTTAAGGTGCTTGGGAGTAGGTTCAGAGGAGATGTCAAGGGTATATTTTTAACACAGAGAGTGGTGAGTGCTTGGAATGGGCTGCAGGCAACAGTGGTGGAGGCAGATATGATAGGGTCTCTTAAGAGACTCCTGGATAGTACATGTAGCTTAGAAAAATAGAGGGCTGTGGGTAACCCTAGGTAATTTTTAAAGTAAGTACATGTTCGGCACAGCATTGTGGGCCGAAAGGCCTGTATTATGCTGTAGGCTTCCTTTGTTTCTATGCTTCTAATACATAAATCAACAAAAATTCTTCACTTAAGAATAAAATTTGTAATCATAGAGTCTCAGAATCATAGGGTACTACTGCATAGAAACAGGCCATTTGGCCCATCTAGTCCATGCTGATTGTTTATTTTGCCTAGTCCTATCAAACTGCACCTAGACCATAACCTTCCATACCCCTCTCATCCAAGTACTTATCCAATCATATCTGAAAGGTTGAAATCAAACCAGCCTGCACTGCTTGCGTTAGCAGCTTGTTCCACACTCTCACCACCCTCCGATGTTCTCCTTAAACATTTCACCTTTCACCCTTACCCCATTCACCTTAGCTGTCGTCTCACCCAAGCTCAGTGGCAAAATAAATGAACTTTGTGGGCAACACGATACTAAAGCTTCTATTGTAATCGCATTACAGCGCCTGCAATTGCTGACTGGCATTCAATGCCAGCCTCTGTCAGCAACGAGTTTGTACCTTCTCCCCATGACTTTGTGGGCTTCCTCTGGTTTCCTCCCACGTTCTGAAGACATATGGTTGCGGTTAGTAAATTGTGGGCATGCTACGTTGGCGCTGGAAGCGTGGCGACAGTTGCGGACTGCCTCCAGCGCAATCCTCGTTGATCGTCAATGACGCAAATGATGTGTCTCACTGAATGCTGTGATGTTGCAGCATGCAATTGGTGAACAAAGCTAATCTTTATCAAAACCTAAGGCTTCAAACACTGGAGCAAAGAAGAAGCATTACATTTGTAATAGGATATTAAAGATCATTCAGACAAATTCACTATGCTCTCTCACGGTGAACGCATGATGGATAAGTCAAATCTAGCTAAACTAGGCAAGCTAGCTATTAGCTGGGCTGTTAGCATGGCAGATATGCATGTTCTCTTGGGTAATATGGAATATTAATAGTCTGAAATGAGTCAATATTTCATATGAATGTTTTAGCGGTGAGCATTTTGATAAGAATTCTAAAGGTTCTTTTCCAACATCAGACGTTGATGACAATCTTAAACATCAATAGTTCCTTTGCATTAATTATGAAAACATACATTGACTTATCAAAGATAAAGCAGATAAAAATCAGGTTTATTATCACTGATGTGTCAGGAGCTTTGGGTTTTTTTTGCAGCAGTAGGTTTCAATAGGTACATTTAATGTCAGAGAAATGTATTCAATATCATCCTGAAATTCTTTCTCTTTGTGAACATCCACAAAAACAGAGGAGTGCCCCAAAGAATGAATGACAGTCAAATGTTTAGAACCCCAAAACGCCCCTCCCCAGCTCCCCCCCTCCTACGCACAAGCAGCACGGGGGCAACAACCACCCCCTCCCCACCAGCAAAAAAAAACCATTGGCACCCCCCCACCAAGCACTCAAACGTGCAGCAAAGCGTCGATAAGACAGAGATTTGCAGTATGCCAAAGACCACTCATTCCACCAGTAATTCTACACACCTCAGGACCTCTCTCTCCCTAATAAGGGAAAAAGAGGTGTCCCTGTTTCACAATGAGAGACGACTCATAACAAACATCTTGCTGATTTATGCTGTTCAAAGTCTGTTGTATCATGTCTTCTGAGCTCTGTGCCCAGAGAGTCGGCCCCGAAAGGCTCAGGTCTGTGGGCACACGGCCAGCTGCAAGTCTGCTGCTTCTGACCTTCCATGTTCTCCCGCGATGCATCAGCCAGAGACACCAGCCTCGAATCAGCCCGTCTCCAGAGCCACGAAAATCCAGAACCCTGAAGGTCACTCACCTTTCAGGCTACGTCCTTGGGATACCGAAAAACGGCCGGTCGTGAAGCCCTGAGAACGGGTCCCATACCCGCAAAGAACTGAAGTTAGAGTGTAACTCCAGGTCAGGGGCTTCAAAAGAAACTTGAAAGGGGAAAAAAGAGATATCAAATATAGAAATAGAACTGTTTCTGAAGATACAAGCCAAGGAGTTGCCATTTAGCGCCATCAGTGCAATACTCGAAAATTTCTGCGAATTACAACAAGATATAAAAATACAGTATAGTGCAAAAAGGTAGCAGAACAGTAAAGTAATGTTCATGGACCATTTGAAATTATATAAATATACACTTATAACAAGAGTGTTCAATTCCTTTTTTGCTGTCCTACACAAGGGAATGCTGTCCAGGACCTGTTAGGTAAATTGTATCATATGCTTTGGACACACAGGATATAGTTTGCAAAATCTGTTAGAGGACTCAGTAAGTATAGTGTGCAAACACTGACAGATCTCTGAGTGACAATAGTCAGCTTGGAACCTATGTACTGATGCAATGTGCAAAATTAGTTAACTCACACTAAAGCAGGCCTTAAATGGAGAGATGGAGAGTCCAAGGTGTTGACTTTCTATCAAATAGGTACTGCACTAAGGAATTTACTCACTGTTTGCTTACATTAATCTGACAACCCAACCATATCCTTCCTGATCTGAACATTCACCCTAAAACCCTCTCCTTCTCATCAGTTCAGACTGCTTCATCTCCCTCCCTCATTCATCGAGTTATAGAACTATGCAGCACAGAAATCAGCCCATTAGCCCATCTTGTTCATACTGACCATCAATTAGACATCAGCACTTATCCCGTTTATCACTACCTGGAGGTAAATTGTATGCCTTAACATTTCAAGTTTTGAATGTTTTGAAAACACACCTCTTTAGGCAGAGTGTTTCATTACCCATCTGTCCTCTGGGTGAGAATAAAACTTCCACAAATCCCAAGTGTGACATGACAATTCCAGACCAAACTTGAATCGCTCAACAGCAGTTGCAGGGCTTGAATGCTATTAGCTCCTACAAAGTGAAGCCTAGTGACGTAAGTGACAATAAGCTTCAGTCCCAGATGAGCTCAATATCTTCGATGCTCAGTTTGACTATCTAAACATGGAGGGATCTTCACAACCTTCCACAGTCCCAATGACCTTGAGGCCAATGTGAGAGCATCGTTCAGGAAAATGAATCCTTGGAAAGCGTCCAGCTCAGATGGGATATCTGGTCCAGTACTAAAGAGCTGGACTGATCATCTGTCTGGAGTGCTCACTAATATTTTTAACCTCTCGCTTCAGTAGTCTGAGGTACCCACCCACTTAAAGCAGGCTTCAAGTACACCAGTGCCCAAGAAAAACTTGGTAACCTGACTCAATGACTAATGTCCAGTAGCACTTACATCCACTGTGATGAAATATTTTGAGAGTTTGGTGATGAAACATTTCAACTCCTGCCAGACAAGTGACTTGGATCAGCTCCAATCACCAGTCTGCCATCACAACAGGTCCATAGCAATTTCATTGGCTCTTCACTCAATCCTATCTGGACAGTGAAGATGCATACATCGGGATGCTCTTCATCAACTACAGCTCAACATTCAGTGAAATCATCCCCTCAGAACTAATCAACAAGCTTAGGGACCTTGGCCCCAATACCCTCCTGTGCAATTAGATCCTCAATTTCCTCACTTGCAGACTTCAGTCATTTCGAATTGGCAAAACATCTCCTCCATAACTTCCATCAGCACAGCTGCAAATAAAGGTTCTGTGCTTAGCCGCCTGCCCTACTCCCTTCATACTTACGACTGTGAGGCTAAGTACAGCACTAATGCCTTATTCAAGTTTGCTGATGACACTGTAAGCTGAATCAAAGGCGGTGACGAATCAGCATATGGGAGAGAGATTGAAAACATAGCTGAGTGGTGCCACAACAACAACCTTTCACTCAATGTCAACAAAACCAAGGAGATAATTATTGACTTCAGAAGGAGGAACCAGGAGGTCCATGAGCCAGTCCTCATCAGGGGATCAGAGATGGAGAGGGCTAGCAACTTTGAATTCCTCGGTGTTATCATTTTAGAGGATCTGTCTTGAGTCCAGAACATAAATGACATTACAAATAATGTTATGTCTTGTAACTCTGGAAAGAAAAACCTGGGAGATCTGGTGATTACTTATGTCTAATCACACACACGTGATGTGGTGGCTTGATGACGTATGCCATTCACGTAGTTTTATATATAACCCATAATGAGTTCTAAACCAACAAAGAATGTTTAATTCAACAATATATTTACAATATTACTGAAATATTATTGAAGTATTAAATACAGAATAGATACAGCCCAGTCCATTGCAAGTTAAGCCCTTGCCACCATTGGGCACACTACACGGAATGCTGTCATAGGAAAATATCATCTATCGTCAAGAACCCCCACCATCCAGGCCATACAATCTGGCTGCTACAATCAGGAAGAAGATACAGGAGCCTCAGGATGACACCACTAAGTTCGGGAACATTTGGGGGGCTTCTTCACACAGAGAGTGGTGGGAGTGTGGAATGAGCTGCCAGATGAAGTGGTAAATGCGGGCTCACCTTTAACATTTAAGAAAAACTTGGACAGGTACATGGATGAGAGGTGTATGGAGGGATATGGTCCAGGTGCAGGTCAGTGGGACTAGGCAGAAAAATGATTCACCACAGCCAAGAAGGGCCAAAAGGCCTGTTTCTGTGCTGTAATGTCCTATGGTTCTATGGTTCTAACTGTTAGTATCTCTCGAACCATCAGGCTCTTGAACCGGAGGGAATAACTTCAATCAATTTCACTGACCACATCACTGGCTATTTCCACAACCTGTGGACTCACTTTGAAGGACTCTTCATCTCATGTTTTCAATATTTATTTCTTATTTGTTTATTACTATTTCTTTCTTTCTTTCTATTTGCACAATTCGTTGTCTTTTGCACAATGGTTGTTTGTCTGTCCTGTTGGATGCAGTCTTCCATTGATTCTATTGTGTTTCTTGTATCTACAGTGATTACCTGCAAGAAAATACATCGCAATGGACAATAGACAATAGGTGCAGAAGTAGACCATTCGGCCCTTCGAGCCTGCACCGCCATTTTGAGATCATGGCTGATCATCTACTATCAATACCCGGTTCCTGCCTTGTTCCCATATCCCTTGATTCCCCCATCCATAAGATACAATATCACAGGTGCATATCATGACATATATGTATTTTGCTAATAAATTTGGTTTGAACTTTGAACTCTTCCCAGGAGGGAGGTGGAGGATGAGTCACTGAACTCATTAAAAAGAAAGATTGATAAATTTCTAGATATTAAGAGAAGTAAAGTATATGGGGCTAGTGCAGGAAGTGGCATATAAGGCAGAAGAGCAGTTGTGATGTTTGTGAATGACAAAGAAGAGCCAAATGGCCACTCTGCTTCTCTTCTTATGCACTTACTTGAGGAACAAGATTATTATCACTGACATACTGTATGGCTCAAATAGTTCAATTTAATATCAGAGAATGTATACAATTTACAAACTGAAATTCTTACCCTTCACAGACATCCACAAAACAAGAAACCCCAAAGAATGAATGATTGTAACATTAGAGACCCTAAGGCCCCATCTGTCCTCACACACACAAGCAAAAGCAGAAGCATCAAGCAAACCCCTTCCCTTTTCCACCTCCCTCCCCCATTTGCACCCCAGAACCCCCATCTCTCAACCACACAATCAATAGCAAAAGCCCCCCCACAGAGACCTTGATCTGGAGTCCATCAAAATATAGTCCATAACCCAGCACTTGGGAATCTCAGAGAGGCTCTCTCTCATCAGCGAGGGAAAGGGGAAATCGCTCCCGCAACTGTATGTTGTGACATTTGCTGTTTTGTGGCAGTAGTCCAGAGCAATACATAAAATATACTATAGATTAGAATGAAATATACAGTGTTTATTTATTTATATGTACGTAGAGCAAAAAGAGAGTAAATACAGTGAGGTAGTGTTCATGGGTTCATGGATCAGAAATCTGATGGCAAGAGGGAAGGAGCTTATCCTAAAATGCAGAGTGTGCGTCTTCAGGCTTCTGTCCCTCCTCCCTGATGGTGGTAAAAGCAAAGGACGTGTCCTGAGTGCTGAGGGTCCTTCGTGATGGGTGCCAATATTTTGAGGCAAGGCCTTTTGAAGATATCCTTGATGGTGGGGAGGCTAGTGCCCATGATGGAGCTGGCTGAAACTGCAAAGCTCCGCAGTCTTTTTCTGATTCTGTGCAGTGGCCCCTTCACACCAGACAGTGATGCAACCAGTTAGAATACTCTTCACAGTACATCTGCAGAAATTTGCTACAGTCTTTGGTGACATACAGTGTTACCAAATCTCCTCAAACCTCTAATGAAATGTAATTACTGGCTTGCCTTCTTCATAATTGCATCAGTACATTGGGCCCAGGATATATCTTCAGAGATATCGACACCCAGGAACTTGAAACTGATGACCCCTTTCTATTGCTGACCCCTCAATGAGAACAGGTATGTGTTCCCTCAACTTCCCCTTCACGAAATACAAAATCACTTTTATTGTCTTATTTATGCTGAGTCTGACTGTGGTGGTCCAGTGGAAGGTTGCCTAGAACTTTGATGAAAAGTTCACACTGACAGGTGGAATGAGATTTATGACTAATACAATGAAAGGCTTGGAGACACAAGATTCTGCATGAACTCAGTGGGTCAGACAGCATCTGTAGGAGAAAACGGCCAGTTGATGTTTTGGGTCGAGAGCTTTCCTCTGGACTGAAAGAGTAGAGCAGAGGTAGCCTATGAAGACATGTGAGGAGGAGGGTTGGGGAAAAAGCTGGCAAGTGATTAGTAGATCCAGGCTGAGGAGGGGATGGTGTCAGGTGGAGGAGGGAAAGTTGAAGATAATGTCAGAGGCTGGGAGGTGATGGGTGAAGACTGTAGATTATGGAATCTGATAAGAAAGAATGATGGAGGAACCAAATAACAGAGGTATGAGTGGGCAAGATGGAAGAGGGGACACAGTGGAAGGAATGTGTCAGAAATGTGCGGGTGGAATAGGTTTTTCTTTAGTGTGTCGCACCAGACAGTCAGCCATTTTTGTCTTGCGTGTGGTGTCAGGATTGGTCTCCTTTCAGATTAACTGGGTCACGATTTAAACGTTCCTGACTCAACCCTTTCTTTTATATGAAGCCGAGTGTCTAGGTCGATGCTCAAACTGGCATGGATGGAAAACGTGCTCGGGGGTGGCCCGACTTGGATTTGAACTCGGGAGCCTTCGCTGATCCCATTCCGCCACCAGCCGGCTGGTGGAATAGGTGGTGGAGGGGTAGAACTGTGAGGAAGGTGTCTGGGTGGGGTGAGGAGGAAAGGCTTTGCTGTGTACGAGCATGCTCAAGCTTACAGCCCATTATGTGGTCTTCAGACTTATTTTTAACTGAGCTTAGCTTATGATTATTGGCTGTTTTGTTTACCTACATTACAAAATTGACTGTGCTGTCAAGTATTTCATTATCTGTGAAAAGCTTTGAATAACCATGGTTGTGAGAATTGCTGTGTCTATGCTAATTCTCCATTTGTTTGAATCTGCTTTACTTTTGCTTGTATTTTCATGAAGCTGAACCTGTGATTTTGTTTGCTGGTGCTGGCAACGTGGCCAAAGTCATTGGATAAGTGATGCTGAGGAAATTACAGGCGCATGTCAATGATGAACAGT